>NC_140085.1:49151435-49793356 GCF_964237585.1 Gallinula chloropus | reverse complement strand
GAATAGGTACCAATTTTAGACCTGATTCATCCAGGGCAAAATGTGAAACTGCTTTTTCTTGTGTTACTTGTTGCCAGATTTTTAAGCCTCAGTCAGGGAAATATTATGACATTATTATTTTAGTGCTATTATTAAGACAGTTTACCAAACACAGCTAGAGCTAACAGCCAGTTGGAGGTGCTAGTATTTACCCAAAAACTTGACTCTGAAGCTGGAATGTAAGTGAACTGACCACATTTAGTCAGGGTGAATCCAATTTTTGATCTTGGACTTCTGGCATCAATAACTGTGCACTTTTAAAATATATTACAAATTTTTTGTTCTTCAATATTTTAACATAACTCTTTTGATGACAACCTATTGCTATCAAACATTCAAAGTGAGTTTTAATTGACAGAAACAAAACTTAAAACCAATTCATCTTTTTGCTTGACCTCAATATAATGCTTGAGCAACGAGAAATGACAGGGTGTGAGTGATGAAACTATAATTCACACCTTGTGCATGAGTAGGTACAACACTGGAGTCTGAGTGTTGTTAAATTCACAACATGTGAAATATTATACCATAACTCAACCACCAGTCATCTTTTAATTTAACAGGAAAAAGAAAAAGTAATTGGTACAAGGTACAACAACAACAAGCAAAGCTTCACACTATTAGCTTGACAATATTGTGTAATATTATACCAAAAAAGAGGAGTTTCTAGGTATGCAGTAGTCATACAGAAAAGACAATCAACATTTTTCTGTAGTTTTTCAGAGGATTCAGATGTGTTTATCTACACGCTGGCACACCAGGTGAGCTTTGAGTGATGTATGCTATGTTTGCTCTCAGCTGCTTGCCGGCTCCTGTGAGATGCAGCAGTTAGTGCTCTAGCAGCACCTGGGAGAGGTACCCCAATCCAGTGAATTTCACCATTTATGCAGAGATACAAAAGCACCTGGGGGAAAAATTTAAAATTCTAAATTCTTAGGATGCGAGTGATAGGTGATGTAGGCAACTGGGGGTCTGCCTTATCATGCTCTTCCTTTGTATTTATAAATAGCTTCCAAGTCACTGACTGCTGATTGAAGTTCAGCAGTCAGTGTCTGTGGAACTTTTCAAAAGATTGTTTAACTATCTATTCATTCAGCCTTCAGCTTAAAGAAAGGACAAAAAACCTGCAGAAGTTCCTTGTTTGGTTGGGTTTTTTAACACATTTTCAAAACTACTTTGTTAACTCCTTTTTCATTACTTCAATTCAGAATAATATTTTCATTTAAACTTTTGTGTAGAGAAACATTGTCTTATGATGCTTATTCTTTCCTTCATTGAGCTCTTCATATACTTCTCTTTTGGAAATTTAAGATTAAAAAAATTATTTTGCTTTGTTCTCATTACAGTAATGAAGAAACAGCAAAGAAATTCAGACCTGATTTCAGAATATGATATCAAAGCTGAAAACTCTAAAGGTTGGTCAGTTTTCCGGTTAGGAGGCTATTTTCTCCCATTGCAGAGAAAGCAGTTAGGTTTAACTATTCTGGACTGTCGTTGTTTCGCCCCAGCTGAAAGCCAAGCACCACACAGCCACTTGATCTTTAAAAAGGGAGAGGGAGAAGTTGAGGGAGGGGGGAGAGGGAAAGGAAAGGGAAAAAACCAGAAAAAACCCACCCCAAAACCATGCAGTCAAAACCTCATGGGCTGGGATAAGCATAGTTTACTTGAATGGCAGAAAGATAGATATGACAATAATAACAGGACTTTGTAGCAAAATATAAGAAAGTGGGGATACACAATGCAGCCCAGAGCCATCCCAAAAACAAGACCGTCCCCAAAAACACACATCCTGGAGCTGCCTGCTCCTTCTCCCACCAGCTCCTTTTTTATGCTGAGCATGATGTAATTTGCATGGAATACCCCCTTTGGCCAGTTTGGGTCACCTGTCCTGGCTGTGTCCCCTCCCTTCTCATTAGCGGGGAAATATGAACAGTTGAAAAGTCCCTGATTGCTTGGCAACAACTAGAAACATCAGGGTGCTATCAGTACTGCTCCCATCCTAACTCCCAAACACGGCATTTCATCTGTTATTGGAAAAGTAATTAACTCCATTCTAGCTGAAACCAGGACCCTGATACAGAACATATCATTACCTTTTCCAGTCTCTACAAAGTTCAGAATTTTATACCTGAGGAATGCAAATACTTAGTTCGTGTTCAGAGGCTGAAATTATTATCCTTTATTTAATTTATTTTTTACTCTAAAGGAATATGAGTGTTCTTTGTTCATTATTAGCTTTAAACAATCATAAATTGAGAACTTTTCATTTCTTTTTCTATCTTCATTTTAGGTGTGTTTGACTTTTCATAAGGAGAGGACTGCTCAACTACTCCAAGAAAAATATTAACATTAATGCACTTAGTCACATGCTCTAACTTGGCACATTCCTGTGTGGAGACAGGGTTTGAACTCAATGATCCATATGGGTCCCTTCCCACTCAGGATATTCTATGATTCTATGATTAAAAGTTCAAAATGCACTGGAAAGTATTTAACTTGTGCTGTTCATTATACCATCGTATGAAAACTTTCACTGAAGAACAAGTCTTGCTTTGAACTTTTTGTAGCTACAGAAAGATAAAGTACATGAAGTTTACATGGGTAGGGCTCATAAGAGTCTTAATGCAGTTAGAATTCAACATAATGTGAAAAGCTAATGTTTTAACAAATATGCTTGTCAAAATTTTAAATGTCCCATCTAGTTCTGAGCAGTGAAACAACTAAATGGAAAGCTTTTGGTGAGGGCTGGAAAGTATTCTTGTTTTCATAGAAAGCAAGCTCGGAGAAAGTGCATTTGTGAAAGGGAAAGATAGCAAACTGTTGACTGTCATTATACATGCAGAAGAATTATGTTATGTGTCCCCTCTTCCACTTTAAAGATGAAGTTGTTATATATACATAATATTAAAATCCTAACAAATAAAAAATATGATATTTAGTATGAAACTAACATTTTAGATGAAAAACAACAGGTGAAAAGGATATTTTTACCTCTAAGTTCATTATGATAGAATCATAGGATATGTTGAGTTGGAAGGGATCCGTAAGAATCATTGAATACTTTACTCATGACAATAACAGAAGCTATAGTAATTATTTATTAAAATTTATATAATAATTATAAATGTATATTTTTAAAAATGTGCCTAATACCATTTTTATGCTTATTTAACATAAAACAACTAACACACTGAGGTAGGTTTCACCATAATCAGTGACTAGATGGTTGGTTGGTTTGACAAAAAATGTTTATAGGTAATTATCTAACCTCTCTTCCTCATTTTAAAAAGATATATAAAAAAATAAATGCAATGGACAAATGCAACAAATACAATAATATTTAGTGGTTCTAATACCTCAGGGTGTTAAAACACTTTTAATGCAATCTTATCAGTTAAAATCTGCATAATTGAACACTTAGAACAAGTGTTAAAAGACAAGAGCCAGAAACTGTACTCATCTTTAGAAGAATATAAAAAATTAATCATAATGGAAATTAAATACTTTCTATTGTATTGAAAAACAGTGTCATGGAAGACAATTCAGACAAGTAGCAAAATGGTGACTCTTCAGTCTGGTGGAAGGAAGGAAGGAAGGAAGGAAGGAAGGAAGGAAGGAAGGAAGGAAGGAAGGAAGGAAGGAAGGAAGGAAGGAAGGAAGGAAGGAAGGAAGGAAGGAAGGAAGGAAGGAAGGAAGGAAGGAAGGAAGGAAGGAAGGAAGGAAGGAAGGAAGGAAGGAAGGAAGGAAGGAAGGAAGGAAGGAAGGAAGGAAGGAAGGAAGGAAGGAAGGAAGGAAGGAAGGAAGGAAGGAAGGAAGGAAGGAAGGAAGGAAGGAAGGAAGGAAGGAAGGAAGATGTTTATGGTGTTCTTATATAGCTGGACAGTATTTGGAATAAACAGTTAAGATTATTAGAATTACTTTAGCAGAGTCTATTATTTACATTAAGAGGAACTACTGGATTGATCCTTTTGGGTATTGAAAATGTAACATTGGAAAATACATGACATAGCTTTGGCTTTAATTTATATATATACACGTAAGATTCAAATAACTCCTTTGCTTTCTCTTTAATTGCCTTTCCTCCCAACCTCTATTTCTCATCTTCACAGGTAGTTTGCCCAACTTGTACGTTTGCCTTCTTACAGTCTGGATGGTTTCTCCCCCGTCTCAGATTTATGTACGTCATAGAGTTTGACAACATATTTTAAAATTATTTATTAGATTACACTGTAACAACACACGGACATACTATAATGTTATAAAATGTACCTATTATTACAACCTTTTAGAATCTATAGAATTATGGACAATTTCAGTGACTATTGCATGTGCCTACTTTATATTTCATCCTCTCACATGAAAAAGAACAGAAAAACATTAATTGGTGCTGGTTTGTAGTGCAACACATAAGCATGTAGAATGCATTATGAAGTTGCACACGCCTATTGATAAATAGCAGTTTCCAGTATTTTAAGGCCTTCTGTCATCTCACTTGAACAAAAGAGCAGCTATCCAGCAAGAAGAATAGTGTTGGTATTCCAAAGTAGCACAGAAGACTGCACAGGCTTCCACAAGCTTGCTGTGGGGTCAGCTCACTATCCATAGAAATTAGACGACATTTTCAGCTGCTGTATGATACTAGAGAAGTGATAAATACATGCATATGACAGATAATAGAAATAGTGGGAAAACTTTAGAATGATATTATGGTAACACATTGTAGAAGACATGATATTAACAGGATTTAGAAATGAAGACTACCTGCTGAATACTTACAGGTTTTACTTCTTAAAGTATTATTGATCTTGCATATACTGGGTTGTACAAAAAGAGGTTGTTTTATGAAACCAACCTATTTTATTAAACCTTTTGCTGTTTACTACTAACTTTAAATGTCTCTATGAAAATTGATATGCCTTAATTTTCATTATTAATTTATTCAGATTAATAGAATTGTTATCAACCTAGTTTGATTAATAGGTTTAACACATATTTTTAATAGCCATTAAGAAGTGTTAGATGCATTCATTGTTTGTAACTAACATTGTTAGTCATTTTCACTCCAATCAGTGATTACTGGCCTTGAGGGGTGCATTGCTGGTTTGTGGTCAATTTGCCTATGAGGCCCCCCAGTTCCCACCCACAAAACTGTTTTCCAGCCTGTTGGACCACAATGTGAATAGGTGCACGTTGCTGTTCCTCCCCAGGAACAGGACTTGGAATTTCCCTTTTCTTGAACTTTGTTATCCATTTCTTCAGCCTTTTGAAATCCCTCTGGATGGCAGCACATGCCAGCCGCTCTCCACAGTTTTGTTTACAAACTTCCTGAGAGTGCAATATGTCACATTAACCTGATCATTATTGAAGGCATTAAACAGTACTGGCCCTGGTGGTACACCCGCAGAGACTGGCTTCCAACTGAACTTTCTACTGCTAATCACAATCCTTTAAAACCCCCAGTGCCACCAGTTTTTAGTTTGCTTCACCATCCACCTACTTAGCCTCCATTTCATCAGTTTGTCAGGGGCATATTACAATAGACAGCGAAAGCAGAGTATTCCCTACCATTTAATGTCATTCTCTGCATATAACTGGGGAAGCTAGCTGGGAGGTGGGATCTCCACTCAGAAACAAACTGGGCATCAGATTGATTTATTTTCCTTTTCCATGTGTTGAGCAATTGCGTTTGTGCATCACCTTATTATTGTTATTATCATCACCATCTTCCTATGTTGCCCTGTTAAACTATATCTCAACCCATGAGTTTTTCTTCCATTCTCCTCCCATCCCCTATGGGAACAGGTGTAAGAAGTTGTGAAGTGCACAGTTGCTGTCTGGGGCTAAACCATGATAGCACCTCTTTATATGTGTGCATACACTTGGGATAGAAACCTTCTCTGTTTTTTTGATTATGAGGCATTTCATGCACATATCATCCTGCTTCCTTTGCTTGCAACCTGGTTCCTTACTTCTTCACTTGATTGTGGGTTGCCATTTGCCTCACCCCATCACTTATGTTTTAAAGCTTTCTTAACCAGATAGGCCAGCGTCTTGACCTTGCTTCTCTTAAACATACAGTATATGCAAACATAATAATAGTGGCCATAAATGTCATAATTTCTGTATCCTGCAGAACATTAGCTTCTTCCTGTTCTTTTCCTAAACTTTACCAATATTTTGTCACAAGTTGTGCATAGTCAATATGAGAAGTGTTTACAAAATAAAAAAAATAATAGGAACAAATAAATGTCTCAACCTAAATAGGTTCAGGCACTAGCAATTCATAGGATTTATGGTAGAATATGTTCTAAGGACAGATGTAAGAGAATATACAAAAGTTACATTACAGACATCTATAGTCATTTCTTCCTAGTTCTTGTTTTGGGATGTTAAGTATAAGTTTCTCTTCTCCGTAAAAATGATAGGAAGTATCAGCCATCTAGGCACCAATTATCATTGAAAAATAAGTCTAACTGTTACTTGCTATACTTTCCTCCTAGAGAAGATAAGAGTAGCTAATAAAATGACTTGATAGTGCTTTTAAAAGAAACATAATTTGATCTTCCTCATGAGAAAACATGGCAGTACAAGAAAAAACTTATTTAAAACAAGACAAATTCCACCTTCCTCCAAATTAGGAAGGCCCTGTGCTTAAAATTTTTTGTCATTCATAGAACTGCAAAACAAATCATGTTGAAAGGCACCTCTGGAGGTCTCTAGTCCAAACTGCAGGGCTTTATCCAATCAAATCTTGAAAACTTCCAAGGACAGAGACTGAACGGCCTCTCTGGAAAACATCTTCCAATGATTTGTTGTTTTCATGATGAAGAGATTTCTCTGGTACCTGTCTGGAAGCTCTCTATTTCATTTTCTCTTGTCTTATCACCATGCACCACCTTGAAGAGCCTGGCTCTATCTGCTTTATAACCTTTTCATAGTTATAAGGGTTGCTTTTAAGTCTGCCCAAAAATAATTCCTCCAGGCTGATCAAAACCTGCTCCCTTGTACTCTCTTTCCAGGCTACCTCTCTAGGCCCTGACCACTATGGTTGCTTTGTGCTGAATGTGCTTCAGTTTAACAAGGTCTTTCATCTACTGGAGGCCAAAACAGGACACTGCATCATTCCAACAGTGTATTTAGTAGGTAGTCCATTAAATAACCTGCCACAGTACTTTCAATTACAATTATGATTGTAATTGCATTTTCAAGTACAATTTTTCCTCAAATATTTCAAAGATGCAGCAGAAGAAAGTATGTTAACTTGCTGAAATGAGAATGAGGCCTCCTAAGAATCAAAGATACCAGGAGATGAATATAACTAAAACCAATGCCAAAACTAAATACTGAAAAATCCTCCTGTGTAAAACAGTAGAACAACACAAGAATAAAAAATATTCCATCAAATGATATTCAAAATAATTCCATTCCTCTATTTTAAGAAATCTTTACATTCCTGGAGTTAATAAGGAAATACCAGTGTCTTGTGTTTTAACCATTCTGTACTGTTCCCGCAGCAGCAACTAAGAATAGGATAAAATGTTATACAGAAAGTGCAGTCTGACTTGATGTAGGTTTTCACTTGCGGGGGTGGGGTGCCTAGAGAAGCTACTCTATCACTTCACCTGCTCCAGCATAGATTATCTCCCATAGGAGACAGTTTTACAACCTGAGTCCTTCCCACACGCTTCAGTTCTTCACAAACTGCTTCAGCCTGGGTCCCTTCCATGGGGTCACAGGTCCTGCTAGCAAACCTTTGGCATGGACCCCTCTCTCCATGGGCTGTAGGTCCTGCCAGGAGCTTGCTCCAGCACAAGCTTCCCACTAGATAACAGCCTCCTTCAGGTGTCTCCAACTGCTCCACTATATGGTCCTCCACAGGCTGCAGGTAGAATCTCTGCTCTCCATCATCTTCCATAGGATGTAGGGAGACAACCTGCTCTGGTGCCTGGAGAACTTCCCTTCCTTCCTCACTGACCTTGGAGTCCTCAAAGTTGTTTCTCATACCTTCTCACTCATCTCTCTTGTTGAAAGTATTAGTTTATTTATATGTTTTCCCCATCTTAACTCTGTTATCACAGAGGTGCTACCACTGTCACTGTTGGACTTGGCCTTGGCCAGCAGTGGGTCCGTTTTGGAGTCAGCTGGCATTGGCTCTGTCAGACATAGAGGAAGCTTCTATCAGCTTCTCACACAAGCCACCCCTGTAGTCTTCCTGCAACCAAAACCTTGCTACAAAAACCCAATACAATTTATAAATTGAAAGAGGAAGCTTAGCATCATAGCTTTTCTGAGAACAAGTGTCGTCTTTTTCGAGATAAGTACTGTAAGTATCTCCTTCCAACAGTGGAGGGATCTGCACACAGGCAAATTACAAAGTCAGTGCATATATGTATCTGAGGACTTGAAGTCCTCTCTCATTTCAAATGAGTAGTCTGGAAGAAGTGATATCGCTGCAGGGTTGTGAAAGAAGACCAATTTACTGTGCAGCTTGCTAATTAACAATGCATTATTAATGCTGAATATCAGAACTGCTATGCACTTTTCATATCCAATATTGTAAGCTATTGTAAAAATGCTTTCTTTCTGACAGGTGTCCTGCTTGTTCCTCAGGTGATCTTAGGTGACTGTTGACAAATTTGAGAAGTGTAGTACTCACCTTAGTAAAGGAACTGCTTGAGGGAATAAGGATTTCTAGATCTGTTTCTAATTGTTTAATTTTACCACATACCTGAAGTCTTACTCAAAAGACAGCATAAGCAGTAACATATGTTAGATTTTGTAATCTGTTAAATAGTACACTATTATAGCAATAATTATAATATCTTCTTTAAGTCATGACAGATAGTGTCTGGAAGACTGTAAAATATTGACGTTTTTGAATTACCAAACAGAAACTACGTATAGCTCATGAAAATATGATTGCTCGTTTACTTTAACAAATTTATACTATTTTAAAAAAAATATTTGATAGCATGATACACATGATAATGCATCTATTTTTAAAACAGATATTTACTAAGTAGTCACTAAAACACTCTCATATTTAATCTTTGTTAAAAGATGGAAAACAATTGGCAATTTTTAGTGTGGATTACATAACATACAGACTAATAAGAAACTAATTATGATTATTATAATAATTACTATCAACATGCAGATTAATGAAATAACATAAGAATATATATTTTATTTTGAATAATATTTTTCCCAGAATTTATTTAGAGCTGTATTTCTGAAATTAATCTTGTAATTAACATCAGGATCACAGAATGGACAGACTGAGCTGGTTTCTTTTTTCAGTTTTTTTTTTTTCCTTTTTTTGAGGTTGTTTTTAGGAGTCACTTGGTCAGTGAAGTATAATGATGAAAAAAAAGACTACTGGATGCTGTATTATCTAAGGGCAAGACTTATCCTATCATTAGGCTCTACAGCTGCTTTTCCCTCCTGTTTCTTCCCAAGAAGAAAGTGAAAAAATAAGAGTGGGAAACTCATGGCGCTAAGAAGAGCTCAATCGAAAGGACTCAGTCTTCTTTTTAAAGCATGAAGATTTCTTCTGGCTGTGAGCACTGCAGCTACGTGGACTATATGTGTTTGTTTGGAAATGGGCCAAAATGTAGCAGCTTATTTCCTACAGAAGGGATTCAAAGGTGGATTGACAACTTGACTGGAGATGAAAAGTCAGGTCCCCAGACAAAAAGGAAGCTAAGAACAAGGTATGTTTAATTTAGAGCTTAATTTAACAAATGATAGGAGAAAGTCAATATAGAGAAAATAGCAGATTGTGTATACAAAGTAAATCAGAAATTCCTTTCTAATCTTATTTCCATAAAAGGACACAACAACTTACATTTCAGGGAATGAGTTTATCATTGGCTGAACTGGAATAATGTTCTACCAATGGCTTTAATCATTTCTTGCGCCTAAATCTTTGGCATCTACAACCAGCCATTACGTCAGTCACAGGAGAGATATTGGACAAGATAATTGCTACTGCCTGCTGTGACAGCAACCTAACAATGACCCTCTATTCTTGACACTGGTGAGGACACTTTAGTCCATGCCTCTAGCTCTGCTTGTTTTTCTCTGCTCTGAAACTTTACTTCAGGGCTGAAATGAGAAAATTTAGGTAGGAAGCTGTGTTTTCATAAAAAGTATGGAGTTCAATACATTATGTGATGTGTTTTTCTTCAAACAGTCCCATAACATTTATGTTGATTTCTTGGGACATGTTTGTCCTCTGGTGCTTTGGCAATCTCTGAGGGAGAAAACAAGCAATGAGAGTTATTAAAGACCTGTGATACAGGATAGCAGAAAGTCTTGCTGTAAGCTTGGTTATTCCTACTTATTTTTCATACAAAAAACCCCACAAATCTGTTCTGCATTAGTGTAAGAAAGGCACAGCAATATGATATTTAATAGACCTGATTAAACTATCAAAAGTTTTAAGCTAATATGAAATCCTTTGAAATTTTTGAGATGTTGTGCATGACCAAAAAGATTAAGAACAAAAACAATTGTGTAGGGTATTGCTGTTGAGTGCATTGGCAATGCTGTACTTTTTTTGGTGAGATCTATGGATTAATTTCTTTCAGCTAATACTTAAAGAATGATAAGAAAGGACTTGCTATTCCTTCAAAAGCCTGAATTGTGCTTGAAAAATTGTCTTTAGTAAAATTTGCTTTATAGGCGATAACTAGGAGAAGTCCCGATAACTGTACAAAACTGAGGGCTACTTACAAAAATATTTCTATCCTGTAGTTGGAGGAATGAACAGGAGTACTTCTGTCACAGACTGAGCTAAGATGAAGCATCCTTCTACTTCAATGATAATACAAATGGGAATAGCAGGTACAAGCTCTGTGCTATATGCCAAAAGTAAATTTACTTGAAAAACTGCACTTAATACTGATAAAGCACCCCAAGGAAAATAAATACAAAACTACAAAGGAAACAGGAGGCTACAAAAATATAGTAAAAAGAGGGAAAGACATACCCTTGGTTTTCATCTAATGATTTCAGTTTGTAGTAACATGCATAGGTTAATTGAGCACAACCCTTCAGTGTTCAGACTTTAAACTGTGGGAGTTTTAACTTAGGCACGTAGCTTAGGGCTAAATTTTAGGATACTGTTGAAAAGATCATCTTTAATTCCATGAATAGCCAGGAAAAGCAAGTGCCTTTGAAGATCTCAACAGGGACAGACATTTGGCTTAAGTGCTCAAAAAAAAGCAGGAAGAAACTTTTTTTTATAGATTTTCACAGGCATCTTCCTCAGGGACTATTGACATTTCATTCAATAGCAGCCCTTTGCTTCTCTACCATCTGCATTTTAGGCACAAGAACATTGATGGAAACATACAGGCTAGTTAAGCAAACTCACCATGCAATGTTAGTAGAACCGGAGCAAATACATTGGTGTAGAGACATACATTTTATACCTATCCTAGGCTTCAAAAAAATTATATGTTTATTAACTAACTAGTATTACCAGCTTCAAAAATTGGGATCTAAATATTTCAGTCTCATCTGAAAATGGTGATAAACTTGTTCAGTGCTCTTTCATTTTGCAAAGTTCCAAATACATAAATGCCTATTGTTATTATATTCCCATGTACTGTTCTGCAAGGTAATATTTTTCAACTCATGTAGAAAAGCTTCAGGGAAAGGAATTACCAAAGAACTAATCAAATTAATTTAACCAGTATAATTTCAAAAGGAGAAGGCAGTACTTCATGCAAAAGTAGAAAAATCAGGGCTGCAGACTTTATCTCAGATGGTATAGTGGATTCTTCTCCTGGATATGATGTTCTGCAAATAAGACTTATGATTTCTATGTTTTATAGTTTATTTGAAGCATATGACAGGTTAGGTTTTACTTTAGTTGGGAAATACAACTGTAGAAGCACACTGTCCTACAGAGTAACTATGTATAGGCATCGTGAGATATCTGACCCCACATCCTACTACATACTGTTTAGTTTTATTTAATTTGCTTTTATTTTCTTTTAGAGTGAGAAAATATAATCGCCACTCCTTTACATGCTTCATCACATGTCCTGTGATGTCAAGTCACATAATTTGTAGTTAGAGTAGCAAAATTGGAAGCCATTTATAAATTCATCTAGATAAGACACATTCGTCATCTCTGACCTTCTCTCTGAAGGATCCACTTGTCCAATTTGAGTCTCTTTCTGTTGTGTCTAACAATGGCTCCTGTACAAACCTTTCATGAAGTAATTAACTCGAGCTTACACACACATTCAGAACCAACTGGATATTTTTTACATATCCTGGCTCCATTAATTCTTACTGTGTGGCAGAGATACCAAAGAACAGAGTCAATCAGTCTCATTTAACTTTCTTTCTAAAGCAATATTAAAATATTATTTTTCAATGAAATATGTTAAAATACTATGATACTTGAAACACTATGAGCCGTTTCTCAGGAAGAAAGTTCTCATTAAAACAGAAAGATAGCGAGATAGGTTAAGAGAAATAAACAGGAGGTGGTGCCACTTGCTTAGAGGAACTATTTTCACATAATGGTAGTGCAGAGGACTACTTAGTTCAACACTAAAAAGACTTTTGAGGCTGTAAAGCAGCTACTAGAAATTAGAATAAAAACTATGGATGAGCAACTTATATTGTTGTCAGTTTAAGAGCCCATGTTCCACAATTTCCTGAAATTCAGGAAAGACAAGGTGCTCTAAAGCTTTTTTACAAAAACAACCCGTGCCTATGGGTTGTTTTTGTCGCTTAGAATTTGCAAGAAAATATACTTTTTCCCACTCCAGCTTTCTCTCTCCAATTTGGATGATAATTCTTTTGTCCATTTTGCCTGTTTTCAGACAAATTAGATTAGGGGTTACTTTTCATGCTGTTCTACGCACAGAGAGATCTGAAATCAATTTTGGGAAGAATTCGGATCCTTCCTTTTTCTCACAAAGTCTTGCCATTTAATAGCTAGGTATTCAAAATACTGCTTTCAGTGTGAAGAATATGCAAATTATTCAAAAGCAGCTGTTTCACATTAAGAGGTTCTCAGAATGTCTTACTGTATCAAGGGACCCTTTACCTTGTAGTCTTTGATACAAAATGACAAGTGCGGGGAAATGTAATTTATGAATATTCTCTGTATTCAGCCTTTTGAACTTGAACTCTGATTTGACTCAGCTCCTGAAACCCACGCACAATATATATGCTGTCTGCACAGATTAACTGAGTTGATGTATTTTAGCCACCATTTTCTTCTTCTAATCCTTCAGATTACTAGGTCAGTAGAGCTCAAGGGAGAAGCAAACAAGAGTTAAGATGAGAAGAGTAGAGGTATCCACCTCAAGACATCTTCTGAGGTTAAGTAAGCAGTTTTGGGATTTATTATTTTTCTTAAAAAAGATTTCTGCAGGCTCCATATGGGGAATTTCAAAAGGAGATCACTTGAAGGAAGAAATGTGAAGGAGCTGAATAAAGAAAGAAAAATGCTGGACCAGTCTCTGAAAGTCTGAAGAATATTTGATGTTTTGACAAGGAAACTGTGTTACCAATCATACCTTGAATTCTAGGTAGTAGTTCAAAAGATTTTGCTGATTAAAAACCAAAACCAACAAACCACCATGTTCTGAAGGTATGTCTTTAATCATATTTAAGGTATGGAATAATATTATTTTCTCAGGTTGTCTTAACTGAGGACTTATAACCATAAATTCAATTTACTCAAGCAGTTGCTCAGAGGAAATAATGCTCAAAACTTCAGTATGGCATGGTGAATTTTGAGCCCTGTGAAGTTCCTAAATCATCCTCACTTGGTCTTTAAGAGCACAGAAGTGAAATTTTTCATTGTTAAATAAAGTTCAAGGAGATAAAAAAAGGGGAAAAAAATTGATGATTGTCTCTAAAATGATGGTTAATGACAAAGAACGGGATTTGAACTAAAAAATATATTCTAATCTGTTTTTTCTGGATAAATATGCACAGAAACACTTTGACTTACTCATATACCTTTGCTAAAATCAGTGCTTAGTATATTTTGATTAGGAACTAGGGCATATGCCTAATCTAGCAGCATTACACGGGTGTATCATTCATCTTGACATGAGAGATATTAAGGACAGCTGCACATAACATGACATGAGAAACCTTGGTGTGAGAAGAGGTGAAGAAGGTAGTTTTATTTTCATTTTCTGGCCTGTCATTTTCTCTGCTAGTAAATGTACAATATGGTCCTCGTACAGAGAAAGGTCACAGTTCAGAAATTTTTTTCCATATAACATGCCTGTGGTGGTGTCACTGAAGTGTGATGCAGTGAGATGTAGGCTAATCCATGGTGAGTTCCCATCTTTTACAGATTAAGTTATTCAGTTTAATGTTAGGTTAACTGTGTCTTCCCAGTGACTGCAATGGAAAGGTTGCCTTTTCATTGCCTTTTTCCTTTCATCATCAGTGGAATATGAAAATAATAAAATTTTGAATTGGAATGGAATTAGAAATCTTTGAAAGTGAGTCTCAAATCACTTTCTTATGTTGTAGTTCTAATTATGAAAGACCAGTCTAGTTTAGGGTAAAAAGGGCTTATGTCATGAAACAAATTATGATAGCTTTGGAAGAAAACGAGGAGACTGTTCATCTCTTACATTTGTACTGTTTTTCCTGTTAGATATTTTTCCTTGGAATTTTCTTAGTCAAAAATAAAAAGGAATGGCATAGGAGAATGAGAGGCATGTGGAAATCTAATGTAAAATATTGACTGTAGAAACCATTCTTTCAAGAAATTTTCAGGATATCTGAATTACACTTTTAAAATCCATAGACTGAATGAAATCCACGATAGCTTATGTGAAAGATTTAAAAACCAAACCCAACAGTTTTGATATTTTTTTACTCCTCTCTGGTGAAAGTATATTCTGGTAATATCATCCATGATAAATAAGGTTTCAAATGGGAAGGCAGCAAATCAGGAAAGGAAGGAAAGGAAGAAAGGAAAAGCCAACCAAAAAATCTGTTTGCTTTCTTAGTTCTTGATTCTCAGTTGCTCTGAGAGAGACAAACTGTAGGAAAACAGTAGCCTTTTTTAGATTCTTCTGAATTAGAGAAGATGGCATGGAGATCATCTGGGTCCCAAGAAATCTATTGCTCTGGAGGCTCTGCAGATCAGGATATACTGGAACAAGTTGAGAGGGCTTTTTTTCAGAGATTCTATGTACATAAGAAGGAACCCATAATACTAAACCTGAAATGTTCTTCAAACATTTATCATGAAGTAGAGAATATTATAACATTGTAATACTAATTAAAATGTCGTGCTATTTTATGAGAAGGAAAATGTTAATATGTTCTAACCTATTGTTGTAGTTTTGTGTGGCTGGGCTCTGGTACAGATCGGAGGGCTGTTGGGGTGGCTTCTGCAAGAAGCAGCCAGAAGCTCTCTGCAGGCCCAAGAGAGTAAACACTAGCCGACTCAAGGCCAGTCATTGTTGACCAAGGCCAAGCCCATCATCCACAGTCATAGCACCTCTGGGAATCACATTTACAAAGAAAAAAAAAAAAAAAATGCTAGCAGCCTTTTTTTTTGTTCACCAGAGAAGGGAGTGAGAAGATGTAAGAAGCTGTGCAGACACCAAGGCCAGTGAAGAAGGAGGTTGGGGGTCATGAGGTGCTCCAGATGCCAGAGAGGAGAGATTCCCCTGCAGCCCATGGAGAAGACCATGGTGAAGCAGGCTGTCCCCCCAGAGCCCATGGATGATGACGGGGAGCAGAGATCACATCTACATATAGCCTGTGGAGGACCCCACACCGGAGCAGGTAGAGACACCTGAAGGATGCTGTGACCCTGTGGGATGCCTGAAATAAGAATATATGTGACATAACTGGTCAGAAAAGAGATCGCATTTGTGAATTAGTTCTGAAAGTATGTTTGGAATGGGGTTTTCAACTGAACATGAGGCTGATGCCTGGATTTTGCCATAGACTTACCGTTATTTTTGTAAGTGTTTTCTCCATTTAAACATCTGTTAAATACACATAGCTATAGTTTCCAATTCACTTCGACTCTTTTAAGGCCTGATGGATATATACAGAATGCCTATACATTTTTTGATGAAGAATGGAAAAGGTTTATATCTATCTACCTTGAAAATGGAATTCAAACTTCCTAAATCATAGGCATATATTGTAAAGTATTTCTAGGTAAATATGAAGATTTAACACTTACTATAAGCTAACCTGTGTCTCTCTGATTCATGATCACCAACATTCAGCTTTTGAGATAGAGTGTGTTAGGAAAGATTTCTTCAAAATGTGCAAGCAGCCTTCCTCAAGTGATTCACTTATCTTTTAGGAAATACAAGTATTATATGAAACCTGCATATTTAGAAATGGCATTTATAATGAGTAAATCCTGAAAGTTTTTGCAAAACTTACTATATAAATCACTTTGACATTACAGATAAGCGTCATATTCTATTCCCTTTTGTGCACAAAATCCAGAGTTGCTTCTAGCATGAGGAAGATAAAAAATATCTGAGTGCATTTTTAATAGTTGTATAGACAAAAAGTGGAAAAAAATTAAGTCTCCAGTTGTTTGGGTTTTTTTAAAAAAACAAACCAACTTTGGTTTTATCACTATGGAAATGACCTTGCAATTTAGACTGTGTAAAACTTTAAACAGCCATGCCTGCTTCTGCTTACATATTCATCTTAGTTTTATAACGCCATTGGTGTCACATATTTAATTCATGTATTTAATGCAGATGATATGGAGCATGGTGTCTTGAATGAGTTCACTGGATTTATTTTTCTACAAAGTCTTAGACTGGATTAATGCAATAACTTCTTATCTTTAAATTTGAATGTAGCTATGAGAGATCTGTATTTGCAAAATTGTTGTCATGAGCTCACTTTAAGTACTGGTTATTAAAGCAAATTTAAGAAATGTTCCTTTCAGCAGCTTCACACAGATCATAGTACAGGAGATCAGGAAGGTTAAAAGAGAAAATGCCACAAAGTCTTTTTAATGGATTCAGTGGAACATTTCATTTATCTTTACTCTACAGCCTCTGCTCCTTTCTTGTACTCATGCTCAACAGAGTCTCTGGAGCATTTCTCTTAGATTGCACTTGCCCCAGGCCAGAGTGGGAATAACTCAGTTCCCTACAGCTCCAAAATCTTTTTATTCTTACTGTTCAAATTTACTTATTAGGTTGGAATAATAAGCAAAATCCACCCAGCCTTAACAGCTCTTGATCATGTGCATTAGTATAGAGATGCCCTCACATTAGGACTGCGTTTGATGGTTTGATGGTATTTTTCTGTTGCCTGAGAAGTTTTCCACTCAGAAGTAACACAAAGATGTATTTAAATGGAAAAGAAACACACTTTGTTGTGTGTAGTGGCACTCTTTTAAGGAAAAGTAACTGTAAAGAGATGGTTGTCCTGTGCAAGTGGGGTGTTGAGTTTTGTGGGTTTATTGATGTCTAAAATATACCATCTAGACAAGATACCTGTGGAAAGAGGCCAGAAATGCATTTTTGCAGCAGTCTTTGGCAGCTCTGGGAAAAAAAAAAAAAAGGAAAAAAAGGAAAAAGCAAGAAACAAATTATCAATTTTTCAATAGTTTCTGAAGTTCTTCCTGGAGAGTCTGTATCTTCCCTGGAGATGATACTTTTGGTGCTATCCAATTTGGTGGGGCTTTTATTTTTATGAATGTACATATATAAATATGGTCCTATTTCTCACTTGGACTTCTTTTTACGTACCAAACCTGGATGAATTGCTAAAGAATTAGTTGAGTCATTGTTTCCCCTATTGGTATAGAGATGTTATACAGAACCAATGCCTCACACTTAGGAAAAATATTATTATAAAATTTGGGTGTGACTAGAACTGGGAAAATTTTGTAAAGAAAAATATGAATTTTCATATAGTTTGCAAAGCTAATTAATGTAAGTGGGGTTCACTTGTCCTTTTTTATCAATGGAATGTATTCATAGGAGTGTTTCTAAGATGTGAATTAAAATAAAAAAGTATTATTTGCAAAAGTATATTAGTAACAAATAGTCAATAACCACCACTCACTGCTGCACACTGTAAATATCTCTTTAAGACTTGCAGACACCTGGTCTGGGAATAGAATAAATATATTCAGTGAACCATCCACAGAACAGAAATTATCAGAAAAACAAGTATAAGCACGGAAAGAGTGAATTCACTGAAACATTACAGTAAAAATGCAATAAAACTGCAATAAGGTAACAAACTGAAAGCAACCTACTTGTGTCTTGGATAAGAACCATAAAAATCTGAGTGTCACAAGATGGTTGATGTTGGCAAGGACCTCTGGAGGTCACATAGTCCAAATCCTCCCTTAAAACAATCTGAACCACCCCAACTCTGTCACTGTCTTCCCATATGACAGATGTTCCAGTCCTCCAGAGATCTTTACTAGACTTGTCCACGTCTCTTCACTGGGAGCCCAGCACTGGAATACACCACTCCAGATATTTCTCACCAGTACTGAGAAGAAAGGAAAGATCACCTCCCCCAACCTGCTGGCAACCTACTGCATCCCAGAAGGCAGGTGATGACCATTGCCACAGGCACATATTTCTGGCTTGTGGTCAAGTTGATGCCTTCCTCCTACTCTTGTAGGTTTTATTGCGGAGCAGACATCACACGGTATGTAACATACTTCCAGTCAGTTTGAGTCAGCTCTCCTGGCTATGTCCCCTTCCAAGATCTTGACCTTCCCCAGGCTAGGGAATGTTGGAGAGACAGCCATCATGTGTGGCACCAGTAGTCAGCAGTAACAAAAACATTGGTGTGTTATCAACACCTTGTTTTTTACCAGTACACAGAAAGCACTGTAGGTGCTGCTGTGGGGAAAATTAACTCCATCTGAGCCAGATCCAATACATATTTATTACATTTTTTGGTGGTTATTCTAAGAACTCAATTATGAGGCCTTCAGAAAATGTAATTGTAAGCCCTTACACACATTTCTCCTTATCTTCCACTTAAGATTAGAGTCTAGTACCATAGAAAGAGATAAGAAATAGACAGCATATCTAGAAATCTCACAGTTGATAAAGATGGCTGATATGCAGCCTTTAGGCATCAGATAATGGATGTTTGCAACTGATGCTTCTAAAGAGTTCTTGAAACTGCTCTGTATATACTTGGGACCTCTATTATACACTCTCTAAGTGTTAACCTAAACTTACTCTCAGCATGCACAAAGATGAAAGTTGGATGCATACTTGCCAAATGTTTTGTTTCTTTCTATTTAGTGGCCAAGATTTTCAGAGATGACCATCATAGGGTATCCTCAGATGCTTGTGAAAATGGTAGAAAAGGAGTTAGAAAGAGACTGAGGAGATTGCTTTGTCACTTGTAGATGTATGATTTATAAACCTGAATAAAAACCTGGAAAATATCAGTTGTAGTAAATAACCTGTCTGAAATTTTCAAGAGTATGAGGTAAAAGCTTGGAAATCTGACATTGGACGTGCAAATAGGATTGGAAAGCTTGCTCAGATTCTGACAGAAGTGTTCTGTCAATGTAGAAGGCACAAGAAAAAAATTTATTAAGGCAACAGGGGCATTTGTTAGCTTACACACTATAAAGGGTCTTCAGCATTATTTTGTAGGTGAACTTTATGCTGTAGATGTTATCTTTCTCTAATGTACTAGACGTGAAAATGGAAAGGAGGTGAAGCCAACCCAAATGTTTGTAACAAATATCAGGACCAAACCTTCCACCCCAAGTGAATGTAGGAGAGGGAAAAGAATGAAAAGTACAAGATGTAGCAATTATCTAGCAAATGATCTTGTGACAATGCATGTAGATACAGTAGGCCTATATAGAGTGGTTGATATGAAATGTTTTCTTTGTTTTAATAAAACATATAAAAAATCTCTACTTCATTTGTATTCTCAATATTTACAAATTCAAGTGAGAAAAAACATAACTTTCAAGTACAGAATTGTAAGCAAAGAAATTATATTTGTTAGATATGACACATTGTCTTCAGTTTTGACAGATTGTAGACATAATTTGACTACTATGAAATCAGAAACATTGCAGAAGTTTATGATTTTAAACACATGAGATCCAGAGTATATATAATGTAATGTTTTGAAGAAACCAATAATGACATTATCAGACTGATACTTGAAAAAAACTGTTGAACCTTTTTCAAACCCATTTTAAATGCTGGTAAATTATGTCATATCATACTTTACAGGAGTTCTACTTTCCAAAATACAGTCTAGCAGAGTCATATAATCTGATTATCCAATTAAATATCTACACTTAAAAAAAATAAAAAAGTGTTTTAAGCTCATATACACACACCATTAAAAGTGAAAGGTCATATAACTGAATGTAGGTATATCCATGAGATATGTTAATTGTGTTTAACAGCAAAAGGCTGTTAAATATTCCATAGGGTGAGTCTTGTTCATATTATGTCACTGTCATAAAAAGGGAAGCCTATGGGTGGAACAAAGATGCCTTCCACTTTTCCCATAAGAAGAGAAAGAATAAGACAGATTCAAAGTCAAAGACATTAGAAATAGATAATGGATAATACAAGGGAGATTAACAACATCAAATAAGTCTTTTTAAAAAAAGCAATATTTCATCTAAAAACTTCCCAAATTCTGCAGAGCATCAGTGCAAAATAATTCAAACACTGATAGGATGCTACAGACTTTATATTAGAACTTCTGCATATAACCCATTTTCCTTTTGAGGGTGAGACATAAGAATAATTGACTATTTATGAAGGGTCAAAATATGTTTGTACATTTGAAAAACAGGGTAGACTTTTATAAATAAACTGAAAGAAACACACCACTCCCCACTCCTCAGTTGCAATCTATCTTTCTTTTCTTTGCTGCTTCTTAAATTAAATATTCATGTTAGTTCTAAATTCTGACTTAGACTTTCCATTTTAGTGTGACCAGCAAGTCAAGGGAGACAGTTCTTCCCCTCCACTCCATGAGACTCTACTTGCAGTCCAGTGCTGGAATCTCTAATAATAATAAAAAAAAGATATTAAGCTGTTGGATGATCAAAAGTGTGGAGCACCCCTGATATGAAGACAGTCTTGTTTCTTCAGCCTGGAGAAGAGAAGGCTCTAGGGACAACTTATTGAAGCCTTCCAGTACCTAAAGAAAGTCAAGGAAAGATGGAAAGGGACTGTTAAGAAAAATATGTAGTGATAGGACAAGAGATAATGGCTTTAAACTAAAAGAGTGTAGATTTATTTTAGATATTAGGAAGAAATTCTTTGCTATGAGTGTGGTGAGACACAGGTTGCCCAGGGGAAATGTGGCTGCCCCCTCCCTGGCAGTGTTCAAGGATGGATTGGATGAGGCTTTGGGCAACTTGTTTTAGTGGATGGTGCCCCTGCCCATGGCAGTGGGTTGGAACTAGATGATCTTTGAAGTCACTTCCAACACTCTCCACTAAACCGGGTTACCCAAATGATTTTTCATGACTAGGAAATGTGCCATGACTGCAGGTATCAACCCTGTAGAAAAGTTGGTTATCTACACGTGAGTTTATCTGGTAAAACATCTCATATGGCTTTTGCTTTAGCATCTTCCATGCAAGTATCATGTCTGCACTAAAGACACACACTAGCTGAATAAGTTGTGTCCGTGCCAAACTGAAGGCAAACGAGCATTTAAGCTTTGATGGCTAAAAGCTACACTTAGCAACTTAACTTTGCCAATCAGTTGTGTATTGTGCTCATGCAGAGCTACTCACCATTATATTTCTCAGTCATAACATTCTGGCACCTGTGAACTTGAAATAGGTTCATGTACACTGTGGACAGATATTGATCTGCTGAGGCTTGACAGAAAATTTACAGTACCAAGGGACAGCTTATGTTCCACCACTACTTATTTCTAATTTACGTTTTTGTCACCCAGGAAGCCTGTGATAAACACCATTTCTTGCACAATGGAATAGGCATGGGATTGTCTTATTTCTTCCTTTTCTTGGTTGTATTCCAACTAATGCAGTAAAACTTTAAGATGACAGGGAAAAATCAAGGGTCTGATTTTTGAGATGCCTAAGCATAGCATGTGAAAAAAAACAACCTGTATCTTCTGAAGCCATATGAATAGAATAATGACTTATAAGAAAATATTCAGAAAAAGGCATTCCTGTGCTGATTGCTCCTCATATTGTCTTCTATTTAGTCTTCCCTTTTTTTCTTTCTATAGCAGATCTAGACGTTTGGATCTTTAAAATCAATCTAGTTATGCAAACCAAAGATTGAAGAGCCCTTTTTTTTCAGAGGTTGAGCAATACTGGTGATTCATTAGTACCTAGCCAACACTGTCACTAAACTATTCATTGCGTATTACTACATATCTGGTGACTGTCCTTAATATTTTTTGCACAGTAAAGATAACATTTGTGAATAGAACAAGAGTAGTCTATGTCTATTTTCAAAGAAGCCTCATTATTCAGGTCCCCAAAATGAAGAGATTGGCTTGCTCTGAAACAAAAATCCTTTGCCCAAACAATCTTTAGTTACACAATCAAACACAAGGTGATGATTAGACTTGTTAGTAAGAAAATGTATCTAGTGTAAATTAGATATTTAAAAGTAATACAACCTTAAAGAGACCCTAACTCTCTCCAGACCCCTTTATAGAATAAAAAGTTCAGGTCAATATAAAGTGGAACAAAATGGCTTCGTTTTGACCAGTGCAATTGTCTTCCAATATGACAACTCTATAGTGAATTACTGTACAGAGAGAGAGAGAGAGAGAGAGGGAGGCAGTTAGCAATAAGCAACAGTTCACATGGATCCAGGCTAGAACTGAAGGTGATAGGCAGAACATGTTGCTTCTGTGGTGTATATAGAACCCTAAAGCTATGTAAATATGGATGAAGAATCCTATTATGTGGGGAAATCATGGAATCATAGAATTGTAGGGGTTGGAAGGGACCTCAAGAGATCATTGGGTCCAACCCACCTGCCAAAGCAGCTCCCTAGGACATATCACTCAGATAGGCATCCAGACGGGTCTTGAATATCTCCAGAGATGGAGACTCCACCACCTCCCTGGGCAGCCTGTCCCAGGGCTCTGTCACCCTCACCATGAAAAAGTTCTTCCGCATGTTGGTGTGGAACTTCCTGTGCTCCAACTTGCAGCCATTGCCCCTTGTCCTGTCTCCACAGTCCACTGAAAAGAGGCTGGCTGATTCCCCCTGCATCCCCTGCTTAAGATAATTATAGACTTTAATTAGGTCCCCCCTTAGTCTTCTCTTCTCATGGCTGAACAGTCCCAACTTACTCAGCCTTTCCTCATAGGAGAGATGCTCCATGCCCTCAATCATCTTCGTAGCCCTTCTCTGGACTCTCTCCAGGAGATCCCTGTCCTTTTGATACCTAGGAGCCCCGAACTGGACACAATACTCCAGGTGGGACCTGACCAGGGCCTTCTTCCTGTATATTTTATGGCCCATTTTATAAAGATGAGTGATTTTGTGGAGGTATTGTTTTTACAAATGTCCTTTTCTGCCACTTAGGGATGTATGAACAGCAAACATATTTTTAGCTTTAACAAAACCACTTCAGTAAAAACATCTATGATTTCAGTAGGTTGCTGACAGCAGATGTCTCAGAACACTTTATTCAGATGTTGTATTTCATTTTTTCTCCTCTCCTTTCCTCCCACAAGATAAACCTCACACACCTGTGTCAAGAAGACTTGCTGTCAGCAGTCAACTACATGGGTGCCAGGAGCAGGTATATTGTGAATAGCAAACAACAGGGTTAGTTGAGTAACAGAAATTAATACTTTTAAAGGGAGAAAAATAATGGTTGCAAAATTAGAGTGACAAAATGAGAGTGACATATAATCTTGCTTTTCCGAGAGTCAGGATGTCCTGAATTCTGCAGAGTTTCTCCCAATACTTCTAGCTAAAAAATTCAATCTGGTCACCAGTACCAGGAAGAACACAGACAGCAGGTGTCATGACACAGCCCCCAAACAAATAATAATGGTTTTTTTAAGTTTTATGGTCCTATAATGCATATATTTTTGCAAAAATATTAACTAAGTTTTTCAGCACTTTTTTAATTCCTAAATCAGTTACAAAGGACTACCAAATGGCTCCCTTTATTTAATGCCAAAAGCATTTTACAGGAATTAAAACTAGACTGAAAAGTAGAAAAAGCAATTAGCCTGATATATGAAATGGTATGAGTGGAATGGATAGACATTGGGACACTGTCCCAAATTAAAAAAATTGCAACAGAAAAAGACCTTACATATCATCTTAGCCAAAAGATTTAAAAAGGTGTTTCTTGCAGTTCACATGACCTAGAAAACAAGCAGTTAGAATATATTTTATATATTCTGTTAGGCAAAGGACAAAGCTTGTCTTCTGGGTTCTGTATGGAAATTCAAATCTAATTCACTGTGCCAGAGCTGATACTAAATAGAAGTCCTTCATCAAATTATTTCCTACTATTTCTATGTTTACACTTTGAACAGGTGTGTGCTAAATTACTGCCCCATTTTTATAACAGTGAAAATAAGATATTTTCAGACTCTCTCAGATGGAGAGAAAAATGTCAAGTATACATACACCTGGTGAAAATGATGAGAGAGTTGAGTGTGGTAAAGAGGGAAAGGAGTTAAGATTGTGAGGCTGGCAGGTGACAGAAAAAACCCATTGGCTTCACAAGTGGGAAAAGAATGTAAGAAAAATATATTCTCAACTTCTGTTCTTTGCAGTGAATCTATTTTCTCTTGCAGTTTAAGATTGTCTATTAATTCAGAGTGGGATTTTACAGAGTCTGTGTTGGCTTATCTGTGCTTTCATTAGAAACAATGAAAAGTTTACTCTTCAACTCAGTGAACCTTAAAACATTCTTAACCACTCTTGAAAATCTCCTGGTATTCTTAAGGATTTCTGACAATTACAAAAAAAAATAGATCTGAATGTTTTAGAGTAGAAATTCTGAACTTCTTGCAATAGCCACCCACTAAGTCCACTTGTCAATATGCTGCTAGTATCACCTCAATACATGAACAGTACTGGAAAATAGAACTAAATTTTGTAGCAATATTATGCTTCTGAAATGTTCTTCTACATATCAAAATAGACATATAGGGCTTTGTTGAGTTTTTTTGTTTGGTTACCTTGTTTGGTTTTGGAAAACTCTACAGAACAAGGTTTTACATTCCAGAGGGGAATCGTTGCTTCATTGAATGCAGGCAATCAGCAGGCAAGGAAGGGGAGATAGTGGGAAGATCTTTACTTCTAGTTTGTGTACTTAAAAGAATTGTATTTCTTTATTAATACTATTCTGATATGAAATGCAGACCTGTTCCAGGGAAAACATTTGGAAAAGACTGTGTCCAGTTATGTGTCCTTGCCACTAGGATACAAAAAATAAAAATAATTCCTGATGTCTTTGTAGTCACTGTAGTTCTTGCATTTTGGGCTTCAAAGTGTCTTTCAGTCAAAATGTCGTATGATGTGCTGGCTGTAGTACACTTAGATGATTCCATTGTGTAACTAGAAAGCAGAAGGCAGGCAACATCCCTGAACAACAGCAGTATTTCTGATTATTAGATCATTCTCAGAAGTCTAAGCAGAGTGAATTGCAAGTGAATGCAGACCCTCATATTTGGCATTATTCCCTGTACTCACAGGCATATGGAATTTGTATCTTGAGAAGAACTTAACCTGTCCCCATAGGCTGTTATTCAAGTCCTAAGCAGTTGATATTTTGGTGACAGGCATCTAGGCCAGACAGATCTCTTCTACCCACAGCACTCAGCATGTTCATTTCCCAAACACAGCATTCCTCTGCAAAATTTGAAAGAGATGGTAAAGTTGGAGAGGGCATACGTGTGGATATAAGCAACTATTTCTTAACGGTTAGGTTTGATTTATTATACAGTCCATTTCTGAAGTTTTTACATTGCCTGTTTTGCCATTAACATGGAGTACATAATGAGATAAATCCCAGTAATTACAAATTAGAATACCTTTTAGTCAAAAACAACAGCTTCAATATGAAGGAATAATTGCCAGCTAGGTGCTGCTTAATTTCTATGTTAAGTACCATGCAGACAAGACTCCAGAAAATGTTCCAAGCAAAAGTTGAAGAATTAACCCTTCTGACACATTTTTTTACAAGGTGGAAAAAATACATAAGCCTATTGTAATTCTATGAATATGCTTTCTCTTATGTATCCTTGCTCCAGGATTTACTACCTGAAATGTCAGTAATGAGTATAGCACTTATGAATTTATGTTGGTCTGACATAATATGAGGCAAAGCACAGTGTTTATTCACAGAAGAAGACTGTGTTCATACCCAAAAATTCATTACAACCTGCATGAGTTTTGTCAAGCCATGGTTATTCCTTTCCTCATTATTATCTTGCTTGTAATTTCTGTTCAGAACTTCCACTAAAACATCTCTAAGTGAGAAGGCATCTTGTGTCAAAGACTCAAAATTTCTCAGAGAATCTTTTCCTCACATGACATACCAGTTGGAAAGATACGGAGGATATGCATGGTACTGTGGGTTGTACTCACAATAACCACACTTCCAGGTGGTTTCAGTGTTATCTATTCAGGATAAGTGTTGCTTTAGCCATCATTTATTCCTAATTATTACTGATTTTAATAAATCTATTCATGAAAGTAGAGCTGTCAGATTTCATTCTCCATAAAGTTAACACAGTCACAGAATCACAGAACATTAGGAGTTGGAAGGGACCTCAAAAGATCATCTAGTCCAACCCCCCTGCCAGAGCAGGTTCACTAGATTAAATCACACAGGAATGTATCCAGGTGTTCCTCAGAGTATGAAAAGAAGGGGAATGGTTGAGCCCAAATTTCCCCACGAGTGACTTCTATGTCTTTTCCAGTATTCTACTAGACATGAAAGAAAGCAAAGCATTTTGCTTTTAAATAGCATATTTTATGTAATATTCATTAAAACACTTTCCTCCCAATAAACTTGAAATTACTTCTAAAAATACAGGGGATATAAACAAAAGTGGAGTTCTCAGAGAGTATTTCAAAACATCTATGAACATTGAATTAATTACACTTTCAAAATTTAGGAATGACATAGTTGATTTTCACTATTATTTTACCTTCTGAATATATATGTAATTGCCATCCTTAAACGATATAGACC
This sequence comes from Gallinula chloropus, assembly GCF_964237585.1. NCBI lineage: Eukaryota > Metazoa > Chordata > Aves > Gruiformes > Rallidae > Gallinula > Gallinula chloropus. The sequence goes on along the minus strand of NC_140085.1, from coordinate 49,766,123 downwards.
ATATCTTGACTCAAAAGCTTTCAAAGCCTTCTGGCTTTCAGTTACCCAGTTTTCTTAAGAGAAGGAAAACATCTACTAGAAACATGGTAGTTTATCTGCATTTTGAAAAATATATATTTTTCACATTCCTTCTGATATCTCTAACGCATTTCAACTCTAGTACTATTTTCCTTTCAGTTAACACAAAATGCAAATGTTTTGCTCCTGAAAAGTGTTAGGACAGTGAGCAGAAGGGAAGAAATTATATTCAATTGCATTTTACTTTGAGGCATGGGAACTGTCCTCAGAATATAGATTAGGGACCTGTATTATTTTAACCCAGATGAAGACAGTACCTGCTAGGTCTAACTATGGATTCTGGTGATCCATGTGTCTTTTCTCTTCCACATAAGAAAGGATCTTGCTTCCTTGCTTCTACAACATTTTTATGAATAAGCCGTAGAATCTTCATTCATGTACATTTTTGAGAGTTAAGAAATGCAGATTTAATTTTACAGAGAGAGGGGGAAGCGATCTTTCAGAATACAGCACAGAATTCTTTATTGCTTTGGCCTTTAGCTCTTTTTGCCTCAGTTCTACCTCCTTAACATGTTTTGAGAATGATTACAATAAAGATAATGAGATACTCAGAAGCTGTCATGATGGGGCCTTACATGCAAACTACTAAAATGGATAGGTTAAGATTAAACGCTCCTCTACTTCCTAATGATGTAATTAGAAAGCTTTTAAATTTAAATGAAACACCACTCAAAGTGCCTATCTCTAGCTTTTGTGTGTGACCTAGAAGACATATAACTGTAAAGATGATTAAGAACCCATTGAATAAAAATATGAATAATAAGAAATCAACGAATGCTGTAAATATGAAAATACATTCCTCTGCCCCTTGTTTGCATTTAGAGGATTTCACTTTTCTCCTCTATCTACCAGATTGAAGCTGCTGCTTCTCTTATACTGAAAGCCCACAAATGTTCCACATGTGAAATTATGGTTCCTCCTCAGTCCAAGTATACCACATAATGATACAGTGTGCCCTTGAGGAACTGCTTTTTCCCTGTGGCAGCAGAGACTGGGGCAGATCCAAGCAAATTAATCTTCTGAGTTTAAAATACCAGAATATTAAAAACTGTGCTTTGTGTTACCCATCAGGCTGAAAAAAAATTACATGGTAGTATCAGTGTCTGTGATTTCAGTAATGCTGTTTTGAAGTCAAAAGATAACCACTGCAAGCGTAGTGCATCTTGTTCTCCTATTTTTGCTGAGCCACAATATAATGCTGCATAAAATCTTTGTGTCACAGTGGATCGTACTCAGCAGAGAGCTATGATTTCCAGCTTTCAAGCTTTCTCTGTCCTGTAAGCTAGCAATAAAACACATTTGCTTCTGAAAAAAAAGAAGGTGTCTGTGGGGAGGGCCTCTTTTCTATAACTGAGTGAAAATACAGGAGAGAGGAATTTACTGTCAAACTAGAGGCATCATACTGCTGATTTCCAAGTTAAAAGTCAGTGCCCCATTATTGACCTGATTTTGTAGGTATTTTGAGAGTAACTGGTTGTACTGGGTCTGCTTGGGTTGACATTAATTTTCTGTAGAGCAACCTGTCTGGTGCTATGCTTCGCAACTGAAACAGTGTTGATAACACAGCAATGTTTTAGCTATTGCTGCACAGTGCACAGCATCAAGACTTTCTCAGTTTCTCACTCTACAGGTCCCTCTCCCTGCCATCTCCCACCCCTATCCTGCCCCATGAGTAGTCTTGGGCTGGGCCAGAGCTTCAGAGGGACAATTTTTAATGTTGGGTAGTTAAAGATAGCAGCACACTGAGTCCATGCAAACAAATTCAATTTAATATGGACATAAGGGGAGTTAGAGGTTTGGAACTGCAATGAATGACACACCTACAAAAGGGAACATGGCATCTTTCATAACTGTGAGTTGAGAAAGGATTTTTTGAGAAAGAAGTTGAAAATAGAATGATGTGATATCCCAGCATAATGCATTTGCAAAAGGGACTAGTGCCATTCACAGATGGATAAATAGGGTTAGACAGTGTTTGTATTAAGCATGTATGACTCTAGTATTGGAATTGTGCATACGGCTGTGCTGTTGCTATTCCTTACAAAAATATCATTATTATCTGAGTAAAGAATAAAACATAAAAAGGTCTACTAGTGACATGTGTCAAGACCTTAATCTCTTTATTTTTATAAAAAAGAACCAAAAAATAGTGACTTAATTAAGGTCATAATCACTTCCAAAAGAAAGAGTAGCTGTGTATTAAAAGGGCTCTTTTATCTGGAAGTCAAGACCATAACAAGAACCAGCAGATAAATTCAAGGAGCACTCAGAACAGTTACTCATTAGAATATATCAGGAAGAGAAACAGCACAATTTTCATCTCTTGATGTCTTCAGGTCAAAACTGAATTTCTCCTTAGAAGATGTACTTCCATTGAACACAAGTTACTTGTTTAGGATAGAAGTAAATGAAATTTTATATCCTGTGACCTAGTTGCATTTCCCACTGCAAAATCAAAGAAGCACAAAAATTGTCCTGCTAGATATAAATAAGACTAAGAAAAGACCATCACGTCAGCTCTGAATAATGAAACTATTTTTGCTTTTTGTATTGCAAAGCTACTCAACAGCTTCCCCTTTACTGTTTTCAATGTCATCTCTGAAACTGGCAATAGAGTCTATTCGAAATAATCTAATGTTTTTTTTCCTTTTCTATTTGTATGTACGAAAAGATTTTTTTTAAGAAGCTGCTTTATAAATGTTGCCCTTTTACTGACCCCTATGGTACATTGAGATTTCCCTTTTTTAATGGTTTGAACATAAATAGATGTTATGTAGAATGAAATGATCAGGGGTTTCAGATTTTTAACAATTTAGTCATATTTAATCAATTGTCACTCTGTTTTCTCTGGTATAACAGGTCTAGTGCTGTTAAGTCTCAGGAGACATGAAGACGGAATCTAATGAACTTCCTTGCATTTTTCACACGTCCTAAAATATGTGTGTGTTCTGAATTATATGATAATTCACTGTAGCTGTAAAACATTGACTTCAGGTTTTAACTAGAGAGAAATTTGAGTTTTTGAAGTTCTAGTTAGTACAACACTGAAGTGAGAAAAGCTGAAGTAAAATTGCCTGCTAGACTTTAATGAATTCCTAAAGCTTCAGGAAATGCTTCCCTTAATTAATGAAAAAAAAAAAAAAACCCTTCCAAATTATATGATTTTAGTGTTATAACAGTAACGGGTGGAATTCAGCTTTGGATGAACATGTCATATGTGCCATTGCAGTATGTCTCACTGCAAAGACCATAGGTCTTGCGTTACATCTGCCAGCCATGTCACCAAATGCATATGTTTGCATATCTGAATCACTCCCAGTGCTTTCATTCATAATTGCATTTAAGGTGTAGTGGGTCGCCTGGTCAGAAGTTAATTTTCTTCATAGCAGTCTGTATGGTGCTGTGTTTTGTGACTAGAGGAGCCTTGGTAACACAACAGTGCTTTAGCTACTGCTGAGCAGCGCTTGCACAGCATCAAGACTTTCTCTGCTCCTCACTCTGCCTATCCAGCAAGTAGTCTGGACATAGGCAGAGGTAGCGAAGGGACCATCTGGGACAGCTGAGCCAAACTGACCAAATGGATAATAGATGCCATATGACACCATGTTCAGTAAAGAAAACTGTGGGGAAGCAGTTTTTCCAAAGCAATCATTGCTCAGGACTGTTTGGACATTGGTCTGTTGGTGGGAGGAGATCCTTTAAATAATTTGGGGTTTTCTTTGTTTGTTTATTGGTTGGTTGATTGGTTTGTTGGTTTTTTTTTTTTGTCTTCCTTTAATTGTTAAGCTCTCTTTATCTTAACCTATGAGTTTTTCTCAATTATGTTTTCCCCTCTGATGCAGAGGGAAGTGAACAAACAGTTGGGGGCTTAATTAGTCACCAAGGTGACTAATGACATCACATAAAGTCATGAAGGAAAATTTATTGCCATTGAATTGTCTAGCAGTTTTGATAAAAGGAGTGTTCTCAGTGCCTTGGCAAGTATATCTCCAAAAGGTGAGGGCTTCTAGTACCTGTGGGTGGGAAGCTAAGGGAATAGCCAGTTCTTAACTCGCTTATCTCCATGGACAGGAAAAAGACTGCACCACATGTTGTTACCTAGAAGCAGCCAAAAAAAAATGAAACAGTAGGGAACAGCAATTATCACTTTTTAGTCACTGGAAAAAACTCAATAGATATCTAAGTATAATTCTGAATTGACAACAATCTGTCAAACTGGAATGTTTAAACAAAATAGTTTTAGGTAAAATACTGAAATTTTGCACTGATGCTGATAGAAATGTTGTGAGGGGATGTTTATCTAAAGTTTCTTAACAAGTCCATTGACTACCAACTAGAACAAACTTCACTGTTGTGGAAACTTGAGTATCTAGCTCACATTCTGATATCAAAAACCACAAATGCCTAGACCTTGGTAAATAAATCTGGTGGAGGGTGGGGAGAAAGAGAGAAAGAAATAATTCTTTCCTTGAGAGTAGCCCTGCTGAGAAGGACTTGGGGATTCTGGTAGATGAGAAACTTGACATGAGCCAGCAGTGTGCTCTTGCAGCTCACAAGGCCAATGGTATCCTGGGCTCCATCAGAAGAGGGGTGGCCAGCAGGGACAGGATGATTGTCCCTCTCTACTCTGCCCTTGTGAGGCCCCATCTGGAGTACTGGAACAGGCTGCCCAGAGACGTGATGGATGCTCCGTCCCTGGAGGTGTTCAAGGCCAGGTTGGATGGGGCCTTAGGCAACCTTGTGTAGATCCAGGCTGGAGGTTGGTGTCCCTGCCTGTGGCAGGGGGGTTGGAGCTCTATGATCCTTGGGGTCCCTTCCAACCCATGCCATTCTATGATTCTATGATTCTATGATAAAGAGGCTTATTTATCTTCATTATTTACACATATAATTAGCACAAGCTAGGTGAATTTTAGGTGCCCAAAATCACGTGAGATAAATCCCACCATTGGCCAAGAAATATCCACAGAAGTATTCATTCCCAGCACAATGATATGCTACAACCCCCAAATTTTTTATGAGTATACATATAATATGGTGTATAAAACATGGTATGCATGATATATGTACTATATGCTTCATGGTATGGAGAAAGACCAAAGAACACCAGCAGAACAAGTTTCTCTTACATTCTGAATTGAGCATCAAAATATTCTTGTCCATCTTTTTTACCTTCTTTTGTTTTTTGTCTGTATGCCTCTCTACATTATCTATAGATGAAATCTGGACTTAAGCTATACATATACTAAATTAATGAATTCACAATTTTAATGCCTCAGTAATTTTTATTTAATAATCTGTCTTGTTAAAATTCACAGTTCAACACTGTACTTAATTAGGAAGAAAGCAAAAAGGCAATGTATGTCAAAAATACCTTTGATTTTAGCAAAATACCCGGAAGATCCTCATATGACCTTATTATTGTATCATTTTAAAACTCCAAACACATGAGGCTATGGGATCAGACACAACCCCCAAACTAGGAAACGAGCCTGGTTTAGTCTAATTTGATTTTACTCTCTGATGAGGGGGATATCTTAAAAAACGCTTGTAATCACTTTTCTTTTCTTTAGTTGTGCTTTAAATTTAAATGATCCTTGAATGTTGTATTATCAGGTATTTTAAGAAACTGCCTGTCATTCCAAAGGTTTTAATGAATAAACTTTAAAGACCTATTCTTGACAGTAGACAAATTCCCTAAATCATTCCATTAATATCATTTCCATTTTAAATAACAGAATTTATGAGTAACCAGCACTTGGCATGTTCATATCTGAACTGTTTAATGAACGACTACAACTTCACAATTACATAATTTGAATAATTACATGTGCCAATAAAATGGGAATTAAGATTTTTTTTTAATATAGTTTTACCAAAAAATTGGCAAATATTTTTGTGTAAGTAGAAAGTGTGCTTTACACAGGCACTTCAGCTGTCGCTACCCTTAAACAAAATGGAGCTCTAATTCTTAGCAGTTCCACAGATATGACCCCAAACTCCCACTCTTCTGCAGAACTAATCTGTGGGTTTTATAACTTATTCATACAGGTATAATTACAACAGTTATAATGACAGCTATTAGCCATCATGATACTTTTGTGGGTGTGTGGATGAGCCTTCAAACGTCAGATAGTGAATGACTTACATTTTCTACAAATAGCAGGTTAATGTTGCCCACTCTGCATGCTGCCTCCCATGTGTCCTTTCTCACTTTGTGGGTTCTACTGTTTGTGATCCAGGAGTCCAAGCTTTGGCAGAGCCCAGATCAGTTTACACCTCTGAAGAAATTATTCGGTTGTGAGAAAGACTAATAAGGAAGTTCATTGTGGTGTTTCAGCCCCAACCAGTAACTGAGCACCACACACCACTCGCTCACTTCTGAAGGAGAAAAAGGCAGAGCCTCTGTGGTTGGGATAAGGACAGTTTCTGATAAAATCACCATGAAAGGAGAAAAACAGCCCACAGTAAATTCCACTTACACCAGTGATAACAGAATACCTTATCAACACCCCGATAAGAGACTGTTGCATGACATGAGGACCCATCCAACACCCCAGACACACTCAAGATTGCCCTGAAGGCACCAAAAAAGCACCCCTCCCTGACCAGCCCATTTTATTGGGAAATGATGTCAGGTGGTGTGGAAAACAGCCTGGGCTAACTCAGTTCCATTGTATTGACTGCTTATGGAGGTTGACTATGGCCTGGCCAGAACCAGGACATAGTACAATGATATTGTGTGAGGTAGGAAAGGTAAAGAGCTACAAGTAATGAAACAAGGATCCTTAGTTTTTCAAGGGCTGAAGAGGAAATGTACCCTGATAAGAAGCATTTAAAAAGTACTTTTTTTAGGGTATTTAATGATAACAAGTTATGTGAGTCATTTAATCAAACTTTAGATGTCTGTATACAGACATCTTCAATGGACAAACCTGAGCTAATCATTTCCTTTTGAGTCAAGGGAGACAAATAAGCAATTTCAGGGTACAATTCAACTGACCTATTTTAAACATCAATCTTAGGAGAAATCAATAGCTCCTTAGAAGTCCCTCCTTTTTTCACTATTGACCAAAAAGGGGCCCCAGAGGATTAGCATGAATGTAGATGCATCCTTTGAAGACATTTTCAGTTAGATAATCTCCACTCAGTATATCTGAATTTGTATGGTTTGCCAAAATCAGCACATGATTATTTCAACCCTCTGTAAGAACAGAGAGTCAGTGTGAAACCGCTAAAGCTAATTTGCAGAAATGATATTTCATTTTTAATAGATGTTTCCTTATCTTAAAGTTTTCTTAAGCAATCAAGTCTACTAATAAACCCAACAGTTACGAGCATCACATAATTTTCCTGATTTGTACGTCAGGAAATTAAATATTTTCACTCAATCCAGACCAAGAAGGCATTCTGAACTTTTTATTTCAAGTGCTCCTTTTCTCTCTCCTCTCCTCTCCTCTCCTCTCCTCTCCTCTCCTCTCCTCTCCTCTCCTCTCCTCTCCTCTCCTCTCCTCTCCTCTCCTCTCCTCTCCTCTCCTCTCCTCTCCTCTCCTCTCCTCTCCTCTCCTCTCCTCTCCTCTCCTCTCCTCTCCTCTCCTCTCCTCTCCTCTCCTCTCCTCTCCTCTCCTCTCCTCTCCTCTCCTCTCCTCTCCTCTCCTCTCCTCTCCTCTCCTCTCCTCTCCTCTCCTCTCCTCTCCTCTCCTCTCCTCTCCTCTCCTCTCCCTTTCATCCAATGACAACACCTTACTTTTCAGATTTTGCTTCCTCACCATCTTTTTACTGATATTTGAGTACCCAATACAATGTTCTCAGTCATATAGCAGGTTTGCTGATAAAGTAACTGAAGGTAATAATAATATGGCTAAATATGTAATGTATCAAAGAGACCTAGAATAAATATGTATATTGCAGAACTATAAATCTTACACACATATTTAGACATACCCAAGAATTTCCTTGATCACTTAGCTCTGACTCTGGTAAACAACATATGGTAACTGTGATAGAATATATTTTCTGCAATTTAATCCTTTTATGTTACTTCCTATGGGATCAGAAACTTCAATTCAAATTTGGAGGTGACACACACAATGTTGTCAATGCTATGCTCACACCAATGTACTAAAAGGTGTAAAAAACCCTCAGAATTTGGCCCCATTGTTATTGCCCTCTGATTATTTTAGTCATGTATTTTAAAACAGTGAATGTTACCATACAAGGCAGGATTTGGACTGGTTTTGATCTCATTACCTGCAGAAACCTGTGAGAATGTTTTCCCAGTGCAACTATTGTCTCTAACTGATGAGCTTGCTTGATGGCTCAATGAGAAGGCCAGAGGGAAAAGAACTGGGCTACACTGACCATGTATGATGATTCCCTGCATCTACTTGTTGTTTGGCTACAAAGTAAAGACAGCTTAATGTTTTACATACTAAGTTTTCCATGCTTAAATACCTTATTTCCCAAAACTTTTTATGAAAAAGCAGTCTGAAATGGTTTATTTCTTTTGGGTGTGTTGAGACCCTTTGGGCTGAAAGCAACATGGCCTAATCCCAAGTTTCACTTCACTATGTGGAAAACCATGTGATACAACATGAGAAGCCTCTGGTCATAATAAATAACACAGTGAAACACCAACAAAAGTTACAGATCATACCACAAGACCTAGCTGGATTTTACATGGGATAAAGGTGGAGTTACAGAAAAGACCACGAAACTGCAGATTGCATGGATCCTTGGAGGTAGGCATTGGAGACCTTTCATGCAGTACAGACTTGCAAGGCCAACAGCAGCTAGCTAGCCACATGAATAGTGCTTAAGGCCAGAATGATGAGGTAACCACTTGACCAGGCCTTTCTGTGGGAACCTGTGAGGCAAATCTGAACTTGATCACCACAGCCTACTAATGACAATAACCCACATTGGTCATTCAGACCATTTTACACAAGTAAAACCTTCTGAGGTCAGGAGGTCCTGTGTAAAAAGACATTGCTTTTCTAACAGTAAAATGCCTGGATGAGTGGATTAAGTGTCCTGTGAACAGGTTAATCAACTGTACCCTTTCCATTTCAAGCCCAAAGGTACCAGCACCAGCACCTACTCATCACTTCCTTACAGACTTCTTAAAAGAACACTAATACTTGTCCTTTGTTAGCACTATAGTTAATACTAACACCTTACTGCTCTACTACAGTGAATGTCATTTTCCTGAAGACCAACTTGTGACCCTGTTATTTCCTCATCACACAATCACAGAATCCTTGAGATTGGCAGGGACACCAGGAGATCATTTAGGCAGCCCCCCGGTCAGAGCAGGGTCACCTAGAGTAGGTTATTCAGGGCCTGACTGTCCATTCTTCTACTCATTATTTCTTCAGTTTGTTAGTGATGATTTTATGGAGAGTGATTTTGAAAAACCTTGCCAAGGTCAAGACAATCATCACCCACTTCTCCTCGCTTGTCCACCAAGCCACTCATTTTGTTGTAAAAGACAAGAAGGTTTGTCAAGGAAGATTTCCCCTTCAGAATTCCATGTTGACAACTTCCAATCACTTCCAATCTTGGAAGTGGTTTCCAGGATTATATGCTCCTTCAGCTCCCCCAGGATTGCGGTGAAGTTGACTGGCCTGTGCTTCATCAAATTTTCCTTCTTGCTTTCCTCCAGTATTCAGGAACTGCCCTCAGTCACCATGGCCTTCTAATGAGAAGAGTGGCATTGCAACAATGTTGTCCAGCTCCCTCTGCATTTGTGGGTAAATCCCAACACTTCCCATGGACTTCAATCTGTACAATTTATTTAAATGTTTCCTTTCTTGATTCTGGTCTTTTGAGAGTAGTTCTTCATTGCTCCAGAATGTATCCTTTTTTTCTTTTTTTTTTTTTTTCTCCATGCAATCTGTAAAAAGACTCTTTTATAACAAAACTGATGCTCTAAATCAAAGCAAGCACGCAATCAAGCAAAGATCTCTCTCACTCCTTTACTGGAATTTATTGTTTCACCTCTTTCCACCTGCAATCAGCCATCAGAAGATCCTAGACAGAAATGGAAAAGAGTGCTGAACTGACATGAAGGAACAACATGATTACAAAGCTTCTGTCCTCTTTCATCTCCCTTTGCAGTTTTTGACTTTGCTGTTTCATGCATCTGTTGACTTAAATGTTTTGAAATGTTTGCTTGATCATTTGGTCAAGGTCCATGGCCTTTGATGCAGCTCTTTTCTTGAAATTTCAATTTAGTGTACTGATACTCAGAAAAGACCCATTGTCTGACAGGCTGCAATTTTATATATATATAATGGTAATTAACAACATAGACTTTATTTATTTTTAAAATGAGGGTTGGTGCTTTTTTTTTTTTTTGTAAAGCAGCTAAACTACAAACACTAAATGAAATTTAGACTGAGAGAAAAGTCATGAATGTTTTGTATCACTGAGCTTAGGTAATTCTGAACATCTTGAATTCATTTGGCTAAATGATCTAACCAGTTTTACAAGAATGTCCTGCAGATGCTGCAATATAGTTTATTGCTTCACAAAAAATGAAATAAAAATTAGTGCTTTTTGATTCATTATCTCTCAAGAACAGCTTTCATGGAACTGTGATGAAAACTCCTTTTCTAATCTGTCTGAAGAAAATTGGGATTTGCAATAGATAGAAGCTTTTGTTCTTTACTTAATGTGAGTACTTTGGTATGTTTTCTTTCAATAAAAATATATTCAGAGACTAAAGTGTTCTTCTTTTAAACACCCTGAAATATTGTGAATTGTTTCAAGATACTAAATAACAATTACTGTAGTAATAAAACTCAGTATAACACATTGCTTAAAATTGTGTTTTCCTTTGAAGCAAAATTCATCACCAATTCTGGAATGACTACATCCTAATGCCACTGAGATATGGAGTGGGAAGTATAAAGGAAGAAAACAGCTACATCAGCCAAAGTATTTCACTTTACTGAGGTTTTAAAATTTTAGTAGACTTCCAACAAATCACAACTCACTGTTAAACGGCTGCATTACATTTTGGTATCCTAATGTGGCTTAATTACAAAAGAGGCATAACCTCCTGCAGGAGTCCTGCTTGTAACTGCTAATGAGCAAGAGGCAATAAACTATCCTTTATAAATCAATATGTGAGAAATTAAATATGATTGCTTGGACTTGGTTGGCCCCATAGCTAATGGAACTATAAAAGACATGATTAATTAGAAAGGTTTTTAGAAAGGTTAATAAGTTTATTTTTTAAATTATCTGCTCAGATAATGTGGTAGCTAAAAAAAAAAATAACCCTGCATTACTAATTAGCCAATGATTTTTCTGAAGATTCAGAATAAACCTATTTTGGCCAGCAACTGTAGCTGACATATATCTGTTTTTTATTCAACAGTGTTTTAAAATTGGTAACATATTTTAAAATCCTTTCTCATATTTAGTTATCCATGTAGAATTAATCTACGCCATAAGAATTTCAGTATAGGATTATCATTTTAAATCCTGTTAAAAGTCAGTGAACTTATTTTTGGTTTTAATAAAAGATATTATTAGAGAAATCCTAGACCTTGACCAATATCTCAATTGGATAGGTACAATCTAATAGGAAAAATGGCCTATATCATCTTACAAATGCATTTATAATGTAAGCATAAATGTAAGGTAAATGAAGAAAAAGACAGATGTAGAGAAAATACTGTAAAAACATTGGCTAGCATGACAAGGGGTTGTCTTAGCTGAAATAGACATAAATTTCAGGATTTTCTTGAAAACTAGCAATGTAGCTGTGAGGAACAGTGTTCCCTAACCATGACCTGGGTGAGAGAAAGTTTGACTCTGAGCAACTGAAAGTATGTGGAGGACATGTCATTGTGGTCAAGAACTGACAGTAGTAAAGAAGAAATGGTACTTTATGAATTGCTAGTGAAAGCCCTGGACAAAAATATATATAAGCAGTTCATGTTTATGAGACAGACAATGTAGGGATTTTATGCAAAGAGAGGGATCTCATGGAGCCAGGAAATGAATCAGTGGTGTTCTCAATAGGTACATAACAGACAAGTTTACAACTGTGAAGGCCAAGCAAAACCTATATCACAGATGATTTGAAGGTAAGACTGTCAACTGCATCTACTTGGACAGAAGGATGGAGAAGGAAGAGTAAGATAGATGTAAATCTAAGGTTTATGAACATATTAGGTGATCACAGTCAAAGAGAATCTCTCTGTTGCTATTTTTACCATTGGTAAATTAATGCTATTGTCTGCAGAAGAAAAAGAATTTTAAAAGTGATCTGAGGAGTGAGAAATATCTCAGATGGCTATGTCATATGGCAATTACCAAATGAGGAGTTGTAAATCTCCTAAATATCTAAAAAAAATTCATAGTACTAAAAGACGACCTCTAAAAATGCAGTTAATTCTGTGGATAAAACAAATTATTTTCAATGAACACTGGAATAAATCTTGTATTTTATTCATTTTAACTCATTAAATGAAGAAGCAGGAAGGATACACAGAAACATACATAAATGAACCATATTTATTATTCATAGCTGTTGTGAACTGTCTTGATCGCTAAGTAAAAAGATAAGAAACAGATAAATCTGCAAAGCAGAATGACAGAAGCAGAATGTAGTATAAAATAAACGTTGCAGCAGTTTCCTACTTTTTAGAACTGATTCAAATCCTTAAATAGATTCGACTTGTACTAAGAAAGGAAAGTGCATTGGATCATTTTGGACCAGGTTGTTTCTGAGCAAGGTCTTGTCTTCCCCCACACAAAATTCTTTAACATATTGAGAAAAGATCTTAAATCAATTCTACTTTTTCTTCTTTATAACACATTTTAGAAATACAGATTTGTTTCTCTTGTCACTATTTAGCAACGTCTATTCCTTAGTCTGAGGTTATGTATTCCTTAACCTGAGAGTATATATTTTTTTATTTTCAGTCATCTCTTTGATTTCTCCCTACCTTTCTATTTCCAGGATTCAGTTCAGAGTAATGTTATTTCCATCCATCACTGTCTCTGCATTTCTATTTTCCTCTCAGCTTCTTGCAGTCTGGGGCCAAACCTCTCAAATTCAATCTGCATAGAAATATTTATTATTTAATTTGCACCTAAACTTTTACTAATACAAAGAGCAGGTTATGGGGTATTTTTTTTTTCAATTTACTCCCCCTTTTTTTTCTTTTTTACTTTTTTTTTTTTAACTGAAAACCTAAAATTGTCTGGTAAATCCAGTCTTTATTTTTCAGTAAGGGACACTAAACAAAGGACTTTCTCTCAGATGGTGGTAAGTTAGAAATCAAGATGCCAAGTCATGTGAAAACTAATATGTAATTTTTGGATCATATCTGACATGCTCATCCCTTCCATCATCACATAAATGATAAAGGTGGAAAAAATATATCACAAATGCAAGCATAAGAAGCTTTCAAATAATGTCTAAGACAATGACTGAAAATATTACTAGAATATGGAGTTCTTGATTATGTAGATAACTCTGTACAAGGCAAAGGTCTACCCATTTATCAAAACGATGGCTGTGAGAAAAGAGCCCAAGCTGGTAAAGAGTTGGAATCCCAATAAAAAAAACCACTTATAGACTGATGGTACCAAAGAATGAGAAAAATGGCAGTATTAGAGAGAAGAGTTTCAACAAAGGAAAATACAGGCTAATTTGCTGAAATAAAATGAAAAGCTGCTGAGTGACTTTATAGTGAAGGTAGTGTTCAAATTCAAACTATTTGGTTTGCACAAAATGGGCTAATAAGACAGTAATGCATCTTGAACTGGAAGTTCTGTCTGTAAAAATGTAGGAACCTGTGAGTCTGGTTTTGCAGTACTTTGGCAAAACTGAGACAGTATTTAAAGGTGAGAATATCTTGTACAGAACTTGACAACTTTTTATTTAAGGATGTACTTTATTTTTATCAGGTGTTCTTTATTACTAAATTGGACATTGGGTTATTTTGTTTGTTTTGAGAAGGATTAGCTTTGAACTGCAGTCATGTGATGAATAAAAAGTCTTTTCCCTATCCCCTTCCCCCACTTCATTATGAGACCACCGGTGAACATTCCTTGAGCTATAAAGAAGAAATATTTATTGTCTCAGGAATTAATTTCTCCTGTTCATACACAGGCATTGGATACTGACTGATGAGCACAATTCAGGCTAAATCTCCACATCCATAGAATAATTTTAACATGAGAAGTGTATAAATGACAGCTTTGAATTCCAGCTGATGACTTCCACTGTCTCCTTAATGGTTGACTGTAAAAGGATCTCATAGCAAATACATGAGTTACGGTAAACACATACAGTAAAAAGTTATTATTGGTCCACTGGATCCCATGTGATGAGTTTGGTGTGCTGCCAGTGACAGAGAAAAAGAAAACCACTTCCTGAAAACCCAGGCAATTGCTTTGTACTCCGTAAGTTAAAAATGTGCCTTTTCCTGTTTTCTAGCTGCACTGCTCATTAATTGGTTTACTGAGTCTTACAGGTAAGAACATTTAATATCTAGTTTAATGCCAAATGATGATAACTAGAAGAACTTGTAACTTTAAAAACCTTTCATCTGGAATGGTCCCTATTTAAGGGCTACATGAGCACAAGACAATGGTCTCATTAAAAATTGTTCCTTTTTACTGTTCTTACATCGGATTCCCTTGTTCTAATGTTTGAAAGAAGATAAAGGATTGAATCTATACAAGAAAACTATATCCATAAAAATGAAGAATTTTATTTCCATTTCTGGTCACTCATAGAAAAGTTTTTTATAGATTTCTTAATCTGTTGAAGTTAATAGAACAGTTCCAACCTGAATATTTCAATAGATGTTGCTTATGAAGAAATATATGAGCTTAACATTTTTCAAGCTAAATAAACAAAAAGTAAATGTGCAAAGAATTTTGTTCAGTCATTTAGTATAAGTATTAGTACTTAGACATGATATAATGCAGTACACAAAACTAAGCAAGTACAGGACAATTTTCAATATTTAAGCTCATAGGATCTTATCTTTTTATTCGACAGTTTTCAGTTTAACCTTTCCAAAGAAAAGAAATCTCCTTATGTGTTCATGTTCATCTGTGCAACAATTAAATACATATAGATTAAAAACAAAACAAAACAACTCAAAATAAAACCCCAACCACCCTCCCATTTTTAAAGGAATGATGCAAAAAAGATTCAACACCAAAAACCTTCAGTGGATAGTGCAAGAAGCATGATAACTAACAAAGCAGAGATTACCGCAAGGATATTATTCATGATGGATCTATTTTGTCAAGGAATTGAACTCGTGACCCAAGTATTGGAAAGTGCTGGGCTTACCTATTGAGCCACAGAAAAATCTCATTTGCTGTCAGTAGTAGTCCTTTTAAAATCATCTGGGAAAGCTTTCAGCCAAAAGGCCTTCACCTTGAAAGGGCAAAAGATTAAACTGAGGATAGTATTAAATGGAAAAATCAATGACAACTAGTTAAATAAAAAAAGGAAACTCTCAAATGAAGATAAATAATTGGCCAAATTCATCCCTTGTGTATCTGTGTTTTCTTCATTAGAGACATACTAGGGCTAGGTTTGTCCCTGTGTGCAGAAGAACACAGAAGAGAAACAGTTCAAAAAAAGTTCTGGATAATATTAAATGTCGGGTAGTCACCTGAGAAAATACTGAGGTTAAAACTTGCTTCATAGCTGCAGATTTCTAGAAAAGATTTGAATTATCCACATTTTAATCTTAAAAAAAACCCCAACAACAAAAAAACTCACCATGAAGCAAGAGTTATGCATTATGGGTTGCTTGTGGTATTCTGTTACTGATTCTTGGAGCTGTAAGTAAAAAAAGGCATAAAATGAGAAGCAATTCCTAAATAGTTCTAAGCAGTGCAGAGGTTCTGAAACAATAAAACCCCACATTCTGATAGTGACCACAGTCCAATAAATTCAAAGGGTTTTTATAGAGAAAAAATGCTTGGACATGTGCCTTATATGTAAACTTTTCAACATATTTATGAATGATCAAGGAAAAGGGAGTGATGGTGAAATAGCAAAATTTGTATATGGTAGAAAATTCTTGAAGTTAATTTAAAACTGACTGTGAAGACCTGCGAAAGAATTACATGGTACTGTGGTTAAGTAAACCCAGAATAAATTAAAATTGCTATCAGCTAATGTAATATACCCAGATTAAAAAAAAAAAAAAAAACAACAAAACAACAAACCACAACACTCTAATGATACATATGCATTGACACACGGAATAAATTATTATCATTCAGAAAAGCAACATTAAAGTGAATAGTTCTTTAAGAATGAATTTTCAGTTATCTGTAGTAGTCGCAGTGATGAACAAAAAGCTGAGCAGAACAGCAAGTAAACCAGAAAACAAGGTTAGGTTACTCTATAAATGGATGGTGTGTTCATGTACTGGGTATAATTCAGTATAAAGTTTTGGCTGTCCAGTCTCAAAGGAGATACCATGGAATAAGAAAAGAGACAGAATAGGATGATGTGCTAAAGAAGAGCACATCAACTGTTCCACCTGGGAAAGAATAGTGGGCAGCATTTTATAAAATCATTTGTATGAAGATACCGAGTTCACTATTTTTCACAACATGCAAACTGAAAGGTACCAAATGAAGCTGTCATATGGTGGCCTAAAGTAAAGGAAAGAATATTTTTTTCATACATTTTATTTAAGATGTGAAGTTCAAAAACAAATATGTCAAAAGGCACTAATAAAAGAAATGCCCATCTGTGGCTCGTCTAGATGAAAGGATTCAGAGTCTCTAAACCACTGACAGCTGAGACTTGGGAGAGCATAGCAGAGGAAGTTTAACGTATACATCTGCTGTGTCTTAGACTCCATGGACCAGATCCAACTATTCTAATTTTAGGCATTTGAGTTTGCTTAAGTCCCTATAGATGTTCCTATTCAGGAAAGAAAAAAATGAAGTTTTCAATTGAATTCTGGAAGTATATATTTCTTCTCTGATTGTACAGGAAGCCTGAAATTATTTATGATACAATTCATGATGTAAAATATTTGGCAAAAGTAACATCTTTACAGGCCCACCGGTTGGAAATTAAATCAAGAGTGTAATCGAGCTTAATAGGGCCTCAAACTTTTCTTTTTTTTTTTCCTTGAAATTTGCAGGAATTCCACAGTCTTTTTCACAACTCATGCCATGAAAGACTAGTGTCAGACCATTTGTAAGGAAAAGAAATTAGCAACAGCACAGTGCTGGAAAGACCCAGGTTGGAAACATCTTTGTGCAGCACTGCCATTCAATCCTTTATGATATAAAAGCACAGATTCTAACACCTAAACTGTATGAGATGAATCATGAATTAAGGTTTTCTAAAATATTCACCATAACAAGTTTTTCTTAAATATTCACCATATGCAAATGGAGGATTAATTCAAGCTAGGCTACAAAAACATCTGGTCTGACCCTTATGAACATTCTCTTGTAAGAGTTCAACCAATAAATTTGAAGTTAAAGGGGTCTATAATCATATCCTTGGAGTAGGCTGTACCTGTGATTTCATGTTTTTTGTCTATAGGTCACACATGGAAAGGACACAATACAGGACAGGACCGATATTATTCATAAGGAATAGAACAGAGAGACCGGTTAGGTGCTGGAATGGACTGTCTGGAGAGGTGGTGGATCTCCCATCCCCTGCCCAAGGCCAGGTTGGATGAAGCCCTGGGCAACCTTGTCTATCATCCAGGTCTGGAGGTTAGTGGCCCTACCTGTGGTAGGGAGGGTGAAACTCTATGATCCTTGGAGTCCCTTCCAACCTAGACCATTCTATGATTCTATGATTCTATGACCAGACTCTCTCATTTGTAAAACATGTCAGAGGTACTGTCAATATTATTGTTCTTCTGGTGAGTGTATATTGTTTGAGGTGTCAGATGGAAACCATGGCTTGGTACAAATGTCTGGATTTTATTGCTAATTTCAATTTTTTTTTTTTCTGATTATTACATGGTTACGGAGAAAAATATGTAAATTTTGTCAAAGATTATTCCCACATTTGTGTCTAAATTCTTTGAAGACCAGGGATTTTTAAGAACAGATTGCTGTTTCTTTGCAAATTAGCTCTATAAGAATTCAGATACCCGAACAGCCAAGAATAAGCCTTAATGAAATCTGCCACTATATGTATTTCTCATCAAAGAGAATACACCAATTATCTACAAATATTTTGGACTGGAAATTTTCAGAAACTTCTAGTTCATAGTCAGAGCTATTGTCATAAGTTCTGGGACTTTCTCTTCTTTTAGAAGACAAATAGAAAATTCTATTCCTGTGAAACATGATTCTTCCACTGCATTGTGTCAACTTACATTTGGTTCCACTGCAGACTTTGATGTGATAATATCAGGCATAAGCCAATAGCAAATGATGAGCAAGAGAGGTGAATACTCTCCTGTGTTAGGAACTACTTATATTATTCAGTACTGGAAAACTCTGTCTGATCATAATTGTCTGGTTGTTTTGACATCTCTATAAATTTAATATAAACATGGCAATATGTAACAACTGAATTTTAATTCAGAGTTATAATTCACACTTAGATATTCATGGAAGCTGTATTTTTCAAAAACTGGTAATTATTCATGACTGATTCACACAATATAGTTTGAATTTTAGAGTTTTGAATCATTCTGACTAATTTTTATACCACTTTTTTCACCCCTGTAGATTGGTGAATTGGTTTTCCATTTGTGTACAACACATGCACACTGTACAGTGGATCTGACAGATTTCATTCTCCCCACAGTAGGATTTTGCATTGGCAGCCAAAAGAGTGTTTGTAGGAGTATTAACACCTGTTCTTAAATTTGAAAAATATATTAAAATCTTTAGGAAATCAACCAATGAAAGACATAAGAAAGAAAACATTTAACAGTTTATTGATTGAATTTGATATTCAGAGAAGTCTCCAGCGTACCTTCTCTATTTTTAAGCAGAAATCAAGCTTCCAAGACCTAATGAACTGTTCAGATGTGCCACTACTAATGGATACTTGACTACAAAGTTGCTTCAAATTTAAGAATGCTTCCAGAGAGAAAGTCAACATCTCATAAACAGCAGAAAAATGCAGACAACTGTTTGACAGCTCTAATACACATTGAACAGCAGGATCAGATAGGTTTTATTAATTAAAAAAAAAAAAAAACCACTGGATTTTAATACTGTCATACACATTGTTTCTTGAAAATTAAGAGACAACTTTTAAGATTAATGGAATATGAGCTAAAGCTGCAGTGCTTTTATATGTTTGGCAGCAGTGCAAAGTGTTTCATCTGTTGTACTGTGTTTACAAAGGTCACTACAAATGTTAACCTTCATGACCTTTAAAAACTCAGACCTCTGCCAAACTGTAAGAAATGTTCAGTGACCAATTTATTCGTCAAGAATTTCAATATACCAAATGTGCTCCTGCAACAGTAGCTTATCTAACAGTACACTAAGCACAAACCTGCAATGTAGCTGATCTGTAAGATTAAAGCATACCTAGGGTAAAGAAGCATGTTGGTACATTGTACTCACAATGTTGATTTAAACTTGACATTGTGAGATCACAGAAATCATGTGTGCTTGGACTGCTGGGACTCCATAGGTTTTCAATGGCAGAGACAGCCATGTAAAAGATAATCTGAACATAAATAGTTGCTAGAAACAGACTCTTCACTATATCTTGACCCTGGGCAACAATCCTTTTGTATTCTTCTCACAGCAGAAACCATCATAAAGGTCCTTGGGAATTATGTGAGTGCAGAGAGATTATAGAATGTAATAATGTCAGCATAGCTTCTCTAGGAAAGTCTAAGTTTTGGCAGAACTGTGTCATTTCTTCTTGTGATTTTTGCAGAAATGGAAACAGAGAGTCCTCCAGAATGGATGTTGTTTTCTAAGTTAAAAATTGGTCTCTTTAAACATAAGTTTTCCAACAAGAGCCATCAAAAAAGTTACCATTGTCTAGGAGAAAATCTTGACAGTTTTAATTTCATATAGCCTGTGAGCAAAGAGGAAGTGTTCACAGCCTAGAATGAAGAGCACTTTCAATAGTGATTTCACCACTCAGAATACTTGATGGTCAAAGCTCTGAAGCTAGACACCTAGTACAGAAAAAAACTACCTAGTTTATTTTAATTTTGTATGAGTATTCCATGAAAGACAGAGTTGATAAATCTTTCTCTAGTGATAGATTTCCACAAGCAAGCCCTTATTTGCATGTTCCGGAATTAACTGTACGTAGTGATAACAGCAGCTAGCTCCATGCCTGACAAGCTATAGTGTTTATTGAGCAGAGAGAGAGAGTTATCATCTCTATGAGGCTCCTCCTAACCCTATTTCCACTCTTTCTTTTTGAGCCAGTGCCCAGAAGAAAGCTCTCTTTCAAGTTCCAAACTTGAATGAGTCAATGTTCTTAAGCCTTTGCTAAGGAGTTGGTAGATCAGGTACGTAGGGATATAGTTTAGCATAGGATGGGAATGGTTGGACTCGGTGACCTTAAACGTCTTTTCCTTTAAGAAAGGAGAGGTAACTTGGGATTGGGCAAACTAGCACTCAACAAACAGCAGCTGATCACAATACTCATTGTTTGGGTCTGTCGTAAGGAGGCAAAAGATCAAAAATTGGGTGCTTTACAGGGTCCACACAGCAAAAACGCTATTTTGTACAAAATTAACAACCATTCCTGGTATAATTTCCTCTATCTGCTTGGTTGTAAATTCTCAAACCTTGAATATTTTTATCCAAAATGGTCCCAAGTGACGTAAGATTGGTTAGTGGAGGTGGGGGGAAAATACAGAGTTCTCAGACAGGTACTGGGCATGTTTTTTTTCTGTTGCTGCCAAGGACAAAATTATATTGAATTTATACAGAGTTCTGACTGTGGCTGGTACTGTCTTAGGCTCTGATAAAACTTTTTTCTAGATAGTGTTAAACCATCTGGAAACCTTGGATGATGAATCAAGAGTCTGGTTCTCAGCACACCGTCAAAGAAATGTAGTGGGGCAAAATATCCAGCTTAAGAAGAATGGTCAGAAGGACCTCTTTTCATGAAGACTGAATAGCTCATAGCTCAGATGTACTGGGATTCATGTCAGGTCTGTCTTTAAGTTCCCCCACACCACCCAGTACCGGACTACTTTAGGACATGGAAGTAAAAGTTAGTGCCAAACAAGAATCATTTCAGCAATTGCCAGAGTCCAGTGTTCTCTAGTTAGCTATCCCACGTGAGGTTTAAATACTTTAAAACCAAGTTTACTTATCTAAGGCTATTTGATATTTTAATGGGTTTTGACTCAGCACAGTGATACCTAAATATATTGAAATCTCAACACACGTTTAAGATAGTAATTCTAATATACAGTTGAATTAGGAATCACATTATGCAGTTGAATCACAGAACAAACATCACTGTTATTAATGGTCATTTTCATATTAATCTTCCTCTTTTGTGAAAGTTTTAGGGTTTTTGTTTTGTGATATGATGTTGGTTTTGCTCTTTTATGTGTTGGGTGTACTCAAGATAGATCTACTGAAATGCAACAGAGTTGTTTGTGCATACAAATAGATGAAGCTTCAATTATAAGAAAAAAGTCCTAATACAGTGAAGTGAGTAAAGCATCGAGGAAATGAAGGCTGGAGATTTAGCCTGTAGGAAGATTGAGAAATTTGGAAGACTATATGCACTTAGAGAGAGAAACCTTGTAAGTTCTTGTAAGGAGACTTCAGGTAATTAAAAGACATTTAATTTGAAAATGCAGTAAAGAATTTTGCATGCAATGGTGCGTGTTCCTTAGTAAGTGTTATACGATTTTAATGTTATAGAAAGTGAGGTTATATTTCTATTTAAAAAAAAATTCTTTATGATCACATTGTGGAACAGATCCTCAATTTGCACAAAGTGGAGACTTCAGTTTTTATTAGCTATAGCTCTAGCCCAAAGGATAAGCTTTGAGAAAAGAGCAAGTGATCATCAGCAAAGGATGAATATAAAACTGTAGGTTTCAAGGGATTAGTACAAGAAAACTTCAGGGATTCACCTGGATGTTTCAGAACTATCTTGTGTAAATTGCTGAAAGGCTGTGAATCACATTGCATTCAAATGATGCTCTGTATACCTTTGATCATTTACATTGTACATTCAATATACATGAAAAATTTAAATGCCAAGACTGTAAAAGCTAGGCACAAAATTCTGCAGTTATTTTTTTTCAACTCTAAGTAGTGCAAGAACATACACCTTTATATACAGGTAAAAAAGGACAATAATTTTAGAGCAGCTTTGTCACCATACCTCATCATGACCTGCAACACCAACCTTGTTATGGTACTAGCACCTCTCTACATCTGTAAAACAGCTGGACATATTTAGATCCAAGGTACCAGATGGGATTCACCTGAGACTGTTGAAAGAGATGACAATATAATTGAAAAGAAAGCCGTTCATCGCATATGGAAAAACATGGTAAGAGTCTGGCAACTGGAAATACCAGCCTTATGCCTTAAAAATAGGTGATAAGGAGAACCTAAGGAACTACAAGCTGACAAACTTCACTCATTCCCTAGAAAGATCATGGGGAGCATGCTCTTTGAATTTATTTTCAATTAAATGAAGGAAGAGAAGAAAATCAGGAGTAACCTGCATAGATTTAGAAAAGGCAAGTTGTGCTTGATTGGACGGGTGAATGAAGGATAAATGGTGAATACCTCTGTTTTAGTAAGGGCTTTCACATGACCTCTTTCAGTGCTTATTAATTGAAAACTGCATGCATACAGTGACAGAGCAGACAGTTTATTAA
The DNA here is from genome assembly GCF_964237585.1 of Gallinula chloropus. Classification (NCBI taxonomy): domain Eukaryota; kingdom Metazoa; phylum Chordata; class Aves; order Gruiformes; family Rallidae; genus Gallinula; species Gallinula chloropus. The sequence goes on along the minus strand of NC_140085.1, from coordinate 49,743,210 downwards.
GTTGAAAATTGGCTGCACTGCTGGGTCCAAATAGCAGCGATCAATGGTTGGGTATTCATCTGGTGACCTGGAATGAGTAAAGTACTCTAAGACTTAGTGCCCAGAACCATAATGTTCTACATTTGAGTGTTTTGAGTGATCACACACAATGCTTTTGAAGAAAATTTGCATGACCCTAAGCTATAGGGGAAAGGCTAGATTAGCTGGGTCTGTTTAGCCTGCAGAAGAGAGAGAAAACTGAGAGGGGATCTGATCAATATATAATAGTTATAAATACCTAAAGGATGGATGTGAAGAGGATGGGTCCAGACTCTTCTCTATGGTGCACAGGGACAGGACAAGGGCCAGTGGGCACAAACTGGAACACAGGAAGTTCCATCTCAATGTGAGGAAAAAAATATTTACTTTGAAGATGACAGCACTTGAAGAGAGGTTGTGGTGTCTCCTTCTCTGAAGATATTCAAAACCCGCATGTTTGCAATCCTGTGTTCTAGACGATCCTGCTTTAGTGGGGGGTGTGCACTAGATCCCCAGAGGTCCCCTCTAACCCCTATCATTCTGTGATAGGGAGCCTGACCTTTCAGTCCAGAGGGACCTTGATAAATTTGGGGATTAGGCTAAATGAAATCTAAGTAAGTTCCCTAAGAATAAATGCCATACGACCTGGGGCAAAATAACTCTCTATGGTCTTAGAAATTATGAAGATTTACATGGGTTGCTGGAGTAGATAGGAACCAATATAGTCTTGTTGCAAGACTGAATACATACTGGCTCCTAGGGTTGTTTTGCTTTTAACGGATTCTTGTGATTGAACAACAACATTTTCTCTACATATCTATAGTTTCAGTGATGAGATCATTTTTGGTGTTGAGAGAGCATATCTACCAGTGAAGTTAGAGGCAGCTGTGCTGGTCTATTGATGTAACACTGGATAAAGAGCCAGATAGCTACAGCATCTGCTCTCTTACGTGCTATACCTGTGTAGACCATATGTTTCTTTGACACGATTTAAATTTTTGCCTAGATTGCCTGCAATAATATGAACAGTTCATCCAACAAATACATTGTTCAGGGCTTATCATAACCTTGGGGTAGGTTTTTTTCAGTACCTTATAACAGCTCTAGTGCAGAAACTATCAGAGAAAAAATGTATTGCAGCAAGCACCTATGTTCAGTTACTTTGTGTGGCTTTAACAAGAGAAAATAAAATGTGAAATCTAAATCTCATCAGTGAATCTTGTATTGTTTTGGAGGGGGGGGTGTTAATAAATAAGATAAACGTGAGAAATAAAAACACATCTAGAGTTCTGCTACAGTAGGTTGCAGTTATCTCCTGATTATCCCTGAGAGATTTAAAGTACTTAAGACTTCTTAAATCTCCTTCTTGGGAAAAAAAAAAAAAAAAAAGTGAGTAAAAAATTAAATTAAGGAAAAACATTTAAAATATTCCTGGTTGATCCCACTAGTCAGCTGCGATACCATCCTGAAGATAATGTACACTGAGGGTTTTGGTCATTATATAGAGTTAAAAAAAAGAAATTTCAGAGATAACTTGAGGGATATCAAAAAAAATTCAGCGAAAATACTATTTGTTCAAAAACTGATTGATGAAGAGTATGATCCTGCAAAATTGCCAGTAGGATCACTTATGTGGTTAAAATTAAGCAGATTCTTAATCACTTCATTGGATCAAGGCCAGACTGCTCAGCACCTTGTAGAAAATTAAACCTATAAAGTGCCTGTAATAATTTTGTAAGTTAAATAACTAGGTTAATTACTGCAAATCATCCTAATATGAAGAATACTCAGCTAAAAATATGATTTGATAACATTTTGATGAAGAGATTAGAGGTAATCAAGTACAGTAACAGTAAATTTACAATTAAAAAAAATCACTTCCAAGTTGTTACAAAAATAGAACTTTCTTCTGGTTAATTTTTGAAGTTTCTAGATTTTCTAATGAGAAAAGTATACTTGGAAGAAATTAATCACACTTTTTGCACAGACATTGTAAGTGTTGCTACTTTTTTCACTGAAAGGTTAAGTCATGTCAGGTAAAATTTTACTGTAGACCAGAATTCCCAATGAATTTGAAAAGCTGATATACCATGAAATGTAGAAAACATTTGGAAGACATCAGGGAATTAACAGCAATTTGAGGAAAGAAAAAAACCCATACAGATGCATTATAGAGAAAAAAAAAGTTACACTTATCTATGTAACTGAATACTCTTATTGCTCTTTTTCTACCTAGAATCCTTTTAATTTTAATTTAACCTTATATATTTTTCACATGCTAAATAATGCTTTTATGTTTTATGTTCATCAGGGAAGACTTGTCTCTTCTTTTTATTTTCCAGGGATGTGGCTAGTGGTTTTCAGATCATTTATATAAAATAAATGTGTTTTTCATGGAAATGTTACCAAATTGAAAGAGCATAAGAATTTTTAAGTACAAATAAAATATTGTTTATATCATGTAATCTATATCTGTCTTACATTGTGGCAAAAATCTAAATGATTTCTCCTAATTATGTTTGTTTTCAATATAATCTGCAGGTCAGATTTAACCGCTGTACTTTCCAATAAATCCTGGTCAGGTATGTTATATAGTGAATTTTGGTGACAAGCCATTCCTGATGGAAGCAGATAATCTCAAAATAATTGTCACCCTAAAGGAATGTTTTAATACAACATTTTGGACCTAGAGTATCCTAAATAACACCAAGCAGTAGAGAACAGAAAAAGTAGTCAGAGTTGTACCTGACTGCATGGTAATCTTTCAATCCTCCATGGCAGCGATGTTGGAACTAGATGATCTTTGATGTCCCTTCCAACTTCAACCATTCTGTGACTCTGTGATTCATTCCATCTTTCCATCTTTACAGTGTTTTTGTCAATGTCTTGTGCTCAGCTATTGAATATCAGGTACATAAAATGAAAAAGGTAGTGTTCTTGACTCTTTCATGATATCTACAGTGGAAAGCCATGTGAAAATTACCATAAATGCTGAATTTGAATGAGTAGCAGTATCTCTTAAGAAAATTGTTTTCATATGCAATGAATATATACTACTTGCAACAGAGACCAGCATTTGAAACCACACAAACTTAACACATTATGCTATTTTTTATGTCACTTATGTCAATTTAATGCTCATTTAGATATAGAAAATTAAGGTACAGGTATATGATGCAATAAATTTAGATTAGCATTTTGAACTAGCAAATATTCTGCCATACCTACATTTTCCATGTAGGAATAAATGGAAAGACCAAAACTCAATAAGGCTATGATACAAAGCTTCAATTAACTGACATTCTGTATTCAGTTTTAAAAATATTTCATGACAGATAAGATTATCAGTACTTTCAAAATGAAGCTGGAATGACCTTTATATTTCTGGATTAAATGGATTAATTCTTACTGTTGTACTCTGGCTCTCAGTCACAATTGAACATCCTTGTTAGAGCTCTTATTTAAGTAGGTCACAATTTAAAAAAGAATAAAAATTGGCTGGATTTAGAAACTTTGGTATGTAATAGGATTTTCAGGAATGCTAAGCCTTTGACATGGAGGCGTTCCCAGCATCAGCAATTTAAAAAAAAATAGTCAATTTACTTCTGTCTGCAGGTGGACATAATAGACAGGTATCTTCAAACATGATTTTAGGCTCCTATATTGGAAAAACTTGGCTTTAGTTATGCTATATGAATGCTATTATTGGATTACAGCCTAGCACATGCTCATCTTCATAGAGCCATGGAAAAATTATGGAAAACCTAATTAGCACAGAAACCAGGATTATGATTTATGATAATTATAAAAAGAAGATAAATTCTTAGGAAACTAAGAGCTTATTTTCATGTAAATGTTAGTACTTATAATGAGTGAAGGGAAAATGACCTGGAAAAACTGCAGAAAGACAGAATTGTTTTTAATAGCTTGTCTCCCAGAGACAAGTGTGACCTGTCTTATGATCTTTAGCTCCTTTGTTCTTTTCTTGTGGCTTCTATTAAAAAAAACCCAGTATTTATTTTGGGAAACTGAAACCAATAGCCCTCCTTTTTTTTTTTTTTTTTTTTTTTCCCCTTTCCTCATGTCACAGCAAGCACAGTCCTCCTTTACAGATCAGGGATTTTATTAATTCAACGAGTTATATTATACTTTAACCATTAGAAGGGATTATTTCCTCAGTGAGTACTGCTTTTGTTCCTAGAGTGTCACACCAGTAATTCAAACAGGTCAATGAAAGAAAATGCAGTGACCTCAAAAAGACACCTGGGTTGTTGGGATAAAGAAAATGCACCTACTGTTCAGCATTCAGTCCTCAGACTAGAGCTGCGTGAGCAGAGCTGATCACTTTTCATTGCTACTCTGAAGGAGAGGACAGGCTTGGGATGACTTCCAGATAGCTCAGTCTGAGCTGAGAAAAGCAAAGATTGGTAGGCCAAGCAGTCAGCCTTACTATATAAATGGCATTAAAACAATGTTCCATGTGCTATTTCATGAGTTATGTCTCTGGTTCATACATCTTGAATTAGTAATGTAAATGCTTTTTTAGGGAAACAGTTGCCTCAGGAGAAAGTACATTCATATTTCTTTTTTTGAAGAGCTGGAAGAACTCATCTACAGTCAGTAAGAAAGAAGACAGAGTTCGTATACCCAGAGCACTATCCTTTACTTACAGCCAACTTCAGGTAATATCAATATAGAAAGTAGACAGAAAAAATATTCCCAGAAGGTCTGTATTTCTGGCAAAACAATGTTGTTTGATGGCATTATTCTTGCATTCTCATTCAATGGATTCTAGTTTTTGGGGGCAAAACTATTGAGAAAATGTGACCAAACTTTAAAATAAAACCATCTTAAATGCACTAAAAATATATTTAAAATTTACAGGTCATTCATTTCTATTGATGTTGAAGTTCAAAAAGACCAAGTGCAAGGTTGTGCAAATGGGTGAGGGCAATCCCAAGCACAACTAGTGCAGGGCGGGGGTTGGACACGATGATCTCTGGAGGTCCCTTCCAACCCCCTACAACTCTGTGATTCTGTGATTCAACTACCAGCTGGGCAGAGAAGGGATTGAGAGTATCCATGAGGAGAAGGACTTGGGGGTGTTGGTACATGAGAAGCTCAACCTGAGCTGCAATGTATGCCTGCAGACTCAACCTAGGAAAGATTTGTCTATTACCAACTAAAACAGAGTAGAGCAATGAGAAATAAACCAAATTTTAAAACACCTCCCCCAACTCCTACCTTTTTCACAGGCTGGAATTTACTCCTGAATTCCCTACCTACTCTCCACCAGTAGCACTGTGAGATGGGGAATGGGGATTGTGGTCAGTTCATCACACATTGTCTCTGCTACTCCTTCCTCCTTGGAAGAAACTCCTCACCCTCTTCTCCTGCATCTCATTGGACACAGTCATCCACAAACTTCTCCAAAATGAGTCTCTCACAGACACTTCTGGTCAAATAACTACAATGTTTCCTAGGGAACCTGCTTTGGCAGGGGGCTTGGACTCGATAATCTCTGGAGGTCCCTTCCAACACCTACAGTTCTGTGATTTGTCATCTCCTTTATAATTTCTGCAACTCTTCTTTCTCCTTTTTTCTACCACAGTCCCATTTGATCCCGAATAAAAAACATAATTCTTAGAATTTTTTCCCTTCTGTCCATTTTGTTTTCTACATCCATAACTATTCTGTTCCTTCTGATACCAATTCTATTATTTCTGACACCAGTTCTGGTATTTCTGGTTTGTTTACCTAGGTCCTTCTGGTTTTACATGGTATTAATCCCATGGTTGCATGGCTTTGCAAGATCAAACCACACAAAACCAATCACCAATACTCCAACGCAGTCATATAAAGAGTACGCCTGGAGTAATCAGTTTTTAGAACTGAGAATTTAATACCAGTTTGAAGCTGCTAGGCACTTGTCTCTTAATTGTTATGAGCAAATTGTGAGTTTGAAGGATGCCAGAAGAGTAACTATAGCAGTCTGGATAGCTTTGTAAAAACAGTGAAAATAGCAAGCTCCAAATAAAACATAATCAGGACACTACCTTTTCATAATTTATTTCAAAACACCTTTTTTAATTTGTTTTTTACTAAAATCTTTTCCATGCTTTTTCTTGCAGATATCAGACCTATTGACGTGAATCCTGTTGAGAAGAAGATAAATCCACAATGCCCCACACCTTTAGTTACTGATAGTACAAAAAAAAAGGATGTTTCATACTGTAAGTAGTCCTTCCATAGTTGAGCCTTTAAAATAACCTGTTAGGATCAGACTGCTGGAGAACAAATCTCAGTTAATTATATTTTAATTTCATCAGCACTTCCGGCAACAAAGTCCTTTTTATTTCTTTTGACACTCTTCCCCACCTCTTGATTTGCCTTTCGGCATATAATTTTAAAATGAACCTAAAATAGTATAGTATTCTATCCATAGTTTATACATCAACAAAAAGCATTAATATGCACTACTGTACTCCATTAAACTCAATGAGAGATGTAGCATTTTAGAATTAGCCTGTTACAGAATGTTTTATTTCAAATTGAAATTGAAAAAAAATCCAATTAATAACCACTTTAATTCATAGTCATCCTTGTTAGACAATAAAATGCATTATAAAGAACAATCCTAGAAGCTAATGCTACCATGAGTTAAGATTAAAATAGCTTTTTATATCATATATAAAATCACAAAATATGTTTCGTAATACATCTTCTGGTGTTCAAATTCTAGACCTTCTATTGACTGTATACAACCATTCCTACAGGTATCCTCTTTGCAACCACTCTGTTACAAGGCCAATATCATAGATCATTCCCTTTTTATTAACATACCTTCAGCTGTACTACCTGCTGGCTTTTGCAGTCACATCCTCCTTTCACAAATGAAATTTTTAATTGAACACATCTGCCTGACCCTGTGCTCCATGGACATGAAAAGAGCAGGTGTCCTACTATGCTCCTCCTAAAAAATCTTGGGTGCCAGCTCTTTCACTGTTACTTCAGTTTCAACTAAGGCTTAGCTTTCTCAAACCAGTCCTTCTGCAATTAAATAATGCTTCTTTGGCCAGACTATGCATGAATAAACAAGGCAAAAAAAAAAAGTTTGTAGAGGAATGTTACCGTTTATCTTCATTTTTTGGGTAAGGTGGTGGGCCCTTGATCTGGGCAGTTACAGACAGATCAGCTTTTATATTTATCTAATATAATATTTCACAAACCTATGCTGAATATGATAGTTTTAACCTGGGTGAACAATATAGTACAGAAATACATCCAGATATTATATGAAAGCTTTAAGATATGGGATTATGTATAGCTGTTTCCACTAGTCTTTGGATAAACTGATACAAAGAAGGTTACATCAACTGTACCGAGCTCTGGGTACTTATACTATTCTAAATTAAACTTTTTCCATGGTCATTTGCTTGTCACCAGTAAGTGAATATTATCTCACAGTTATGGTAACTTAGGTCACTCTACGAGCAAGTTGTAGAAATAAAGTTTTGAAGAATCACCAGTAGACTAAAGAGACTGATCTTTACCTTAATCTAATTTTCAGCATTGTTCCTTATTGATTAATTTGAAAACATTTTTGGAGATGAATCACTGGCCCCAAAATCTCTGAGGAAATAAAAAGACTGGAAATAGGAATTATGAGCCAAAATTTGGGATAGCTAGTGGAAGTTGTTATTTGTACAGTCCATTTCTTAAAAATAAAAAAAATGAAACGTAAATCTCAGATGGACTACAAAAGATACTGTAACATTCCATACTTAATACAGCATTATCAGGCAACATTCTACTTGAATAATAAAAGTTCAATGTGTTATACATTTCAAAATTTAAGTACTTTTTAGCTCATATGTACTAACAAAGACTTTTTACAATTACTTAAATGAAACCTGAATAAATATTCAAGTCTTTCAGTTCCAAATGTGTAATTAAATGAGGCTTCCTAGTTTATCATGGTTGGCTTTCTGTTGATCCAAATGCAATTGTGTTAATTTGCAAAGCAACCAACTACTGCACAAATTATAAAAAATACCTGATAGAAATTAAATTCAAACAGGAATATCTATTGTGCCTAGTAAAGCACAGCATGTGAAGTTTCAAATGTGTGTAAGTGAATAAATTTACTCAAAGATACTGAACATATTAGTGATTTATTGTGCCCTTGGAAGGACAAAACTGTAATTTGATTGAAACGGTATCTATTTCTTTAAAGAAAGAAAATTATCATGGCACAGAATATTAATCATGTTTTACCCAACAATTGTTAGCTTCATTGGTATTTTGCCTATCAACAATCTTTAAGCCTTCAAACAGATGACAAATTATATACCATTGATTCTGGTTGTTGCTATTTGTAACTGACACATTCCGAAGGTAGAATTAATCATTTGATTGATTGAGATTTGTTTAACAATGGAATTTCAAGCTGGGTTGTGTCTGTTTTCCTTGGAATAATTTTGTTTAACCTTATAAACCGTTTTTCATGCCAGTAGAGATCATTTCCAATACAATATTGACTCTTCTCCACCTTTATTTTCACCCATATTTCATTTTTTTTCTTCTGCTGACTTTATTTTCATTTTTTTCTTAATCTTAATTGTATGAAAATGATACTGGACATAATATCAGTGTGTAGCACAGTGGCATACCCATTAAAAAATGATACTTTTTTCAGGAGTTTTTATTTCCCAGAAACTCAGTTATGTTGTTCTGTCTTTCTGATGTTGTGTCCTTCGATGCCTTGCTTGTTAACTATTTCTAGCAGCTATCTAACCACTATGTCATGTAAAGTTCTTCTCAGGAAAAACAGAGCACCTTGTCTTTCTGTTTTATCCAATAAATAAGAGTAATAAATGTCTAGTAGCTTTTCTCTGTCAGGACCTCATCTTTTGATATTTTTACAAATCATTATTATAAATAGTAATTTGACTGCCTAGGCTGGGCTCATATGAAAATCCTGCTTACATTCCTTTTTTGCTCTGGAGAATACTGAATATTAAGTTTGAGAAGCTTTTAAATGAAACAGTTCCCTGCTATGCTTCACTACCGTACATGAGGAGATTTGTCATTGACTGCCTCTGATAGTTCGGATACAATCAGGTGATTAACTCTGGATTTGAGGAATTTGAGAGGTTCTTCCATAATATTTGACTTCAGTGTGTTTGTGGACTACATGGAACTAGCAGAAAAGTAGCTACAGATCCAGAAATAACAAATACTACATTTGTTTAAAAAATTGTGAAGATTACACATATAAGTTATAGCCAGTCTACTTTGGAAGTCAAGCCAGAAGAATGGTGGAGTGTAAACCTCATTGTCTCCTCCTTGAGAATCCTGCATGTCTCTCAAAAATCCTTTCTCAAAGCACATGTGAATAGAGATGAGGTGTACCTGCTTTTTTCAAAACATCTCAGGCACAAATTTCAGCGACGATTATGCTATCACCGTTAATAGTTCAGCTCAAGCGTTTTGCTTGATTCCAGTATCAGTGGGGCTATGAGGAAGAGAGAAGTCTCTGAAATTCTGAAATGGATAATCTTAAATTTACCATTTCAGATCTGCTTCTGCACTATTGGTCTATGACAGGACACTAAATGATCCTCAGTCTAACTTCCCCCTTAAGGTTTGTACAGTGGTTTTAAGAATGACAGGGAATTCATTAAGTTTCAGAATTAGAAACAGGCAGACTTTTCCTCTGATTTCTCATTCAGGAAGTTTTTCATAAATGGTGACTATCAAGTTTTACATAGTAATTGGACTTCCATTAGCAGAAAACAGATGTGTTACATAGTAAATGAAAAGTAAAAAGAGATCTATTTTTTTTTTCTTTCTCTTTTTTTTTTTTATTAAAGGAAAATGAAAAATGTTAATCAGTACAAAGAATCAGAGAATTGTTTGGGTTCTACCATTTAAAAAAGAGGAAACAAAACAGAAGTCATATTCTGAATGAAGTTTCAACTGCCAGTTTTGGCACCACCTTCCCTATTATCATTCAGCTCAGCTGCTGTAGTGGAGAATAAGAAGTTGTGGTTTTGTTCTGAACAGGTTAGGAAGAAGGAGATTACTTAGTCTATTTAAAAATCAGCTGCTATCCTATGCAAAAGCTTACCCAGCAGACTCGTGTAATACAGCACAGGAGAGCTGGATTTGGAAAGGACCTTTGAGACTCAGCCCACAGGCCTCTGGGAATAGCCTACGGCTTGAATGTAAAGTGTAAATTGGTCTACTTTGGGAGAAATAGGGAAGAAAAAACAGTTCTTTTCTTGAGAACATATAAAACCAGTGAAATTTAAATTCTGTGTCCCTCTATGTGGTGTCTGGATGCAAATCAAAGGTCGGTTTATAAGAATTGGGATTGCCATCTGGACTTCAACAACTTGTAGTAGTTTCCTTTAAGTCAGTAGTGTTGATCCTGAACGGATACCCATGCGGTACTGCTGTGGTTCAGCTGAGAATCACATGGCTGCTCACTCACCCCTTGCCTTCTGGAGTGCTGGTGAGTGGAATGGGAAGAAAAAGTAAAATTCTCAGATCCTTTTGCAGCCTCCTCTGGACCTGCTCCAACAGGTCCATATCTTTCCTGTGCTAGGGACCCCAGAACTGGATGCAATACTCCAGATGAGGTTTCAGCAGAAGGGATTGCAGGGGCAGAATTACCTCCCCAAAGCCTGATAGTCATGGCAGTTTTGATGCAGCCCAGGACATGGTTGGCTTTCTGAGCTTCAAGTTCACATTGTTGGCTCATGTTGAGATTCTCGCACACCAACAACCCCAAGTCCTTCTCAGCAGAGCTGTTCTCATGACTTCGTCCACCAGCCTGCATTCATGCCACAGCTTGCCCTGAAACTTCTGCAGGACACTGTACGTGGCCATGTGAAATCCCATGAGGATCACATGGCCCACTTCCTGAGCTTGTACAGGTCCCTCTGGATAGCATCCTACTCCTCGGGCATGTCAAACTCACTACTCATCTTGGTGTTATCAGCAGACTTGAGACTGTACGCAGTTCCACTGCATATGCCATTGATGAAGCTATTAAATATTACTGGTCCTAGTACTGAGCCCTGGGGGACACCACTTGTCACTGTTCTCGACCAGGACATTGAGCCATTGACCACTACCCTCTGGAGGTGACCACCCAACCAAACCCCCATCCACCAAACAGTCTATCCATCAAAACTGTAACCCTCCAATTTAGAGAGAAAGATGTTGTGTGGGACTATGTCAAAGGCATTACAGAAGACCAAACAGATGACATCTGTAACTCTTCCCTTTGTCCACTTCTGTAGTTACTCAGTCTCAGAATCATAGAGTGCTTTGGATTGGAAGGGGCCTCAAAGATCATCTAGTTCCAACCCCTTGCCATGTGCAGGGGCAATTTCACCTGACCAGGTTGCCCATGGAAAGCAACTACTACATTCAGCTAATACTTGGTGAAGCCATGCTGTTTGTCTTGAATCACATCCTTGTCCTCAATGTGTCTTAGCATAATTTCTAGGAGGATCTGTTCCATGATCTTCCCAGGCACTGAGGCTTACTCGTCAGTGGTTTCCCCTTTCTACTATTTTAAAAAATTTGGAACACTATTTTCCTTTTTCTAGTCACCAGGGACATCACGTGACTGCCATGACTTTGGAAATACCACGGAGAGATAGTGCAGACATATAAGTCCTCTTACAAAGTATCTCTGATGAAGTGATATCAGATAAATGATGCTCATCCTATAGAGCAAGAAATTTAGCATAATAAAGCAAAACATGGTGACAGCTTAGGAATTAGAAAAAGGATTGTTAAGTACACCCTATTTCCACTTCCAGTTCCACAGTTAAAAGTTTTGAAGAAATCATGGTGTTTTCATTATCAATGCTGTATTCTATCTTTAGACACTAAACCAGGCTCCATACATTTTAAAAGATTTTATTGCGAGAACTGACACCAGTGAGAGGACCACAAGTTTTATCTTTCAGAGAAAATGTTTGCCAAATGTCATGGTTTAACTCCAGCTGGCAACTGGAGTTACAGCAGAAGGAGGAATTCGTCCACCGTTTCCTATCAGCAGGCAGCTATTCAGCCATGTCCAGGAAAGCAGGGTTCTATCACACACAACAGTTACTTGGGAAGACAAATGTCATCACTCTAAACATACCCTCCTTGCTTCTTCTTACCCTAGGTTAATATAAGCTGAGTGTGACACCATATGCTATGGACTACCCCTTTGGTCAGTTGGGGTCAGCTGTCCTGGCTGTGTCCCCTCCCATCTCCTTGTGCACCCCCAGCCTACTTGCAGATGGGGTGGAGTGAGAGGCAGAAAAGACCTTAGCTGTGTGTAAGCACACCTCAGCAGTAACAAAAACATCCCTGTTTTACCAGTACTGCTTTCAACACAAATGAAAACACAGCCCCAAACTAGCTACTGCAAAGAAAATTAACTCTATCCCAGCTATAACATCACACCAAACAACACTGTATTGCTTAGAAGTCTCCTTTGTCACACAAGTTTTGAAATACTGTCCTTATTTTGCAAATAGGATGAAAGGTTACAAGTAGTCTCCTGCAATTCATACTTTAATATTCAAGACAGTAACACTGTGTGTGTGTTTTCAAAAGAACTGTTGCATTTCATTCCATGGATCAAGGTCACATTTAGTGGATTGATTCTAGTGTGTAGTTTGTAAGATGCTTTCTGATAGAAGTTTCTGTACAAATGTAAATTGCTCTGTTGTTGTGGCTATTATCATTATCTCCATAGGCATCTGGGAAGAAATGAAGAGAAAATAGGATAAATACATCCATCTTCTTGATTTTGCAAAACTATCTTGGAACAAAAATGTGCCAACAGAGCCCACATATGAGGACCTAAGTAGTGTCTGAGGAGCAAGTGGGCAGAGTCATCAATGACACACTGTCAATCTCATACAACACTTGTGAATACGTCTCCAATTCAGTCTGCCAGTTTAGATGGAGCAAGTAGAAATGAAGTGTTAGCCATGTTCTGAAATATCACTTGAAAGGTACTATTTCAATCTTAAACCTATTTATATGAATGTTTGTCACATAAAATACACTCCAGCAAAATTCAGTAGTGAAAATTGCTGGGTAGTCACAATCATGAACACAGCAGGGAAATAGTGTAACAACTCCCTGAAGGAGTGAATAGTAAATTTTACACTGATTCCAGGTATAACCTAACAGTTTAGCAGAAGATGATATTTTATAATTTGTTACTCTTTACATTCCAATTTTGCTATTGTTGTTGTTGTAGAAACAGAACCTCAAATTCCACTAGCTTAAGACATACTCATTTTACTCTTTTTTGCCTCTGTATTTTAAATCTGGTATTGTATTTAATGTAGGTACTATGTTTTAATTAACTTTACCATAAATATGTCAACTATGACTTAAATGATCTTGAAATGTCTTTAAAGATGCAATATTTTTTCTACCTTGCGGAGTCCTTGAGGAACTGACTGCAAAATCATGGAAGTTTCACTTCAATTAGAAATATTTTCAACTTCCACAAGAAATATTAGTTCTTTTTCTGTTGTTTTGTTTTTCACCATTTACTTTAGCAAATGCTTTTACTCTCACAAACCTTTTATTCATGACAGCTGCAGAATCCACCTTGACTCCAGTAGTACATCTAATTGGGCCACTACCTCCTATGGTGCAACTATGTTTGATGGTCTCCTTGGCCTATGCGGTGTTTTAGTCAGAGAAAAGTCTAATCAACATGCTAAGCAGTAAAACCTGTAGGAAAGATTATTTCATGAAGAATATGGGATTTCTGGGTTATCTTGCTGTCTCCAGTTTGAACTAGCATTTGGACAAGTCATTTCATTTCTCCCTTTGTTAAGTGTGGATAACTTTAGAATCATCGCCAAGTATATCAGTTACAGACCTAATACGTCTTTAGCCTGCTTCATTTGCCTGGCTGTGCTCCCTTGTGCATGAAGGTTTGTGCAAAATTCAAACTCCTATGGCTCCACCAGGCCAGGGCAAACTGTCCATTGATCAGCTTTCTCTAGCTGATTATATGTAAGAGGTTGAGGGGGAGTAAGGTAGCCAGACAGCTTATTAAGGGAAAGCATAATGGAAGAAGAAAAAGATTTTGGAGCAAAGAATGTTCTATATGCATATCTGTAATATCTAATATCCTGTTAGACTTTTTTAGAGACCTATGAAACCCTTCCGGCTTCAGTCAGTCCTGGGCCCTGAGGTCTGAGAGTCAGTTTGGCTCCTTGCTTAATTTACTCCTTGTGCATTTACAACCAGTCTATCTGTAGGATTTCTCTTGACCCTTTAACAAGCTAACCCAGTGAACTCAGCAGAGGATCAGAGGCAGAGAATATAGACAAATTGCTTTTGATTAGTCCTGTAGTTTTGGTATTCGACTATTTATCTAGAGTCATTTGTTTGCCTTTGTCCTTGCTTTCTAATAGCCTTCCTGACATTTTAATCAAACAAAGAGCATCCTAGTGATTAGGCTGTGCATGAAACAACTCAATTTCTGCCTTTATTAATATTACCAAACCTATTTATTCTTATTTGCAGTGTGTGAGCAATGGGAGTGAAACATTCTCTGTTTTGGAAATATATGGCAGACACTGACCCTGAAAGCCATATTTTTATTGTAAAAAAAAAAACTAAAAACTCGGTTAAGAATGATATTTGCCTACAAGCCCTTTTTTGTTTTGTTTTGTTTTGCTTTTTTTAACTTATTTTTAAGCTATGATTAAAAAACTTGAACAGAGGCAAATAATATTTTTACGTATTTGGAAACAAACATTAAGATATACCTCAACAATAGCATTAGAGGGTTGGTGCCTAATGAAAACCGATGTATCTGTTACATTTTAGATACCAAAAAGGGAGTTAACAGTCAAGCATATAGCCTATGAGGAAACACTAATAAGTGGAGTGGAAAAAGCATCAGCATGGGATCATATCATATTCCCCAGCAACCAAAGAAGAAAATTAATTTATGAGTCTGACCTCTTTCCTATGTCATCCTATTAAGGACTCCACATTTTGTTGCTATAATAGGCATTCTGTAGTGCTGGTATCCTGCTGGGTGCTATACTTATGCAGAGAGAGACTGTAGGAAGCACAGGAAGTTCTGCACCAATATGCAAAAGAACTTTTTCACAGTGAGGGTGACAGAGCACTGGGACAGGCTGTCCAGAGGGATTGTGGAGTCTCCTTCTTTGGAGATATTCAAGACCCATCTGGACACTTACCTGTGTGACCTGTCCTAGGGTCCCCTGTCCCTGCTTTGGCAGGGGGGGTGGACTCGGTCTCTTGAGGTCCCTTCCAGCCCCTACAATTCTGTGAATTAGTAAAGATTAAAACGTGATATGGAAATTTCCCAGTACCATCATTTTGAATGTCATGGTCTATCTGTACTGTACTCAGCTGTGCGTTTCCCAGAGAATGACATCTTGTTTTCCAGTATGTAGAACAGAATATTGTACATGATACGAAAATGCAAAGGAAAAATATTAGTCTGATATCAGCAAATGTGAGGTTCTAAACATAACATCTCCCGTTCATCTGTAGGCATTCCAGAAAATTTCTAACGACCTGAAGCATGTATCCAAGCATCTTTACTAAGCTTTAAAATTTGCAGAAGAAAGAAGTAAATATATTTAACCTCTTTATTAGGCTTCCCCACATTACTAACTTTGGGTGGAAGCAGAGCTGTATTATTACTTATCTGTATCTGCCCTACAAGCAATTAGGAATGTGGAATATTATTTTACTAAATAAATTTGTTTACGCTCATTAAGAAACATTAATCTTTAATTAAAGAAATTTGCTAGTAAATGTCCAAATAAAACTCCTAAGATTGTTTAATAAAAGTAGGGGGAAAAAAATTACACACATATTGTAAATGAATACTCAAAAGAAAAATGTTACCTAAATAAGGCTTTCTTGAGATACGGTAGAATCATAACTAAAACTGTCTGAAATGATACTGAAAAATATTCTGAGTAGCTCAGATAGAGAATAAAAAAATTATAAAATAATATAAGTATTTTCCAGAAACTTTTGCTTAAAGATAAATATTTGCCTATAGCAATATAGTATTAATTTTTTTTGATTAACATTGAAATGTTTGACATATTTTACACAAAATGTATACAGATTTTGTTCTCCTGAAGAAGCTAAATACTGTGAAGATATAAATGTTATCTACAGGTTAAGAAATATGCCTTAAGAATAAGTAAATAAGAATGCATTAATAGACATATTGGAATGATACATTGTAAATTAGAATTTTCTTATTAGGTACCAAAATATATGGAAGACATTTCATTTAAGTTGTGCCAAGCATGGCTCTACAGAGCTAATTTGTATTTTTGAGCCAAACGTGGCAGAAAGATGACCACTGTATTGTCAAAAGTGTGTCTGCTAGTACAGAGATGAACACAGTATAGGCAAAAGATGCCTGTGCTGTGTGGAAAGCAACTGGGGTATTGATAGTCTGCAACTGGAAAGGCATGCATGGAAGAGTCAGGCTGGCTGGGATGGAAGAGTTCCACATTAGCTATGTGTAACATCTCTACAGTTCAATGTTTCATTCTTCCTTATTTGCTGCTATCAAATATACTTTTTTTTTTTTCTTCAGTAAGGAGTGCAGGAGACTGCTCTCTAATAGGGCTAGTAGGCTAGTAGTACCCCATTGTTTGAGTAGCCCACTACACTCTTTTTCAGTCCATGGTGGTGTATATTTTCCTCCATGCTCTGCTGCCAGTCTCTTCCTATTCCTCCCATTATGACCCTTTGGAAATTTATATCATGTCCCTTTCCCTTGCTTTTTAGTACAGCTGTGCCTTCTACAGTCACAACACAGATCCAAGATCTTGGGGATGGCTTAACACCCAACTCTGCATTCTCTGATCTTACAACTGAAAAGAAATGATTCTGCCTCAAATATTCTGAATATTGTGCTCTGGGAGGAGGAGGAAGTCTCTTTAATTCCATTGAAGGTAAATAATAAAATTCAATCTTCTAAAGATGTGGGTCTGCTTTTGTTCATTTTTTAGTTGTTGTTTGGGGTTCTTTTTCTTGTGCTTTTTTTTTTTTTCTTGCATAAACTTAAATCCAAAGAGACATATGTCTTTAAGTCTGCTTTCTGAGATCAATCATTTTCTGCCAAAATGGTCCCTTTTTCAAAGTTGGTTAGCATCAGATGCTTCTGAAAATAGACCTGTGCTGACCAATTATTGCTGTTATATAAGCTTTAGTACTTCTTTAAAGACTGAGGCTGTCAAGAATGTAATTTGACAAGCTGAATCATACCAGCTCATATATGATGGATTGCAAAATAAATTGCATCTGACCATCTGTACACAGCAGAAGAGCACATCTTTATGGAATTCCTCATGTGTTCAATTTTTTTTGCAAATGTATTATTTCCTACTGTACTTCAAGAGATTTAGCTTGACAGAGATACATCTTCTCTGTTATGGCTTTTAAAGTGCAGAATAGCTGAATAACAACCATTCTTTCTTAACAACACAAATTTGTGGTGGATTACGAAAAATCAAAATACGTAATTATTTGCTGTCTTGGCCTGATAGATGGGGATTTTCGAACACAGTATTTTAGTCTAACCTGTACTGAAGTGGACCAAAGTATGGAAGTGGTTTCTCTTGAATTTGTAAGCTCAAGTAATACTTTTGCAAACAGATTTCTTTTACCAATTCTCCATTATATATAAAATATGTCCAATTTAGACCTTTTTTTCCGAACTAAAATGATTTGATTTTCATGACTGTATAATATCTAATGAAAGCTTAGGTAACATGAATTTTGACTTCAAATAAAAGAGAACTTGATGTTCCCTGTGCAATTCAGTGGGACAGACTTAGCAGCATTTCTAAATGTCACAGCAACCACAACAGGCTTATTCATACATTCCGGAAATCAGTGTGTAGTAGAATCTATTTAATCTTATACTAGGCATCTATCTCTAGTTTCTCACATGGCTGGATGAGAGATACGGAACGGCTATTGGAAAAACCTTTGCATGAAAGAGCCACACAATGAGCTTCTAACTTTATGTAGAATATCTCAACCATCCTTTAGAAACTATTTTTTCATTACTTCTCATTATACTCATAATGATTAAGATATTTTCCCTCAAATTAATGAGCTTCTAAAAAAATTTCACACATTTTACTGTGCATGTGAATATATTCTCAATATATGAAAATAACTAGTAATCATTTTCTGAACTGTTTCTGGACTTTACAAAAATAACTCCTAATGTAAGAATATTTCAGATACTTGTACGGTTATCTGCAAATGCACAAGCTGCTACTTTTAAAAATTAAGCAGATAGATAGATTTCACTGTGTATGGGAGCACATGTCTCTTTGACAGTGTTCTTCTTACCCATCACAGATTTATCCAGAACTTCACTACACTTTCATTTTACTGCTGAACAGTTCTTTTATATCCACTTATTAATTTTACCTGCTGTGATTTTCCTTACATATGGATGAACTTTTCCTAATCTCTTAATATTTCATAGAATCATAGAATGGTTAGGGTTGGAAGGACCTTAAAGATCATTAAGTTCCAACCCCCCTGCCATGGGCAGGGATACCTTTCACTAGACCAGTCTGCTCAAGGCTCCACCCAACTCAGCCTTCAACACCTCCAGGGAGGGATTATCCATCATCTCCCTGGGCAATCTGTTCCACTGCCTCACCGCCCTCCTAGTGAAGAATTCTTTTCCTAATGTCCAATCTAAATCTACCCTCCTAATTTAAAACCATTTCCCCTTGTCCTATCACCACATGCCCTTCTAAAAAGTCCCTCCCCAGCTTTCTTGTAGGCCCTCTTCAGGTACTGTAAGGCTGCTATAAAGTATCCCCTGAGTCTTCTCCAGGCTGAACAACCCCAACTCTCTCAGACTGTCTTTATAGGAGAGGTGGTCCAGCCCTCTAATTATCTCTGTGATAATTAGATCTGTAACAAGTGATGTCTCTCAGGTGTCCGTACTGGGACTGGTATTATTTAATGACTTCGTCAATGGCATTGACAATGAGGTTGAGTGCACCCTCAGCCAGTTTGCAGATGATACCAAGCTGAGTGGTGCAGTCAACAGGCTGGAAGGACGGGATGTCATCCAGAGGGACCTGAAAAAGCTGGAGAAGTGGGTCCATGTGAATCTCATGAGGTTCAATAAGAAAAAGTGCAAAGTCCTGCACCTGGGTCAGGGCAATCCTTGTCATCAATACAGGTTGGGAGATTGTGTGATAGAGAACAGCCCTGCAGAAAAGGACTTAAGGTTGCTGGTAGATAAGAAATTTGATGTGAGCTTACAATGAGTGCTTGCGGCTCAGAAGGCTAACCGCTTCCTGGACTGCATCAAAAGAAGTGTGGCCAGCAGGTCAAAGGAGGTCATTCTGAACCTCTTCTCCTCTTTCATGAGACCCTACCTGGAGTACTGTGTCCAGTTCTGGAGTCCCCAACATAAGAAGGACATGGAACAGTTGGAACGGGTCCAGAGGAGGCCACAACATTATCTGAGGGCTGGAGCACCTCTCCTCTTAAGAAATGCTGAGAAAGTTAGGCTTGTTCAATTTGGGGAGGAGAAGGATCCCAGAACACCTTATAGCAGCCTTCCAGTACCTAAAGGGGGCCTATAAGAGAGCCAGAGAAGGGCCCTTTTATCAGAGAGTATAGTGATAGGAACAAGGCTAATGGCTTTAAACTAAGAGGGTAGATTCAGCCTAGACATAAGGAAGAAATTTTTTATGATGTGGATGGTAAAGCACTGGAAGAGAGACTTTCCCAAGAGAAGTGTTAGGTGTCCCATCCCTGGCAGTGTTCAAAGCCAGGTTGGATGGGGCTTTGGGCAACCTGGTCGAGTTTAAGTTGTTCATGGCCACTGCAGGAAATTTTGACTAGGTGAGTTTTAATAGTGCCTTCTGACACAATATGTTCTGTGATTCTGTCATGCAGTGATTCTGTTATTCTATGAGTAAAGAAGTTGTCAAAATTTTGGTTTTAGATTCTCTGCTTTACCCTATTTTCTCCTCTGCAAACTAGGTGTTTGTACTAAATTTTCAGTATTTGTGTGGGGATGGAGTTAATTTTCACATGGAGTTGGGAGGGGAGACAGCCAGGACAGCTAACCCAACCCAGCCAAAGCAGTTTTCCATACCATATGACATAATGTTCCAAATGTAAAGGGTGCTGGTTGGAGTGAAGTTGTTTCAGTCTGGGGATGAGGTTCCCATCAGGCTTTGGGGAGGTGAGCAAACTGCATTTTGTATCACCAACTTTGGATCCTTATAAATCCTCTTATTTCCCTCTCCCTTTGCTGTCCCAGTAAAGTGTCCTCATTGCAATCTATGGGTTTTACCTTTTTCTTTCCATCCTCCCCACCAGCACTCCAGAAGGCAAGGCGTGATCAAGCAGCCATGTGATTCTCAGCTGCCAGATGGGGCTGAACCACAGCAGTACCACATGGGTATCTTTTCAGGATCAACACTACTGACTTAAAGGAAACTACTACAAGTTGTTGAAGTCCAGATGGCAATCCCAATTCTTATAAACCGACCTTTGATTTGCATCCAGACACCACATAGAGGGACACAGAATTTAAATTTCACTGGTTTTATATGTTCTCAAGAAAAGAACTGGTTTTCTCTTCCCTATTTCTCCCAAAGTAGACCAATTTACACTTTACATTCAAGCCCTAGGCTGTTCCCAGAGGCCTGTGGGCTGAGACTCAAAGGTCCTTTCCAAATCCATCTCTCCTGTGCTGTATTACACGAGTCTGCTGGGTAAGCTTTTGCATAGGATAGCAGCTGATTTTTAAATAGACTAAGTAATCTCCTTCTTCCTAACCTGTTCAGAACAAAACCACAACTTCTTATTCTCCACCACAGCAGCTGAATGATAATAGGGAAGGAGGCCAAAACTGGCAGTTGAAACTCTTCATTCTGTTTTGTTTCCTCTTTTTTAAATGGTAGATGGGGAATCAACAGAGTAGGGTCTTTAAACATCTCTTCCAAACTAAACTGATTCTTTGATTCTTTGTTCTGATTAACATTTTTCATTTTCCTTTAATGAAAAAAAAGAAAAGAAAAAGAGAAAGAGAAAGTAAACAGAAGGGTAATTAGTGATAATTAATGGCCTTTCCTGACACTAGGTCTACTCTGATAAGAAATGATTGCTATGTCTTTTCACTAAGCGAGGTATAAAATGTCACTTGTGTCCAGTTTGATGGAAGATTAATGCTTGAATCAAAACATATTTTTGTCCGTAAGTTTGTGTCTGGAGTAGACATACAGGTTTTTAACAGTGAAAAGCTCCATGAAATTTATGTGACTGCTTCATTCCATTTTTCAGTGTGCTGACTAGATTGTAACACAGTGATATTTTATATTTTTCATGGCTTCTTCTTTCCTAGGTCAACTTCTTAGGCATAAAGGTTTCTTGTTTAGTTAAAAATCCCTTGTTATCATGCAAAGGTGAAGAAAGAGCCAGAGCAAAGTATTTGTATGGCTTAACATCTATTGCCAGAACATAAATCTCATGAACCTTTTCAAAACTTCAAAGGGGGGAAATTTCTTAAATGTCTACTGTTGAGACAGAGATATATCCAACTATTAGTGCACTGCTCTGCACATCTTCTGCAACATTTCAATTCAATTAGTTTTTAGCAGAAAAACCTGAAAGGTAAGAATTGTTGTGGTTTTGCTTTTCTTGTGTTAGGTGCCTTTGGATCATATTAACAGAGCAATCAAACTGAAACAGCAGCCAGCAAAGCAATAGCTATAACAAATGGCTGATCCCCTGCAAAGATGAGCTCCCATTAAGGTCCTCATTGGAATGAGACTGTGTAGGCAGGTAAACCTGGAATATAGAAAATCTAGTGCCTGTTTTTTGGAACATGTTTTTTGTGTTCCTAAAATAATTTTCCTGCAGAGAATATGTTGGCTTATAATGTCAAAACAAAGCTATAATATCTTTAGGTTTCCTGAAAGAATATAACGATTTTCTTGATAATTAATGGTAAATACTGTCCTGGCCAAACATGGCCAGATGCATTTCATCCAAATGAAATTCAGACATAACACTATGCATATATGAATATGTCATCCTTTATGGCTTCAGCAATAATATCATTGCTATCAGAAACAATAAATACCTCCATTAGGTTTCACAGGGATAATAAACATCTCTACTTCTTCAAAGCCATTGCTCTGGTGGTAGAAAATCTTACCTGGTTATATGAGACATTTAATAAGTATCTGAAGACCAGTTCCTGTTTGTGAGCTGTATTTCTTACATTAGTTATGAGGTGCTATCTGAAGTGAAAAAGTGGAAAGATCTCAATGTCTCACTGGATGAAGTTCTGTGCTGTCCCCTACTTTATTTCTAAACTATTGTGGATTACAGATGTACACTTCCTTATTTTGCTTGTTACAGTTTAGTTCAACATATTAAAAATCACAGTACTGGAAGTCCAGTATTTTTTCTATATCTGAATTCCAGTTCCTTATTAAATTGAAATAGACTTGTTTTTCCTCACTGACTCTCAAGAGTTACAAGCTCTAAGTTTTGCTAGTAAGATAGAAACCGAAGCAGAAAGTATGTGTCTTTCTGAGATATACATTTTAATGTTTTAATTATGTTTGGTCCCATTTGCACACTTTTTGTAACCATAAATTATTTAGATTTCCTAGCAGTAATAATGCACTGTTGCTTAAAATACAAGAAAAAAAATTGTATTGAAGAAATTAATAAAGAAGATACTGAGTAATAAAAAGAAAAACAAATTAAGCATCCTGGGTTTATGCCCAACAGTTGTTTTATCTTTCTTTCTCTTTTCTCTTGATTGAGCTGAGGACCAAAGGTTAGGTGACTCAAAGCCATAAAATTTAGGAGAAATAAAATGCAAAATATGGCTTCTGTGTTTTAATGGATTTTATAGTTTCCCTCTATAGTGTTAGGAAACCTAGAGTGGCAGTTCAGAACAGCAGGCACACTTCAGGCACTGGTGTTAGGGATCAGAAGACAGGACTGTGTCCCTCAAATGCTGCAAGAAGGTTTCTTTGCTGAGAGGGAAGTAATAAATTTGAAGATTAACCCACACCATCTATTTTTCAGACCACAGATTATGACTCATCCTTGTCCTTTAAGGAAAAGAAGTATAGCATTCTATAAAGTAACCTGGTGTTTAGTGCACCCTCTCGAAACACTCGTGAAGCAAGACTCAGGCTTTATCTCCTTTTCTTTGAAATTGTTTATCCTCACAGATTCTACCTTTCCAGGCAACATCACGATCACTAGTCAATAGTGAGTACTACTAGCTATTATTTGTATAGAAGGAAAACAAGAAGGGAGCTGTTTTGCTGTACACAAAATTGTGTAAAATAACTGTACAGAGGAGAGGAGAGGAGAGGAGAGGAGAGGAGAGGAGAGGAGAGGAGAGGAGAGGAGAGGAGAGGAGAGGAGAGGAGAGGAGAGGAGAGGAGAGGAGAGGAGAGGAGAGGAGAGGAGAGGAGAGGAGAGGAGAGGAGAGGAGAGGAGAGGAGAGGAGAGGAGAGGAGAGGAGAGGAGAGGAGAGGAGAGGAGAGGAGAGGAGAGGAGAGGAGAGGAGAGGAGAGGAGAGGAGAGGAGAGGAGAGGAGAGGATTCTTTGTCTTAGTGATAGGGGCATTTACTCAAGGGACAAGTTTGTATATGTGACTATTTTAACATTTTATAATGTTGCTAAAAACATGCAGATTAGTATTAATTGTGATGTATGATAACCAGGGTGCTGTAAGATGGAATCAGGTTGCTAATATAGTTCTTATAAATGGTGAAACAGCCTTTTTGTGAGTTCATTGAATAGCAAACCTAAAATTGCAGAGGGAAAGGTGTACAGCATCTTCTGACAAGATTATTAAGAAACAACTGCCCACCTGAAGGGTTTTATATCAAAAGTATTTATTTTGTAATATACCACATGTACTTTCTAATTCTTCTGTTTTCCACAAATGAGTCTCCTACTGTCCAGCACAGTGGTAAATGCCCTTATATGCTCAAAAATAATGACTGTGATGAAATATTGAGCAAGGACACCAGCAACTGAAAAAAAAAAAACAAAAAACAACTCTGATTCAAAATATGGTGTATGTTTATGCCTCACGATACAGTTTGGTGCAGAGACCCTCAGGGGAAAAGTTTTTGAAACAGGAGATAGTATTTCTGCATTGTGCTGTGACATACAGCTGTATCAGCTTTAAAGGTTCTTCAATACACTCCGTGGTAGATCCACACTAAGCCAAATTTTATCATAACTGATAAAACTGATATATGCTATATTTATTGCTGAGCTCAGTTACGTCAATGCAAAGAGAATCTACCACAGGAAGTAGAAGAAACAGGGGAAGTTAAAAAGAAATCTACCCAAAGAGTTTGCTAAGTTTACAAAAGGAATAATGGTCTACAAAAAAAAAAAGTCCCATGAAGAGCAGAACTCTATTTTCTATTTTTTGTCTCCTAGACCAATTTATAGAAAACCCCCAAATTTTTCCAGAGACAGATTTACATCACGGCCCCAAACAGTATCTTCATATCTCCAGTGCTCCCTGTGCATTTACACACAGAATCCACTCCTCTTCTCAAGTCCTTCACAGTGTTTTGGTCTGTCACCTGGGAAGCAGGTAAAGCCTGCCATGGCTGGATCTGACCTTCCTGCATGGTGGTTGATCAGCCAACTGCAGGTTCCACTTGCTCAGTCATTGGTTTCCAATGAGGACTGACAATGGCCAAGTTATCCCTGCTTATCCCTTCAAGTTGAATCTATCTTACCTACTTACAGAATGTATTCACCTCTGTTTAAAATTTAATTTGAACGCCAACACAAGATGGACAATCTGATTGTGTTACAGGTGAGCAAAAATACTGTAAAATCCAGGACAAAAGACAGCCGAGAGGTAATTTGAAAGTTGGTAATTTTTTGCACGTAACATTCATCATCTGATGTTCTCCTAGAGCACAAGCAGTGAGTCCAGATGCTGGAGTCCCAGAGAACTCCTAATTTGGTGTACTTTTGAATTACAAGATTGTTCTTTTAAGCAAATTGAATTGAGTCCTTTACAATGAAAAAGGAGAGAAAGAGAAGATCATGTGCTGTAAGACTATACGAGGCTTGCAAAAATGTTTAAACATGATTGGAAAAATTTTAAAGGGATTACAGGTTGTTGATCAAATTTGATAAGAGCCCTGATCTGTTTGATTTGTTGACTATGGGCAGTGCCTGGGGATATCTCTATGTAATAGCCATTTCAGGTTGTGGAAATTCTGCTTATCAGATCCTCTGGAAAATAGATTTTAAATGATCAGTCTTGAGGACCTGCCAACTCTCCCTTTTGTATTGTGCAAGCATCAGTCAGTTTTGGCTTTTAGTCCATCCTCTTTGTGGCAGTTCTTTTTGTTGTATAAAGAGACTAACAACCTGTCACAGCAGGAAACAGAAAACTTCATTCTTTATAAGAAAAAGAAAACTAAAAAAAAAAATCATTATAACACAATATCAAATTATTTCTTCTTGGAATATTGAATAATAGGGTCCTAAAATATTTTCTATTTCAAAGACTATTTAAGACCATATGCAACAATGCAACGGTATTTTCATGCTAATAGTAGATACATGAATAGTAGTTGCATAAATAAAGACTTCATGAGATGTGAAGAAACAAATGCATGTCCATAGCAAATAACCATTGCAAAGCTACAGTGAAAATCTGTGCTGAAGAAAGATGGGACCAGATACTTGGATTCCCCATCTGGGATTTCTTTTGATTAAAAGGTGTGTCACAGAATGAAGAAGGAAAGAAAACAAAAAACCTACATCCAGAAAATTTTCCAGATCTGTCTGCAAGACATGATGCTGTGGTAGCTCCTTTTTGTTTGTTTATTCAGACATTGTAAAGTATGGACTTTACATGCTGTTTACATGCTGTGTTTCTAGATATTCAAATTGCTTTTGATACACTTAAACAGTTATTAATATCAACATGCCTTTTCTACAAGCAATTTTCACTGCTGAAGTCAGTGAAGTTTCTCAATCATTCCTATGTTAACCTGGAAAACTGAAATATTCTCAAAAAGGTTTAATGGTGTTATACAGACAAAAGCTATTGAAATTCTGTGGGTGTTTTGTTGTTAACCTCTCTTGAAAGTATGAGACCTAATCTCCTTGTCTTTTGTTCTAATCCAATACAGAGATGTCACCCTTTCTACAAAGATTACCAACTTCTTTATCAATATCAGTTCATTTTATTCCCATGAGACAGGGCAGTAACTACCTTATACATGGCCAAACTTAAATCACAGTTTAAAAAAACCTTCCCTAGGGTCATTCAGTGAAAGAAAACTGGACTTTTGACTGACAGTCTTCTAGTGTAACTAAGTGGCTACACTTTCACACCCACTATAAATTCTATCATCCATTCAATGATGCCTTTTCAGTCACAGCTATTCATGCAGAAAATGTACTTATAGTTTCAGACAGTTCTCGCTGTTCAGATTACCTGGTCAAATACGGTTGAGAATCACAGAATCACAGAAGGTTAGGGGTTGGAAGGGACCTCAAAAGATGATCTAGTCCAATCCCCTTGCCAGAGCAGGATCACATCTATTAGATCACATGTGCAGGCAGGTTTTGAATGTCTACGGAGAAGGAGACTCCACAACCTCTCTGGGCAGTCTGTCCCAGTGCTCTGTAATCCTCATAGTGGAACCTCCTACGCTCCAGCTTGTACCCATTATGCCTTGTCCTATCATTGGACATCACTAAGAAGGGTCTGGCTCCATCTTCCTGGCACTCACCTTTATATTTACAGACATTAAAGTGGTCACCGCTCAGTCTCCTCCAGGATAAAAACACCCAGCTCCCTCAGCCTGTCCCCATAACGAAGATGTTCCACTCCTTTAATCATCCTAGTGGCCTGACGCTGGGCTCTTTCAAGTATTTCCCTGTCCTTCTTGAACCGAGGGACCCAGAACTGACAGAATATTCCAGATGCAGTCTCACCAGGGTACAGTAGAGGGAGAGGAGAACCTCTCGACCTACTAACCACAACCCTTCAAATACAACCCAGGATGCCATTGGCTTGTTTGGCCATGAGGGCACATTGCTAGTTATTGGTCATCTTGCTGTCTACCAGGACCCCCAGGTCCCTTTCCCCTTTGCTGGTCTCCAACAGATCAGTCCCCAACCTATACTGATGGATGGGTGTTGTAATTTTGCGTGGCTGGTTTCTGGTGAAGGAGTGGTGGGCTGCAGCAGTGGCTTCTGCAAGAAGCAACTACAAGCTTTCTGCAGGATTGAGAGAATAAACACCAGCTGACTCAAGGCTGGCGTCGTTCACCAAGGTGAGGCCAATCAGCGACTGTCATAGCGCCTCTGTGAGTTACATTTAAGAAGAAAAAAAAAACATTAGCAGCCACTTTTTGTCACCAGAGAAGGGAGTTAGAAGATGTAAGAAGCTGTGCAGACACCAATGTCAGTGATGAAGGAGGCAGAGGGGAGGAGGCGCCCCAGGTGCCAGAGAGAAAGACGCCCCTGTGCGTGTAGTGTAGCGTAATAAATTCAAAGAATTGTAGGGGTTGGAAGGGACCTCCAGAGATCATCTAGTCCAACCGCCCTGCCAAAGCAGGTTCTCTAGGACATATCACACAGGTAGGCATCTAGACGGGTCTTGAATATCTCCAGAGGAGATAAATTAGATAACCTTCTTTCCTTTACTCTGTGCTAAGTCCGTTTTGCCCATGAAGCTGATTGCGGAATGATCTCTCCCTGTTCTTACCTGGACTCCTGTGCCTCTCAATATATATTTTCTCCACTGTCCAGCTGAAAAGGTGAGTGATAGAGCAGCTTTGGTGGGCATGTGGCCTCCAGCCAGGGTCAAACCTCCACAATGGGGTTGTTCTTCCCAAGATGCAAGACTCTATACTTGTCCTGGTTATATTTCATTAAATTTCTCCTCTTGTGCAGCTCAGGTCTTCTTTGGCCATTTCTAAGGCATGAGTTGCTTCTAGTCTGACTCAGTTCCCCACTCTTTCCAATAACAAGATTTTCCTGATAGGCAATTTACACTATACAGAACATATATATATATATATATATATACACATACACATACATATATATATATATATATATACAAACATATTTACTGGTCTGGCCACACAAATAACAAAGACACATGAACACAGACAGTATAAACGACTTTATCCTGCTCCCAGTTCTAGCTGAGAGGGAAGTCTGTTAGATGGAATATATATATATATGTATAAAGACACACAAAACTCAGAGATGTCTACTGGGCTCACACACCCAGACTGCCCAGTGGCTGCCTCTGGATCCCAGTATCCCCAGTTGCTGGCACCTGGACATACTAACCCCCAAGGCCACAGCCCTGTCCCAGTTGCTGGTGTCGACCATCGCATACAAACACAGGTGTCCATGACTCCCTGGTGCCATAGCTGACTCCCCTGTGCTGTTATCCTTAGAGACATACAGGTGCTCTCACACCCAGAGCTGGCCTCAAACACTCACACACACCCCTTGATCCCAGGTCATTTCGCCTTCCTGCTGGCTCATTCAGGTTGGTCTTCACAAATGATCACCCACTTGGTCACACACCCGCACTCCCAGCCATTGTGATATACGTTGTGATATGCAACGTGTGATGCACATTCACAGAAAGAGGTATTACACATTTAGGAAATGGTCAAAGCTTGTATTTAAGATAATTTATTTAGAGCGTTGAGACAGGAGAATATGATACATCAAAAGCTAGCAAGATGATCTCTGTCATCTTATGCTATGAACCTGATAAGGGGATGCATTATGTTAAACGTTGAAATGGAAAAAAGGTTTTCTTTACCCAATGGTACTGGTTTTGTCTGGGAAAGAGTATATTTTCTTCATATTTTCTCACACAGTAGCATATTTAAGAAGACTATATTGGTAGCACACTGCTGAGCAGTTCTTGCACGATATTATTCTCTGTTTCTCACCCCACCCCACCAACAAATAAGTTGCACAAGGAGTTGGGAGGGGACACAGCCAGGAACACTGACCTAACTGACCAAAGGAGTATTCCACACCATATCACATCATGTTTAGCAATAAGAGCTAAGGAAAGAAGGCATAAGGGTGGGACATTTGGAGTGAGGGTATTTGCCCATGTTACTGTTAGGCGTGATGGAGCCCTGCTTTCCTGGAGTTGGCTGAACACCTGCCTGCCCACTGGAAATGGTGAATAGCTTTTCTTTGCTTGCATATGAGGCTTTTGCTTCAGCTATTAAACCATCTTTATTTCAACCCATGAGCTTTCTGTTTCACCCTTCTGATTCTCTCCTTGATCTCATTGTGGGGGCATAAGCAAGAGCTGTTTGGTGCTTAACTCTGTACTGACATTAGCCCTTCACACATATGCACTTCAAGTGCCATTATTTTCACTAACATTGAAATCAGTAAGATACTTACTGTATCATCTACCACAATATTATTGGAGGACTATAACAGCACTAAATTACTGTATTATTCCTGAAGTTTCAACTGACTGTCAGTAACATCCCAAGGGGATTATACTTGGTCAAAAATCCAAGTGTTTATTTTGGTGAAAATGTCATGTGAGGCTACCTTGTCCTTCATCAGTTAATGCAGTACTTCTGTGATGAATATCTGTTAATATTGAGCTTCTGGTTCCCTAAGCAACTGTAACCTAGGTGAAAGCTTTCAAAACCTTCTTCCTACTTGCTTGATGTTTTCATGTAAAAAAACAGGGTATTTTTTACTTTAAGGAATAGGGCTCAGGATGTTGTTATTTGAATGTACTGATTACTGAGTTGCAAAAGAGTTGGAAGTTTCAGGATATAGATACAGAAGTAATTTTCATCGGTTTTGGTTGTATCTCAGTTTCAGCTGGGATAGAGGTAAATTTTCTTACTAGCAGCTGGTATAGCTCTGTGTTCTGGACTTTGAGCAAGAATAATGTTGATAAGACTAATATTTTAGTTGTTGCCAAGCAGTCAAGGATTCTTCAGCTTCTCATACTTATCTGCCAACAAGAAGGTGGGGGGCACCCAAAAAGCTGGGAGGGTACACAGCCAGGACAGCTGTCCCAAATGAACCAAAGGGATACTCCATACCACATGATGTCATGCTCAGGATATAAATGTGGAAGTTGGCTAGGAGGAAGTAGCTGTGTACTGGTTCTGGGTGGTGAGCAATTGCATTGTGTATCACTCGTTCTGCATATTGCTTATTATTATTTTTACTGCTACTACTATTCCCTTCCTTTTCTTTCCTGTTAAACTGTCTCTATTTCAACCCATGAATTTTACCTTTTTTTCTTTGATTCTCTCCGCCATCTCACTGTGGGGGAGGAGTGAACCAAGGGCTGTGTGGTTGTTAGAGCTGCCTTCTGGGTCAAATCACAGCATGTTTATAATACCATGTATTGTCTACTCTAATAAAACTTAAATACTGATTCATATATATATATATATATATATATATATATATATATATATATATATATATATATATATATATATATATATATATATATACACAAGACTCAAAACCACTACCTAATTTGGGTTATTTTGGGTTTTTTTCTGTTTTCCATATTAATGAAACATTGCAAGCTACTCTGCAGGATTTGAACAATACTCTATCTGTTTGAATAACTATTACTAAAGAAGATTTGAAGTGTACATTTAGGTTCTGATCAGCATAGTTGTCCTGGTTTATCCCAGTCAGGCTTGGATTCTTGTTTTATGTCCCTCAGACAGATTAGGGAGCTGAAAATAGATATCACTACCCAAACTGATTTTCTATTCCCTAGCTTATAGAAGGACTGATACATTTTATTTATTTTTTTTTTAGATTGTGTTTAGGAAGATGCAGATTTTTTATTAATTTTTAGGCAAATAATTTTTGTTACCTTAGCATCAAAACTTAATAAAGCCAAGAATTTTTTTTTTTAAGTAAAGGAAATAATTTATTTCAACTAGATTTAAAATCATTTTCTATGTTGGCAAATTTTCTCTTTTAAAATTTTTTTTAAAATTTTTAACTTCTGACAACTTTTAGACAAGAAGTATTGTTCAGTGAAAATACATTATTTAAATATTTTAAGACTAAAATATGAACACATAAGTTTTAGATTTTATAGTTTCATGCTTAAAATATCAGGAAGATGCTGGTTGACCTTTTCTATTGATACAAAAGATTTATCTTTCCACCAGGTTATCAAGTATTTTTGATCTTGTCAACACTGTAAAATTATTACTGAACAAGAATAAATGTTGAAAACTTGAGAGGCTATAAAATAGAAACAAATATTGAAGCCAAAAACAAACTCATAATTCTTCGAGCACTGTATAAGTGACATTATCTACTGTACGAAATGCTTGGAAACAAAAAGCTGGAGCTATTTCACATCTAGGAAATCTACTTGTGTCATTTACAAGAGTTTTCAAACACTACATTTTGTGGTAGAGGAAAATATTTTTTCAACATTATTCCTTTTCAATTCAGCTCTGAAAAATTTCATAAGGAAAACCACTGCTTGTTGTCTTTTTAAACAATATCCATGATGGAAATAGTTGCTCTATTTTTGGGAGAACAGAAAGTAGGACCAAAGAGGA
The DNA here is from genome assembly GCF_964237585.1 of Gallinula chloropus. Classification (NCBI taxonomy): domain Eukaryota; kingdom Metazoa; phylum Chordata; class Aves; order Gruiformes; family Rallidae; genus Gallinula; species Gallinula chloropus. Next base: position 49,711,480 of record NC_140085.1, on the reverse strand, counting down.
AAGACTCTGGTACTGTGATGTTGAATTCGATTTGATCCATCTAAAAGACATAAGAAAACAAACACATTGGACGACCACAGTGTACTAAGTCTGGGTAGGATGGAGTTAAGTTATTTCACAGCAACCCATGTGGTCCTGTGCTTTGTATTTGTGGCTAAAACAGTGATATTAATACCCCAATGTTTTGGCTGCTGCTGTACAATGCTTGCACAGCATCAAAGTTTCCTGTCTCCCAATCTATCCTGCTCCTTGACTCCCAGTGAATAATGCTGGGGGTAGACAAGAGGCTGGGGAGATACATAGCCAGGGCAGTTGATCCAAACTGACCAAAGGGATATTTCATACCATATAACATCTTTCTCAGCTGTAAAATCCCAGGGAAAGGAGAAAGGCTCAATGTTTGGTTTTTTACAGTATTTGTCTTTGCAAAGTAAAACTACGCATGCTGAGGCCTTTCTTTCTGGGAAGTCACTCAATATCTACCTGCTGTGGACAGTAGCAAATTAATTCATCTTTTTGCTTTGCTTGTGTGCACAGCTCTTGCCTCCCTATTAACCTGCCTTTATCTTGATCCATGAGTCTTCTTGACATGTATTATCTCCCCATCCTGCAAAAGAGTGGATCAAGTGAGCACGTGACCAGGTCTTTGTTGGCTCAGATCAATCCACCACAAAGATTAAATTTGTGATTGAAAAATATTTTTCATATTTGTATACTTGCTTCTTACAGAGAGACTGAGAAAGAATTAGCTAAATCAACTACAAAGACTTGATAAAGTTTCTTCAGGATTAAACTATTTAAAATGAGGAAAGGGGTGTAGTTGACCTCCGGCCATAAATCAGAGAAATACTGGCATATATAGAGATAGTTAATGGGGGATGCTAAACAAGTGTTTACATTTCAACTCCTTCTGGGTCTTAGATATATAGCTCAGGATAGCACCTCATCACCTCACATACCTCCATGTACTTGGAATCCAAAAGTTTCTCTCTCTCCAAGCTGAACCATGCTTCTGAGCACCTAAATACACTTTGTATCTAATTGCTCTGAAAAACATGGTAATGAATTCTGTCAATTCTGAGTTCTCTGTTGCAAACAAAAATATTTTACGGTGATTGAGCAGTGTACTTAATGGTATTGCAATGCTGTTCCTAATAGAAGTTCCACAATTCTTTTGTGTTTCTGGAAGGTAGAACAGCAGGACGTGAGCAGGTGCTTTCCTGGAGTTGAATTCAAGGGGAAAATCAAGATGCTAACACTGCGGGTTTATGAAGACTTGTATGGGAGGATTGGTGAGAAACTGTATGACTGCATAGAAAATGACATTGATCTTCACAACTTTAAGCAAAGTTCAAAGAACACTGAAAATATGATCTCAAGAAATGTGTTACAGGATTTAGAACTGCAACACCCACGTGTGAGGCTGAGGTGGTTATGTGGTTACTTATTTGGAGTTCAACCAATACATATTCTTTTCTGCCATCTTCTTGTGATTGTGAATGCATTTACCACATACTAAAAAAAATTGTGTCTTGTGACACAACAGATGCATGTCCATTAATATGGCAATGGACAGATGTGTTTTGGTCTTATGAAAGTGATTGTCTAAGTTATGTGGCAGAAATCATATTTTTTGAAAAATATGGCAGACTACACTTGGCTTTTCAGGGTATCTCTCATGAAGTATCTTTAGGGAGATGTTATGTTTTGTATCAGATGAATTGTTTTGGCAAGCCAGATCCAACTACTGCTGCGAGGCCATGTGCCTAGTTAAATGATCGTATCCATCACATTGAATTTGAACATATTTTCCTTTGAGAGGAAGATACTTAGTTCTTTACTATTTAATAGCTTTTATTTTAGGAAAGTCATTGTTTTGGATTGGAAACTATTGAGTACTGACACAGTATTTATATGTTACACCTTCCCGACCATGTCTAGTATCTCAGAAGATACCACTGCTGCATCAGATTTTCAGAACACAGAGTATATATTCTAAGTTCTTTATAGGACATCTGTTATTCCAAACTGATCTGAAAAGTATTTTCAGTCTTGTACACCAGTAACCTCAGCCATAATATTTCAGCTGGCTCTCTGGCTGGTAATTTTTTTTTATTGGCTTCAGTTGAAATAAAGGAATAACAATTTACAGAAGGACCATAGCTTCTAAATTTAATTATTTCTTCAAAACAAATATTTAAACAATTAAATAATTTCACATATTCATTCTTAAAATGGAGGATTCCATAAACTGAAATTTAAATTATTATAATTATTTTTATGTATATATATAAAAATATGCCTCATGAAAATAGTTTATCAAGATAGCATTAATTGCTGTGCTACTACAAATTTAAAGTTATGAAAGACAACAATCTAAAAAGATTATCCAGTTCAGTGGTAAACTCTTGAACTGGAATTGAAAGACATAGGAACCGTATCATAAAAAACAACTATGCAAATCCATTGCTACTGAAGTTTTCTGTATTTGATTTACTCAAATAAAGAGGAAGAACAGCAATTCTTTTTAGGCTTAGGGACAGTATGGGGCATTCTTCAGAAGTGCAACCAAGGAGGAACAGTGAATGACTGAAGAGTAAAAAAGTGGTTTAAGAAACAATGTACCTGTGAAGAAACACAAACATATTTCTGAAAATCAAATATATCAGACTGCAGATGCATTGACGATGATAATTTCTGAGATTTTTTTTCAACTTTCTTACAAAACAATTTAAGATGGTGTTCTGTGCACAGACAACACGTTTTAATTCTTTTCCTTCTCTAACCGGTAAGTAAGCTGAAAGAGCATCACTGGTCTTTTACAATACTATCACATTCATGATTTATATTTAGCTTTTAATGAATTACCAGTACTCTGGGTACACAGCCCACTGAGCGGGAAGACAGGGATGGGAAACACAACAAAGCCTTTATAATCCATGAGGAATTGGTTAGTGATCTGCTACATACATACACACACATAGATATACACAGGTCTATGGGGCCAGGTGGGATCCACCCAAGGATGCTGAGGGAGCTGGTGGAAGTGATCACCAAGCCACTTTCCCTTATCTATCAGCAGTCCTGGATAACTGGGGATGTCCTGCTTGACTGTAGGCTCATGAATGTAACGCACATCTACAAGAAGGGGTGGAAGGAGAACCTGAGGAACTACAGATCTGTCAGTCTGACCTTTATGCCAGGGAAGGTTATGAAGCAGATTATCTTGAATGCCAACATGCAACATATGCAGGTCAACCAGGTGATCAGGCACAGTCAGCACAATTTCAGGAAAGGCACGTCCTGCTGAACTAACTTTATCTGCTTCTATGATCAGGTGTCCCAGCTAGTGGAGGAGGGAAAGGGTGTGGACATTGTCTACTTGTATCTCAAGAAGGCCTTTGTCACTGTTTCAAATGACATTCTCCTAGACAAGCTGGCATCTCATGGCTTGGATGGGCATATGCTTCACCTGGTAGAACACTGGCTGGACAGCTGGGTGCAAAGGGTTGTGGTAAATGGAATTAAATCCAGCTGGAGGCTGATCACCAGTGGTATTCCCCAGGGCTCAGTGCTGGAGACAGTTCTGTTTAATGTCTTTATCAATGGCATGGACAAGGAAGTCAAGTGTGCCCTCACTATATTTGCAGATGATACTAAGACTGGACGGATTGTTGATCTGCCAGAGAGCAGGCAGGCTCTACAGAGGGACCTGGAGAGGTTGGGTTGATGAGCCGAGTCCAATTGCATCAGGTTTAACAAGGCCAAGTGTTGTGTCCTGCACTTGGGTCACAACCCCATGCAAAGCTACAGATTTGGAGAGGAGTGGCTCAAGAACTGTCTGGAGGAGAGACACCTGGGGGTGTTGATCAACAGCTGGCTGAACATGAGCCACCAGTGTTCCCGGGTGGCCAAGAAGGCCAATAGCATACTGGCCTGCGTTAGGAACAGTGTGCCCAGCAAAGAGTAAGGAAGTGATCCTTCCCATGTACTCAGCGCTGGTGAGGTTGAACCTGGAGTGCTGTGTTCAGGTTTTGGTCCCTCACTACAAGAAGGACATTGAGATGCTTGAGAATGTCCAGAGAAGGGCTAGAAGGCTTTTAAAGGGTTTAGAAGACAAATCTTATGAGGAGCAGCTGAGGGAACTGGGCTTGTGTAGTCTGGAGAAAATGAGACTGAGGGAAGACCTCATTGCTCTCTACAACAACCTAAAAGGTGATTGTAGTGAGGTGGGGGTCAATCTCTCTTCTCCCTGGTAGCTAGTAACAGGACAAGGGGAAACAGCCTGAAGTGGTGTCAGGGTAAGTTTAGGTTGGATATTAGGAAAAATTTCTTTAATTAGAGGATATTGGAACAGGCTGTCCAGAGGGGTGGTCGAGTCACCATCTTAAAGGTGTTTAAAAGAAGAGTGGATGTTGTACTTGGTGACATGGTCTACTGTTTGACCTAGAAAGGCTGAATAGATGGTTGGACTTGATGATCTTGAAGGTCTTTTCCAACCAAAACCATCCAATCATTCTATGATTATAATTGTAATGTTTGTGTCTGTATATGGGTGTAGAGATTTTTGTTAAGTTTGCACAACACAAGAATAATTTCTCTTCCTTCTGCAGTGTGACTTTTTGTTTAAGACTCAAAGTGAAAAGCATTATTTCAACTAGCAAAAGAATAATAATAAAAATGGAATTTTCTAGGTTAACAAATTCTTGCTATAGATTGTCTGAAACAGATTCTTTCTGTGTCTCAGTCACATAATTGCATAAATAAAGAATGGTCGAGGTTGGAAGGGACCTCTGGGGATGATCTGGTCCAAGCTCCCTGCTCTAGCAGATATCTCAAGCAGGTTTGCCCAGGCCTGTAGACAGATGATTTTTGAGTAACTTCCCACAACTTCCCAGGGCAACCTGTGCCAGTGCACATCATCTTCACAGTGAAAAGGTGTTTCCTGATGTTCAGAGGGAACCTCCTGTGTTTCAGCTTGTCATCATTGACTCTTGTCCTGTCAGTGGGCATCACTGAAAAGAGCTTGGCTCCCTGTTCTTTGCATTCTCCCTTCAGTTATACATTCCTTCACTCTTAAACATTTAAAAACAAAGAAAGAAAAAAAGAAAGAAAGAAAAGATGGTTGTTTTGTGAAATTTTATGACATACATAAATACATACGTACATACATACACAAAGCATTTCTCCTCAGTTATATAAAACAAAACCCCTCAGAGATGAAAAAAGAATTTGGGATTTAAGAGCTCAGAATTCATAGAATCATAGAATGTGTTAGATTGTAAGGGACCTTTAGAGATCACGTAGTCCAACCCCCCTGCCATAATCAGTGACACCTCTAACTAGACAGATTGCTTAGAGCTTCATCAAACCTGACCTTGAATATCTCCAGGGATGGGGCCTCCACTATCTCTCTGGGCAACTTGTTTCAGTGTCTCACCACCCTCATAGTAAAGAACTTCTTCCTAATGTCTAATCTAAATCTACTCTGCTCTAGTTTAAAGCAGTTGCCTCTTGTCCTATTGCTACATGCCCTTGCAAACAGTCCCTCCCCAACTTTCTTGTAGGTCCCCTTCAAGTACTGGGAGGCTGCTAAAAGGTCTCACTTGAGCCTTCTCTTCTCCAGGTTGAAAACCTCCAACTCTTTCAGATGTTCCTCAGAGGAGAGGTGCTCCAGCTCTCTGATCATCCTCATCACCTTCCTCTGGACCCACTGTGATGAGGGCTCCAGAGTTGGACACAGCACTCCAGGTGGGGTCTCAGCAGAGCAGAGCAAAGGGGGAGAATCACCTCTTTTTATCTGCTAGCCACACTTCTAATGCAACTCAAGATGCAACTGACCTTCTGGGCTGAGAGTGCACATGGTTGGCTTTTCACCCATCAGTACCCCCAAGTCCTCTTCAACAGGACTGGTCTCTGTCACATCATCCCTCAGCCTAAATAGAAACAGATTCATGTTTGACATGGCAAGATTTTTGAGTTGATGAAAAATTATAATCTACATTTTTCTTTGAAAATTCAGGGGGAGGCAGAACATAACTTTGAATTTTTTTCTTTTTGCATTGGTAATAACACCTACATCATAGCCAGTTTGCTAAGAAAATTTGTATTACAGAAATGCCATCAAGTATTCAAGAAATTCTACTGAAAAAAGTTATGTAAGTTCTTTTCATGCCTATTCCCTTGGGTAAGATTTCCATAAATGATTGAATGAAAATTTGTTTATAAATATCTGTTTCTGTATTGTACTTCCTGCACAGATCTCAAAATAAAAATTACCACATAGAGCCATTCTCCACGGATTTGTGTTTCTCAGGTCATAATGAATTCAGGAGAGAAAGATGATGGGTTAATTTTCACACTATTTAATATATATATATTTAAAATTTAGGTAGTGTTAAGAATTTCCTGTTAAGTAGACTGGAGGAACACTGTGGACCTCAACAAGCCCCGAGGAAATGGAGTTTTCACAGGTGTACTGGATCATTTTTGGAAAGGAAAAAGACCTCACAAACTGCAGAAGAATCCCGGTGGTAAAACATAGAATTGCCTTTTACACTACAGGTCACCATCAACAAGAACATCTGCTCATGGTTTCCAGTCACAGAGGAAGGATTCCTATTCATATTCTGCATATCTGATAGCAGAGCAGTGTGCTTTGCATCTAAATGTGTGAAATTCTTTTTCATGTTTTGCAATTATTGGTCACACAAGAGAATCTCTTCAGAATTGCACACTGGGGTCTGGTTGAACATTGGGCCCTTTGAGATGCTAACAAACTGCTAGTGGAAGCTATTAAGGGCTGGATACATTGTCTGACAGTTAGCACATTGTCGGGTACTTTACTCATAAAGGAAAGCCCATTATAGTTAGAATCTAATTAAATCTAATTCTTTTATGAAATGACAACAAAACCTCAAGTCCTCAGAGGAAAGAGCTGTTCATTATTTGGATATTAAGTACTGCAGCTGTCAAAAGGGTTAAAAAGAAAATCTTAGAAGAACTGAACATTTGAAATAATTAAGCACATGGTTTAAATAAAAGGTATTTACTTTAGCAGATGCAAATGAAGTTATAGTCAATTAATGGCAGCTAGAAAGAAAGTTAAACTATATTTTTTAAAATTTAGAGTTGGAATCTATAATTTTGTCCAAGAACAATCTCATATAATTGTTAGGCTTGAAAAGCTGGTATTGGTTCTTCACCTCCTCAGGTAAAGAACATAAATCTCAAAATATGAATAAGAGATTCAGATTTTGAGTTCAAATAATCTTTTAGTGGAATATTACTGTGAGCTGGCAGTTTTCTCACAAAACTTTCTGATCCTTTGGCATCTGCTTAACACCTAATAGCGATATTTACATTTCAGCACCTGATTCCAAGGACAAGGAAAGGAAGAGGGCCCTGGAAACTGGGCTTTCTACGTAGTCCTATTATAAACACTTGGGCAGCTGTTGGTGTAGTAATATCTTTCTATTCTGTGGTTTATCTCGAATGCCATTGGGATGGTGGCTCCTCCATAAAAGACATGACACTTGACACAGAAGAACTGTTAAATTATGAGAAAAGGTAAGGCTGGACAGCTACACTTGTAGAGACTGCCAGCATTTAAGTGGTTATATTTCTGCCAGAATGTGAGGAAGGATTTTGAATAAGCACACAGAAAAAAACATTACAATGCTTCTGTGAGAGCTGTACACTTGATTTTTTGAAAATAGTCCCAGAAATGTGTGAATCTGAAATATCTAATATGTATACAGAATCCTGTTGTGTAAACTAGGAATGATAAAGAAATGGCTAGCAATGACACAAATGCTCCATGGGGGACTTAGGCATGAATATGGTAATATTTCTATCGAAATTCCAAGCAGCCAATTGGAAAATGGATTTTTAAAACCAGCATTCATTCTGTGGTAATTGCAACTTAAATCCTTAACGCTCCAGGAGAATTCAAACTCCATTAAATTAAGTGCTCTACAGAAGCAGCCTTCAGAAGCCCAATCTGTAAGAAACATAAGCAAAGAGGAGACTGTACTTAAATATGGGACTTTCCAACAGGAGTCACAATGGAGAGCTGCAAAGCAAGTGCAATTGTAGAACTCTCTGCCAACATAATTCTGGCTACATCAAGCCTCAGAACAGAGCACCACTCAAGGACAGCGTGCACTCCTTTTGAAATATAATATAGCCTGTCTCTCGTACGATCTCTACACGCACACGAGCATTGATTGTGATGGAAGCGTTTTGCACATTTTGCTCAACAGTGTAATCCTTCAATATATTGACACTCAAAATATTCTAGTGTTAACTGTGCTGAACAGATATGAATGGGTGTGTTTAGCTTTAGGATTATGCTTTCAAAGCTCTCAAATTCTACTTAGCAAAAAATTGGCTTGCCTGTTTTAATTTGTAGAGATAAAAATGAAAAAGTTCATGTTTATTTTCTGGTGACTTCTTTCTGGATGCTGTTATTCCAAATATTGTCTTAAACTGAAGAGTACAAGATGGCAGGTTCCAAAGAAAATCATCTGCTTTGTGCACAGATGGGAGCCTGCCCAATATAATGTCAAATCCTCAGCTACTGACATGTGGTTCTGCCCAGATTTTTTGTTTCCTTTTTTTTAAAAGTAGTTATGCCATTAATTCTAGTTAGACCTACATACAAGCTGTAACTTGGAGACTTGAGATTTTAAAATCTCTATCTGCTATTCAATTCATTCTTTTTTAAACCTCATCAAGCTTATTAGACCTAATTAAAGTTCCTTGTGTGTTCATTCCAGCTAGTATATTTCAAACAATACTTTTGTATAAAATGCTATTTAGTTTATTTTACATAAAAAATGTGATCACCTTTTATGTGACCTCTGACAGCATTTACAGAGAAGACCCCATCTTCACTTCTTCACTTGGATATCAATCATTAAAATATAACTGAGTTATTATAGAAGGAAAAACATGTTACATGTGAAAAATGGTTTGATTAAACAGACATTTGGGAGAAATTTAATCTGACTTTTTATTATGTATCTATGAAGTAGACTTCCACAATGGAGCTACTTGTCTGAAGTCCCTTTATAGTCAACACAAATATTTTGAGATGCTATTCCTCTTATCATGAGGAAGACATTTAAATTAGGTCATATTAATTACACCCTAAAAGTTCCTGTTTCTCAACATGGATAATAAAAGCAGTCTAGACAACCATCTCCAAGGTAGATGTCTGCATTTCAGACTTCTAAAATTAGGCATCAGATGACAACTTTTGGTTCAAAAAGACAGAAAGACAACCAACTAATCAAATATGCTGATTCTTTCTGCCCAGTGTGCACATTTTGATAATTTTCTTGTGTCAAATGAATTATGATCTGAACCTGCTCTCATCCATATTAAAACAGTGGTGAAACAGCAACTTTTATAACAAGGAGTTTTGTTCTTGCTCTTTTGAGAAACAGGAATCAATTGAACATTTACAAAAAATCCCATCTTCTAATCCAGTAGCGTCTCCTTTTCACATGGTTCCACCATCATTGGTTCTTTTACTTGTGTAGGAGAGTTAAAATGCAGAAAGAAGTGTTACCAGTGTTTATATTTAAAACACACCTTCCTTTTTTTGGGGGGGGGGGATGGAGGAGTGTGTCTTTCTTTAAATTGACTGTTCTGGTGTTTAAATGTGATGCACAGAGATATGTGCCATCTTGTGTGAACTGAAAAAAGGATAAATTTATCTATTAATTTTTTGTATTTTTGAGAGAGCAGTAATCTTTCCTATCTCCGTTTCCATACTCATGTACATATAGATAAAGTCTCATGATCCAGACTTACCTGGCAGTAAGGAGAAAAAACCCAAAAACTTTGAAGATAGCAAACCTGTCACATGACACTAAAACCTCAGTTCCTTGCTGTTTCTCAAAAACATCTGTGGAGGCTTCCATCAGCATTGAGTAAAAATCACAGGCTGAAAAAGTATCTAAATCTTTCCTTGGCTCCATGGAAGCCTTTAGGGATATGGTTCCTCTTTGTATTCCACCATTCAAGTTCATCGTTGCACATTCATATGATATTTGGATTTTAATTGCCAAGGGAATGGAAGGAAACATTGCTTATAAAATTCAAGGAACTTTTTTTTCTTATTACTTTACAACCTCGTCCTTGCCTGCCAGTTTGGTGATAACATAGCTAGACTTGGGCGTATGCTCGCAGAAGAAAAGCAGACTGTGCTGGACTGTGAATAGGAACTTTCCAGGTGAGGAATAGGGTGTGCATGGCAAGAAAGGAGATAGGAGACATATTTCTGTGAGGGATGATACACTCCCAGCCAACCCTGAAATTGTTTGAGACTTGCTGCTCCATCTGGATGTGTATAAACCTATGGGATCCAATAGAATTCATCCCAAGGTGCTGAAAGAGTTGACCAATGTCATCGTGGGACTTCTCTCCATTATTTTCCAACAATCTTGGGAGTCTAGAGTGGTCTCAGACAAATTGAAGCTGATAAAGAAATTTTAAAGGAGGGTAATAAGGAAGACCCTTGTAATTACAGGTCTGTCAGTTTCACTTCACTGCCTTATAAAATTATGGAGAAGGCTATTCTGCAAGTTATTGAAAAACACTTGAGAAACAACACATATAGATACAGACACATAGATCTCAAGAGTTTTGCTATTATGGCATACTCTGAATTATTAAAAAATACAAAAGAAGATAAAAAATACTTAGCAGATAAAACTTTGAGAAGAAAATGAATTACAATTCATTAGAAAATGACTCTCATAGTGCAAAGAGAAAGTCCTTAAAGTAGTTACAGAAGGAAGTTTGAAAACACAAGTATGGTTTCATTTAGTGGATCTCTACCTGTAGACTAAATGAAAATATACGGTGTCAGTGCAAGGAGCTTTTCTCCAGTTATGTGTAGTTAGCTGGCACTGGGAATGGTTTTATGAGCCCTTTGAAAAACAGGGAGGATTTTTCAGTGCATTATTTCTGCAAAAGCTTAAGTTAATTTCCTGCCAACGCTGGTTTCAGTGTCCCCTTCCTACAACTTTGCTGAGATCACTTATAGCATTGGTTTGTTTGATTGATTTCAATGAATGTAAGACAATTATACATTTGGTTGATGGTATGTGAGTACTTCATGTTCAGGTCTGTTTCTAACTCCTGTTAGAAGCTATAATAAAATGAAGGCACAATCTGATGACAAAGGTTTATCATATCGGAGGAGAGCTACTATGGATGCTGCTTTAGAAGTACCAGATTAGTCAATTAATCTTAAAAATAAGCATATATTGAAAATGTATACAAATGAGCAACAAAACTATTAATTTCTAAGAGTATCCTTCAAAATTCTACAGACATTACTAGGAACTATGCTCACAAACATTGCAGTCTGATAGTTCCTGAGATTTTAAACAATTTTCAGTGGGCTGTGTCCTTATCATACAGGTAAGCGGTACCACAGAAAACCTAAGAGAGTATTTTACTATTACAATTCTCACTTGAAAAGACAAGAAACATTTAACAATAATATATTTTCAAAACTCAAAGCTGCTACTATATGCATTCTTCGTTGTCCACTGAGGATGAATTAGTACCCTGTCTTATCTCACTCAGGATGGGGCTGCTTGGTTTTCTCTATTTTCCCTGTCTTATCTACCTACTAAGACACAAACTGTCTGTTAGGACACATGCTTATTCTCTAAATCTTAATTACCTCCCCCCATTTTCTGTTTTACTTCCTTTATTCTTAATGCCTCTTCTTTATTTTCACAGTAACAAAACCCCACCACAATTAGAAACTTGAGCAGGTCTGTTTTCATAAATATATGCAGAAAAAAAACATGGTTTTAAGTGTGTCACCTACTAGTAAAAAAAAGAAATCAAAACCCCAAACGTCTACTTCCAAAAGAATAACATATTATCTTTCCTTTGTTCCTGATTAAATTTTCTAAAACAATGTGCTGTGTAGCAGATACTCAGCAGATGGGAAATAGCGACCAAATGTTAAAGTCTGCCAGGTTGAAAATAGGTACTTATGACAAAAAATGGCAAGCAAATAAAAATCTCTACTGCTATTTACCTTAATCCACTACTTTTATATTAATATTTAAATTTATATAATTGGAAGAACGAATGCATATTTTGCTTTGATAAAGTTTTTGTTTTCCTTAAGGGAAAAAGAAAACCAAGTATATTAATTAACACGGTTGTCAAATGAGACATTTATGCTACTTGACAAGGTATAATTTACTGACTAAAACTCATAAATAGAAGACAAGTGTCATAGTCTGGTTTGAGCTGCGTTATCTGCTGTTCCATCTTGTCTGAAAGTAAGGGTGATATTTTTCTTTGTGACAATAAGGAGGCAGATACGTTTCTTAATTTGGAATGTCTTGTTACTTGGCAGTGTCATTCCTGTGCAGGCTACAAGGGGTTGAAGGAAATTAAGGAGAAATTAAACGCTCATTTGAGCAGGGAAATTAAGTGCTGTAAGGTGGGCTCTGAATGCACAGCACACCATCAGTTCAGTTTCCCACTCTCCAGACAGGGGATCTAACATGTGCCTGTTACAGAAATTCTTATAGGACTGTGAATTTTGTTACTATCTCTGGAATTCCTAACATATCAGCAGCCTTCACAAATGTTCCAATGAAGTAATTAAATGTCTTAAAATAAGAATATCATGGAACTTGCAAAGAAGGACCTCACTCACGTTTTCTAACCAGTATCACCCTAACAGATGCAGCTATAACATCTGGAAGCACATGATGGAAGGTAAACACACTCAGCAAGCATTGGGTGCATCTGAGATTTCTTCTAAATATACTGTGTGAAACACTCCAAAGTTTACCTGGGGTAATACTGTAGGTAGAAATGTGGATAGTAATTATCTTAGACTGCTTTGCAGTCTCTATGTACTCTTTCCCACAGAGTAAACTTGAATTTTCTTGTAAATATATAATAAAATATGTTTCTGTTTCAGAATGTTGAAGTGATCCACTATTCATTGAAAGCAAATCTGTGTAATGTAGAACTACAGACAACAAATTTTTGCTACACTTACAATGGTTTTCATAATCAATCCATCTTTTTGATAAGCCAGTAGCCCACCCAGTAGCTATTTCATAGCTGTCTACCTGGGATAACAGCTGACCTGTGATGTTAGCTATAGAAATACTGTTCTGTTTGAATGGTGCTCCTCTTAAAGCATTTGAAGACTGGAGAAAGATGCAGTAAACTTTTCTTCCCTCTCTGACTCCTCTTCATGTTTACTGCAGAGACCCTTTAATTAACAACTTTGAGGGTACTGTTTTATTTTTTTTCACCCAGACTTAGTCCAAATTACAGCCTGAGTAACTTGTTCCAGAGTTTGGCTATTGTCATTGTGCAGACTTGTTCCTAATATTGAACCGGAATTTACCTTGTCTGCTGGCCCCTCACAAACCTTCAAGAAGAATCTGTCCGTGTCTTCATGTATTTACAGAAGGTAACTGAAGGTAGCAATGAGCTCCTGTCTTCACCTTCTTAAGACTGAACACACACAGTTCCCACAGTTCTTGTACGTTGTGCTCCATCCTGCTAATCTTCTTGGTAGCTCTCTGAGATGAACTCATGCTATGTGAATAACTGCCTTGTACTGAAGAACCCAAATCTAGACACATCTGGTGGTTTAGCCCCAGGCAGTGGCTGAGTACCACATGCAGCTCTCTCACTCCTCTACCCAAGGAGAAAACAGATAAAGACCTTTCACTTTGGGATGACAATTTACTGACAACACAGCAAAAGGGGAACAATAGACAAGCCCTGTGGCAGAAATCACCACTGACAACACAGAGCACTTTACCCATCTGAGGTGACAATAACACTGAGCATTCCTCCAATGTGAAGATCAACCCAACACCCCAGCCACACTCAGACTGCCCTAGAGCAGCACAGGAGCACCCTTCCCTGGCCAGCCCCTTTTATGGGGGAGTGACATCAGGAGGTGTGTAAAACAGCCCGGGAGAACTCAGCTCACCCATGCTGGCTGCTTGGGGAGGTTAACTCTGGCTTCTCCAGAACCAGGGCATTATCCACCCTTTTTTCCACGCCATCTACATCATGCCTGGATCTTACCTGGAAACTGGCTTCTTAGACTTACTTGGCAACTGTCTTCTCCAACACATTTTTCATGCATACTATAGGGACTTTATCCCCCTCTAGACTCTGTGGGAGTTTTGCTTGGGCAGAACCAGATCAACTGGTAGATACCCTGGAGTTAACAAACCACATGGCCTTGGCAAAATGCATATCACAGTTTTCAGGGTTCCACCACCCATTTTTAGTATGTTTTTTAACAGTCCATTGTACCTCTTGATTTTCCCAGAGGCTGGTAGATGATATACTTTGTGGATTTTAGGTATATGATATACCCATTCGATGCTGTGTTCTTTGGCCCGGGTGCCTATAAGAATATTCCAGAAATCAGTTCCATTGTCCAACTCAGTTCTTTCTGGAGTGCCATATCACTGTCAGATGCTTCTTGAACTCAGTCAAGCTCAGTGCTGTGATCACTTTCCTGGGGATGCTCTTCTAGTGTCCAACCACCCTTTCAGTAAAGAACATCTTCTAATATCCAACCTAAACCTTCCCTTTCTCAGTTTCATACCATTCCTTTGGATTCTATCGCTGGCCACCAAAGAGAGATTGGTGCCTCCCCCATTGTTCCCCCTCATCATGAACCCATAGACAGCAATGAGGTCTCCCCTCAGCCTCCTTTTATTCAGGCTGAACAAACTAGGGGACTTCAGACTCTCTTCTCTCCTCCAGACCCTTCATCATCCTCACTAATGAATAAGATACAGAGGTAGGGATGATTGGTTTTAAGGCTTTTTAAACAGTATTTTTTATCAGGTTGTGGTTTTGTGGTTTGGGGTATTTTTGATAATAAAAATTTCATCTCTTAATGTCAGAAGAAACTACTACTGCATTATGTATGACCTAAAGTAAGATCTTGCAAATGAATGGATTAGGACAGAATAATTTTATTTGCTTACTGTTTCTGAATTTGGTCTAAATGGAAAATGTTGAAAGGTTATTTCTTCATCACCAATTATTCCATATTCAGTTTGAGTATATGAACACAGATTCTCATATATCGACCTTTTTTTAAGTAATGAAGACTTCTCGCTAGCTATGAAAGACTTGACATACTTTGTAAATATTTACAGAGGGACCTCTCTGGAACCTTTTGAGAAGCCTTGGAAAACAACAATCCCAGGCATGTTCAATAAAACTAACATGACTCCCTATGACTGCATGGCAAACGATTCAGTACTAAAAAAAAGGGGGTACTCAAGGCCGTAAAACATCAAAAAAGGTAGAAAGGACGTGTATGAATTATACTGATTCATGAATGCTAAGTTGCCCTTGGGCGGTGCTAACTCATGAAGCCAGCACTTATGAAGCTAATTAACTTTATGAAGGTAATTATTTTCACAAGGATGAACTGTTCTTGAAGAATTCGTCCAATACTGGATATGGAAGTCTTTTCTTCAGGCCTTGATGTAAAGGTCTTCATTTGCAATTATTAATTTCTTCAATAAATAAATATTTATATCATTCTAATATAAAGTATGTATACATATGAGTTTTTATTATTTTTTAACTGGGAGCAAGGTAAGAATGCTCTCATTTTATTCTGAGGTGTCTTAAAAACTAAATTAGAGCATTCACAGCTTAATTAAAGAACTTGGCAATAAGTCCTTGGCAGTAGGTCCTAAAGATCCTGCTCTGTCCTAAGGAAACTGCTTTGGCAGGAGGGTTGGACCCAATGATCTCTTAGGCTTACTTCTAACCCCTATGATTCTGTGATTCTGTGACTCTATGAGATTAATTATATAATGTAATGATATAAACAATAATGATAATAACTGTTATGTTACATCTTGGGCCAGAATCCAGGCCTATCTACCTTGATAGCTTTTTCAAAGAAGCCAACATCAGATATTTGGTGAAAAGTTGAGAGAGTAGGATCAAAAAATTTGCACCCTTGTCTATATTCCAAATTGAGGCAATCACAGCAGCAGTAATTCAGTGCCCTAACAGACAGACTGAGGAGCTGTGTTTCAGTTTGCTGCCTTTATTCCTCTTTTTGTCATCTTACTTTTGTCTTCTTTCCAACAATTTACAATTGTTTATTACAAAATGGAGCAGTTTCATCAAGAGGAAGAAAAAGTATTGTGGCAGAAAAGTTATTGTGCGCTGAGGGAACTCTATGGCACACATGTGGAGGAATGTCTTTAGTCTGAGAAGGAACTTGAGTCAGCCTTCCTAATAGCCCTCTCACACCAGTGAGTGATCTAGCCACTGACCGTGCAACAGGAAAATTCACATATACAAAAGGGAAGGAATCTAATATTTTGGGAATTTTTGTAACATGGCTACTATAAGGAAAATTATCAGAAAAATACACTGTATATATATTTTTTACAAATGCCAGATATTTTTTATGATTTCTTGCTTAAGAATCAGCTATGTGCCGAGTGGTTTATTATACTCAAATCTGAGTCAGTGTCTGCCAACAGTTTTTAGTAATGCTTAATGTGACAAGCTGTAGTGCCCATGGGGGTTAGGCATTGTCTTAGGTAAAGTGACAATGGAGTGGGAGTTTCCCGTTTTATATCTTTAAACATTGGCCATCGAATTCTGATGTCATTCCCTTTCAAGCACCCCAGTACTCTAACAACATGGACATTCATGTCTCCAGATAATATTTTGAGGCAGATGACAGGGAACCAGGCAATATCTTACATTGCAGATCAATCACATTTTAGAGTTCTAAAGTCACACTATCTGTTGAATGCAATGGAAATCAGAGTGATATATCCACCTGCTCAAATACATACCATAAAATGTTACCTGTCTGCATCCAGGAAGGAAGCAGAAGAGTTGACTAAAGAACTTCTCATAGAAAATATGGATATATAAAACTAGTAAGCTGGTAGAAGCAGCTACCACATCAGTTTTGAAGAGGTGAGGTTTTTGGTATCTCATAGTATTCATCCTTTTATTCCTCTTCTATGGTAACATTCAATAATCTTCTCTGATTAGAAATTAATTTCTAGAACCTCCTTGAAAACTTCTCATTATTTATTAATTAATTTGGTACATTTCAGGCAAGTGAGAGCAGTCTTTCAGCATAATGTCATAAGTCTTAACAATAAAGTCTGACCAACCTTCAGTTATATTTTTTTACAGACTGTCTGAACATCTTGAACAGCATTGTACAGGGATTTGTAAATCTACCAGTGAGCCTACATTTAGAAGCAATCAGTCCTGGAGCTTACTATCATATGTAATAAAACCTGAACAATTTGAATCACTTCTGTGTAAGTAATGAAATGCATAAATTCATTATGAATGTATAAAGCCTTATAACTCAGTAAAAAAATGGAAGCCCATGACATCGCTCTGGCTAATAGATGTGGTGTTTTTAATTTGTGAGGTACTGTAGGAAAATCTTCACTCTTATAAAGCTATCTGTTGGTAAAGATTATTCTAGTAATAAAGAAGAGCAGTACTTTTCTATGTCTTTTTTACAGAATGCTGGTTCAGGAGGCAGAACTGCACCAAGAAACATGACTGAAGGGAAGATGGAAAGAATAAATTGTGTAGCTATTTCAGCAGGACTATAATTTTTAAGTTAAGGTGTTCTTCACCTTCAATGCCTACTGGAAAACCTCCCATTACACCTGAGTATACTGATTAATTTCCAATACACAAGAGACAAAATTACTCCAGAGTCTCCCAACTTTAACCAGCAGCAGAAGAATAAAAAGAAAAAATCGGCAAGCAGGCAACCCCCTGCATTTATGTTCAGTGAACCATTATTCTATACATAAAGCATATAAATCAAAGATGTGGTCCTTTCTTCAGTCTAAGTTAACAAATCTCTTTGTTAACCAGCTATAGAATATTTCAGGTCTTCTTGAAAAGCAGTTACTAAAATCCTACATTAGTGTCTACAGTATTTAAATTCAAGTCATGAAAAATCCAACTACACAGCACACTACACAGATGAATCTTCTTTCATGCTTCTGTTTTAGTAAACACAAACTTTAATAAAGATTTCTCTGTGTACATAACAAAACACAAGGCAAAGAATTGTCCATAATTTACAAAGAAATGCGAAGAACAGACAGCTAATGAGGATATACTTTTTAGTGAAATGATGAAGAGATACCCCATCTGTATATTTATATTCCACTTTGTTTTCCCTTATCTCCTTCAGGTACATAATACCAGATGAAAAATGTCACAAGAAAATTCTTTTCTCCGATTTCAGTCTAATTCATATCTGAATTTAAGTAGTCTTAGTACTGATGCCACGTCCTCATAATGCATACACTAATTCTAATTGAAATAAGCTAACAGTGGAAGAAGGGGAAGAAAAAGCAGAATGTCGCTCATTAAGTAGAGACAGTATTAAAGTCCTTCTCTTTTACTAGGTTTCAAGAGAACATATCTTCTGGCCTTTTTGACTGCAGAATGGCACTTCAGAGAGTCTGAGTAACACAGATAAAATAAAGACACCTTTAGTGCTTTGATTTACTCACAGTATTACTAGCTGAAAATGCTGAAGGATCATATAACTCCATTTTCCTGTGCATTGACACTGGGAATGCACATTTCAGAATCTGGCTGTCCTCTGTGGTAGAAGATGACTTAATTTTACAGGTTAGAAGGCAGAAAACTCTCTTCCAAAAAGTCAGCAGCGTCAACAGGTTTCTTTTGGTAGATTTTCATTCCTGTCTTTAGTCATGACATGTTGTTTGGTTATAATCCATCCCAAAATATTTAATTAACAAGAAATTTATTCTGGCACTAGTCCTTTGTATGTTAAAATGCCCGATGGTAATGAACAAACTGCAGTCTCCTGTATGTAGTCATATCTTTATATCAGAAATAAAATTTTATGACTTGACATCACTTTTTTCTCCAACAGTGAAGTATCTCTTATGTCCTCTCCACAGGTGAAAAAGTGGGCTAAATTATGGCATATGATACAATGTAAAAAAAATCCTCAATGATATTTTATTTGAAGATGAGGACTTTGGTCCCTCAAAAGGGCTTACTGTCCCTGCTCAGCTATGCCTGGGACACACTGCCCCTACCCATGCATTTAGAGGCTTCTATCAGCTCAGCCTGAGGTCATCAGTCCTTGACTCAGTGATGTTGTAGGTATTCCTGGTTCCAGCTCCATGTCCCTCAACAGACCTCTGAAGTAGCTCACCCCCTGAATGGACCCTAAGACATGTATCCTATCTTGCTCTGCCCTTCCTCTAAAGCTGTTTCCTTGACAGACCTTGAACTCACCTTGCAGCCTAGTGTCCAGCATCTCTTTTGCTCCTGAATGGATCTCATCCCTGCCCACTGTGTCATAGAATCATAGAATAATTTCCTTTGGGAAAGACCACACCTTGTGGGACTGTACTCATCACTGAAAGCATGACCAGTTCTGGAATTACCCTAAACCCTTTGTAAGCAACCTGACTTCTCTGTGCCCTGGAAGAATAAAACCTAAATGTTATTCTGCAACTTGAGTTTATGAACCTACAACATCGATTGTTTATGTTTCATCAGACCTGAGAATCTACTTGTGAGGAGATATCCAAGCCCCATCCCTTGCTCTGAAGTACTTTTTTTGTGTTTTACAAGAAATGGTCATGAATAAAATGGATTAACTGTCTTTTATGTATTGCCTGATATTGGCAGCTTCTTCCATTTCAAGGGGAATTTTTAATAAACCTGAAAGTCATGTTTTCATTTTCTTACTTTTATTTTCCTTTTTTTCTATCCTAGATAATCTTAAATTCTTTTCTATATAGACTCAACAAGACAAGAGACAAACACTCCCTGCTGTTCCAAATAAACTATCTAGTTGATTATTGCATTTGCCAAGGAGGTGAGAGATGAGAGTTTGTATTCCCTGAGACAGAAACTGGCATTGACCTTAGGTCTCTCCTGTTCTGGGAAAATGAGTTAGCCATAGGAGAGAGTAGATGCAGCATCATCACTGACAGTGCTTGAAAGAAGGTCATCCTGCTTTGTTTCTCTGAAATAATTAGTATCAGAACTAAGAAAGCCTGATTTTCTATGGATTTATTTTTGTAGCATAGACTCTGCAGTCTATGAAAATACAATCTCTGATTGAATCTTTCCCTTTGATTGGGACATGTGAATTAGAGCATAGTATCAAATAAGAAGTAGAGTTTAGCTGAAATCTTTTCCCTTAATCGTAACACTTCTTGAGTCTCTAGCCTTCTATCACCAATGTTTTTTAAAATAAATAAGTCAACTTGTGAGGGTGTGGTTGGCAAGGCACAGGCTAAATTTGTGTTAATAACTAAAAAAGGCCAGGGGCTGTTGTCTGGCCCTGAGGATAAAGGGCAGGGCAAGGCTCACATTCATGTATTTTCCATTCTCTTTCTTACCAGAACGGGTTCATCTTGTCTGCATTTCTATGTTAGCATAGTTCTTGGTCTGTGATGTAACTTGAACTGTGCCTGGGCTTTTGCTGGAAAACAGCTCCCTTGAGCAAAGTTTTTTCTAGGGCCTGTTGTAACAGTCACAGGCCAATATGGAACCCATATTCTGTTTCAGATGTAGCCATTGAGAAGGGAACATGCATAAACAGTCTAATCTGTAGGAAAAAGGGTCAAAATTATAAATAAATCAATTTTTTATACCTGGTGGGATCTGGTTTTAGAGAGGCTTATGGAATAATAATGTAATAAAGATCCTGATTTTACTGAATAAAGCCCTTTTGTACCTAGTGGAATTGGGATTTAAGACATCACCCCATTCTCTATGTTTATTTGTTAATACCTCAGTATGGCTTTGACACTCAAAATGATATTGTGGGCAAAAAGCTAATATAGCTTACACATGGACTAAAGACATTATCATCTCATGTTTTACCAACCTAACAAAAATGCAACAAACTTTCAGCTACTGCAGCAAGTCCAGAGGAGGGCCACAAAGATGATAAGAGACCTGGAGCCCTTCTGCTATGAAGACAGACTGAAAGAGTTGGGCTTATTCAGCCTACAGAAGGCTCCCAGGAGACCTTATTGCAGCCTTCCAGTACCTGAAAGGGCCTACAGGAAAAATGGAGAGGGGCTGTTAACAAGGGCATGTAGTTATAGAACAAGGAGTAAGATGAAGGATAGTAGATTAGATTTAGATTAGACGTTAGGAAGAAATTCTTCCCTGTGAGAGTTGTGAGGCACTGGCACAGGTTGCCCAGAGAAGCTGTGGCTGCCCCCACCCTGGCAGTGTTAAAGGCCGGGTTGGATGGGGCTTTGGGCAACCTGGTCTAATTGAGAGTGTCCCTGCTTATGTCAAGGGGGGTGCAACTAGGTGATCTTTGAGGTCACTTCCAACCCAAAGCATTCTGAAATTCTATAATTCTATAATTGTTATTAGTCCAGTTAGAGTGATACTGACAATTCAAAACCAAATTTTCTACCATTTAGGATATCTAAAATTCCTGTTACAAAACAATGCCTACTCCTTTGTGCTCACACTTTTACTGCCTCTCTGGGTGCTAAGGTTGATGGAGTTAGTCTTTCTCAAGGATGAGAAGAATGAATGAGGAGGTTGTCCAGGGATGAGCAACCAGCATGCCTGATTCTTCGTCACAAGTTGATGGATTTGTTCCCCCTGCTTGGAATCATAGAATCATTAAATCATAGAATATGTTAGTTTAGAAGAGTCCTTTAAAAGTCATCTAGTCCAATCCCCCTGCAGTAAGGAGGGATATCTTCACTAAATCAGGTAGCTCAGAGGCCCATCAAGCCTGACCTTGAATGTCTTCAGGGATGGGGCCTCCACTACCTCTCTGGACAACCTGTTCCAGTGATATACCACCCTCATATTGAAT
This sequence comes from Gallinula chloropus, assembly GCF_964237585.1. NCBI lineage: Eukaryota > Metazoa > Chordata > Aves > Gruiformes > Rallidae > Gallinula > Gallinula chloropus. The sequence continues at coordinate 49,689,561 of NC_140085.1, read as the reverse complement.
AACTTTTTCCTAATATCCAACCTAAATCTCCTCTTTTCGAGTTTAAAACCATTACCCCTCAGTCTACTGCCACATGCCCTTGTGTACAGTTCTTCCCCAGCTTTCTTCTATGCACCTTTCAGGTACTGGAAGGCCACTATAAGGTCCCCCCAGAACCTTCTCTTCTCCAAGCTGAACAAGCCCAACTCTCTCAGCCTGTCTTCATAGGACAGGTGTTCAAGACCTTCTATTATTTGATTCATTGGCCATGGATCTACTTTGAGTAATTTTTCTATCTTTTTAAAAAGACATTTTGGTCCTGCTTTCATTCCTTTTTCATTCCACGGGTTTGTTACATTGTGATTTCTCAGTTTTATTATACCTATATCACATATGGTTAGACTTCAGCATTCCAGAAACAGCATTAAGCTATAAAAAAACAAGTCACTGCAGAAAAAGAGTAAAGCTGCAGGAAAGATCCTTTCTGAGTCTTCCCTTACACTTTTCCAGTTTAGAATTCACGGGTGAAACAGACCCATGACTGCACATGGCAATTACCGGTAAGTCCCATGGCCTGAGTTAAATCCTTATGAAGGCAGTAGCCTGCTGCTAGCAACACTTCATTGACTGTTGTAAGTGGTCCTTCAATTATCAGACTGATATTCTCTAACTCCCATTTGCCAGTCCCTTGTTCACCTTAGACAGTGCAAAGTAGTCTAACAGAGTTTTGCATGCCAGAAGAAGTTCAGGGCCTAAATACTGGGTACACAGCACTCGTGTTCTAGTTAGTGTCTACCTGTTTCCTAAGGGCTTTAAAAGTTTACAACTTTACTCACATCTATAGGTAAACACATAATTTATACAGGAAAGAAGGTGCAGCTGATGTCACAACTGATTTTTTTTTCCTTGTTTTGTTTTGTTTTGTTTCCACAGGCACAGTACTTGATGGGAAAAAAAATACCAAGAACAAAATCAGAGGGCCAAGTTCAGGTATTAGATTTTATTGAAATAAATGATCCTGATTCTGTATCAAATTGCAGAGTCATACTAACTTTGCTGTAACCTCTCTCTAATAAAAGGCAAATAAATCATAGGAGTAGTTGTTGCATGGGAACATATCTATGTAGTCAGTGATCCATGATTTGCAAATCATTAATTGTAATTTAGAAACATCCTTGGTCAATGTTTGTGCTGTCTATTTTGACTTCTTTTCCTAAATTCCCTTTGATGATGCTCTGAGTAGTGTCTGTGTACGGATTATATAATTAATTTCAACAGTTATGAAATAGTTTAGCTGTAACAAATTATGAGACAAAATAACAAAGCTGATGCAATAATGATCTCATAGATAAACATACACATATCCCTTATTTATAAATCAACAATTCAATTACTGTGATTTCGAAGAACTGATTCTTTGTCTGTTATTAATTTATTTGCAGTGGCTAAATAGGTTTTTAAAAAAATAATTCTCAATTAAGTGTTTCTTGGTATTATTTTTGGTATATAAAATGTATGCTTCCTTCATAGAGAGAGCAAATAGTCATGAGTGAGGTAGAAGCAATCTATGTGTTTGGAACACATGTTGTATAACACAATCTCTTTATTAGAGTGTGATACACACTAAATAGTCCATAAAGCCCTACTTAAAATCCAGCATGTTTTGTCATTTGGATTTTTTTCAAGGTTAACCAGGGTCTGAGATGTGTGTATCATACTATGTTAAAACTCTGAGGATTTCCCTTTTTGTGATATTAATATTAAGGCCACAGGCCCAAAACAGTATCAGGAATAGTAGTTAGCAGCACTGCCCATTCCTCAGTCCTGATCTTAGGCTCTGAGCCCTTGCACCCAAACTACTCTAAAAGTCTTCGGTATCAAAAACTGGAACTGTGCAATTTGTAAATACTTCTACAATTCTCACCATCTGCAGTACAAAATAAAGTAACATTTTTATAAGAGATTATATTCTTGCAAAGGAGGACAGTCAAACTGGCCAAAGAAAAACAGACAACTTAGTTCAGGAAAAGACATCCTGGCTGAAGAATTAACGGCATATTTGTTAGAACTTTCATTTCAATGAAATGCTAACTAAGAAAACATTTCTCTAATTATGTTGTAATAGTATTGGTAATAAGAGTAAATAACAGTCTATCCAAATTTAAATAATTGAAAGACAATTTGTTTCTGATTTGTTCAAATAACTGAAAGTTAAATCTACAGGGATAACTGCCACCCCTTCATAAACAGCTGAACCTTACCTCAGTGTTTGGAGTCTTAGTATGATTATAAAATAAACATGGGCAAACTAAAAAGAAATGTTTATTTCAAAGAAATGATTTTTAGTAGTGGTATTTTTATAGCATCACAAATTTTCTTCTTGTCTGAACTTTGTATAGTAAATGTGAATGAATTTATGGAAAACACTGATGAGATAAAACTATAAAAATAACAAAAAAGATGTTTTACTTAGATCTCTTAATTCCATCAGAGATTGAGAGTAAAAAGTATCATTTTATGTAAAAATGTTGCAGTTAATGAGTTTAATTAATGCTCTTAAAGGAAAATAATACACAATTGGAGACTGGAAATTCTTTATAACAGTAGCAACAGAAGGTGGCTCAGTGGTTGCATTTGCACAGGTGGCTTTAAAATATGCTCCATGTCAACTCTCTAAAATCTCAACCTGCTTTCATTGAAGCTGATGGCAAAATTCCCATGAATTCAGTGGGGGCAAGAACAAAGTTCTTACAATGCCTTCAGAGTCATTACTCTGCTCTTCAGTTGTCATGTAATATATGTAGGCAGTTTATAGCTGGAAATTTTCATATAATTAGTGTTTAGAAAAACACCTGCAAAAGCAGATCTTAATTGAACATCTGATAAGTTGAAAAAATATTGATAGTCCCTGTTTTTCTTTGAGCATTTATGTTTCATAAACTACTGTTGACTATGTGAGTCACGTTATTTTAGGAAGTATTTTTACTCTTGTTAGCATTATGAAAACATATTTTGAGTTGAATAATTCAATAAATTACATCTGGCGTTTCTAAGTCTGTAAAAAGAGAAGACACACTATTAGACATCATTAGAGAAGTAGAATAAATATTAAAATTAAATTGCAAATTTAGATTGCATAAATATTTTCAGAGCTGAACTGTTACTCTGTCCAAACACACCCTAAGCAAGCTTCATTAGCAGCAAGTACTAAAACTGTACTATTTCTGTAGTTTCCTTTGTGTTATGCTTCCGCAGCGTATTTCAATGGGATTTGACATCATCGTACCATTGATTTATTGTGACTATCATTAATTATTTTTCTGCTATTTTGTTAAGCATTTTGCACACATTCTGTGCTTTGCCTTATCAGTTTTTATTCTTGATACCAGAGACCATTTTTTTCACAAACCACTTTTATAAAGTCCATACTTTTGTTGTAATTAATGTTTATACATTTTTTATGTTAAAATTGTGCTAAAAGCTATGACACAAATTACAAGTGAGTTTTAATTATGAAAATCAAATTCCTTCTTTAGTTGTAATTATGGAGCAGCTGGGTTTCAGGGATCTTCCTGTATGATCTACCAGTACATATAAATCATTAATTCCCTGGGTTGTCTAGGAACAGTCCAACCAGTCATCTGTATAAATGAATTAATGGACAGGCTTTAGACAATGGACCTACTTGAAACCAGGTAACTGACTGATTGAACCTTCACAGTGACATATTTGACTAATAGTTGCAGAAGCCATCCAGATGGAAACTTTGGACAGTTTGGCAACTCCTGCTGTGTCAACTTCAATTTATATGCCTAAATGTGTTGATTAACATTCTGTGTGGAGTGGCCAAAGGACTCACCTAGGTCATTCCTGCTACAGATATGACTGAATTATTCCAAGAGAAGGCATCTATAGTAAATTGAAACTTTTCCTGCAGAAATAGCTACATAGCACAGTCTTTTGTCTGTAGATGTTTAGGAGCCGTTTTGTATTCATTTTAGGTGTATCAACAATGATGAATTATGCATGTGATGAACTAGTCACATAGGACATCAGGAGATCTGATTCTCCATGCAAGCATTACACTATGCCAAGGTGCCAATAAATTGCATTTTCTTGTTTTTTTCCAAACACTCTGAGCATCAGAGTGCAACAATACTATTAATGAGTCTATCACATAATAAGAGGCATCTAATGACATGTAAGATGCTTGAAATTATCCTGGCCTGAATCTGATTCTGCAGGAGACGTAGCTTTCCTCTAGCCGACATACCATATTTTGCTGGCTCATATTGTCAGTTTGTCAGTTGTCCCAAATGACAGTGATTTTGTTTAGGCAAAAGTATAGGGCTTTTTTACTTCACAGATCTGAATCTAAAAGAGGGTACATTTGGATTAGACATTAGGGGAAAATTCTTCCCTGTGAGGGTGGTGAGGCACTGCAACAGTGCCCAGAGAAGCTGTGGCTGCCCCCTCCCTGACAGTGTTTAAGGCCAGGCTGGATGGGGCTTTGGGCAGCCTGGTATAGTGGAGGGTGTCCCTGCCCATGGCAGGGGCCTGGAAATAGATGATCTTTGAGGTCTCTTCCAATCCAAACCATTTTATGATTATATGAATTGGTCTCCATTGACTGCATTATCTACAAACATACATCAAAATTTAAGTATATTGTATCTCACTTGCCATTTCCAGTCAGTTGAATTGCTCTTTTATATTCCACTAACTCTTGCTTTGATATCCATTTACTATAGTAGGAGCTTATACATCTACACTTACAGACCTGAATACCTTGAACTGATTCCCATTCCTGATGCCTGCTACAAAGTGTCTCAGAATATGCATGGAAGAAATGTTTGTTGTCTGATGAATGTCCAACATAACAGAGAAAAAAAAAAATTGAGATCCAGTTACTGAAAACTGAAAAGAAGTATTAGTAAAAATAATTTTGTATTTTTAACCCTAAGGGCAGCTAATTATTGGAAGAGCTATTTTTGGGAGGTCTTTATATGTAAATTAAACATCTTTTTTAAAACAAAAAAAAATTAAATCTTCCTTTTTAACTGTTCTACTTAGAATAGCTTGTTTCTGTGTTCATATTTTCTGCCAAGTTTAATTAAAGACCTAAAGCTTTTTGTTGTTACTGTTTTGATGAGGACTCAGAAAACCTTTTGCTTCCTAAACTAAATAGAAGGGAAAATAGTCTTGTCAATCTGGATAATGGTTCTACATATTGATCAAACATATTCCTTATTAAATTTTTTGAGACCAAAGACTAAATTTTAATATCTGTCTAATGATTATTCTTATGTCAATCTGAGCAATGATAATTACACTGTGATTAGCATTGCAATTGAGATCAGTGTTGATTTCTTTTCCTCAGATGTTTTTAACAAGTTATCTTTCTGGCTGAAGAGCTGGTACAAATTGCTGGTACAGATTTATCATATCTTTAAAATCTTGTTCTTTATGATTAAATGCCAGAATTTTCATACAGCAGTATTCTGCCTCTGACATTTCTAAAGGTTTGTCCTTTCTTCAGCCCTGTCTAATCTTCCACATCTATCATCCTGGAGTTTTAATATTACCCATGTTTTGTGTCTGAACAATTCCCAGGTGTACTCAAGCACCATAAGCAGATTTCTCAGTGTCCTTTGAGAAGCACAATTCTCCTGGGTTTGGCTAGGATAGAGTTAATTATTAGCAGAAGCTGGGACTCAACGCAGCCAGGACAGGTGACCCAAACTAGCCAAAGGGGGTGTTCCATAAAATATTACATCATGCTCAGCATTAAAGGGCAGTGCAGCTTCAAGACATGCAGCTTAGGGACAGTCCAGCTTTGGGACAGGTCTGAACATGCAGTCTGATCTCTATGGTCATTGGTGAGAAACTACGTTTTCTATCACCAGTTTAGTATATTCTGAGTACTGTTGTTATTTCCCTCTTGCTTTGCTTTCACAGAAAACCATCCTTATCCCAACTCACAACTTCTTCTCCCCATCCCAGTGGGGGGAGGGAGGTGGGGCCAGCTGGGCCTGAACTGTTAACACATTAGTCACCACAACTGAATCAGTGAATAACAGCTTCTGAAGAGTGAATGTTGAAGTAGACTATTCCCTTATCAGCCTCTGTTCAAGGATAAGGTCTGCAAATGTTCTTAAGTACTTAAAGCAGGGTATTGGTAGACTTCCTATATTGATGCAGTCTAATAAAAAATGCTCTTTGCAACCATTAAATTTCAAAAGTCTGCTAAGATTTCAAGCTTGCCAAGCTTTGGCTTGAAAAAAGATTCAAATGTCTCCAGTTGGTCATTGCATACCTGTACAGAATGATCTGGATGAGAAAAGGATAGCATTTGGCTCCTGCTGGCTGCCCTTCTGGACCTAGAACCTATAAAGAGCAATACCTGGAAGTGAAGCATTTTCTGCATCAGTTTAAAATCCTGAGAACAGTTGGTCTAGCACATTTAAAAATAATCTAGTTGCAGATGGAGGAAGATATCAGTATGGATCATCTACTACTATGTATAAAAAAATTAAGATCCATTGTATATGAAATTGACCCATTATTTCATGCTGGACAAAATAGTACCCTGGGAGTCTAGAATCCCTTTCCTGAATGTACTTATTGCACTTCTTAACTATAGACAGATCCTATTTCTTTAATTCTGTTTTTCAATACTGATACAATAGAGAAAATAGTGTCTGTTTCACAGGCATCTAAGTCATTTAGGAAATACACTCTAAAATTTCTTTAGAATTTGAGATGGTTGATTAAGTATTGCAAGTGCAGTCGATTTGTGTTAATATACATTTTTATGTGAATCCTTCTCTGCAGCAAAATACCTTTATGAAGATCATATTATCTGCAGAAAAAATACAGTATCCTTAAAGTCTTATTATAACATGATTTTAATTTTTTTTCACCTCTTTAGATGTTATTTTGAAGTAACTGGGTTTAACATGATAACTTATTTCTGTCTTATCAATTTTTACAGCTGTCTTTCAAGTCCGGTAATTTGGTCCAGCAATAAGAAAATATTCTGAGTAGTCTCATTTTATTCGCTGAAACAACAATTTATCAACAGGCTGAAAAGTTAGAATTCCATGTTCACTCCTTCCAGCATTGTGTGAATTGACATTATCTCACTTATAGTTTGAAGTTCATACATGTGTATTTGAAATATACAGTGATTAGGATGTGTAGTTTTCACAATTAAATTTTAAATGAATTTCCTAGTTCTTTGTTTTAGAAAGAAAACTTAAATTTGAATTTAACTGCACTAAACAACCATTTCATAGAATCTACTATCAAGCGAATTGTGCTTCCCAATTACATGATGGAAATGCAGTTTTATCAAATGTAAGAGTCATTTTGATTGACTAAAATGTAAGGTGATAGAAAAAGCTGCACTGTAAAAGAAGTCAACATGGATAACTTACAAGATTTCTTTCTGGTTTTCAACTATTTTATAGTCTTTCAAGATCTCTACGTTTGTCTTAAATTATTTTTGTGAATTTTCTTTTAAATACGTAATGAAACTTTTGGCGAATAATATATAAGGAGCGCTCTGTTTAGCTATTTCTAAAGTTAAAAATCTTGTGAAAGGAAAGGAAGGACATGCTGAGGGTTCATGGTCGACAGCAAGTTAAACATGAGTCAGCAGTTTGCCCAGACAGCCAGGAGGACCAAGCGTATCCTGGGGTGCCCCAAGCACAGCGTTGCCAGCCTGTCCAGGGAGGGCATTGTCCTGCTCTACACTGCGCTGATGCTGCCTCACCTCCAGTCCTGTGGGCAGTTTTGGGTGTCACAGTACAACAGAGACACAAAAATATTCAAGAGTGTCCAGAGGAGGGCAACAAGGATGGTCACAACACAGAGCTTGACTGAGTTCAAGAAGTATCTGGACAATGCACTCAGTCATATGCTCTGATTTGTCTGGCCCTGTGTGGAGCTAGGAGTGAGATTTCATGATCCTTGTGGGTCCCTTCACACTCAGTACATCCTATGATTCTATGAGTACTTTTCATTTCACTTTTGATGCAAAATAGCCATAGACTATCTTCAAATATTTACTGAGTGCTCTGCTTCACATTTCCCACTTTCTACTAACCTGTATTGAGTTTACTGCAATCTTCCACTTTCACTGTCACTTATGATACTGTGACACTAGACTTAAAATCAGAAAACCTTTTGGTGTCCTTTCTTGGGTCAGCCATTGTATTGTTTCATGTCCTTGGCCAGTTGCCTTAACCACTGCAGCAACAAATTATCTTCCATTGCATATCATGTTACCACTTAAAGTTATTCTAGGTATGTAGAGGCAAATCTTGTAGCTGCTCAATGTAAAGAAGAATTAGTGAGAACTGGCCAGGGCTGGATTAATTTAGGGGAGAGCAAAATGGATGTTTGAATGCACGAATCAACACAAAACTTTTCCAGAGTCCAACCAAAGTAAGATGAGGCTGTTCAGGGTATGCAGAGGCGGCTTCCCCCAAAGGCATTCAGCCACAGACAGAGAACAGAAGAGGCCATCGAGTTTCTTTTGCTATGTATGTCATGCTAAAGCTGTTGGACACTACCTGTGTGGTGAAGACTGAATTTCTAAGTTTTTGGTCTGACCAGATATTTGACCAGGAATGATATAAATATGAATGTGTGTGTGTTTGCCCTGTGAATTCCATACATTTCTGCCTTCTAGTTTGACAGTTGACATTTATTCAACATTGAATAAATAATAAATTGAAGATGTTTTGTACCTAATTAGTTACTCCTTTGGGTAACACAAACTCACTGGAACAGGTGTGGTCTCCTACTATGTATGCATGTGGTATCATGCTGGAAGCCTCTAATCACTAATGTTTTACAATTAATGAGCAAGAATCAAGCAATATATGAATCCAGATAAAAACAATTTCTTCTTTTCCTAAATTTTGATTTAATGGGTCTTAATCTGATCTCATATACAGTAACACACCACTGGGTGCAGGTAGACCTGAATCTGATCACATTGTCACTAACCTAGGTTTATAATTGAAATTCCACTCTTAAAATTTTTGATGTACACTATGGAGAAGTAAAATCTTAATTTTAACCCCCTTGTAAAGTCCTTACATGGAAAAAGCATGTAGGATGGTAAATTCATTGTTGCTTCACTAAATCTACTGCTCATTCATTGTTACTTGATTCAGATATCCTCCCACTTCCACTGATTTTTCACATCATCTGTTTAAGAATAACCTTTCTGGATTTATTGCATTCAATTTTTATGATGAACATGATATAAAAATAGTAAGAGTTAAAAAGTAGAATATTTTTCTTCAGGAACATTTATTGTATTTAAAATATTTTTAAAGATTTTTAATTTACTGAAGAAAATTGAACTTATTCATAAACATTATCTATTTATACATTATATGTTTATTACCACATTAGTCAGAGAGAAAACTTTCAGAAGCTTCAATGAAAAACATATTAAGCTGTTTCTCTTGGTTTCTGTAGACTTCTGTTTCCTCTGCCAATTCTGAAAATATATACTAAACTAAAAATAAAATAATCATTTAATCAGAAAGATTTTCTGTATCCAGTTAACAGATTTGTCTTTATTTGGAATTTACCTCATATATCTTAATTTCCCTTGCTGTGTATCACTTTATGTATGATTTATTGTATACTTTCCATGTGTTCACACAAGATTTGTTCCAGCTTGAATAGATTTCCAGAATGCCTATAGAAGGTCACGTGTTTCCATGATTACATCATCAGCTTTTTGGCTTGAGGAGTTCAGCCTCTGCTGTAAGGTTTATGTCATTCAACTGGCAGTGTGGGTTGTCTCAGCAACAATGAAGGACTGTTGAAATTGAAGACAGTGAATCACCCAAATCATGTTTAACCTCCCCATATTCTACTTTGGAGTAATAAGAAAGTTTAGGAAGCCATTGTGTTCTGTATGTGAAAAATCTCAGAGCTTCCCTTTCCATCATCTCTTGAAACACATCCTCTGAAATGTGAGAATCTTTCTTGTATGGTCTTATGGTTTTATGTGGCAAGGTTCTGATAGAGACTGGGGAGATGCAGGGGTGTCTTCTGCAAGAAGCAGCTAGAAGCTTTCTGTAGGCCCAACAGGGTAAACACTAGCCGACTCAAGGCCAGAGTCTTTGCTGACCAAGGCCAAACCCAACTGCGATGGACCTAGTGCCTCTGGGAATCATATTTTGGTGGAAAAAAACTTGCAAGCAGTTGCTTTTTGTCATCAGAGAAGGGAGTGAGAAGATGTAAGAAACTGTACAGACACCAAGGTCAGTGGAGAAGGTGGGGCAGGAGGAGGCACTGCAGACGCCAGAGACAAAGATGCCCCTGCAGCCCATGGATAAAAGCCGTGGTGCAGCGAGTGTCCCCTCTCAGCCCATGAGGATGATGGGGAGCAGAGATCCCACCTGCAGCCCATGGAGAGACCCCATGTTGGAGCAGGTGGAGACATACAGAAGGTGTTGTGACCCACATTGGAGCAAGTCTCTGCCAGCATTTGCAGCCCACAGGGAGAGAGAGAGAGAGACAGAGATGAGCGAGAGAGAGGGAGAGAGATCCATGCTGGAGCAGGTTTGCTGGAGGGGGTAGGTGCGGAGGGGATGACTTGTGACTCCATGGAGTACCAGGCTGGAGCAGACTGGACCTGAGAGACTCAGAGACATTCTACGATTTATGACTGCACCCACACTAGGACGAAGACCTGAAGCCCTGTGGGAAAGGACTCACATTGGAGAAGTTCATGGGTGACTGTCTACCATGGGTGGGATCCCAGAGTGCAGCAGGAAAAGAGTGTGAGAAATGATCCCCCTGTCCCCCCATCCCTCCCCACTCAGAAGGAAAACAACTGACTGAAACTCCCATTCACCCATTCCCTGCCCCTTCCTGTGCCACAATGGGGGAGGAAGAAGGGAGCAAAATCATGACTGAAGTGAAGTCTGCTAAGAAGGGAGGGGTGGAGGGAGGTGTTTTAAGGTCTGGTCACACTTCTCATTATCCAACTCTGGTGTCACTGGGTGTGCAGTGCAGTGTAATAAATCAGAGAGTTTTGTCTCCTTTATTCTCTGCTGAGTCTGTTTTGCCTGGGACGCTAATTGCAGACTGATCTCTCCCTGTCCTTATCTTGACTTCTGAGCCTCTCAATATCTATTTTCTCCCCTGTCCAGCTGAAAAGGGGAGTGATAGAGCAACATGGGCCTCCAGCCAGGGTCAAACCACCACATATGGCTTGCAAGGCTGTAAAGAGTGATCTATTCCTTGTCTACTGAAAACCCTTTTTGAGCTAACTCTCCAGAATAAAAATAAGAAAAAAATCAGAGGTTTTGCCTAATTATGATGTTTATGAGAAAACAATCAAATGTAATGGACAAATAGAGAAGACATAACACACAATGACACCACAACCCAAATGAAAACACAGAAAAAGAATGTAAATGTAAGACAACAATATTGTTAGAAACATATCTACCCATCCAGGTATTTATCAGTGGTTTTGGAATTATAGATTAGAAAAATACACTTTTCGGAAAGGTAGGTAATATAAAATTATGCTAATAATAAAATAAATATTTAGAATCTACCCTCCTATTTTCCTCAGGGATGCAGTTACTTATGTTTAAGAAGTTCTCAGGAGTATTTTTTTCTAAAACCTGAGATGATTGCCAATAGGGTAAGATTTCCAATTCATGGTGTCAGGACAGAGAAAAGCAAAATATAATACTAAGGGCATTGGAATTCAGATTAGTGAAATGAACCAGACTGAACCAGACCTAGGAGCAGTTATTCACTATATGTTTTACAGATAATAGCTAATGGCAAAAGTCATTCAAGAAGCTTTTCCCAAAATTCTGTACAAACATAAGTTACACAACTCTCTCTGTTGACTAATTTCAGTATGGTGTCTTTAAATTATAATAAAGTCCATTTTTTTAGCCTTTAGTAGTCTTTCTTAGTACAGTTTGGCTTTGACTAGGAACAATATACGATCTCTTTTGCCAGGGCATTCAATTTCTCCTCAAATTAATTTAAGTCTTCCCTTGTAATTTAAAATTTTGTTTGTCATTGTCAATGTAACATCATTTATTTCTGGCTCTGCCCTCAATTTTGCTGCATGAATCAGTCTCTTGGTACTGTTTAAAATCTTGTTAGGAATTTTAGGAAGGGATACTGGAGCAATCTAATGATAATTATTTTTGTCATTGTCAGCTTGAGTAATCATGTAGCCTTTGTAATGGATTCTGATAATAGAGCTGTATTTTATAGGAATATGAGTTGTATAAACTAAAAACATAAAATGTGAATTGGTTAGGGGTCTCTAAATGAACATAGGATCTGAATTAAAGTATGTAGAAGCTCTTCTTTATCGTCTGGAAAGTTAATTTTCATCTCTTTGTTTTGTATTGCATAAACATCTGAACCTCATCTATTTTCTTTCATTATTTTTGCATCATTTGAATTTTCTTAATAATTTTCCTTCTTTATCTGCAGTTCTAATGCCATAGTTCCATAACTATTTTGTAAGTGTTCTGATAACAGCCGTACTCACTCTAGCCCTCCTGTCAGACTCCATATTGATGATGAACACATTCCCTTCAGATGTGCCACTCCCACTGTCAGTTACTTTTTTTTAAAAATGTGAATATGACCATACGTTCCGATTTAATAAATTACGGGCAGTAAAATTATATGTCTGCAGAATGAAGTTTGCCTTCATTTAAAAATCTCAGATACATAACCAAATATGAAATACGGACTTATTTATGATGATTCTCATACTAAAGAAAAGTTGAATTACTTAATTCTTTGATGAATGCAAATGCATTAATGAAATTCAGTTCTCCCATGAATCCTACAAGTTTCCAATGTTGCAGGACACAGTCCCTGTGGTAAACAAAGTCAGTGGTTCTTAACAAGCAGCTTTTCAGCCCTGAAGGATCCTTACTTGACTAATGAATTTATAAAATAATGATGTCTTCCTTCCTTTTTGCAAAAGAAATATTTAGATGGAAAGTAGAAGAAGGTAATAAAACAGTAACTCAAATTCTGTGTGTCATCAAGTGCAGATGGACTTACCACTACCATAAATTCCTCAAAAGGTTTTCAGTTTAACGAGTGGAAGCCCAAAAGAGGCCCACCATAAAAAAAAAATGAGTATCTATCCAAGCTGAATACGTGAATTGTCATGCTCTTGTGGCACTGTTACACAAGAAGAAACACCATTTAGCTCTTTCTAGTGGCAGGATTAAGTCTGAATTGTGTCACATCTAAGTTTTCTCACAGATCTCTTCTTCAGAGACATCTCTTCTTCATGAGAATTTTCTATTGTTTTTTCACTTGTTTGCTTTACTTTCCTATTTTAATAAAGGGATTTTCTACCTTGTAGGTTTAACAATACAGATTAGACAAGAGAAACTTCAGAACAGGAATGAGTGGCAAGAGGAAGAAGAGAAGTTCAGTCTCTGAGAATGGCCACCTTGGTCTAGAGTTTGGTACAAATCCAATATGATTGACATTCTCTGTGCATATCTTCCCTTTACAGAGAGGTTCTGCTAACTCAGCAGTGTGTGTCTCTTCAATCAGTATTGAGCTGAGTGTGACTGTGGTTTAGGCACACTGATAATTGTCTGGAAAGAAACTAAAACAAGTACTGCATTTTTCATTTGAATACCTAAATGCTAGAGGACAATCAGGAGTACTTTACCCCAAGATGTGTTCTTCAAGAGCTTTGAAGTAGATTTTTCTCCATGATGAACTGTATTCAGAAAATAGACTTAATATAAACCTTTGTGCAAGAATGAACTGATTTAGATAAAAGTTAATTCTTCATGTGTTCATTCATGCACCTCAGATACAGTGAAGAGGAAAAGATTATTCAGAAAATAAATGGTGTAGGCTAGGACTCTGTGCAAGGAATTTAAGAGACAAAGACAGAAATAACTTGATAGGGAGGCTTAAGGGAAGGAAGTCTGCAATAATGTATCAACAAAAAGATCCTTGGTAGCTATTAATGTGGCCTTTTAAATACAGTGTTACTATCACTTGGAACAGGTCATAGGATCAAGAATGAGACTTGTGAGGCTTTGTCTGAAGTTGCTTTGGCCTACGTGGTGTTTTGGTTTAGCTTCTTTAGATACAGAAGCCTTTTTCTAATGACCAAGTGGCTATTGCCTCATTAGTTTTACTTTTGCTTATATTGGTATGATTATGTGGTACAACCACATTTTGATAACAAATCTGTTCTGCATAGAACGAAATATTCAGCACAGAATGAAATAGTTGCAACAATAGAGTAACACTATAGTGTAGAGAAATACAGGAATGGTATGATATCAAAAAGCTTGAAAGTGGGGATACAGGATGCAATGTGGGGGGTTAAAACCACAAGAGAATAGGTGAGATGCATAGATGACACTGGAAAACCCAGGGATGTAAACAATTCACCAGATGAAAAAATAGAGATCAGAGGATGGTGTAAAATTGGGTTTAGGGATAACAAAGAGAGGAAGTATCTGACATACTTAAGATAGGCCATATCTAGTAAATAAAGATATAACATGGAGGTGCAGACCAATGAAGAAAAAGAAACATGAAATATGATAGAAATGTTTTAAAACAGCTGTATACAAATCTCCTCCACAAAAAAAGAAGAGGAAAAAAACATCAACATCATGCTCCTCCCATCAAGGGGCTTGGGAAAATGTCAGCTTGCTGCCAGCCTTTCTCCCCACGTCTCGTGTAAAACCACAGCCTTCTGATTCACTTGGAAACATTAGAAGTGTGAGTGTAAAAGCAGAGTAAGGGGTATATACTAGGAATAGTGAGTGCAACAATTATAATAACATTATTAGTGAGACTTTCCACAATGCTATTCTTTATTTTCTTCAAGTAACAGTAAAATCTAGTTTAAGAGTATTTTTTAAATGCGACTTTTAAGCTTTCAATGTCACTAACAATATGTCTTAGCTTTACACATTAGATATGTTTCCTTTTTGCTCCAAATGAGGGTTTGAATGCAATTTTAGTAAACAGTCTGTGTCAAAGTTAGTACCTGGGATGAAAATTTAACAATAAAACTGACAGGTTATAATATTTTCATAATTTAGTGGGGTCTCTGATTCTTGAAAGTTGTTAATATGAATGGTTAATAAGATCTTTTTTAGAGTATTACAGGATATATTAGATATCTGCATATGCTATGTTTATCAAGAAGAACTCCAGGGCAACTGTAAGACATCCTATATGATTTTCAGAATGCGTATGCAATGTATTATCTGTTCTGTTCAATTAATTCAACAAGACTGAACATTTCATTACCCTGTTTTGAGCAACTGTATACTACAGTAGTAATTGTAGCTCATTATCCTTAACACTAGCCCTAATTCACAGTCACTTCTCCTTTTTTTTCTCAAAGACAAGCAATAAAGCACCTAGGATAATGCAATGTCACGAGCAAAAATAGGCTTTCTTGACAAAAGTGTATGAACTAAAGTCTATGAACCAAACAGACTATTAGGAACAGAGCTATGAAATAACAGAAAGATTCCTTGTAGAAATATAAACATGCTTGCAAGAGAGGAAGCTTTTCACAGGCTGAATTTTAAAACACAGAAAACTTATGGCCCAACATGAGGTTCTTCAGGATTTTTTTTTCAAAATGAAAAGGAAGTAAAACAGTGCAAACATAGAGAATAAACTGTGACTGTGTCTTAAGTGCACTATACTGCTGTTAGTTAGTTGGAAAACCAGAATATTTCACTATATATTACTCTGTTGTTCATTTTTCTGGGATGACATATATTAGGAGACAAATAGTCCTGAGGCCTGTAGGTTTCAAATGTGTTCAGTACTAGATGGCTATGGAGTAGGGATAATGCTACTGCCCACTACACTTAAATTGTTATCTCTGAAAACAATCCGCAGAGGTAAATGGAGATACTGCTATTGTCTCCTCCTCAAAGTTTCATATTATAGGGAACACACATGTTTTCATATAATTTGAAGTATTTAAAGTATGGTTGACCAAACCAACAAACTGTTAGAAGAGGCTGGAGGGCAGTTCTGCAGAAGGGGATCTGAGGGTACTGGTCGACAGCAGGCAATGAGCAGTGTGTTCTGGCAGCCAAGAAGGCCAAATGCATCCTAGGGTGCATCAAACACAGCATAACCAGCTGGTAAAAAGAGGTGGTTGTCCTGCTGTATTC
This sequence comes from Gallinula chloropus, assembly GCF_964237585.1. Taxonomy (NCBI): domain Eukaryota; kingdom Metazoa; phylum Chordata; class Aves; order Gruiformes; family Rallidae; genus Gallinula; species Gallinula chloropus. The sequence goes on along the minus strand of NC_140085.1, from coordinate 49,673,359 downwards.
AGCATCGGTGTAGCTTCACCTGGAATACTGTGTGCAGTGCTGGGCACTACAATTTAAAATGAATGTGAAGGTCCTTTAATACATCTATAGGAGAGCAACAAAGCTGGTGAAAGCACTGAAAGGCATGTCCTGTGAGGGGCAGCTAAGGACTCTGGACTTCTCTAGTTTGGAGTAAAGGAGGCTGAGGGATGACATCATGGCTGTTTACAACTTCCTGAGGAGGGCAAGTGGGGAGGGAGGTGCTGAGCTATTCTCCCTGGTATCCAGTGACAGGATGTGCAGGAACAATTCAAAGCTGCACCAGAGGAAGTATAGGCTAGACATTAGGAAGAAATACTTCCTAATGTTGGTTCTTCCTTAGGTTGGTCAAACATGGGAGCAGACTCCCTAGAGAGGTGGTTGATGTCCCAAGCCTGTCAGTGTTTAAGAGACATTTGGACAATGATCCTAACAACAGACTTTAATTTTTGGTCATCCCTGAGTTGGTCAGGCAGTTGAACTAAATGATCATTGTAGGTCCCTTCCAAATGAAATAGGGTAGTCCATGTTATTCTGTGGTTTTGTCCTTAACTGGTGATTAATGTATATTTTCCTGAGAGACTAATACCTATTTATTGGGGTTTTGTCTTGTTTCTAATGTCTGCATCTCTTTAATTATTCTGTTTAAACTATAGCAGAGTGTTTATGCTTGGGACAGTCTTACTAAAATTATGATTTCTTCATAAGCATTTCAATCACCATATACAACTTCATTTTAACATAGATTTAAGGATCCCAAATGGGTGATCTGTCTTAGACAAACTGTTTGTAGTTTTTCTGCCAACCACAATGAGGTATACTGATTCCTCAGCCCTCAAGGTAAGAAAAAAGTGGAAATTGCTGTGACTAAAGGTTTTTAATAGATTTAGAACTGACCTCAGTCTTTGTCTTCTCTGTCCCCTTGTTTTCTCTTGAGTCCTAATGTCAGAGATGCTGTTCCTTGTTACATCTGTCACAGTGGGCTCTTTGGCCCCTTCATAGTGGCTGTCACAGAAGGGACATGCTATTGAAAGTGTTGAGGAAGATTTCATCTTTATGTTGCAGAGCTCAGTGTTTTAGTAGGTTCAGCAGTGTGACATGCTGAATCAGCTCTGCCATTGATGTTAGGAGTTTCTGACTACTTGGTGATTATGTGTGGATTGGTTGAAAAGGTTATGCTACATAAGAGGAAAATGAGTGTAGTCAAGTACAGTAGAACCACTTAGAGCGAAGTGGTGTGAAAATCCCAAACAGCCTTGAAGTATTTCAATGAACTTTTTCATCAAGCTGCATACAGCCATACTTCTGGAAATACATCTTTTCAGATACTAAACCCTTTGGAATATATCAAATAATGTGTCCAGATAATGTTCAATAATGGGGATTATTGCTTTCTCCTCATCTTGAACACAAGCAAAACCAAAGAAAAACATATCAGCTGTTGCTGCAGATTCTCTCAGCTGGAAGTGAAAGCCATTTAGGCTAATAATTTTGCAGATGCATTACCTTGTACTACAAGTTACTCAGTAAAAGTACTTGAAAAAAACACAATTTTATTTTTATTACTGGAACCCTCTTCAAGGACTGAAGTCTACTAAGCAGGGATGAGATCCACCTGGCCAAGAAAGGCAAGAGCATCTTTTCCAACTGGTTCACCAACCTGGTGAGGAGAGCTTTAAACTGGAAATAGCAATAAAGGGAGATGACAACCTTCAGTCAAGTGAGGAAATGGTGAACCAGGTTGACAAGCAAAGGATGAAAGGTGATGTAGGCAAGACAGACATCATAATCAACAAAACAGAGCAGAAAAGGGTCCATCCCAAGTATATGCACACAAATAAGGGAGACCCAAGAGGACAGTACCATAGGAGAAGCTTTCATGCTTCTGGGAAATCATCATGAATGGGTGCCCTTCTCAAATGCCTGTGTACTAAGGCATGCAACATGGGGCACAACAGGAGGAATTAGAGGTCTTGCAGCTACAGGGCTATAATCTCATTAGTAATATAGATGTGTTGGGATACAACTGTATGCTCCAGCACAAAACTGAAGTGCTGTGAGGGTTGGATACAATCTCTTTAAGAAAGACATGCTGGGAAAAGGAGGAGAGGGAGTTTCCATTTATATGGCAGAGAAACATGAATGCAAGGAGCATCCCTAGGAACAGGTGAGGAGACAGATAAACAACTCCCAGGCAGGTAGATTCAAAGTGGTTTGATCAGTCAAAATACTTACTCCTGTAAACTGTCAGGCCATGCAAGGGGCAAGTGCAGCAAACAGAATATTCAGAAGGACAGTTGCTGCCTTACTTTTCTCATTTTATTACACAGCAAGAACACATTGCTGCAGAAACAGCTCTGTGAACTATAACAGAAAGTTTCTGCATGTAACTCATGTCAGTTTGCCAACAAAAAGATGAACATGCTATTTTTGATTTTGGGACTAAAACAGAGGATGAAGAGTAGGGTCTTTACTTTTTTGGTAAATAAACTCAAAACATCAAGCTTGCCACACAACAAATTAAATTGGTCATAGATGGTGGATGCTATCCAGATACATTTAAGCACTTTTTCAATGCTTGGGGATTATCTCATACAGATAAATATTATAAGTGAAAGATAATATTTAGAAATATCCTTTATATAATATCCTTTATATCTCAAAAGACAGCAGTCAATAATTGTGGTGGTTTGACCTTGGGCAACTGTCAGACCCTAATGAACCACTGTTTCTCACTCCCTCTCCTCAACAGGGCAAGGGGAGAAAATGAAATGGAAAAGCTCATGGGTCAAGATAATGACAGGAACATCACTTAAAAATTACCATCACAAGTAAAACAGACTCAGCAGGAGGAAAAGTAATTTAAGTTATTGCCAATTAAAATAGATTTGGATAGTAAGAAACAAAAACTAAAATTTGGCCACACACGCACACTTTTTCCCACACTCAACTTCACTCATTTCTCAGGCCCTCTACCTCCTTCCTGTCCCTGAGTGTTGCAATGGGGATGGGGAATAAGGGGCTATGCTTGGTCCATAGCTGTTTTGAAAGGGTATTTTGCCCTTACTTAAATGTGTTTCACCTGAGGTGCTGCCACCTTGGCTGACGGGCTGAGCCATGCCCTGCGGTGGGTGTTGGAGTTGGCTGGAACAGGCTGTGACAAGCATGGGGCAGGCCCAGCCTTTCCTCACAGAGGCCGCCCAGCAGCCCTGCTGCCAGTGCCTGGGCACTGACGCTCTGTATAATAACACAACATAATTACAATAAAATAGGAAAGAAGTATTTCCATAGTATTACAAAACCATACTCACTACTACGCTTTTTTCTAGACTGTTGCAGTGTACTTTGAAAAATGTGCTTGTACTCACATGAGATCTATGTGATAATCACAAATTGGTCACTAAGCGTCAAGACCTTCAAAATCTGGGGTGATTCCTACATTGTTCTCAAGTCAGTTGTGCACATTTAATGATCAAACCAGTGTGCAGTCTCCCTGTGCTACTTAAAAGAAAAGGTAGTTAAAACTTTGGAGCAGAGGTAATAACAAAATATTGGAAAGTACGTGATCAGCAGCCAGAACACACTCACTCTGAAGGCTTTGACTCATGTTGGTCTCTGGAGATGCATATGATCACCAGGAAATTGAAGGTTGCGGGGTTTTTTAATTGCTTGTTGTCAGTGCATGGAGGTTGTATTTCAGATCTTGAATTTTAAGTTGTCCATACTAATTTCTGTCCACTCTTAATTACATGCAAGTGCATGAGAAAGATACAAACTGAGTTTAGAAGTGGTAGTAATAACTTTTGAATAATATATCATAAATTTAATTATGTTCTAGGGTTTTATACTCAGAAATACAGAAAGAGGATCCTGCCTGTTGGCCTATTGTCTTACAGAATCAGCCCAGATCTTTCTTGTCATGTTCTACGCAAACTAGTATGCCTTTTCTTTCTCTATTTTTCAAGAAAATTTTCTATTGTAAAGAGCAAGTTCTATATCCCAGGTAGTGTTTTCTGCCATAAGTAAATTAAGCTTTTGTAATAAATTGATATATCCTAAAACAATGACATTTTTTAATTGAGGACCTAAAAATGGGGAGTTTTCAAACTGGTGCTTTGTGAGTGGGGTGTGTACTGAAACACAAGACACTCATATATGAGTCATTTGAAAAAAAACCCAAACAAAAATCCCAAATGAGAGATAAATAAAAGCAAAAAAATAAAATATGAAGTTTTCAAAGACAGACTGCATTCCACAGATGCCTGGAAGTAAAGTATGTATGTACTCTATGCTGCATCTAATTTTCCTGCAGTTCAAAGCTACTAAATACCTGTTAGTCTTCCCATAGAAGAAAGCTTCCTAACTTCTGAGACAAAACAAAAAAATGAAGTTCTGTCCCCAGTAAAGTGACACCATCACTCTAAAAGCTGTAGTTTTTAAACAGTATTTCAAATATAGCATGCAAGTTAGAGCACAGGAAGTTCCTCACCAACCTGCAGAAGAACTTTTTCACAGTAAGGGTGACAGAACCCTGGCACAGGCTGCCCAGGGAGGTGGTGGAGTCTCCACCTCTGGAGATATTCAAGACCCATCTGGACGCCTATCTGAGTGATATGTCCTAGGGAACCTGCTTTGGCAGGGCCGTTGGACCTGATGATCTCTCGAGGTCCCTTCCAACCCCTACAATTCCATGATTCTATGATTACAGATGGCACATCAAGCAACCTACTAATTTCTTTTAAACAAAAAAATGACAAAAATATTTTTATTTTGGGAATTTTCTTTTATTTATTTCTGTTTTTGTGTGGAAGCAGTAACATCCTGATCAGTGCTGTTTTAACTTCCCAGTGTTATCCACGATAATAAAGCCATTTTATTGTTCTCTTTAAGTACAATTTTGCCTATAGACACTCATAAGGCTTCAAGTTCATAAATACTTCAAAAATAATGGGAGATTGAATCTAGGTATAAGTTTAGAGTCAAAAATGTCTGGCTGTTTGTTAGAAGGTTTTGGGCATTCCTACCACATGCTAGTTCAGATGAGTTACAAACAATAGAAAGCAAACAATTAAAAGAATATTAATAATTTTAGCTAAAAAAAGAAAACAAGGCTTATAATTTCAACATAATTGTCAAAAATGAATGCCAAGTACTGTTTGACTAGTTTAAAAGCTGGTTGACTAATACAAAAAATATTCTTCCAAGAAACAGTTTGATTAATATTTTGTTGACAGCCGGTATCTATCGCATAAAGAAAAAAAAAAAAATCAAAAAACCCACCAAACAGTAACTTGTAGAATCACAGCCTAAGAAGTGCAGGAAAGCCTAAAGAAAGGTTTGTATTCATAAAAGTTTATTTTTCAGCAAAAGCTGCCATTTCAGTTTTTCCATAAGTTCTACTAAAGCATGACAGGGTTACTCCAAAGAGTACTCTTTTCATTATTTTAAGTTGTGTTTTTAAATATTAACACATTAGGGTGAAATACAAACCTGCAGTTGGCAATGTCATTTGCAGTGTCTTTCACCCTTCCTTTTTGATTGCAAGCACAATGCAAAGAATATTGCAATTATTGTCTTCAAAATCAGTTTATGGGAAATCTTACATTTCACTGATAATGATAGTGGAATAATCTAAATTGTTGTCATTAAAATTCAGGCTAATACTTTAGATCAAAATGGAATCTTCAGAAAGGATACTTTTAGGATAGATTATTACTTTTTATACTTTTATTGTGGTGATTCTCCAACAATAGGTATGATAGTATTGTATAAGTGTTAGCACTTATATTCACGTGTTAAAACTGTTTTTTCTGATTGAATAATTTTTTTCTCATCCTTGGAGAAAAGCAAGTAAGGACTCTTTGCTCTGTTCACTGCACATATAAATACTGATGCATCTATGCTTACAACACCCTGTCTAGAAGAAACACCAAACAGTCATAAGTTGTTCTTGATGTACAAGAAATCATCCTCAATTTATAGACAGGCTCCAAATTGCGCAAACAATTATTACAAGAACTGTAATAATTTATCAATGTTGAAAAAAGTGTTTCAATACAAACAAAACCCATAAATATAGTATTTGTGGATGTCTGTATATTATACTAGATTATTTGATCTCTTCCCCCCACAACTAGTCTTCCATTCAGGATGCTACTTAACTGATAGACTTTTTAAAACTGTCCTTAAAGCGAAGTGCTATCTTTTCAGTAATTATGACAATGAAAGAGAAAAAGCAAGTATCAGTAAACTGTTCATGTTTTCCACTGTGCACTCAAGAGCATCTCTTATTCAAGTGAAATTATGATTTGTGGAAAGGAGAGTATATATTATTAGTAGTAACTACCTGAGAAATGAGATATAGATCCAAACCTATAGGTTGAGCTTCTCACATTAATATTTTTTCTTACTTGAAATAGTGCAAATGTTTATTGCTTATTGTTTAACTATTGGTTTCTCAAGTACAGTGTGTAAGTGAAAACAAAGCATTTAGCACAACATTTCAAGAGCAATGTTTTAAGTATTTGCAACATTTTCTTATTTCAGTGATATTTTACTTCAGTGAAACAACCAGTGGACATTCTTCACTATGAAGAATAGAGCATCTCATTTTACAACAAATACTGTATATTCCTTGTGGAATATGGCTTGTTGTGCATAGATAAATCAGTCAGCATGCTGGAATGTTTCATTTCTCAAGAACAAAGCTCCAAGGCAAGTCATGAACAGTACTATTCAATTTGCTGCTTGCCCAGACATGGAGTTAGAATCGATATTATTTCACATGCAGACTTAATATTCTTATTTGCCCTTTCTGTAATTTCAAGAGTTTTGCCTAAAAAGCCTGCCTAACAAGTATAATTTTCCACCTGAATTTTCTGCAGACTAGAAATTATAAAGCAATTTTATGCAATTTCTCTATAAGAAATGAACTACTGTATACATCTGTCTTTATTGTTGATTCTTTGCTAAAACCCCATTTTAATGATGCCTCATGAGAGTTTTCTAAAAAAAAAAAAAAAAAAGTTACCCTGTTTCTACAACAGACTAGGAGAATTTCATAATTACATTTATATTGGCAGCTGTCATTATAAAACTGCAGTTAACTTCTGATGCATAATATATAGTTTAATTGGTTTATGTTATTCCTTTTTATTTGACTATCTATGCAGAAAACTTGCCTTACCCATTTTGTCATCAGTTACCCCTCTTTTACTTCAGCAGTTTGAATATATCAGTATTACATATACATATATATATATACACACACACACATATATAGCTTGCTTCCAAAGTACATTTCTCTCTTGGCAAGATACAGTATAAATAATTTATAGACAGAATTTATTGCAAGATAGAAATATGCTGATACAAAGTACAGAGAACCACCTTCTATTCAGGGAAAAGCAATATAGTACCCAGTGTTGTAATAAACTGCATATTTTGTTAGGAAAGATATTTTATTGATTTATTTTCACTTGTGCATTGCAAGTTTTCTATAATTCAAGACTCGATTATTATTTTTTATACCGTAGCTTAAGCTACCAGTGGAGGAAATTAATTTTTGCCACTCTTATCTTTGCTGTGAGCTGTCCTTAAATGTGAATAAAATGTCTGCACTTAACCGTGTAATAATCCACCATTCATGCTGAGTTAGCAGAGAGGGTATCTCTTCAGACATCAGCCTGCCGGATGGCCTTCTCAAAAGGGAAATAAAAAAATCACTTCATCTCAAAATCACCTGCTTGAGATTGACCTCCACATGCTAAATCCCTCTGCAGGCTGATCTTAACAGTCATTTGTCTCTGACACACCCCTGGTGCCTACTTTCCCTGAGGGCAAAAAGAAACATTTAGCAATATAGGATATTATTTCCTCAGTAATTAGCAATCCCCTAGGCAGGCTGGTTCACCTTTCTCTCTCAGACATCCTTGGGCAGGATGACCTGCCTCCTGGCCTCAGCAATTTCTGCCCCTTGAGGTATCTGAGTTGAGGGCTGCCTTCCAGTTGAGAAATAGTCCATTGTGAGTCACTTAGGTCTAAGATGCAGTTCTCAACAGCATTCCTTACCTCTTGAAAGACATCCTCTGTCCGTTTTGATTAATAAAATGTGCTATATGTAACTATGATTGAGTAGTCAAAGTACTATTTTACATCTCCAAAAGGACAGGTAGGATACAGCAAGTGTGCAATCTGACACATCAACTATTCTGAGAATATAAAAATGCTAAAATTGTATAGCTAAACTGAGCTTAAAGATGTCAAAGTGTTTAAAAAAAGTGCTACTCTACATAGGATTTACATTTGTATATATAACTATTTATTTTGGTGAAGCTGGATGATTTCCATGGAGATTTTGAAGTAAATCAGACCCACCATCTCTGTAACATTTTCTAATTTCACTTAAATTATCACTCAGAAATAAAGGCAAACTAGTAACGGAATAGTATTTTTTTCACTGTTTAACTGAAAAGAAATAAAGCAGACATGGAATGGAAGTCATATTTTTCAGCAGACAAAAAAAATAAAATTTACAAAGAAACATCTTTGGAAAATAAAGTGCAAGCATTTAATTGCTAAACAGTGAAACTTAGGTCAAAGATAAATTACAAAAGGAGAGAAGTAATACCAGAGAGAAGAGGATTGTGTTCCAATTTGACTCATATTCTGAATTGCAAGTGGATGTGCTGTCGAGGTAAAACACTATTTATGCTCTTCAGTCTTAAGTAGAAAGTAAAAATATGATCTAATTACATGCTTGGTTTCCATTATGGAAGTTGCGTAATATCACGTGTTGTGCTTTATTGCAGCTGACTATCCTAACCCCAAAGCAGTAAAAAACCCCTTAACACACCTACCAATTTTTGTTTGCTTGTTTCTTATGATACATTAATTAGAATCTAAATTCTGTCAACAGCAAATTAAGCAGCACTAGGTTTTGGGTGCATTTCTGTTGATTACACATAGGTTGATAACCAGAACACATTTAGAACGGAAATACCCTGTTTTAAAATTCTTCTTTCTGGTCCAATAAGGTGCAAAAAGTTTGTATTTATTACCAGTACAGCACCTTAAACACCTGTCTGTTGGGTGTGATGAGATGGAACTTTCATGGCCACCTCATTTTTTATATACCTGTTATTCATAAAAACAGAGATTTCTTAGCTATGGCTAAGCAGTCACTCATGAATGACGTTTCTCCATCTCCCTGCTTGTTTCACTTTTGATTTTCCAAAGAAACATTGATTTCATTGCCTCAAGGTAATGGCTAAAATTCTTCTGCAGATGTCTGTCTTTAAAAAGAGAGGCTATAAATCCAGCCAATTCCTTGCTATTCATTCTCATCTCGACTACAGCTTGGTTCTTCAGGAGTCAAGCTGTGCTGGAAACACAAGTCCCTGCAACTGTCAGGAGTAGTACAATATGGAGGCCTGCTGGGCAGAGGATCTTTTAGCATCCCTATACTCTACAAAAATCTTGGCTTTCATTAAACTGTGACAGGGGAGGTTAAGGCTGGATATTAGGAAGAGGTTCTTTATCGAGAGGGTGGTCAGGCACTGGAACAGACTCCTGAGGGAAGCACCAAGCTTGACTGAACTCAAGAAGTGTTATGGATGATGTTCTCAGTCCCATGGTCTGACTTGGCTGGTCCTGTGTGGAGCCAGGAGTTGGACATGATGATCCTTATGGGTTCCTTCCAACTCAGGATATATTATGATTATTAATATGTAAAATGTTTCACTGATTAAGAGCACATGTGTTAAAGGCTTGTTCTTTTAGTCACAATCATCCACAGTTTTTTAAAATGGGAACTTTTAAACTGCTTTCCAAATCTGCTTCTTTTTCTTTTAATTAAAAAATTAATCTGAAGTAGAATTGCTCAGAGCCTAGACCTCTCCTAGACATCTTAAGTTTATGAACTGTCAATGGAACAATTGGAAATGCATGTATTTCCAGAAGATGGGTTTTGAGGCCTATTATGACATCTCTTCTGTCTGCAGCCTTCAGCTTTATTCTGATCAGAAGATATTTCCACACCAGGTAAACAGTCTAAATAGCAAGTTAGAAATGCCTATAGAATTATTACAAGTCCAGAAAAAACTTTGATTCATACTATTAACTTCTTTGTGAAAGTTCCAGCAAGTGTAATTTAAGTGGTAGTCTAATTACATGCTTGATTTCCATTATGGAAGCTGCATAATATCACATGTTGTGCTTTATTACAGCTGACTACCCTAGCCCCAAAGCAGTAAAAAAACTCTAACACATCTACCAGTTTTTGTTTGTTTGATATACAAGTGTGTATCCACCAGCTGCAAACACAATTTAAAAATATGTAACATACCATTTAATTAAAAGTAAAATATCCATTAGAAAAATACTGATTGCCTAAATTAAGATTGTTTGTACCAGCTTAATTTGTCTGTTGTATGCAAATATATAATAATACAGACCTAAATCGCAGAACGGAAAATTATAATATTCACTGCACAGAAGATCTGTTCCTTTATTGAGCAAATAGTCAATATTTTGTTTTCTTCTCTTTGCTTGCTTAGAGGTTTCATAGCCCATTTGCTGTGTACTGTCCAAACCATGCTGACTGCAGAATTGTGGTTTTGGTTTAGAAAAAACCTCTTCCTGATTTCTTTGTGTACGTTTGTTTCATGAACACTATTCCATCTCTGTAACATTCTTAAGAAAAGGGACATTTTCTGGTGTAGAAAGTTTGGTGTCAGCAACATTTGACAGACTTAAACATGAAATCTTTCTTTCAGCTCCTGTAATATCATGCATTGTTATACACGTTCCAATCTCTGACAATGAAATTTGTATGGGTTCTACAAAGAGTAAAGGCATAGCTCATGCAAAGTCATCCCTGACACAAATTCAGCATGTTCATGGAACAAATGATACAGGAATTTCACCAAAGATGTTTGACATCAGCATATAAATACAAAATACACTGAGACAAGATATGAAAAAGTACCATAATTTTAACTGGGCATTATCTGACTTTTAAGGACATCTTTGCTATGTAAAGAATGCACGCTAATACTGAATATATGTTTACATCCATATTACTACTATTTTAAAGAATAAGCTAAAGAACAAAGGAATTCCATAACACAATATATATATATATATTTATTTTCATCCACTTCAGGACTGAAAACTAACTCTTAGGCTTCTGCTGATTGAGGTAAACCACATAAGTCACTGACAGTCTTAGATTTTTGGCATTGGTGAGGGCCAATGCAGAAAGAAGCAGGAATGTTTGAGCATTTTGCTAACAGCTGAATAATAGGACTCAGAAATTTTGGACTTTGGAAGGACAATGACCTTGGGAGACTACTTTGTCAGCCTTCTGTTCATGTGGACTTGCTTAGCAAACATATCTGCAACCAGTTCCAGTCTTGGTTAATTTGGTGCAAAATCTAACTTCACGTCTCACTTTTCTCAGCCTGTTCCAGTTGCCCTTCCTCCCCACACTGTATCTGCTCTCACATTATAGAAATAAAATACGAAATACAAAATAATTTATTTCAACTTTATTTTAAATAAAACCCTTCTGAATTAACTTTTTGTGTTAAAATTTGACCAAAAAAATGTTTCTAGAAAAACTGATTTATTCTGATTATTTACCTCAACTCCCATGTCGATGTATATTCAGCTGTGAGACTGAAAACTTGCTGTATTATGTGGGAGCATGTATAACCTTGGGCAGTACATATAAGACATCTGCATAGTCCTCTGCCAAGTCTGTTACAGTTTAGTACAAATGAATGTCAGGAATTACAGTTTCACATGTTTTCATCTAAGTTGCATTGGTATTTGCAACAATGTCAGGCATTAGCATAACAGAGACAACCACTGAAAAATGAAAAATTGTTGTTTAGCTCATGGGTCAATGCATCACAGTTTCAAAACCAAGCTAGGTCTTCAGGATAAAGGTGAACCTTCATTCAAAGTGTGAGTAAAACCCAGTCTAAGACAGCTGATGATTGCAACAGTTAACTATTGTATGGGAAATGCAGATGTCCAACAATGTAGGTAACCATATGTAGATGCCCCAGATCTTGGATGTAAATTCTGTTTCTTTTGACTTTTTGTAAAAAAGAGCAGCCTTGGATTTCATTTGTCTTCACTTGTCACTCTTCTATTACTTCCCTACAAAACTTCCTCTGAGCCAGCAATTCCATGTTTACTTGGCCATCCAGGCTGCCTGCCCACTGCAATACTTTCAAGTATTATTTCTTCTGTGAAGCCTACAGGCAGAATAAATTCAGATAACTACAGTAAAAAGAGAAGGTGGGAAGACCTGTAAGGAGGAACAGTCATTGTCTCTGGCACAGCACTAAACAGAAAATAGCAATGACTAATGCTGCTTTTTGTGAACATAAGGACGCTTACAGGAATGTCATCTTGAACACTTTTGTCCTCTGACAGTGATGTATCACTAATGAAAGTGTCCCTGTTGTGAGAGAACTTCCTCTGAGTATGCTGCCAAAGGTCATTCCCCTTCAGCTAATGTGCCTGTGGATCTGCATCCATTGCTAAGTTTCAAACCCAGAGAAGGAACTTCTTCATCTGTTTTAAACTGGTGTCTCAGTTTCATCATTAAAGGACCTTGTTCCTCATTTCCTGCCAGCTGCTGCCATCGTTCAGCTAGACCTTTGCCCATAAGAAGATGTAGAAGAGGGAAGGAAGCATGGTGAGACATGGACCTGATTGATTTTAAATTGGCACATGCTGTTATCTAGTAACTAAGTGGTCTGTTAAGGTTCATGTTGTGCTCTGTGGGACAGAAAACTATGATGAGAAAGACAAAGGAGCAGAAATTGGAGCAGCAGGACAATAAATAGATATTTCTCTCAAGACTCACATGTTGGCTTTCACTTGCTTAAAATCTTCCCATGCACACCGCAGGAGTGCACACATTCACACAACCACACGAATATTGTGTTTACCATTTTCAAGTATATAAAAAAGTTTAAACCCAAGTTGCATAAAATAATCTGTTCCTCTGTCTGCAAACTTACGCTTCTACAAAAGAATCCAAAGCCACCTAAACAGTTGCTTGCTATGTGTTCCTTAGCCTGTGACTGTATTTCTTCAAATATTGTATAAATATAAAGAAAAAAATAGCTTCAAGAGTATACCAGGTTATTTAGGCTGTAGACAATGTATATTTGGGTAGATTTCTGAGCAAGCAAATAATACAAATAGGACAAAGACCAGGTGAAGACATGCAATTTCATTTACAGGGAGGAAAACACTATTCATTGTAAAGTGACTATACTGTAAGTAAAAGCTACCTGTTTCTTTGACATTTTGATTTGTACCGAAGAGGTGGTGTTTTACTCCTAAATAAAAGACTCAGCATTCAGGTTTTATAGAAGAAGACAGCAGGTCTTCCCTAAAATTCTCCATTCACACTTTGAGGACAGAACAAACCTTTTAAATATTTACAAATAAATCCAGCACCTAGTTCACAAATTAGAACTAATTAAAACCTGAAAGAAACAGAACCCTTTGCTGTCTACCCATTGTTTCTCCTTTAGTATTACCCTATGATTTAATACAATCTGTTGTTTTTTCCTCAGAGTTCAAATTATTATAATTCTTTGCACAAACAACATTCCTAGAAAGTAAGTTTCAATAAATCTAGCTATTGACATTCATTATATTTAATGTCAGTAAGCATAAAAAGCACATTTAAAACAAGAATATGGTTAAATCTGAAGTGATTACCTCTGTGTTGCTACAGAAAATTAATGCAATCAACTGACCTTGAGGATTGCCTTGCATATAGATTACTCTGCATGTAGTTTGCATATAAAAACATTCTGTTGCTTTTAATGATGCAAAGGAAATTGGTCCCGTATGTTAAAAAGTTTTATTAGTGAACAACCAACAAAATAGTAGCTGCATTTTAAAGTGCTTGTGTCTACACATTAGTTTGGGAAGCAATCCCCTGGTATCGCATTTCTAAACAAAACCAGTGCTGGGGAAATAAAGCACTAGATCAGACAGCCTGGTTTATTCCATAAGGGAATAATGCATGCCTTTAAAAATCAAGTAAGAGTACAGCAGAAGGTACTCTAATGAAGGTGATGTTGTCATTCTGTGACATCATAACAGAGTGATGCTAAGGTCAAATCGGGTCTTGGTTGTACATGTCCTTGTTAAGATGTTGGGGCTTTCCTCAAGCTTCACGTAATTAATTTCCTAGGTTTAAGAGATTTCTTTTCCAGTTATTGTAATTTGTACAGAAATACTTTGACATTAAAATCTTAATTTCTGCTCTTGTCTTCAACTCCATTTTGAAAGTACTTTGCTTTTCTTTCTGTTTTTGCCTGCAGTATTAGGTTATGAACTTCAACAATACTCTAATAACTGCAATAATATCTATGTGAGGTGTTCCTCTAGACTTGATCTAAGTATTGGGAATAGTTGAGCTGCACACGTAAGTCCTAGTGGCGTTTCCTATGATTTAATTTATGTAGTAGTTTATATGATAACTGTCCAATCTGATTTAAAGATCTCAGAAATTTCATAGTTTTATCGCTATAAAGTCTGAAAAGCCAAAGAGATGAAGCACTTCTGTAAGCACAAAGTTTTAGGATGTCAGTGTGTTATTATTTTCAGACTATGTGAGGATTAATTTTGTTCAGCTGAAAGATCATATCTGGGTGCTTTATGTATGACAGTGCTCTCCTTTGGAGGGAAGAATATTGTATTAGTCCTGTGTTGTCCAACTTGAAAGTTGCATCTTTCTGTTAAGTAGAAACCTACACCTGAACTTAATACTTTAACTAGAACTGTGGAAGAATTTGAGAACAAATACCTGATTTTTGTCTCTGCTGTTGCCACACAATTATGAAGAGTTATAATGTGCACAAGTATACTCAGAGTTTTACACATATTTTATACATATGATGGATTGTGGGTAAAATGAAACAAGTGGCATGCAAGTGTGTTTGTGTACATATACATATATTTGCTTGGGCCTGTAATCTGTAAAAATTCATTTTCCTTGTCACAAATAAAAAAAAATTAAAACAGATTAAATTTATATAGACTATACCAGCCAGATAATACCATAATTTTTGCTATATTCTACTTCATCATCATCAATTCAGAAAAACAGAGATATATTAAAAAAGTGTGAGAGTTTCACAGATAGCAAATTTTTATTATGAGAACTTAGAATAGCAAATAATGAAATATATTGTTCAAGGGTAATACCAATTAATGTTTAAAATCATGTTCATTATGTAAAAAAGCGGGAGTAAATATAAGACAGTTAACAGGAGCTGCATAACTTGAAAATGATAAAAGAATGTTGAAAGCATTTAAACCAAATTCTTTGACTCAAAGGAGGGGGGAAATTGGCCTCACATATACAAAGAAACAAGTTGTTAACTGCTCAGAGTTTGTGTGATATTTGTAATTTCTTCTGTGTATATGGTTCCTTGCAAATGTTAAAAATATTTGACTAGCCATCATTAGATATTACAAACCCCATAGATGTTCCTGAGGCTACAAATGGATATACAAATAGTTGTGTGACTTATTGAGAGTATTTTAATGTATTTCATCTTTAAAAAATTTTGTAAACACATCCTTTACCCACAGGTGTATAATCACAACAATGTGATAAGTAACGCTGAACTTTTCTATTGTGATGAATTCCTTATGCTTCCAGAATCTTAACCTATATATCTAAAAGGAAAAA
This sequence comes from Gallinula chloropus, assembly GCF_964237585.1. Taxonomy (NCBI): domain Eukaryota; kingdom Metazoa; phylum Chordata; class Aves; order Gruiformes; family Rallidae; genus Gallinula; species Gallinula chloropus. The sequence continues at coordinate 49,657,602 of NC_140085.1, read as the reverse complement.
AAAAATAATTTCTTGCAAGCTTAAAATTAGACCAAGCAGTTTTGTTTGGCTTGTGCCTTTATGTAAGTCATACTCCCCTTCTGCTCAGCCTGCTGCTCTGCTCTTGTGAGCCAGCGGGGCATTCAAACATGTGAACCATGCACACAGCAGCCTTCAATAGCAAGCACTGGACAGCAGCTATTTTGAAGGAGAAGAGACTGGCTTCTGACAGTTTCTGTGACCTATTAACGTTTTATTTAGCTTTTATTTCTGCCCAATAGTTTCCAGGTGAAGCAAGAAAAATATTTTGAAAAATAAACAAGAAGCAATTGCAGGTACTGAGGTGAAGAGCAAAGCTCTACCTTTCTGACTGTTTTCCCCATGTGTTATATTTATCTTGTATCTTTGTTGCAATAATAGGAGTATAGAGGGCAGTAGCTCTTGAGGAAGTGTAGACATTACCTGCTTTTTCAGAGTTTGTTTAAAGGGCATAGTCAGAAGCTCTGGGGATGGTTTCAAAGGAAACAGTCAGCTGGGAAAGGGCATGGGGTGAATATTATAGGTCTCTGCCATTATTTCTGTTCATCCTGATTTTACTTACATGAAAATGAGAAAAAGGATATCTCCTAAAGCTTGAGTGATCCGAAACAATTTCAGGCATGAGAAGGAGCCATTCAGCCATACAGAGATATGGTTTTGATTGATTTAACCACTTCAACATGAAGAGCATGCTATAAAAATAGAGATTTCTCAACTATCTTTTATGACGTTAGAGCATATCCTAATGCTATTTTGATTTCTGAAGAAACTCATTCATTCTTCAATGTCTTATCATTGGTATTCTCTTAGGACTCAAAATTTTGCATTCACAAAATGTTTTCATCTAACATCATAGTATAATGTATTATACTGTCAACCTGTGGTGAATCAAGCCAAGCCCTATGACAGTCACAAATCTCGAGGCTCTTCAACAGCTGAGTTCAGAGAAAGGATGGATTTTCTGTTGTATACATGCAAATTAACATGTTGAATCTCTAGATATTTGAACACCATTCAGACTTGCCCTGAGAGCACCATGAGATACTGCCTCAACTTTCCCTTCCAATCTATATGGGGTTTTAACAATATACTGAACCCAGACTGGCAAGAAGAGCTGATTTTTTTTTTTTTTTTCTAAAGAACAGTATGTGTCTTTGACAAGGTAATCTAACTTGGGGAACTGTCAGGCAACCTTCTGTTTTTCAGATATCTGTGGACTCATTTCAGTTGTAATTTCCCATGTAATTTAAATGTCATATATTCTACAAAACACCTAGGGCCCAATCCATTTCCCAGCCTTTAAAAGTACCTCAGTGATTTATTTAGGATGTAAATCCTTCCCTTGGAATTGTAAAGAATCGTAAATATAATTCTAATCTGAACAAATATCCACTTTGTCATCTTGTGTGAGCCAAGGGTGAAATTCATAAGAAATATATATAGATAATTGAATTATAATTCAGTCCAAAACATATTTCCCAATGCTACTTTCCTCATATTTCTACTGCATGTAGATCTCTGAGCATGTACTTATTAAATAGTTATACCAATCTAATAAAATATGTATAGGAACTGATAAAGTTAAATTGGTAGAAACCATAAAAGCAACTTAAGCAAAGTAATCTTAAATTGTTGGAGAATTAAATCAATTTCAGCAACAGTTAAACTGTTTAGGCCAAACGCGTAAATTATTAAATTTTACTGATCCATGCTTTAATGGACCAAGAGCAAGGGTTTCTGTTGCTTTAATTTGATAAATCCATTTAGTAAAGTTTAGAAATTCATTGGATGAGGTAGAGTTTGCTTAAATGTTACCCATTAACATCACAGAGACACAAACCAGGTCACCAGTTTGGCTTCACATTTTCAATAAAGCACAAACTTTGCTAGTGACGTTGTATTTTGGTTTTGTAATTTGTAGGGTAATACACACCTGTACAAAAATACTCTCTCCAGTAATTTAATCCTGTTTTGGATAAGGGCAATGCAGGTCAAGGCATTGGAAAAGGATGATACTGATATATTTGAAACCTGATAAAAAAGAAAGTGGTGCTCTTGTTGTGTTGTCACAGTATCAAAATACTTGTTCCTGGTATTTTGGGTTCTCCTGAAATAAAAAGGGTTTGTGCCTCAAGTTTACAGTGAACAAACTTTAATATCAGAGAATTAATAGAGATATTGTAATCTCTGAGAAATTACTAGAAAATTATGGAAAACAGTTATGTCTTGAATATGTAAAGTATGAGCTCTTTCGTTCAGTTGGAAACTACAAATAAAGCTTCTGTTTGAAGCAAAATTGAGTATGTCTTTATTTTAGAATAAAGCCTTATGCTGGTCCATATAAGCCAGAAACACATATTCCAGAAAAGAGTCTTATGCTTCAAGCAGCTGAGAAGGAGGAAAAAAAAAATTTCAAGCAGCTGAGAAGGAGGAAAAGAAAATTTACTGTGAATCACCCAAGGGTTTAAATTGACATGGAAGAAGAATGATAGGACTTGACCTTCCATTTTCTATCAAAGACAGACAATGATTTTGTAAATCATCCAGACTCTATTGAGAAGTGTTACCAAATCACTGTCAAAACATGTTTTCAGTCCTGAGCAACATAAATGTACAGGAAATTCTTAAGCAAGCAAAGCAGCTCTGTGGAACAATTTTGTGGACTGGGTAAAAATGGGAAATCTTCAGACATCTATTTCCCTGGAAATTGTTTTTCTTCATTTCACCATTAGATATGCCATCTGTCAGAGATTTGTTTCAATTTTTATAAAAAGACAATTCCACTCCTTTGGTAATCTGCCAAATATTTATTAGTTTGGTATATATGAAATCAAAAGCCAGTATCTGAAACAGGTAACTCCAAAACCTACAGGAATGAAAGACACAATGAAGGTGCGAAAGTCAAACATACTTATACTTTATCCTTGTCATGTGAATAGAAATGAGTGCCGAACCTCATGAATTTTATCTTGGGTCTTGTTCTTAGATATAGGTCAAATTTTAGCCCAAGCAGTCTGTATTAGGGATGTCCTCCTTTTTAAAATGTGGTCCCACAGTCATATGAAATGTCATACTCTGCTCCCGTTAACCACCCTTTTTTTCTGTCTTAACAAGCATCAGAAGATAAATACCACAAAACTGAGTCAGTCTTGCCAAAAGAGGAAAAGAGAAAGGTTTCTGCTAATTTAAGGATAACAGCCCATGAGCACAGCCCTGATTTTCTGTATGCTGGTAATTTGTGGCAGACTTCCTTCTGTATACCATAGGGTTGGTGAGGCAGGCACTATCCGGAGGGCTGTTCAGAAAAGCTTAGTTTGAGTGAGTGCTCTGTAGTGCATTTGGGATTTCATACTAACCTTCCTTGGGTATAGCATCAGCTACATATTATTATTTTCCTTTTGGAAATCCAGCAGACCTTATCATTCCTCTAGTAACTCAGACCAACCACTCAAACAAAATCCTGGGAGGTAAAAATCTCTTTTCTTAAAGAGATCAGTGTGTGCAGTGTTTAGTATTAATAATTGAAACATTTTAGGCCTATATTTTTATATTTCAGTAGCTTACTTCAAAAGATACTGCTGTCTGTCCTGTCCAGAGGCTATACTTTTTTGTACTTCTTCAATGTGTTTAATCTACATTGAGAGTGATATTATGCAAACGTATCCTTGGAGTCTTTCATGGACTTCATCCCTGACTAACATTCTAAGCCAGAAGATTATTTTCTCCGTGAAGCTTTGATTTTTGATACTACAGAACCTTGTCACAGCAGCTAATTGGTGTATTAGTTGAACACAATGAACTCAACAGGCTAGAAGACTCTTTAAGATATAAATGGGAAGCAGGAAGAAACAATTCATCAAGGCTGTATGCTCAACTATTGATTGCTGACTTCATACTGCACAGTGATTGTATTATTGCACTGAAATGAATAATGGAATTTCACAGAGATCCCATTCAGGTCTTTCATGAAGATGTGCCTAAAGCATCAGAAAAGGGCAACTTCTTGACTCTTTTACTCCCCGTTTCCTTCAAAATAGCCTCTTATTCAATGTTGCTATTTGTGACAGTTGAATATATAACACAGAGACAAGTCAGCAAGAGTTTGACTGAAGAAAGAGTGAGTCAGATGTTACCAAGAGCAACTATTGAAGATGTTGAATCTGCAGCATCCTAGAAGGCTTTGATACTGTGGCAGTTCACCTGCCATGTTGATTTCACCACAGAGCTGTAGTGAGACAGAAGTAGAAAAGAACTGAAGATACTGTGAACACAGTAGTTGAGTTCCATAAGAAAAAACAAAACAAAAAACCCAAGGAAAAATAAAAGTGGGGCAGCCTTTATAAAGAGCACAATATGAGGATCTATTAGACCAGTGCACAATTTTTACTATTTTTGTTAAAGCTGTGGGATGACAGCACAAGCATCTTTGATTCTTTCACAGGATGACAGGTCTAAGGTGGAAGGAGTGATACAAAAGATAGATATGAGTGAAGTTGTTAAATAATTTTCTTTACCATTTCAAGTCACTACATATCAGGTATCAATATAAACACTAAAACATGATTTCGTATTTGAACTTTAAAAAAAAAGGTAATACAGTCCAGAAGAGATCTTTAATGTCTTTTATAGGAATGTAAACACTTCTAGATCAAGAGCTAGATCCACTGAGTGCCCTATATGCTCCTAGTACTTAGTTTAACAACATGTAATTTTTAGTTGTTTTATAAAACCTGAGTCTTAATGACCCTTCTGGAGAAGAGGAGGCTGAGGGGAGACCTTATCATCACCTACAACTACCTGAAGGGAGGTTGTAGAGAGGTGGGCGATGGTCTTTTCAGCCAGGTGACAGAAGATAGGACAAGGGGAAATGGCATGAAGCTGTGCCAGGGCAGGTTTAGATTGGATATTAGAAAAAAAATTTTTACTGAAAGAGTTGTCAGGGCCTGGAACAGGCTGCCCAGGGAGCTGGTTGAGTCACCATCCCTGGATGTGTTCAAAAAAAGGGTTGATGAGGTACTTAGGGATATGGTTTAGCACAGGATGGGAATGGTTGGACTCGATGATTTTCAAAGGTCTCTTCCAACCTTGTGTTTCTGTGATTCTGTGATTCATTAAAAGCAAAGTTGCAGAAAGCAACACTCAAAGTGGAAAGCAGCTATACCTTAATAAAATAGCCATAAAATAAAAATATTCAATTAGTTGATATTCAGATGAAAAGATATTTAAATAAAAAAGGCTTCAAACAGGGAAAATATTTAAAGGTATCTATAAAGAAGTTTTAATGTCATAAGACTATTTATTTTTTTGTGTTCTATTGTTAAGAAAAGATGCAATTAGGTACATGGACAAAAGATGCTTTGGATAACTTTTCAAGAATTGATTACGTCAGAGTTGCATCATGTTAAGTTTTAAGTTACCTTTGTGAGTTCCATAAAATGATCATAAAATTCCCAGTCTTGAATTACTATTAAAATTCCAAAGACCTGCTTCTTTGGCTAAGCTAACTCAATAGGTTCAGTGAAAAGTATGAACAGTTTTCTACAAACAAGAACTATCTAAAGACATTGTAATCTGTATCTTTGCTTTACTGACAAGAATTAGAGATTTTCTGGCAGTAAAGAAGATTGACCTGTACGGGAATATTTTTTTCTGGGCTGCATGCTAAACATACATCATTTGAAATTATCTCTTTCCAAGCAATTTACCAACCAAGAATTATTCAAATAAATTATTTGGATAATAATTTTGAATACTGAATAAATTAGAGAGAAATCATAGTCTGCTCATAGAAAATTCATGCATAGAGGAGAGTAAAATTCATCAAATAAATTGCTAGCTATGAATTAATTGCTTAGCTCAAGGCCTAATCAATATTTAAACTTTGTATCCAGAGTACTGAACAGTGCAGTGAAAAAAATAATATTTGCATCAAATAAATACTCAACATCTTTCTCACATTAAGATGGAAATAAGTTCTATTTCCTGAGAGCTTACAAACAAATACATTTGGGGAAGTCCAATCAGAGATTACCAAGTTTAGGCAAACTCTATTTCAGTATTCTGTTCCTTCATGATACTATCTAATTTTTCTTGAATTAATCTTATTTGGGATAAGTGGGTATTATGTTCCCCAATTTCACTTCTGTCCCCTTATTTTGAACTAAATATAATCAGCAGAAAATAGTACCTGGAGTGGAAATCATTGACAAAGTTAAAGGTTTTATGGGCCAGAACTAAATCTTAGCATCTCATTCTTCCAGCAGTGTTAGTCTTGTTTGCTAATCTGATTTTATAACTTCCTTTTATTATTTCAGAATAAATGTATTCTTTCTTTGCTTTTGCATTTATTTATTTTCTTTCTGAGCCAAATTAAGTACAGTTTTCTGAAGAAGTATAATTTAAAAGTAAGAAGAGTTAGGAGGTGAAAACATGAAGTCTTCTCTGTGACAGGCTAAATGGCTGAAAGGAAATGTGTTTGTAATGATCTGAACCTAAAAAATGAATAGGTGATGAAGTGTGCAGTCAAGTCAAATAAAACTGTTTTCCTTTCTAAAAAGGAATAAAATTCTTTGCTCTGTGCTTTCATTTTTTTTTTTCACCCAAATTCAGTTAGTTTGTTTCTAAGCAATCCCAGAAAAAAACCCCACAACCAAACAAACAAAAACCAAACAAACTGAAAAGCTGAGGACCATAAGAAAATACTGCTTAAATTGCTCTGAAAACTATCAGTCAGCTACAGTTGGATTGATGAGCTTTATTTCAGTTCTGGAACTGTCCAAGACAACATTAAATTAAAGTGGCAATTCAGATTGAAAAGCCAAGTCATGAAAAGACAATGAACAACCACTGGTTTTAGTCCAGGAAAGGAAAGGCAAGACACAAGAAGGTAACACAGACTCTGGTGCATGAAGAGGGGACATGAAACTAAGTCAGTGAGGCACAAAGTTTACCAGGTTTCAGAAGGCAGGCTTACATATAGAGCAGGTGTGAACTTGAGGTTTAAAATACCATAAAAAAAAAAAGGACTTATGCTTCTCCTGAGTCCTACTTAGACACTTACAGAAAGAGGCATGCATGTGCACGTGGTTTTGACCAAACCCAACTTTCGAAAAAGAAATAACTTCAGCTCCTCGTTTTACTCAGATATTTTAAATCTCATTTCTCAATGTACTTACAAACATTTCTAACATATATTACAATACAATTACCAATGAAAATATAGCTAGTACTTAGATTTTCTGTTATCTCAAGGTGTTGGAAAGAAAACTAATAATGATATCTGTAACATAGGTAATAGCAAGTTACAGTGGATCATTTATACATCCCACTGCCATGTCCTAGCAGATGGGAAAATGAGAGAGATTCAGACTTGTCTGCCCTGTTCCAACAGATGGGTACATGTAGAGTTAACCTTTGCTTCCTGCTCCAAGGGCCAGGTTAACCCTCTTGTAGCTAGTCTCTTTTAACAACCACACCAGTGAGATGAGCTTCTGTAATCACTGCACAGTACTCAGGAGCAACAATAATTACCCAGGAGGTCCAAGCAAAGCACAACTTTAGTTAAAAACCAGTAGAATTATAAAGCTTGCAAACAAAACCACACTATTCTATATATTCAGAGCAACAGATTACAATTAGCAGAATTTAGGAAAACTATCAGGTTACTACAAAACTGTTACTATTATGTGCCAAGAATAAGGTTAGAAGTTGAGAAAGATAGAGAGATTGAGAGAGAGAGTATAAGAGAAAAAAAATAAGAAGATATCACCTCCCAGGGATCCAGTGTAGATCATCATAAAATTGTAGTCCTTGGATGGCAGGTGCATGCCAGATGTCCCAAATCTGCATCTTTTGTGGTCTCTGGCACCACCCTTCAGGAAGGCTGAGCATATTTTATGCAGACTCAGTGTTCAGTTGTGGAGTGCTCTGGAAATGAGCTGGTGGGGAATGGGGGTCCCAAGTGGTCATTTGATCCTCCCCAACTGGGTTGATGGAGCAATGACCCTGTTCAGTGGCTTCAGACAGAAAGAAGGTGCTCTGCCATTACAGGGTCCCACTTGACTGTCACTGTTCCTTATCCAATAAGGACAGTATCCTGTTTATCAGAGTGGCTACTGAATGAGGGGCTGCCCTTGCAGGGACAGCATCCAGATGGTTTATTGGATAAGGACCCCACCCAAGCATAATATCCACTTTGTTAGAGCAGCTCCTTTGAGATCAAAACTCCATAGGCCCTTCCAACCTTTGGAGGATGGAGGCCCTAGTCCAATGCCCCGCAGATGCATGCAGGATCAAGTCCCTTATGAGGCTAGACCCAGTCCATAAAATGTTATCCTGCCCGTGCTGGTTCTCTTATCTTGCAAGACACATTATTTGAGACAAACCACATTCTGGTTCATACAAAATGGTATTTGGAACAATACACCCACAAAAACCTGGTTTATACCTTTACTTTAGGTGAGGCCTGACATCCTCTTTTCTCATTGAGTCTAACCACATGCAAAATTTCCTTTGGCATCATTTGAGGGTAGCATTCAGAATAAGAAGAAAGTGTTTCAAGAACTCCTCTTCTTGATAGAATTGTCTATACTGAAAGAGAAAAAGAGGACTTCCTTTTATTGCTTGCAGTGTGATTTTTATATATGTTGAACTGTATGATTGAACAACTCAACTGAAGTCAAAAGAAGATATATAAGAAGAGAATCTGCACAGTCACTACCTTCTCGTCTTCAGGCAACGCTGCTTTAGTGAATAAAACCTCCACTTTACCTATCACTTACAGTATGTATGTATGTCCAAATCTAGAAGCAAAGGTCACATTCACAGACCTCTGCTTCAGTCTTCTCAATGGAGAGGGTTTGGTCTGTTTTTCCCACATTTTACTTTTTTCTCTGCAGACCTTCTTGGAAATACTTGATATCTGCAAATCAGAAAACCTTATTTCCGGTCTCCATTGACACTGTGTGTATTGATTAGGAAATTTTATAATGGGAAATGAAGAGTTATTCCTGCACTGGACTTTAATCACCATTTCGTTCTCAGAGTACTTTGACATTATTTTTACAGTGGAAGTCAAGAAACAAAAGTGGCCCTAAGGCCAGCTGGTCCTCACAAGCTGTTGTCCATACAAATGAGTGCTTCCTCCACTCTAACATGAAGAATAGAATGGGGAAAAGTTTATCTTTCTTACACAGTAACAGAATCAGCATTTTCCTAGCTTATTGCCCCAGAGAATGAGGATAACTTCCATTTTCATACAGTGAAAATGTGTAGCTATATGTCACAGGACTGCCCTGGGCTTGCAAACAAATTTTGTAAAGTTTTCCTTTTTGAAGGGGAGATTCCTTCATCACATCCTACAGGCAGAAGACTTGGGAGCAATTTTCATGCCTGACAAAAAGAAATCCACAAAACCCCAAGCAATCCAACCTAACCATTAACCCTTTCATTCATGGGTCTTAACCAGGAAACAGATTGCAAGAGATTGTTATTTTGGATCATAACAACACATAGTGCATAAAAAAGCCCTTTGTCAAATATACCTCTTATTAAAATGCAGATTTTTCATATATTTATATTTGAACATATTTCTGCTGCATGGACTAGTGTAACTTTATTACAATAATAATTTCAAAATGCCTTACAGTGTTAAGAAATTATCTTTTTTCCTTCCTCAACATTATTTACTACAACATCATTTCTAATCAAGAGGAAATGCAATACTTTCATACATCCCTCTATGGAATCACAGATTCTAAAATTCGCTCAGTCTACAACATAACATGTGTTATCTATGTTGTCAAGCTTTTGCTCTTTCCAGTCATTGCTGCTACTCAGGTTTTGAACTGGGTGTTACAACAGATGTAATTTCCTTTCACCAAGCCCATCTATGCTTGGATTATTAAGCTATTTCTCATAATTAAGCAAACATATGTATCACATTTTTTCCTAGTGTATCAGTTCTGTGTGAGATCATTTAATTTGCCCTTTAATCTGCTTCTTTTGCAAGCTAGAAAACTCTCTCTTTATGTCAGGGGGAAATAATCTTGCAGTACTTTCCTGAATACTGGAACTAATATAATATGTTTTCTTACAGATCCTCATCCTCATCATCCAAGAGGTCCCATGTTACTTTTTCTCCCTAGAATACCTTATGTTCCCCTTTATACCTATTGGGTGTTTAACGGTTTTATGACTTTGCTTTCTGGCCAGCACTTCATTCTGATTGACCAACAGGTAAACCAGAAGAGACTGTTACTGCACCCTTTCCCACCACGATGATATTACTTTGGGTTTCTACTTACTCTGCTGCATATATTTACAATGCATATCAGTTAGCTAAAACCCAGGTGTCCCAACATGAGACATTTGTCCCAAATGCCTGAGACATTTCTAAGACCTTGTCTTTTACAACAATTTACACTAATGTTTAGGTCTTCACATATTCATATATTCATATACATCCTGGTTTTGGTCAGGATGGAGTTAACTTCATTTGTAGCAGCGGATGGAATGCTGTGTTTGAGAGTTAAAATGAAAGCAGTGCTGATAACACCCTGATGTTTTTAGTTGCTGCCAGACAGTCAAGGACTTTCTCAGCTCTTCGTATTTCTCTATTCATGAGAAAGGAGGGGTGAAGCCAGGACAGGAGACCTAAACTGGCCAAAGAGAGTATTCCATGCCAATTACGTCCTGCCCAGGATATCGGGGGGCTGACGGGAGGAAGAGCAGGGGTGGCTCCAGGACACGCGGTTCCTGGAGGATGGTCAGGTTCCGGGATGGCTCCGGGTGGCACGGCCTGAGTTGTGTGGTTTGGTGAGAAACTGCATTCATTGTGTATCAACAGCTTCATATATTTTTGCTCTAAAGTCCTGTTAGCATTGTTACATTGTATCTTTCTGTTATCTTAGTAAACTATCCTTATCCCAACCCACGGGCCTCTTATTTCTTGGTTTTGGGGTTATTTGCCCCTTCCTTTTCCCTTCCCTTGCCTCTCCCCCCCCTCCCCCCCGCCCCTTCCCTCTTCCCCTGCTCTTTTCCTTTAAGGAGCAGGCAGCTGCGTGGATCTTGGCTCTCAGCCGGGGTAAAACCACGACAGAAGTTTAAAGACAAATTCCACAGTTTTTTTGTGATTGCCACACAGCAAGTCTTTCACTGTGTAGACAGGAATGCGAAACACAAAGGAAAGTGAAGAGTTAACAAGACTAGCAGTTTGTTTTGTAAAGAGAGGCTGGTTTACATATCCTGGATGCTATAGCTTTATTTTGACTAGAATGCTTGAAGAAGACACACAACCCCTGCAACCAGCTTTCCCAACTTGTGTAATAAAACAGAAATACCAATGTAATATAAATATTCAGTTCTTTGCTGCTTTATCTTCTCCAGAGTCAATTAAAAAAAGGCAGTGTGGTACAGTGTTACCACAGTTTACAAGTGGGTTTGGGGGTTTTGCCTTTTACCCACAAAAAACTATTAAAAATAGCTTAGTGTAAACTTTAGAACAGTCTTACAAAAAAAGGATGTTGATTTACTTTTCACAGTTGTACAATTAAATTCTTTATGTCTTGTAGTTTGTTTTTTTTTCCTATACAAGTAGATAATTTTGCCATGGCATTCTCTGTATTTAGAACTGGAAATATATTTAATCAGTCTTTTTAGTTTTACATACAGCAGTCTTAAAATTCATCTGCTCTTGAATACTTTGCTTCTCCTGTCAAGTGCTTTTGGAGGAGACTTTCACCATACAAAATTTTTCTGGACAAAGTTGCAAAATAAAGCTAATTTTTTTTCTGTTTATTATAGCATACATAACCCCGAGAATCTTATTAAATGTTAGATAAAGGGATATTAATCCATTTCATTGAATACAATATATGTTTTTCCATATTTCTAACATGTCTACTTCATTTCACAAAATAAAACAGCTTCAAGGAACTAGTAGCTCTAATCTTTCCAGTCGCACATAAAAACTTACAAAACTTAACAGGGAAGCATTACTTCAAATATTTGCTGAAAAATGTAGTCTGAAATTTTGGAATTTTTGAGTAAATAAATAACCAAACTCATTAGTTAACAGTTTCATTATAAAAGTAGAGTAGAAGAAATAAGGAATATTTTTACCAGAGAATGCTACTTCTTTTTTAGTGAAAAAATTTTGATCTATGGTGTAGAAAAATAGCAGCTGTATACTCATGAAAAGATGCTAGACAGTACTGTCATTTAACTTTTTATTTATGCTTTGTGTATGAAAAAACAGACATAATCTGACAGAATTCAATGCCAAAATTTAGTAGCTTTTAAGTTACTGCAATTTAGGGCCTCTTTTTCAAATAACATTCTTGTCTCTTTTTTTTCCTTTTTAATGATTTCATATATAATTCAGATTCATAGAAAGAAATTATAAAAATCAAAAATGGATAAGTCACTTTATTTTCATGTCATATGATTTTTCTTCTTTAGTCATGATTTATTTAAACAATGCGGAGAGCACCTGAAAATTGCTTTGTTTCCAGATAAATATATTTCTTGTTCTTTCACTAGTACATACAATTGTGTGAACAGTAGCATTTCTATATACATGGAAAAAAAACACTGAAATTCCCAAATATATATGAATTTTTGTCTCTTCTATAGACACATATTTGTAAACCACCAGTTTAAGGAAAAAGAAATTCTCAAATAAGGAAGAGTTTCTAAAATCAAAATCTTTTTGAAATTCAGGTTTGAATTTAATCAAAACAAAATTTGGAGATAAGTTATTGGTCTTTTTATTAAACAAAGGGAATGTGTTCAAATCATGAAATGAAGATTTCTAGATTGCCATTGCTTAAAAAGAATAAAAATATTATGAAATATTTAATTGCGATGTCAAGGTGCAAAATGTTCTCTTCTCTCTCCTCTCATCTTCATAAAAAAATAGTTTATGATAGACAAAATATATTTTGAAGGGGAAAAAGTGTTTATAGCAAAGAGAGATAAGTAAAATATATAGAGCATAGTAGATGTGAGAAAGCCAATGATTTAAGGTTTGTTTCACTATTATGTTTTTTTTTAATACCCTTGCTTATTAGTCTGACAAAAATCTTAATCTTGTTACACTCTTAGAAATTCATGACCAGTCTTCTAGAGAAGTAAGAAGTTTCTGTATTATCTTTCATATTGTCCAGATGCTTATTATTTTGACTCAAAATCTATAAATTCTTTGCCATGTTTTCAACAAGATATTTTCACTTTTCCAGTCAAAAGACTAATGTTATGTAGCTGTTCTGCACAACTTTAAGTTGCATGTGAGGAGCAAAATGATAATAAATCAAGCATACATGTTATGTATAAAATACTGTGCACAGCTTAAAAATGCATCTACTACAGATCAAGTCATGACTTTTGACATCAAGTTCATTAAAAAGTGATAACCATTTTAAACTATTTCAATGACATCTTTCTTTATATTTATCTGTTACATAAGTAAAATACTACTATGAGTGTCCTGACTGTCCTTCTGGTGAAGGACAGGTATAAGTCAGGCTTATCCATCTTATAGGCGATAGCAGAGCTACAGTGTGAGAGTGTATCCAAGATTCACACCCAACAGATTTTCTAATTCCTTACAAACCTTTATTTCTCACAGTCAACACAAGCATGAATGTTGTAGCTTCTGTCTTCAGTTTGACCTACTTACCATTATTATTTCCCCTCCACCAGTCCTCTTCATCTTTCTCCCTCTCATTCAGATTGTTTTCTCATACTATTAGCAAACAAGCAAAATAATGCTACTGTAATTTAAGCAGAATGTAGGCAATCTTGACCCTTATCTCAGTTCATTACACTTTAGGGCATGGTTAACTGATGAATGATGGAGGATTGGCATGAATGATAGAGGAATGGCACTCCATGTTGGCCTAATTCTTTACCTGACCCATGTACAATCCTGATTGACTTCAGTGGAAAGAGGGTCAAATTAACCCTTGAATGTCACATTTCCTTGATATGTTAAACCTATATACCTCAAGACAGCTGAAATTTGCTATTGTTTCTGATGGAACTGGTATCAAAAGCTCAGTGAAAGTGTCTTTTTTCCACATAATTACCATTAAGGTGACAGAGTAAAGACAAGTTCCAACCGACAGAGCACTTTTACATAGATATTCTATTCTACAAAGGGAGTTAAAACACTGGCTGATTCTCATCTAGACATGATTTCAGCCAGACTCGACTGATATATCAGTTGCAATTTAAATCTGTGCTTAATCATAAATGTGTTAGCCTGCAAATAACATTTAGTTTTACACAGCATATACCAAAGAAGGAATTAGTGTCTTCTAATTCTGTTGTTTTACTTCTCTTGGTTTTCTTGTGGATAGATCAACATAAATAATGTGATTTTTATCTTACATTGCTCATGATTAATTGAAGACCAAAAATTATAGATTAACCAACACCTCATTTATTTTGTAGTATTGCTTCAAATTATGAAAACAAATGCTCAATTTATTTTCTATGTGCTGGGAATAAAACTTCCATGGAAAGGCAAATACACACTCGCGCACACACACACACAAACAAATAATGCTGAAATTATATTGCAGATATAATTTGCAATTATTGTAAACACAGTGACATGTTTGGAGTATCTCAGTAACATTACAAATAAATAAGTAATCATAAGGCACTAATATCTAGTATGAGAAAAAGTATCTCATATACTTTCCAATAAAAGTATATGACTCTTTTCATCTAAATCTCTACATTTCTAAAAAGCTTTATCTGGTCTGAATATTCAAACAGAAAAGAACGCCATTCACAAAACATTTTTGCAGAAACCCTTCAAAAACTTTTTGTCCCCCTAAGTTTCAGATTGTTCAATATGACAACAGTAATTTAACAGAATTATGAATAAAACCAAAATTTAAACAAACGCCATCGCTACTATTGTTTTTATTGACTTAGATATACTTTTTTTCTTGGTTCTATAGCTGCATTTTCTCTTTTTTTTTTCTTATCCAGTGCTTAGAAGTAATTAATGTGCCCAAGTAGTTGCAGCATAAACATAGTTGATATTTTTGTGGTTATTGATTCCTGCGCAAAGCTTATTCAGTATTTCCCTATGGTTTCAGTACCAAACACTTGTTTTGTGCCAATTCCCAGCATTACAATATCACAAACAATCCCGATGATTTAAAGAGGCATTCTAACTTGCTGCTTGTAAATCACATGATATGCTAACATATGTGTTTAAAATCTATCCAAACCTGCAACATAATGATAATTCACCCCTCTTTTCTTTAGTAACTGGTAGATCAAAAATATTTGCTTCATCCTTGGGCCAGATTTTTTTTTAATTGGCCAGAAAAATAAATTAACAGAAACAAAGAATTCCATCTGGCAATTTCTCCTGCTGTTTGTATTTCATATTTTACTCATAAGCACATGAAGAACCACCTGCAAGGGGTTTTGGTAGTGTGAAAATTCTTTTATATCTGTAGGTCAATCTAGTGATTAGGAAATGAATAATTGCCAAGGAATAAGTAGAAGAGGAATGAGAAAAAAATGCATAAGGTGGAATAACAAGTGTAAACAATGAAGTGATGGTTAGGGTATGGTTTTGGTTTTGAGCTGGGTTATTATGAAGATAATTTTCTTTCTGATACAAGGATGTCTGATTATCTAAGGAACACAGCAAGTAGCATGCTTGCTCTTCCTGGTAGTGGAATGTTTGTTTTAGGTAAATGAGTGTATTTTAAAAGAAAGATGATGTATCATTTGTTTGGGATGCTAAATGCCTACTAACTTTATGCCAGAAATTGCTGAATTATAGTCTTGAAACCAGTGTAATTTAAATTATAACTCTTCCTCATGATACACATTTCGGCATATGTAATTCACATCATATCCCATAAACAATATTTATATATCTTGATGCAAAGTAGCAAAAAACCTTCCTTATTCAGTAATTACAGATGAATTAAAGAGTCTCTAAAACACAGAGTGCCATATTCCCAGTTGTGGTTTTGCATGGCTGGTTTCTCATGGAGAAGCAGGGGACTGCAGGGGTGGCTTCTGCAAGAAGCAGCTAGAAGGTTTCCCTAGGCCCAAAAGGGTAAACACCAGCTGGGCTCAAGGCTGGACTCACCACTGACTCAATCAGTGATGGTCATAGTGCCTCTGTGAATTAAATTTAGGAGAAAAAAAAACAACACTAGCAGCTGCTCTTTGCTGTCAGAGAAGGGAGTGAGTAGACGTAAGCAACTTTGCAAACACCAAGGTCAGTGAAGAAGGTGGGCAAGAGGTGCTGCAGACACCAGAATGAAAGATTTCCCTGCAGCACCTGGAGAAGACCATGGTGGAGCAGGTGTCTCCTGAGCAGCCCATGGAAGAGGATGGGGAGCAAAGATTTCACCTGCAGCTTGTGGAGAGACCCCATGCTGGAGTGGGTGGAGATATATGGAAGACACTGTGACCCACATTGGAGCAAGCTCCTAGCAGCACTTGCAGCCTAAGGAGACAGAGGCTCATGCAATAGCAAGTTTGCTGGGGGGACTTGTGACTCCGTGGGGAAACAGGCTGGAGCAGTCTGGGCCTGAGAGACTGAGAGACATTCTATGATTCTATGACTGCACCCCACAGCAGTGACTCATGCTGGGGCAGTTGGTGAAGAGCTGAAGCCCTGTGGGAAAGGACTTATGTTGGAATTCATTAAGGACTATCTCCTGTGGGTGGGACTCCACACTTAGGCAGGGAAAGAGTCTGAGGAATGCCCCCCCACCCCAGCTAAGAAGAAAAACAACTTGTGAGGAACTGATGGAAACCTCCATACCCCGCCCCCTGCCCATGCTACAATGTGGGATGAGAGGAGAGAAATAATAAATAAAGTTAAGTCTGCTAAGAAGGGAGGGGCAGGGAGAGGGATTTTAAGATCTGGTTTTATTTCTCATTATCTTCCTCTAGTTTCTCTCTGTTTGGTTTTGGTTTTCTGGGGTTTTTTTCAGTCCGTGCTGAGTCTGTTTTGCCCATGATCCCAATTACGGACTGATCACTCCCTGTCCTTATCTCCACTCCTAAGCCTCTCAATATATATATTTTCTCCCCTGTCCAGCTGAAAAGGGGAGTGGTAGAGCAACATGGGTGGGCATCTGGCCTCTAGCCAGGATCGAAACACCACACCAGTACAGAATGAGAAAAACTGGCTGCAAAGCTACATGTAAAAAGGGCAGTGTGGCTGAAACCATGACTCTTCTCCAGATACTACAAGTGAAGTGATATACTAGGAAATGGCATACATGTTGGGCAGTGGAGTAAAATTACTAAAATTTGCATAGTGACATTAGGTACAAATATAAAGAAGTGTAAATTCCTTATTAGTTCACTTTGTTCTGTTCCACTTACAAATTATAAAACAGTATTTGTGTATGGACTGGATAAGTGGACAGTAAAGTGGATTGAAAATGGGCTGAACTGCCAGGTTCAAAAGACTATGATCAACACAAAGTGCAGGTGGAGGCCGGTCACTTATGATGCATCCTACAGGTTAAGAACACGGCCAATACTGTTTAACATCTTCATTAATGAGGTAGATTGGATAGGTTGCACCCTCAGCAATTTCACAGATTATACAAATGGGGCATAGGGAACGTGGCTGATTAGAAGTTCTTGACTCCATTGAGAGGGATGCGGGCAGGCTGATACATTGGACAGAGAACAATTCCATCAAGTTCAACAAAGGAAAATGCATAATCCTGCAATTGGGGAGGAATAACCCCATGCACCATTACAGGCTAGGAAGATGACTGACTAGAAAGCAGCTTGACAGAAAGGGCCTTGGAGTCCTGGTGGAAAACAAGTTGAACGTGAGCCAGCAAGATGACCTCAATGTCAAAAAGGTCAATGGTATCCTGGGGTGCATGAAGAACATGGCCAGCAGGCTAAGGAAGTTTATCCCCCCCCTCTACCCTGACCTACTGAGATCACTTTTGGAATGTTCTATTCAGTTCTGGGTTCCCCAGTACCAGAAAGACAGGGAACTACTGGAGATAGTCCAGTCAAGGGCTACAAAGATGATTAGGGGACTAGAGCATTGTATGAGGAAAGGCTGAAAGAGCTGGGTCTGTTTAACCTGGAGAAGGGAAACCTGAGAGGAGATCTTACTGATACTTAAAAATACCAAAAGGGCAGGTGTCAAGAGCATGAGGAAGACTTTTCTCAGTGGTGGCCAGCAACAGGACAAGGGGCAGCAGGCACAAATTGGAACACAAGGAGTTCTACCTGAATATGAGGAAAAACTTTATCATGAGGAAAATATGAGGAAAAACTGTCACTTGGAGTGTGACAGAGCACTGGAACAAGTTGTCCAGAGAACTTGTGTAGTCCCCTTCTCTGCAGATATTCAAAACTTGCCTGGATGTGATCCTGTATAACCTGCTCTAGGACATCCTACTTCAGTAAGGAGGTTGGACTAGAAGATCTCTAGACATCCCTTCCAACCACTATTGTACTGTGGTTCTGTGATTACCAGCAGGTCAACAGAGATGATCCTTCCCCTCTGGTCATCACTGTTGAAACATACCTGGGGTGTTGTATAGAGTGCTGAGCTCCTCAATACATGTGAAGACATGGATATATTGGAGTAAATTCAGCCAAGGGGAGTGAGAGTGATGGTGGAACTGAAACAGCTGGAATATAAGAAGCTGAGAGATTCTGGAAAACAAAGGCTCAAGCGGTCTTGGTAATGTATATAAATAAATACTGGGTAGGGGTCAGGAAAAAAATTGAGCCAGACTCTTCTCAGTGTTGTCCAGTGACAAGACAAGAGACAGTGGGCACAAACTGAGATACAGGAAGTTCTATCTGAACGCAACCCCCCCCTGCTTTTTTGTGGTGACATACTGTGCTTTTTTATACTATGATGTTTTTCAAACACCAGAACAGATTGCCAGGAGAAGTTGTAGAGTTTCCTTTCTTGGAAATACCCAAAACCTGGCTGACGATGTGCTTTTCAGCCTGCTCTGGTGGGCACTGCTTTGAGCCTGGGGATACTATGAGATGGTGTCCAGTTGTCCCTGCCAACTTCAACTACTCTGAGATTGTGTGATTCTGTCATTTGAATAGTTCTGCGTGTGTTCCTTGGTAATAGTGTGGAATAGCATCATTATGTAGGGACATTTTTATTAACAGGAGGGCTTTTCTTATATTATTGAGCTGCTTTGTACTTTGTGAGGAACCTTAGACTAGAAAACAGAAGCAATGGTAGTCATATAAAAACTAAAATATTTTTAGATCACTTTTCATTGTCTATTCAAATCTTGGTTGTTCTAATAGATTTTCTTTCCCTCTAGATTTATAGAAGGCCATCTGTAGAGAAACAATAATCTACTCCTTTAATTCTGGAAATCAAATTACTATGCTTTGTTCTGCATAACAATGTTATTGAGACACTGTATAATTGAAAAATATTTCAGTTAACCCTGGTCTTGCAGCATGAACTCTGGAATCAGTGATTTATTTGCAAGAATCCTAGAGTCACTAGACTAGGCAAACATTCTGCATCTGGGTACAAAGATAAATAACATGACATGATATATTTAGAAAATTATAGTATAAGCCAAGAGAAATATAAATAGGAGGAGGATAATTCATTTTCTTGCTAGGAAATTCTAGAACATGTAGGGTCACTGAAGAGAGAATTTAAGAGAAGGCAGGGAAATTTTTTTCATTTTCCCCCATGAATAAATCAAGGTACTGCAAGAACGAATACTTACTCTGTGACTGGCACTGCACATTCATTGTTCATGTACATCTGTATTGTTACTATTGTTAATTCATACAATGTCTATTTTAGAAAATTTAAAGTTGAACTGCAGTTTAGGTGAAGAATTTCTCAATAAGACATAAGCATTTGATGGAACTGTTTACTATAGGAATAAAGCAATAGGCTGGCATGTGTAGGAGGCTCCGGTGAATCCATGCTCAAAATCCTTGAAAGACAAATGTCTTTGAAAACTTTATTTTGTGCAAATGCCCCAGTTATTCAAAGTAGTTAAACACCTACTTTATTTCAACTGTGTGCTTATTAGGGTTGTTAAATTGGAATAGATTGATGCTTTTCTGCATCTGATCACAAGTTTTGTAATGTCTCTTCCACACATATTTTGAATATTTTCTTTAATAGAGAACATTTGGCAGAGTTCTAGTTTCACTATCTCTTTCCACCAAGAAAAACAACTCTCAGCAGAAAAAGGTATTAAAAAAATGTTAAGAAACCAATTATTTTTCCTGTACCTGTTATTGTTTTTTAACTTCCATTATAATGCTTATCTTCTCTATCTAAATACTCTTTTCTTATCTCTAGCTGCCTGTTCAGCAGCTGTTGGTAGCCAAATTGTCACTTCCTATTCACTTTTTGATGAGAAACTTGATTTTGAATATTCACCAGTTCCTTCTAAATGTTTACATAATAGCTTTCTACTAATTAAATTCACGTCTTTTGGACTCTGTACTCTGACAGTTTCTCTTCTTTTCACTTTCCCCTTGGTTGTCTATTCCACCATTCTCTGTTTTGGCTATATGCCTGAATATATTTTCCGCTTTGATGGAATTTATCTCCAGACTCACCAAAAAAACTGCGGGACAGGATATGAGTGCTTCACTTTTTTTTTCTCAGTTAAAGTTACTGGTATGGAATGGGTCAAACACACTCACAGCTTCACAGCCCACACATTGACTTTGCAGCTTTATTCTTTTTTGTTCGTCTCTATCTTTATAAAAATCTCTTCAACACTGGTCTTACATTTATAATTAAGCATGATGAACTATGTGCAAAAACTACGGGCTTTAATCCCATATAAAGTTTTCTCAGTTTGCAAGCTCTTTCTGGTGAGAAATATCCTTTATAGCACAATGCAGAAGCATCTAAGCAGTTTGAAAGATATGTGAATAAGAATTAATGAACGTTTATGACACTTCTGAGGATAAAGAATAAAGTAGCTTCTGTTCTGTACTTCAAAAATATTTGTTGACTTCTATAAATTGCAATTCCTAGTACTGTTCACAAATGATTCAGCATTTCCAATTAATCAATTAAAAGACCATTCTCTCATGAGCTCACTGGATTTCTCATTTAGATATCATGAGATTAATGGGATTGTCACCCCAAAACAGAAAAGACAGAAGTGCTTCAAGCTCTCAGGAAACCATCACAACAGTGATTCAGTATTACCATACTGCTGTTAAGATCTCCCTGCTACTGTTCCCTGTGGCTTTCCCTTCAGAAGCCATGTTTTGCAGATGACTTTTAGTTGGAATTGTCCTCTATGAAGCAGATTTGGCCTAAATCTCTTCTAGGACTGAAAAGTACAGCAGACATTACAATTAGAGTGCCACAGCACACAACCTCCTCGTTAACTTTGGATGATAAAATCCATACGCTTTTGAATACATTTTCAGGATTTTAATATTTAAAGAGCACTTCCACTGTGACACATTAATATACTTTGAATTAAAAACTCATATAAATTTCATTAACTCTCATCTTGTCAAAATTTTATCAACAATTATCTATTCTTTGCTGCATGAGAAAGAAAAAAACTTACACATAAACTTCTACATCTAACGTCGTACTTTTACACAAACATGTAAATTGTCCCTTAAATATCCATGGACCACAGAAAAGACCCGAGTGGAATAGATTAGTGCAATAATAATTTAATTAATCTTGAGACAGAAAAGAAACTGTTCTCAGTGAATTATAATAAAATATTACAGCCTTAATTTCTTCCTTTTTCTTTTTTCTTCTGCTATAGTATTTAACATTTATCTCATGCAAATATTTCCAAATGCTGTAGCTTTACTCTTATTGAAATCATGCTGACCCTATCTGAAGCAGTAAAGAAAACATGTATCTGTCTTACATATAATTCTCTTAAAAAAAAAAAAAAAGAGAAATTACAAAATCTCAATTTCAAGAGTGGAGATACTTCTGCTAGTTATGTAATAGGTCCTAAGAGCAACTACTTCCTTGGAAAGAGAAGATAATATCACGGTTAACCATTAGTAGTAGGACTATTGGACTGGGGAACATTTTTGCAGTACTCTTTCTGAGATGAAACTGGCAGCTTAGAGTACATCTCTGCCAAGGAAAATGAGAGATACTGGTGTTACTTACTCTTGTAAGCTTAAAATATCAATGATGAGGTCTTAGATGCCAAGTCTCTAATTATATCTTTCCTTGTTTTTACTGTCTGTGCTTCAGCTTTCCTGATGCAGAAGACAAACATGAGACATCATTTTGCCAGAAAGAGAGTTTTCTGTGGGGAATTCAGGGAGGAGAAAAAATGCATTTAATATTTATTGTAAAGATAGTCATATTCTTCTTTAATATGGCTACCTAATGTTATTGCATCATGTTGTATCACTTCTGAGGCACCAGTCTAACTGAACTGGTGAATTTGCTTGATTCTGGTGTGAGGTTCTTCCATACATGGTGCACAAGAGTGGAAATTTTTACAAATGTCACAACACTGAGCAGACATTACAGCACACCACAGAACCTTACTGGTGTGCAATGCAAGAAGTTCATCTTATACTTTCCAGTATAGAAACAGAAATAAAATACAAAATTTGGCTGGAGCATATGAATTGAATGGAGAGCAGTTTGTCCCTTTCAATGGTACGTAGAAGAGTCTATGCATTGGTGTGTTGGAACATACAATTTTGTCAGCCTTTCCATTTGAGAAGGGCTGGCCAGGAAGACTGGGAGAAGGAGTCATTACCTGTACAAAACAACACTTTAAGTGAATGGAGCTGTGCTTTGGTGTGAGTAACAAGCAGCTGAGAGCTCATGGGTAATGATCAGAATATATATCCCCACACAGCATGAGATATGTAATAGTGTGGTACACTCTTGCTACAAAATGACTAATTGAGAAGAGGAAGTACTGATATCTTCAGGAAGCCTCACTATTACAGGCCATCTTTCTAATGGAGGACTTTACCATTCTGACAGATACAGAAAGGACAGTTCTGGGCTTCAGTTCTGGGCTCCCTGGTATAAAAAAGACAGGGATGTCCTGGAGACAGTCCAGAGGAGGGCTACAAAGATGATTAAGGGCCTGGAGCATCTCCCTGGTGAGGAAAGACTGAGTGAGCTGGGACTGTTCAGCCTAGAGAAAAGAAGACTAAGGGGAGACCTTATAAGTTTATAAATATCTTAAGTATGAGATGCAGGGGGAAATGGCAAGCCCCTTTTCAGTGGTCTGTGGAGATAGGACAAGGGGCAATAGCTGCAAGTTGGAGCACAGGAAGTTCCGCACCAACATGAGGAAGAACTTTTTCACAGTGAGGGTGACAGAGCACTGGAATAGACTGCCCATGGAGGTTGTGGTGTCCCCATCTCTGGAGATATTCAAGACCCGTCTGGACGCCTATCTGTGCAATATGAGCTATCAAGTCTGCTTTTGCAGGGGGCTTGGACTTGATGATTTCTTGAGGTCCTTTCCAACCCCTATGAATCTGTGATTCTGTGACAATTCTGTAATGTAGATATCTGGAGAGCACCGAGGATTATGTTTGGACACAAGCAAGTGTCCCATAGCAGGGAAAGGTCATTGGACATGTTATTTATGATTAAGGAAGGACCAATTCTTTAAGAGTATTCAGGTCAACAGCAGATTTCACAGCAGGGAAAAATGTTCTCAAGTTAGCAGGGTTGAGACCCTAAGAGAAGTGACAAAGATGAATAGCAGCATCACAAACATGGACTTCAGGAGAACAGATTTCATCTTATTCAGGGTTATGTTTGGCAATGCCCCACTGGAAAATCCTTTAGGCAAGGGGAGAAAAGCTCCTGAAAGCAGAAGAATCCTCTATTTTGATGTGCATGAAGTCAAGCAACCATGGCAGAAGGCCAGTACTGATGAATGAGGAATACATGACTGAGATAAAGTTCAGAAGACAAAGTATGCAGAAAGAAGAATCAAGGATTCCTGGGAAGAATCTGTACATTCAGAGAAAAAAGAATGGCAGAGTTCGTCGGAAGATAACAACAGGGAGGGATGAACGAGCTAAAAAGGGCCTCTAAAAGTACCATCTTAGCAAAAGGAAAGCTAAGGAAAATGTGAAACATTGAACGTACTGACAGAGCACATGGAAAATGCTTTCCTTTTCCTCTGTTTTTAACAATTAAGGCTTGACCTCAGGTATCTCAGGACCATATGTGAACTGCCAGAGTCAGTGTCAGGGATGCCACTACCCACAGTAACAGAAGACAGCCTTAGGGACCACTCTAATCCAACTGGACACTTTAAATAGTCATGGGACCAGAAAAGATGCATCTAAAGATGCTGAGGAAGCTGGATGATATAGTTATGAGATTGTTCTTCCTCATCTTCAAAAAGCTTTATCAATCAGGAGAGGTTCATGATGACTGGAAAAAGGCAAACAGTACATTCATCTTTCAGAAGGGCAAGAAGGCTTTACTCCCTAGTAAGATTAGACAAAGTTTTCCTGGAATTAAGTTTGTTAATGACACCAGACTGAGGAGGTCAATAGACTGGAAGGCAGAACTACTATCCGAAGGCATCTTGACAGATGGAGAAATCCGTAAACAAAACCTTCATGATGCTCAACATGGTAAATGCCAAGTCCTGCATTTGGGATGGACTAACCTCCACAGAACAGTATTGTCTGGTAACTGACTAATGAAGGGCTCTTCAGAAAAGGATCTGGTGGTCAAGAATTCCAATATCAATCATCAGTTTATTGTTATAATGAAGATGACCAACCATATAATGGGCTATATTAGCATGAATGTGACCAACAGGTGGAAGGATGTGATTATTTCCCTCTATTGAACACATGTGATATCACATCTAGGGTACTGTGTTGTCCTAGTTCTGACCAGGACAGACTTAACTTCCACAGGCAGTCAGCATAGGTGAGCTGAGTTGCCCTGGGCTTTTTTTCACACCACATGACATCACTATGGTCATTATGCACGGCCATTTATAAATGGACATGAGTAGAGTAGCCATATAGAGAGCACCCTGAAGAAATAAGTGGGGATAGGACAAGGGGCAATGGCTGCAAGTTGGAGCACAGGAAGTTCCGCACCAACATGCGGAAGAACTTTTACACAGTGAGGGTGACAGAGCCCTGGAATAGGCTGCCCAGGGAGGTGGTGGAGTCTCCTTCTCTGAAGATATTCAAGACCCGTCTGGACGCCTATCTGAGTGATATGCCCTAGGGAGCTGCTTTGGCAGGGGAGTTGGACCCGATGATCTCTTGAGGTCCCTTCCAACCCCTACAATTCTATGATTCTATGATTCTATGATCTCTGAGGATTTAGCTATGTCTTATACATATGGTAGGGCAGGTACTTGCAATGTAGACAGACAAATTACCATACAGATCATAGAATCATAGACTCATATAAGTTCAAAAACACCTCTAAGATTATGGAGTCCAACCACTAACCTATTACTGCCAAGTCCACCACTAAACCATGTCCTTAAGCATAACATCTGCATGTCTTTTAAATACCTCCAAGGATGGTGACTCAATCACTTCCCTGGGCAGCCTGTTCCAATGACTGACAACCCTTTGGCACAGAAATTTTTCCTAACATCCAATCTAAACCTCCCCTGGCACAACTTGAGAACATTTCCTCTTGTCTTTTTGCTTGTTACTTGAGAGAAGAGAATGAGAACCACCTTACTACAACTTCCTTTCAGTTAGTTGTAGAGATTGACAGTCTTCTCTCAGCCTCCTTTTCTCCTAGTTAAACAAGCCCTCTTGTGCTCCAGACCATTCACCAGCTTCTCTGGGCCTGCTTCAGCACCTCAATATCTGTCCCAACCTGAACACAGTACTCGAGGTGTGGCCTCACAGTGCCGAGTACAGGCGGATGATCACTTCCCTAGTCCTGCTGGCCACACTATGATGCAAATCAGAATGCCATTGGCCTTCTTGGCACACTGCTGGCTCATATTCATCTGGTTGTTAACCAACAGTCCCAGATCCTTTTCCAACAGCAGCTTCCCAGCCACTCTTCCACCAGCCAGTAGTGTTGCATGGGGTTGTAATCCAAGTGCAGGACCCAGCACTTGGCCTTGTTAAACCTCATAAAGTTGGCCTTGGCCCATCAATCCAGCCTGTCCAGATCCCTCTGTAGAGCCTTACTGTCCTCCAACAGATTAATATTTGTTCCAAATTTGATGTCATCTGCAAACCTGCTGAGAGGGCAACTTGATCTCCTCAGGCATTTAAACTGTAAATCTTTAGTACTTTATTGTTTCATTCATGACACATAAATATTGCATTTTCCTTGATTCACAATGCCTACATCTGATAGGGAAAAGAAAATACAATATTTGCTGGTGTAAATTGTAAACTTGATCATACACAAGTACATGCTCTGGCACTTTTGTCAGGGAATGAGTTAATAAAATATTAAAAATAATTAATAACAAGGACTCATTTTGGTTTTTAAGGTCCCTTAAAATCCAAAGAAAGCAAAAGAAACTTGTTCATTGAGGTGAAACTTCAAAATTAATGCTTTTTGAAGAATACATTCAATATTTTAAAAAATAACTCCACCAAATGAAAATAGTTGCTTTGCATGTCCTAGCATTTACCAAAATATTCTCCTAAAAATGAAAAAAAGTTTTGACTTTATGAATATAGTAATTTCATCGATAAATAGCTTACTAAACCATCCTGATTGCACCCTTATTTGTGAAATTGATACGGCACTTCATATCATAATATAGCTACACAATGTCATGGTAACACTTAGAGCTCTTTCCTATGGCTGTGATTTCACTATCCTAACAGTTTCGTATGACTTTGGGATTTAGTGTAAATGCTTTTTTATGTTTTCTGCCTCAATATTTTTCATAATATTGACAGTGAGGTATAAATCCACATCGATTCTGCAACCACATTACACTACTTCACAATGTGTGTGAGAAACACTGGGTCTCAGGCAGGTTCTAACTGCTTGAATTTCAGATTATGGTGTGTTTTCTTTGCAGATAATACCTCCTTAATTGCATCCAAATGAAAAACTACTACTCCTTCTCCCAAGACTTCAATAAATTGGTGAGCTGATCAGAATGGTAGTTCACAATATGTTTTTTAAAAAGTTTGTTGACTATCAGTGAGTAATTTAAGAGTAGATGGTGTCCATTGGCTTAGACAGATGGAGTCTTCCTCTGCCTAGATAGCAAACAAAATATGTCAACCAGTGTTTGAACTTCCTTAGTATCTATTAAAAAAAAATTAAAATATTAGTCCTCACTAATGATAGAAGAGGGTTAAAACTGTCAAAATTTGATTCATACAACTTGCATACTGAAAACCAGAGTCATAGAGAGAAAAAAAGACCTTTAAGCTCATCAGTTCTAAGTGTAAAGTTTGCTTTGTGTAAACATAAACAGTAGTTATAAGATAGTTCATGTGAACCATACTGTCACTTGATCAAACTAGACAGAGAGAAGACTACATCGCTTTGAAAATGGAGTAAGTCTGAAATTAATATATAACAAGTGCAATCTGATTTCACCTCAACTTGTTACTGATCTTCAACAGATGCTGTAATACACAGTTTTGTTCTGACAGTCCAGAGTAAATTTTGCTGGTCAATGGAAGTAAACATAAAGAAGAAATACCCATCAGATCGAGATAATGTCTTTTCTGTAATAACCTGTTCTTTAGAAAATTCAGAAGCAAAACATTTTCCTTCTAAAGCTTCTATGTTGGAGAAAGCTCATGACTGATGACATGTGATTCCCAGAAAAGTGCCCTAACAATTAAGTCATTGGCACAGAGACATCTGGAGAAGAGAGCAAGAGGCTCTTTATCCACCCTGTTAAAATTATATCCTGTGTGGATAGTGCAACATTCAGAGAGAGGCAAAACCATAAGGGAGTGTCAAAGAACTGGAGAGATAAAACCAGAGAAAACATGATCCCAGCCATGCAGTCCAGCAATGTATTCCAAATTCTCTAGGTGACTAGTTTATCTGACATATTCTACAAAGAGCTTTTGAATCATTCTCTCAGACTTCAGTGCTTAAGAAGCATGGTAATGTCATCTTTACAACAGTTCTCTGTCTCACTTCTGCCTCCATAGTTAAGCACCCAATCACCTTCTATCTTAACTCAGACCCACAAAAATCAATTGTTTTGGATCAGGCCCCTAGAACAGCATAAAGTACTGAAGCAAATAGAAATTACAGGTGTCATAACTGAGAAATCAGTTATTTAATTTGGTACCTGGAAAAAAAAATCAATGCTTGACTTTCAGCATATTCGAAAATGTAATCCTTCTGCTTAAAAAGTTTAACTTAAAAGGATAACTTCTGTTCCCCAGTTCTGATTAGAAGGATGAAAGAAGTATATATTGGTTAACTGTCTGTCACTATACTGTATTCTCTTGCGTTGTATTTACAAAGAAGCAAGAATTGTGTTGGTGCAGAGGAGATCAATAAGAAGTCTGTTATCAATCTACTAGCAAACTTTGAAGTTAGAGAAAAGGAGAACTATATTGCTTTCAAACATCCTTGACAGTTTAACAAAGATGTAGCAAAGACAGAGAAAGAGATGGGGAGGAGCTGTAATGACCGCCCTTGGTAGCAAAGAAAAGAAGAATGACTCAGGTGCTGAAGAGTTACATGAACCACATAGTTTCATCCTTCAGAGTTCAGGGCTATTAGCTATTTTCTTCCACTGACAATGAACAAAAGAACAAAGCAAGAAACAGAATATCTGTCCAAACAGACTTTCCAAGTTTATTGGTCTAACAGCTTGACTTTCACGAAGAAAGTGTGAAATAATGGAGTAAGGAGCCATAGAACGTACGATATCTAGCCTTGAAAAAGAGATTTATTAAGCCTTTAAAATAAAATAAAAACTATTGATCTTTTTAACATGTAAACCACATAGGTAGTAGAATGCATCACAGTGTAATATAAAGGCAAGCACATACATTTATTTTCATGTAAAATTTTCTCATGCTGCACTACAGTTCCCTTCAAGGAACAAATTTTTTCAAGAGGCAGAACTGACTTTATTGTTTACATTTAATCCATTCTAACTGTTTAAAGAAAGAAGCAATCTCATACTATCTGATTAAAATAGGGAGGTAGCTAAGCAAGACACAGGGAGCTCCAAAACATTTTATTATCTCTTACACAGTGCCTCCATGGGGTATTATTAGATGTTCTGGGACTGCATATGTGCTGTATGGTGTCTTTGCTGAAAATTGTTCTCCTGACCACAATATGATACTGAGATTAGCAGCATTGCAGGTCTTTGTCTTCAGGGACAGACTTTTTGCCCCTGAATCTTAAGAGTCCCTGCATGTTATTAATCGGAGATACAGCTTGTCTCTCTTGTGTTCTCCCCCTGGCTCCATATGAACAAGTCTGTAGAGGCAGTAAACTCAGCATCTGTGACAATTTCCTTACTTTGAAAGAACATGCAGTATGAGCTTTGCATTTCATTATGATTATGAATTGCTAATCTAACTCCATAAGCATGTAAAATAACAGCCCTTGAAACATGAGGTCATACTTTTAGCCTTAATATTTACAGACAGAGGTAAGTATGTATGTTTGAGTGTGTGAGCATGTATTTTTCAGGTTTATTGCACCATCTGGGGGAGCTGTTTCTCTGTGGTTCTTTTCTGCTAGCACTGAAGTTCCATTTTGGCCATTGGTGTCAGTGATACAGAATCAGTAGAGGTGAAAAGAGCTAGTGTGACCGAAGAGATAAAATTGGAAACAATAAGGCCTAACCTTGGAGACATATATATCTATGTCAGATGATTTCGAAATGAGGAGAATAGATAAAGGGTCAATTTCAACAGAGGAGGAAGGAAATCCTAAGAATTCAGAAGAAGGAAAGAGTCAAAGATTTGGAGTTTTGGCTTGACTGCTGCTGCTCAAGGGGATGTCCTGAAGGAGAGAAATATTATCAGAACACATGCAAGAAGAAAACAACTGCCTTATCCTTTTGATAACCACATGATGGATGCACTAAAAAAAAAAAAAAAAATAAAAAAAAACAACAAAAAAGGAAACAACCAAAACCAAAAACCGAGAAAACAAGCAACCAAAAAACCCCTCTAAACAATAAAAATCCCACCTCTTATACTGAAAAATAACCCAACAAAGACCCCTGAAGAATTAACAGAAATGATAGTGTAGAACTGTGAGTGGAAGCCTGGAGGGATTAAGTATATTTTAACCAGACAATAAGTTCTATGTCTCCATAAACATATGATGAATATTCATGAACTAGGCCTTTATATTAAAAGAGGAAGCAGAAATGTGTTTGCCTGTAAAAGCTGATTACTTCTTTCGTCTCTCATATGGCTTTTTCTCCCCGTTTCTGTACAACTAATGCATAAGTACTCCTCTTTTACCATTTTATTTCCCATCTCTCGCTAAGACCTTCAAAGCTGGCACTGCAGACAATGAGAATGCAGGCCATTAATTTAACTACCGAAGTACAACAAGTGGCACAGAGAGCATGTCTTCCTTCCCATCATTGTACCTACATGAAAGCAAAAAGTATTTTATTCACTCCTAGAGGTCATATGGAGAAGAGCTGTGACCTGTATTTTTCACTGGTAAGTGGAATAAAAATACCAACAACAAAACCTTTTTGTATTTCCCTCACACTAGCTTAGAATCCAAGTTCCCTGATTATCTTGTGACATAGTGAATCTCATAACAAATGAGAAAATATACCTGCACAACTACCTTTTTGTCCTTAGAAATTCTCACTATGCAACTAGTGAACCGGTGGCACTGTCTACATGAAAATTAAACCTTCTTTGGAAAATGTTTTATTTAATTTAGTCTATATTTTGCAAAGTAAGTTTTCCATTCAGGACGGCAAATGTCCAGTTGCCTTTCATATGTTCTTATTTTTAAATCAAGTATGTTCTATTTAATTTTATAATTTACTGCCACCATCTGCCCCTAGTGTACCTCTTAAGCATTAAATTATTCTCTCACACTGATAAAGTTGCAAAAATTTAAATTAATTACAGTGGAAAGAGTCAGCCAAATGCTGGTTTTATTTACTTTTCTTTTAGGCATGATTTTAGCTTCTGTAATTCCCTAAATCGTTATTTCTTTAGAGTGAGGACTTAATTTCTTATGAGGAGTTAATCCGCAAGCTGCACGAGCTTCTTAGGACACATTTTAAAACACAGAGCTAGGTAATCATTCTTACTTTTGTTTATTTCAGTTTCTCAGACAAGATCATGCAATGTAGAAGTAAAGTGACTTAACGACGAAATGATTGCTTCATCTCCAGTATGTTTAGGTGTGGCAATCACTCCAGTGTTCCAAGGCACTCTTCCAGGAATTAAATAGAAAAAGATACCCACCCCAAACCTGTATTCTGTCACTAAATGATCCCTGAATGAATACTTTTGTCAATAGTATTCACAGAACTACTGAAGAAATAGTAGTTTTTCCATGTTTTAATCTAAAATGAATCTTGAAAAAAGAAAATGATAATCTGATTCTAAAAGAAAAAAATATGGAGACCACTGAGAGTAATATTAAGTCACCTAAGTGAAATTGAGGTCTTTGGAAGGAAGAAAAAAAAATCAAAAAAATCTCTGCAAATTCTTGATCAGGCAGATATTCCCTTAATATTGGTAAAAATTTTGAATGATAAAGCTGTTTAGGAATGGACTGTGAATCTATATGTTTCCTCTCATGTGCCAGTTAAATTATTCATGATGACTCATCTCTTGCTAATCCTTTTTCTTTTTTCCTTGCTGTTGTCTAAACAGACGATATGGATGGCTATTAATTCAGCTAGTTATCACTTTCAGTAAAGAATTCCCTTCACAAATCTGACATGGACGTCACCACTTTTTCAATCTCTCAAGTCAAATTAAAGACTCACTTGTTTTCCCTTTGCTTTGCATGTTTATCTCCTCATAACAGACAGCACTATGCAATTAGTATAAACTCAAAAAAATCCTGGAAGTGTGGCAGGATGAGAGAACCATCCTCGTCCTTTCTATTGTTAAAGGAACATCACCATTTAAAAGATAAAATGTTTTTAATGAAAGGACAATTATTGATCAGAAAAATACAATATGAATTTTTATAAATTTTCGATAGGTAATTTTTTTTTAGAAACTTGTTGCTGTAGTCTAGACCTGGTAATGACTCTTGATTAAAAATAAACTTCTGCAAGAAGTTCAACTGCAGAATGATGTTTTGAGGAAATGAGACCAATTGAAAGTCAAAACTCAAGTACTTTATTTTCAGCAAAGCTTTTACACCATAAAGAGATATTTTAGTACTTGTTAACACTCCTCAAATTTCTCACCAGTTATCACCAGAATTGCCCACCTGGAAATACACTTTACAACAATCAAGAATGTAAGGAGATTAGAAGACTTGGTAGAGCACAATAGATATTTTGCTACAAATAATTTGGATATGCTCATGATAGATGCTATCAGTGAGTGTACACAAGGATATGAATGTAGTACCAGTACTATAAATTTTAACCAATTTTGAACTATCGCTGTGAGAGTCCACTGTGGAGGAGTGCAGGTAGGCAGTGCTGGAAAGAATCCTGGATGGTAAGGCCCTCATTTCTGCTGTTGGAACAAATTTCTGCATCCAAGGCTGCGAAAGTCCATGGAACGAAAGACTACAGAAGTGGAACA
Organism: Gallinula chloropus; assembly: GCF_964237585.1. Taxonomy (NCBI): domain Eukaryota; kingdom Metazoa; phylum Chordata; class Aves; order Gruiformes; family Rallidae; genus Gallinula; species Gallinula chloropus. Next base: position 49,624,887 of record NC_140085.1, on the reverse strand, counting down.
GTTGTTCTTTATAAGTAAGCATCAGCTAGGGCAATAGAAGCTTCCAGATCTCCTCTTGTATCCTTGTTAATGTTCTTTTAATTAATCAGTAAAGTGATCATACAAAACACTAGTTGTGAAATGAATAAACTACAATAGACAAAGATGCCTAAACCTAGCAGTTGAGGTCTTCATATGCCAAAGACAACTGTTTCCCTTTTCTCTATGTGTTGGGTTAGAATCAGCAGTAGGAATCCGGAAAGGGTTCATGACTGTCAGGAACTGGAAGATCTGTTCTAATTTCTTAAGTAATGAGGAACTCTTTCTCATATATTCATGCTAAAAGGAAAAAGCTATGAATGCTTTTCTTTCTGTCCCAGTCCTGTCTGTGCATGTTAGAGGTCTTTCCAGTGTAACTAGGAAAATAGGTCGTCTTCCAAGATGTGTGCTAATATGACTTGCATCTATCTCTTGGTGGGTCATAAGCTAAGACAGCTTTCCTGTTGAACAAGCGAAAGCCTTGCTACTCTTAGATACTTCAGATATAACAACTGTAACACAAAGCAACAAGTGAAGTAACCTCTGAAATCCAGTTAGGACTTGGCTGCGCAAACTCAACCATGCAATGAACCTCCATCCTTTCTAGTGACAGGCTACACTTCCTCATCACATTTCCTATTGGTTTGCCTGATAAAATTATTTACATACGCCAGATAGTGTGCTCATCTTTTTAGGGATATAGAATTTAAATAATAAATTTCTGTTTGGTTATTTGTGTTGGGTTTTGGGGGGTTGTTTTTTGGGTTTTATACTGTTTTTCTCTCTTTTTAAAAACTGTGCTACAGGTACATATTAATTTGGAAAGCTTTGTTCTTGGCAAAAGATCTAGAAAACAGAGTAAACAGCAGCCTACTTAAATTGGAGTTCAAAGTGATTTTTCTAAGTCTATTTTACTGCTTTTATAACTTTGACAGTAAAAAACAAGTTACAATTAGGTGTTTGTTGCATACCAATAGTCCTTGTCAATACTATTTGTAAGGACAAAAGTATAAAGAAAAAAGATAAAACATTTTTTTACATATGAAAAGGGCATCTGATCAGTTCCTGAGTCTACTAATATAGATTACTTATTCAGCTGTTTTTAATTGTAGAATAGTGAAAAACAATTCCACATGTGATCTCAAGCCATTTCTCTCCTTATATGAAACTCACAACAACCAACCACATAGCATTCAATTTGTCTTTGCCTGAGAATGCTAGAATGATTGAAAAAAATAAAACCCTTTGGGAGAAACTGCTATAACAAATATTGGGGCACATAAAATTTATGCAATATCCTCTCAGTTTACAAGAATTCACAAGTTCATTACCTTGCCATATCCCTTTTTTGCAAACTTTGAGCTTCATATGAGCATATCTCCAACCTCTCACATTTAATATATAGTTTTCCCACTTCACATCAGACTCCTTGTGTTGTCCACAGACTTTGCACATATACTTGATATATATATATTTACATATATAACCTCACATGGTTATTGATGCTTAGTTACATTTCCTTAATATACTTTTGGAAGATCATATGGTCATAAATGTTTTCTGATTTGTCCTTATGTGAAATAACATTGATTAAAACTATTAAAGATAAGAGAATCCTAAACAAAGCCTGGGAAATCTGTTAAACCTGTGAACTTGATCTTAACTTTCACTGATGCTCTTCTATAGGAAAGTCAGGCATAGGATTTTTGCTTCAGTTTTCTGATGTAACTATGAAAGAGCAGTAGTAAATAGCATTCTTTGAAGCAGCTGTGCTGCAGATCATTTTTTTTCCTGCAGTTGCTCCTTATTTTATGCAGAACCCATTTATTCACATTCATGGCACTGAGTAAAACACTATTTTAGGTTTACAGTAGTGAAGTGGCAACACATCTTCCATCATAATTGCATTTATAACAATAAAAAAGTTTTCTAAAATATTTCTAGCAAAATGTTCCGTAGAGCAGATTGACTATTGGTGGAAAATGTGAGCAGGAGTTGTTAGGTTTCAATTAATAAATTACTCTTTTTTTTAAAAGACTGCTAGTCACATTCATTTTAAAGTTAAAATGCAGCAGAGAACTGATGAGGTAGGAGAAAAGAAAAATAGATCCTGAATTTTAAAAACCTGCTTTTCTTTCTAACATTGATTTAAAAATAATTGGAATGCCTACCACAATATGTGTCCTTGTCATCATAAAGAAGTTCCTGAAAATCTACATAGCAATCTCTGTTTTAACACATTCAGTGACATGAATTTTCCACTTTCTAGAAGTCTGAAAACAGTGATCCTGCATCAAGAAACCAATTAAGCAAACAAAGAATATAAAAACAGATGGCAAACACAGGATAAGAGTGATATTAAACTTGATTCATCAACTTGTTCTTAGTGTTTGCAGAAATGACCTTAAAAATGTATTTTAGTATCTTGGATTAGAACCAATTAAGGAAGAACCTCCATGAAACATAGACCACCATGAGAATCAGATGTGAAAACTGAACTAAGATTACATTTTTCCAGATAGATTTTTTTTTGGGAAAGAGTGATCTTAAAATTATTTCCACATTAGATCCACAATATGAGTTAACTAGAAAAAGTTCTGGATGATGTGTAACTTTTATGAAAAATATATTTAATTTTAGCATTAGTTTAGGAAAGAAAATGGTCTTTGTCCAATGGATTATATGTGAAGCACAAAAATTGATCAAAGTATAATTTTTACTTAACACTGAAGGTGAATTATCAGATTTAATATTCTCCCAGTAAATGGTTTAGCTTCCACTTTATTTAGGGTCAGCACATAGTAAAAAAAAAAAAAAATCTGTTGGCTTTCAGTACTGGATTTAGTCTGAAAAAGCAATGAACAAAAATGTTCAGTTTCAATGATGTTTTGCTTTTGTTTTGTCTTGCTGAAATAAGAAACTATGTTTCTTATCCACATATAAAAAAAATACGAGATACAAGAGATTTCAAGTCATGTGTAAAAAGAAAGCTAACTAAAAAGATAACTTGATCTTGCCTTTTCATAAAGAGATAAATAGAACTTTTCTTTCCTTCTCTCTGAAAATATAGTGTTAAGGTCACTAACTTAGGTTTAGGTAGTCAATTTCCGCACAAATGAGATCTGAACCTGTGTCTGGGTATTTTCTTGAACATTACACATCTGGAGAGGTAATTTGGTTTGTTTCTGTCTTGCAGAAGAGTTATACACCTTGACTGGGATAGGGACTAGGCAACAGGTGTCTGACATCCTTTGGTATCTGCTGGGTGTTATATAGCCTCTATACCTGACAGTTGGTGACTTTGATTGATCAGGAACTAACACAGATGACAGGATAGAATTGGTCCAGAGTAGGGTCTGATAGATGAGCCATCCATATGAAGCTATCCGGAAAGTGATTAGGTTTTGTACTAAACATCCGAAACTACCAAAGTATAGAGCCAGTTCACTTCCATAGGGCTATTAAAGTATTTTATGAAAATTGGAATACCTCCAGAGAAAGAGTGCTCTACTGCAGAAAACCTGAGACCCCAGTGTGTAAAAAAAACTTCACCTGTCGGTTAGGGGATCAAAGTTCAAATCTTTGGCCTAAAGGAGGAAGAAAGTGAATTTGAGGACATTTTTCTTACCTCTTAGGCAGGTACCTTAATCACAGGGACATGGTGTGTTCTAAAGAAACATAGTCTCATGTTGGAGCTAATGGACTTAATTAATGTTTGCTTCACTGAAGGGGAGTATCTAGAGCCCTATATGCATTAAGTAGTGTCATCAATCCTTAGCTAAAGCAGATCTCAGTCGCTGCCTGACTATAATGTTATCTGACCTGTCTCCAGTTCCCTCTTCCTGAAAAATGCTATGCATGCATTAATATCTGACTGGGTAAAAATACACCATTTTCTCTCACATGCCATGGAATATGGCACTGGAATGGTAGATTACCGATGATCAGAGCTGAAGTATTGCACCCAACTTGATAGATGGCCTAGAAGGCCTTGCTCTATGGCTACAGTCATAGAAGGTAAATAAAGCCTTTTCATTAGAGGGCAAGTATCAGTTGAATGACATAGACCTTGTATTCAAGTTTTACTAGTACAGGTCTCACACAGATAAGAACTCCTAACACAATCCCAGAATGGCTAGCATATCAAAGCTGTGTATTTCCTCCTTGTTAGGAGCTTGGAATGCTATCACAAACCTGCCATCCAAGTGTATGTGCCCAGATGAAAAGCAACCTGTCAAATCTTGGTTTCATACTTAAACACAGGTAGGGAGGGAAAACAGAAAGTAACTATGCCTCTGTCCTCTAAAAAGAGCATCTAGCATCCTGCATCCCATAATTAAAATAGCACATGATTTTACAGCTCACAACTCACAAGCTAGGTTTGCAGTTACTTGCAGTAGTTAAATATTGTGAGAGAAAGGCTAGCAGAGATGACAGGAAAAGGAATTTTCTGTCTAAGATGAACTTTAGAAATATTAATAGCCCTGTTAGGTGGTATTTGTGGCACTAGCTGCTAAGCTTTGATCATTTTGCTTTTTTATATTTTATACCACTACATCTTCATTTAGAAAGTGACAGGCAGTGATAGAAGAATGAAAGAGATCTTTCATGATTTGGAGAACTGCAGGCTTTTCTTATGAAATATGCAAGTATTTTTAAAATGGCTTTTTTTTTTTTTGAGTCATTTACAAATCCACATCAGAATAAATTTATAGTGCTACTGTCAAGGTTTATTATTCTTGACCATACAAACACAAAGTAAAGGATTGCTTAGCCTGCTTTGTTTGTATCAATATTAAAAAATTGCCAAATTAATGTAGAATTCCTTTAAAGGAATTCTAGCTAATATAAATACTGAAGTATAATGTTAAGGCTCAAATATTAAAAACAAGTTTACAAAGTAGCTAAAATCTTTATTTTTCTATACAACTCTTGTAAATTCTTTTGCTGTGGAAAACTCAGAGAAATTAATCACAGAAAAAAAAAACCGCACTGCTCCTTTTCTCTCAAATTGTAAAATTAAGATTTTAGACTTAATAATTTTTCAAATTCCATTTTTTTACTCATTCCAGAGATTCAGATCATAAGTGAAATGCCTAATAACTACCTATACATATTTACATACCAAAATAATTTATTTCTTAATTTAAAAAAATACAGCCATTTTAAGAATAGATCTATAACTAGAAATTCATATTTTACAATTAAACTACATATAGTTGTTAAAATATCCGTAGATAGGAATATTAGCAGGAATGCTAGGAGATGTTCAGTCTGTTCTTGGTTCCTACAAAAAAAACAGTTTATACCTGCAATATTTATCTTATGTTTGTGTATTATGTTTGATGATCGTACAAGAATAGAACCACTGAGATCTGTAAAAAATTTATGTCAGCAATAATAAGTATTTATTTCTTTGTGGCACTGGTGAAATATGATTGAAATGAAGATGTTTTGTTCACTGTTTATGCTTAATCTTATATATGACTTGCATATTAATTTCATTTATCATAAATTGAACTTCTATTACATTAGTTCTAGATAACCTAGATAATAAACAAAGCATCAGTACTTTTAGCACATTGCCATAAATTACCAGCCAAGTAGATGGAATTTCCCTGTATGATTGTCACAGTTTCAACCCAGCAGGGAGCTGAGCACCATGCAGACAGTCTATCTGAGGATGGAGGGGAGTATGGGGGGGTGGGGGCAGGGGGAAGGAAAAGAAAAGCAAAGGCAAACTTGGTCAGTTGAGATAAGGATAGTTTACTGGAACAGCAGAGAGAGGGAGAAATAAAAACAATTGGACTTATAGCAAAACAAGAAGCCTCACGATCACTAGCCCTTGTCCCTGTGGAAGACTTCAACTTACTGGATGTCTGGTGGAAGTATAATACAGCAGAGAGGAAACAGTCTAGGATGTTCCTGACACCACTGGTAAGCTGACTATCAAAGGCACCCTGCTGGACTTGTTTTTTGTGAACAGAGGCCTGCTGGGAGATGTGATAGTTGGAGGACACCTGGGGTATAGTGGTCATGATATGATAGAATCCTCAGTTCTAGAAGTAAGAAGGAGGTCAGTAGAATGGCCACCTTGGACTTCCGTAGGGCTGACTTCAGACTATTCAGAAAGCTGGTTGATAAAGTTCCATGGGAGACAGTCCTTAAGGGAAAAAGAGCTCAAGAGGGGTGGATGTTCTTCAAGAAGGAAATCCTGGCAGCACAAGAGCAGGCTGTCCCCTGTGTGCTGGAAAATGAACTGGCAAAGAAGAAAACCAGCTTGGCTGAGTGGAGTGATCCAGGTGGATTATCAGAAAAAAGAGGAAAGTCTGTGACCGTGGCCAGTAGAAGTGATTGTGTCCCTGTAGTCGGCATTGGTGAGGCCGCACCTCGAATACTGTATTCAGTTTTGGGCCCCTCTCTACAAGGAAGACATTGAGGTCCTTGAAGCATTTCCAGAGAAGGGCAACTAAGCTGGTGACGGGGCTGGAGAGCAAACCTTACGAGGAACGTCTGAAGGAACTGGAGTTGTTTAACCTGGAGAAGAGGAGGCTGAAGGGACACCTTATCGCCACCCACAATTACCTGAAAGGAGGATGTAGAGAGGTTGGTGTTGGTCACTTCACCCAAGTGACAGGTGACCAGGCTTCCCAGGGATCCCTGGATGTATTTAAAAGATGGGTAGACAAAGTGCTTAGGGATATGGTTTAGTAGAGGATGGGTATGGTTGGGCTCAATGATCTCAAAGGTCTTTTCCAACCTAGTGATTCTGTGATAATTCTGTGATTCTGGATGGGGCCTTGAGCAGCCTGGTCTGGTGAGGGTGTCTCTTCCCATGGTGAGGGGGTGGAACTAGGTGGTCTTTAAGATCCCTTCAAGCCCTAACCATTCTATGGTTTTATATGATCTGTGTTTCACATTTCATAGCAATTTGTAATTCCAAAGTTTATTAAGACTATGGCTTTGAAAGCTTTTCTGTTTAATTGTAAGCATTTGATCAATCTTTTTGGATTTAGCAAGTCAATACATATATACAAAAGGAAGCTCATACTTGCAGAGTCAGGGCCTAAGATCATGAAATGACAGGGCCTGTTTCTTCAGTCTTCTACATATGCCACTATAATGTCTGATGTCAGACTTGCTGCTACCTTCTGCTTTTTGTTACAGATTCAAAACCAGCTAGTTATATCAAAAAACAGCTATTTATATCAAAACAAGGACTAAAAAAATTATTTCAGATTTCAAAATGCTTATTTCAGCTTGCTTAAAGTGTATCTGGAAAATAAAATATATGTCTTTTTAAATTGCCAAGAACACTTCTTTTAGCACATGTTCATGCATAAAGGTGATGGTTAAGTGATATGACATTTGAAATGAGGCATCAGTGACTATATGAAGGGATCTGAAGACAGATTTTTGAAAATCTTAAAAAAGATACCTAAGTAATAAAGAAGTATTTGGCCACAAGTTGTTGAGTTACTGAATTTCTTTACATTTAAGTCTAATAACAGTTATTGTTACATAATGAAAATAAATGTGGGAGATGCAAATCTCCAGAGATTCATTAAAAAAATCCACCCCTGGTAATAAATATCACTTTGATTCTGTACAATACTGCTTTTTCATCATATTATCTATATTTCTAACATATTTACATGTAGTCCTATTCATAACTGTCATGAAACAGACATTAAGACGACCTTTTCTCACCAAATTGTCTCAGATCAATGAATACTTGTAAAAGATCTCTTCCTGCACTACCAGAGCTTTTTTAACCAAGAAAATATTGATAATTGCTAATAGTTTCAGGTCTCAGTTTAATTAAAAACAAACAAAAAAAGACAATTATCATTTGAATGTAATTATTATAGTCACATTTATTAATATTTAATAAGAATGCATTTGTATTTTCACTGCTTTAATGTAATAAATAATGGCACATTAATAAAGCACTCAGGTTCTGAGTATAAAGCCTTCTGGAATCCTGTTTTTCTCAATGCAATAGAAAATTTCAGACTTTTTAGTATTACATGTTTGTAGGATATTATTGCAAAAATATAAAATTAGTTAAGCAGAATGAAGTCTAAACCTAAATCCATGTGAAATTAGGGTCTTGGTTTCAATGTGAGACAGGCACATCAAAGGTTTAACTCTGTCAGTTATAAATAACACTTTAAATTTTAAACCATAAATCAAAGAAGTAACATTAGATAGTTTGATCTGATCAGGTTTCCATAAACTTGAACAAGAAAATTGCCAAATTACCTATTTTCATAACTGGTCACCTCCTTGAATATTAAATATTGCAATGAAGGTAAGATAGATTTTAGTTCAAAAGTCCTTTAAATTTAAAGATTTATGAACTAATGATGGCTTGTACAAGCTGAGAATCCAGAGGATTTTTGAGGCATTATTTCAAGTAATTCATAAATTTCAGTGAACATGTTTCTAGAAGGTACACATCTGTTTTAGTCCCATTCATCTCCCTTCTGTAACAGTTCTTTAAATCAGCATGACTATGGCTGTTTTAATAAAATAACTTCTTTATGAACCGATGGGTTAATCCTTCAGTGGCTTATCCTTTACTTTCCTTCTACATAATTTTGAACTATGCATTTAAAGTATTCCAAATCTAGATAATATTTTGCATATGTCATTCAGGAAGTATCAAGATTATAAAACGATATTTGAGAACTCTATCTTTTTTTTAATTATTACTTTTTCACTTCTGATGAATACTATGTCAATATATATGCAATAGCTCTGGATCTATAATCAGACCTATAATTAAAAAAAAAAGGAGAGAGAGAAAGAATTATGAGGTTTACTTCACATTGGCCATTTATATTTTACTGTTGTCAAATGTTATCTCCATCTGCTCATACAATCGATTCTAGTCATAAGTAAGGTTTTCAGTAGAAGAAGACACAAAGAATTATCATAGAATAATTTAGTTTAGAAAAGACCTCTAAGATTATGAAGTCCAACTGCTAACTAGCACAACAAAAAAACATATACCTAAGCAGAACTTACTATGCATCTTTGTAATACCTCCAGGGGTGGTCACTCAACCAATTCCATGGGCAGTCTGTTCTAGTGATTGACAACCCTTCTGGTGAGGAAGTTTTTCAAACATCCAGTCTAAATGTCCCTGATGCAACTCAAGGCCATTTCCTCTAGTCCCATTGCTTGTTACTCGGGAAGACATCAACACTCATCTGTCTAAAACCTTCTTTCAGGTAGCTGTAATTTTAAATTATATTTTAGAAGAATTAGCAGTTGTCAATAAAGCTCTACATTGATGTCAGAGAAACATAGTTAGGTGCACTGTGACCCTTTTTGTGTCAATGACTGGCCCTTGTGAGAAAGTAAGTGTGTAGAGAGACTGCATAATTTTCTGGAACTGAAGGTAATTTCTCTGCAGGTAGCTAAATCCTTTTAATTAAATCAATCTACTTCAGAACAAACAACAATCATAAAACCCCAAAATCAAACAAAAGAAAAAAAATTGTAACAGTTAATACATATTCTTCCCTTGCAACTATTGCTAGTCTCTAGTCATCTGATGCATTGCAAAGATGAACAAGCCAATGCAAACAGTATTAAGAAAAACCTGATGTAATAGTTAAACCTTTAACTCCATTCTCTATCATACAGCTTCTCACTTGTGTTAAGGTTTTTAAAAATTGTAATTAAGTTTTGTAAGGTACATATTCCTTCTTAGAAATGTAGATAGATGATGACAAGACTTTGTTCTTATCTCTCAAATTCGAAGGTTTTATTTTGCATATTTTTCATTATACAATGAAAATAAGGGATTTGTTATTCTAGAATTTGAAAAAAAAAAACCTAAACCCACTACACCAACAAAAAAAATCCTTTGAGATCTTCATAAAGGCACAAACGTAAAAAAATACATATCACTGGTCACCCTTTTTAAAAGGATAGGGGATTAGTTCTGCTGAAATTTCTATGTAATACGTTATAAAAAGAGTTAAGATTCTTTCCCAGTGCTCATAGATAATCTCTTGGGTAAGTTTTCATTATTTCCATTTTTTCCATTTTTCTTTTTAATAGGCCAGAATATAACAGGTAGTATGTATTTTCTAAAAAAAACCCAACAAACCAAACCAAAACAAAACCCCAAAACCATTCCTAGGAGGAAATAACTGCTAAATGCTCTTCCTTCTTTATTCATAGAAGATCATATTACAGGATCATACTACACAGATCATACTACAGGTAAAAACAAAACCACACTTAAACTCCCTGTGTATCAATCTATTCTGAATTTCCAAACTAGATATTTTTTATATCCAGAACATATTAACTGGTTTTAGCACAGGCAAGTAGAATTATTTCATCACAGCACACTTTTGATGTCTTCTCCTTAGGTGGTGACTATGAGCAAAAATATTTGTTTAAAGAAAAGTAGACTTCTGGAGCATTTTGTCTCATACTACCATAGCTGTATCTGTACTAAAAGCATCATCTTCTAACTATAATATCTTTAAAATATTTGAAACACTGAAATACTGTAATATAAATGCAATGCATATTCAGTTCTTAAAGAAACATTGAAAATGTAATTGTTTTTATATAGCTGTAATTCAAAACTGAAAATGTTTTAAAAGCATCACAGTAGGAAGAAGTTGTTGAAATGCTGCAGGAGAAGTGGTGGAAGGAGAAGCAAAACAAATGCCAAGTTTAGTAGAAAAAGGTTAGAGCAGCATATGGAATAGTTATTTAGTAAGGTGGCAGGGTGGATGTGAAAGACTTCTCAAAGCCTATTCAGGAGGAAAGAAATATCAGTTGGGTCCAAGGGTGTGTTTATGGTGGCAAATCTAAGTAAAAGAATAGCTAAATAACAGCAGAGTATGTGATATAGGAAAGGTTCCTGCAAAATTAGTGGACCTTATACTGAGAAGTAAAAGGAAAAGGAATAAACATCAGTAATCTTTGGACGAACAGACACCATGGGTTAGATTTTGTTACTGTTCAGTGTGCTCCAAAGTTCACTATTTCACTAATAGATCCATTCAGTAAATTGTATAGAGCATCAGATTTGACCTTCTGTATGGCGAGAAATAATTTCTTTCAGTACCAATTAAATATTAAATTAATATATTGCATTATAAGAAAATGAATGAGCTATTTTGAAGTGTTGTCATTTCAATATTCTGAAATTAAAAGTACCCAAATTATTACTGTTGTTTTTTACTTCCCATCTTCCTGAAACATACTTAAAATACTGTAAAGATTTTTTCATCAGTACTTATAAAATATTATTGGAATCATTAGACACCTTATAATTCTATCTTTCATTCATTTTTTTATCATGATATAGGTATATTTGAAACTACAACTAATGGATTTTTGATAATTTCAAAATCATACTCAGTTTGTTATAACTTTATTACATAAGTAACATCATTAGTTGTGAAATGTTAGACTAACCTAGACAAAAATTCTTCCTTTTGGAGCCAGCCAAGTAGGGACATGTATGTCTGTTTTGTCATCCGTTTCCATATTAAATAAGGTTAGAGCAGCATTTAGTCTTCCAGTAGCTACTGAAACATTGCAAAACAGATTGGAGACTTGGCGTTGCTGAGTTTAAAATTCAAGTCTATTGAATTCTAATGTATATTATAATATTTTATACTTAATTTAATAATTTTTAGCAAGCATAAGTTGAAAATGTTTTACATGTAGTTGGAATTATCACATCAATATTAAATAAATAACATGATATTTTTGTAATCAATACTGATCATTCAAAATTAAAGATTAACATCTGAAGTGATTAAACTTTTGTATGGAAGTTTCATGCACAGTTTTATCTTCCTAGTTCTGTTTACATAAATCAAGTTTAATGGTGTTTGTCTAAACTTACCCAGTTTGTGTTGCATCACAAACATGTATGCTACTCGGCACTAAATCACAGTTTTTATTGCTACTGTTCCAAGTGGTCTAAGTACTCAAGATTTAATCTTGATCCTAGTATCCATTATTCAGTTGACTGCATCCAGGAAAAGGAATATGTCATTAACAGAGTGATACACAAGCACTGCATGCTAACAATAACAAAGTAAGACAAAATAGCATCAAAACTCATGGATAAAAGATCAATTCTACTGAAGGTGAGGGGGAAGCTTTTACTAGCTGATGTTTATTTTTTATTAGTATTTGAGGATTTATTGACACTTTTTATCTTTGGTAGAGAATAGCTGGCAAGAGCAGCAGCATAGATATTGTGACAATTTAATAAAATGGTAGTGGCTATAGGCAGAGCCTTCAGTTGTGTAGCCTAAAGGTCAGTAGGGTTGTATAAAGAAAATTACATAAGATAGGAAGGAACAAACACTTTCCAGAGAAGATCCTAACATGCAAGGTTTGATTCCTTATTGTCTCTGTTCTGATCTTATTAACTAAGTACTTTCTTAAGTAAAAAACAAAATACTTTTGTTCTGGTAGTTTCATTGTCAGGGCAGAGAAGTTAAATACACCCTACTTAATGTTTTTTAAGCCCCTTAAATTGATCTAGGAAGTTTTCAATGGATCAATTACAATAAAATTTTAAAACATTTTCAAATCAGAATTGTTAAAAACAAACAAACAAAAATAACCCCTACAACCCTGAACATTGCTATTTTTATATCTTTGTAGCATATTTAAAAGTCAATTCATAGAGAAGAATATTTTCTCAATTTCACAGATGGGGAACTGGCAGAACAAGTGCCTATGTGCTTTATTCAGTATTCACTCAAAGACCAAGCTGAGAAAAAAAAAAAACCAAAACCAAAAAAACCCTTACTGTCCTGAGCTCCATTTTAACATCTTATTTATCCAGGTAGGCAGAGGATACATTGAAGATAATTCATGTGATATTGAGATCAGGCATCATGCAAATATTCCATCATTGACACTGTACTTTAGCTCTCCCAGTTGGCAGCCAGTATGTCAGTTCTGTCAGTCCAGTACCCACGCTATGTGACAGACACAGAAGGAGTAAGTGGAGGATGACAGTCCTTCTGCATCTATTGCAGATATTTACATCTGAGCAAGAATAATGTCTAGCATGATATGAGGTTCAGCGAATGACTGAGGACAAACCTGAGCTAAACTGATCACTTTACCAAATTAAACATTGACTTACTCTGCACGTAACATCATTGCTGTATGCTGTTTGTAAGTCACTGATGAAGCTGGTCCACGATTATTACTGTTCTAACATCAGAAAATAAGAATATGGCAATTTGCTGAGATGGTGAAACATATGGATACTCTGAAGGACACTTACATACCTGGAGATTGCCATAATCAAAGAATCATGAATCATTGAAAGGTTTGGGTTTTAAGGGACCAGAAGATCAAAGACTATCCAGTTCCAACCCCCCTGCCATCACCCCTTGTCCTATCTCTACACCCACTGATAAAGAGTCCCTCTCCATCTTTCCTGGACGCCCCTTAGGTATTTAATAGCCAGTTTCTTCCAGTGTCTCAGCTATTTCTAAATATCCAGTAGCAAAATGTAGTGAGCTTCGGAATTATTTTGCTCATTAATTTTCTGTAATTCATTAGATAATGTGAATATCTGCAACTCTTTTGAACTGTGAAATACTATTTTTAGGTTATTTTTGAGTGTCTTCCAGTAGTGTTTTATTTCAAATTTAGACATTTTTGAACATATATATTTCTTATTAGTTTGCCACTTTCATTTCCACTCCTGTTAATATTTTCTTTAATAAGCAAGAAGTGCTTTTTTTACAGATTCTTGGAAGGAAGACAGGTTAATTTTAAACTCATTTAGTGGAATTTGATTCCTTTGAATTTCTCTTTGTGGAGGGTTGATGGGAGAAAAATCCTGCCAAGCAATACAGACATACACATTCATACTCTTCAAGTCAAGAAGGGAGATATTAGAGCACTTCAGAAGGGAAATACCATGAAATAGCTATTAACTAAACATTTGTAACTGAGAACTTACATAAGGAAATGACTCTCTTCACGTGTAGAAGGGTCAATACATAATAAATGTTCAAAACAACTTCAAAAACTGTAGAGACGTGCATGAAAGATGTACCTTCTTGATCTGTTCAGGGTGCTTTTGATATGCCTTTGCTTGAAGCACCACAGACTGTCTCTTTCTGGTCTGTTTTTAGCATTTTGTTTACAGTTGTATGTAATTTTCAACATGAATCTGTAAATAGGATAGTTACCTACATGGAAATATTTTCAATCCTCCTTTTTATTTTCTTATTCCAGCTTTCCAAATAAAGATAATTATTTAAATGCTATCAACATCCAATTGTAGTCCTTTGTAAGTTTATTTTTTTCATGGTACATGTCTTTCTGCTTTCATCTTCACCCTTTTCTACTCACTGTTCTGCATCCCGCCTGAACTGTCAGACATCACCTAGGCATAAACAAAAGTGCCTTATTTCTACAAGGCTACCTGCTGAGAGAGCTATGTTTTGTGCCTCTATAATGCTTTTTAAATAAAAACAAGTTCTTGTGCTCCTAGTGCTTTAACCTGGGGGAAAATCTGGATCCCTGGCCTGTGTAGTCCTACAGAGTTTTATTCCCATTGGCAGAACCCTTAGTGTCATTGAAACAAACATTTCTACTACACCAAGCCCAGAAAATAGGCAAGCACATGCAGCTTAAACAGAACTCAAGCCTTTTTTGCTTTCTGCAATTAGCCTTTCTCAAACATTTTTTCTCTGTCAGTTTTTTTTTTTAAATTTCTGAGGGCTCAAGCAGAAATACTTCTATTTTCCCAGAACTGCAGCTAAAATTCTCCTCTTCCTAATCTTAATCTTAATGTAGTAATATTTCCTGCTAAATTATAACCCAGGTTCTATGAACTATATATTTTATAAGGATAGTCACACAGTAAATGAGTACCTGATGCCCAACACTGTTTCAAGAGTTTTCAAACAGAAAATAAAAAAAAACCAAGAAGCCATTCAAATTGTGTTACTTTTAAAATTCTTGAGCAAAAATTCTCAAAGGAGAATGGCAAATTACTTCAGATAATAATTGTACCCACATTATGGAATAAGTTTTATAATATCCAGTATTATAAAATATATAAATAAATAACTGTAATAATAACAAAGAGTGTTTCTTTGTAAGTGATGCCATGTCTGTCCACTCTTAGTCCAATGGGAGGTGACAAAATAATGAGCATCCATAACTTATACAGGAATATAAGTAATATATACCTATTTTCATCTGGGGAAAGTTCTATTGTTTCTTATAATTGTTTTCTTGAGAGATATAAAAACATAAACTGGTGCGGTATGAAATAAATGTCTTCATTATTTGTGTTAGATAAACGTACCATGCCACTGAAATACTAACAAACTGTTCAGTGTTTCAATAACTTAAATGCCTTCTCATTAAAGTTTTCTTAGTCCACTCATTACTCACGTTTAATGCAATCTTCTCCATGACTGCCTGTGTCAAAAGTAATCCGTATTTTGTTAGATATTAGTGTTTCACTCTGTGATCAATGTACAACAAATCACATATATGAATGGGTTTTGCAGATCTTTGGAGCATTCTGATTCCAGGTTATCATATTTTTTTTCCAAATGTTCTTGTGGCTAATTATTCACAACTCTTAGAGGAGTGAAGGTAAGTTTTCTAGCATCAAATTTGCCTCTGGACAACTTCCTACAGTTTTTTCTTAATGCTAATATGAAATATATTAAATACTAAGTGGTTAATGAAATTATATTTAGCAGATGAAAGCAGGTATTTATGGCTGAATTATTAAGAATTAGATTCACATGACAGGTTTCATAAATGAGTGAATCCACATAAAGTTTCCAATTTTATATGAAACTACATATTACATGTAATTTGTTATGCATCTTAATCATCAAGCTATACGAATTTGATGCCTTTAAAATAAAAAAATAAATAAAATTAGTGTTTAAGCTGTTACAGTGCTTTTCATTTTATTGAAAAAGCTATTTTAATCAAAACTTACCTTTTTATAAAGTATTGTGAGCAAACATATTTATAATCTTGTCCATTTAGAGCTAGTGTGTACTTACAGAAAGGGTCTCTACCTGCTTATTCATTGGTTGTTTTTAACTAGTAGTTTATTTCATTAATTTGGATGCTTGTCACCTGCAGAACTTCAACTTCTGTAACATAATGCTTTATTTATATCACAGCTATTTTTGTCTTTCCCCTTCCTTTTCATGCAGACTTTCTTCTGGTGCTGAATTTCTATGTGATGCCAGTTATATACTGCTTCAACTTCTTCCCTATGATTCCATTAATCCCTGTATTTTTAAGCACTTTTTTCTGAGTCTGTTATCTCCCTTCTGTTGCACTTCAACCCTCTGCAGTCCTGCTTCAATGAATTCAGCTTCAGGCCCTCCATGAATGACTTCCTATGCCACTCTTCACTAGCATTAGAAAACCTTTTGGTAGTCTGTCCTGTTTAGTCAATTGACAAATACTTTTTTTTAATTCTTTATTCCATGGGTGTGATCTTCTGCCCTCATTTATGTCCAGCCTGCTCTATTATACTTTGCATTATGTATTTCTGGCTCACTAGTCTGGTTTAGTTTACCTAGATGGCTTTGTGGTCTTTCAAAAAAATCACTGTGTAGACTTCTTCCTGCCTATCCCTCCCTTTCCTTGTTCTTCAGCACCTTATGTAGTGATGTTTTGGATTATTCTTTCCTTAAGTATTCATACTTCTCACACCTTATTTGTAATTCTCAGTATAAACTTGCCAATGCTTAATAAAATTTGAAGCATTTTACTTCATAAATAAAGCATGTTTGCTTTATCATTTGTGAGTGTGATTATACGATTGTGAATATATGCCATTAGCTATTACTGTGATTTTATTTTCCCTAATATAGTTTTCCTCCACTCATTATAAAAATTTTATGGTGATGTGCTTGAGAATGTTTCAAAAGTGATTAAGCTAAAGATTTAGCTCAAGATTAGAAGGGAAATATTCTGGGTTTATTGTATTTTCTGCTGTTAAATAGCGTAACAGGGTGCTAGGTCCTCTTCCACCACAGAGTCAGTGAATTCTATCATGAATATGAGGACCCAGGAAATGAAAAGAGCAGATACACCAAGAACAGCTAGTATTTGGATAAAATTTGAATGAAAAATTCTTTCAGAGCCCAAGACAAGTGCTGTATTCTTTCCTTGACCAAGATTCCTTTTGTTTCAGGTTCTTTCTTGGCTTTCTTTTAGGTGCTTGGTCTGAAAGTAAAAATTAAGAGAAGCTATAACACACTGGCACAAGTCTGTGAAAGGTTGGAGTTTAGAAGAATATGTAGAAAAAGGATCGTGTTGTCCTATTCCTATATTCTTTCCTTGGCTTCTGCTGGTATTCACAGTAGGAGACAGAAAACTGGTGAAGTACCTTTGGTCTAACCTGGTATGGTTTCTTTTATGCTTTTGCATTGTCCTTCTCACAGCCTCCAGAAAAAAAAAAAATGTGCTGGGAAAATATTTTTTCTATTTCACTTTTCAAGCAAAAACAATATCCAAAGGAGGCATCTTGAACTATCTTAGAGTTCAAGGCTGAAGAGACAACACAATATAAGAGTCATTTTACATAATCTAGACATAGAGTTTGCAGACAGTAAGGGAACTATGGGATTTCTCACTGACAGAACTGTATCTTTATCTGTTGTTTAGTGACTTTGACCCGCACCCTTGGTTTCTTGTCATATTTGCATGTGCATACCTGAAATAATACCTGCCCAGAAACAGGATATGGTGAATGACTTCATTACTTACTCCGAGGTGGGAGCCAGAAGTACCACACAGGCTTCAAGTTTAAACACCTGGGAATTTATGATCTGAACAATTTGTATTCACACAAAATTGTGAATGTAGGTGTATTCCAAATAATGCCTCCCAAATAAAGAGCATAATCTATATCAAGATTTGGTAAAAAAGTTATACCTATGCCCAGTTTGGATCCATGAACTCAGCAGCATAGGAGATATAAAAAAATAAGAGGACTTTAGATGCAAAGAGGAAAAAATAACTATTTAGAACAAGAAACAAACCTTTTATTGAAGTCAGCCTTGCATTCCATATAAGCACTCAACCAAGTTTTGGAACAGATCCACCTTGTCACCATTCTTCACTTTCCCTGAGTGGCAACAGGAGAGGTCACAGACAAACTTAGTCCCTTGCAAATTTTTTTTTTGTAATTTTTAAAATTTAAAATTACTTAAATCTGGTTTTCTGAATTTTATTTGTAACCAATATGTGATGGCTTTGGATAACAGTAGCATTGTGGAAGCTAACCTCAGGTCTGATACTGTATCTTTGCTTTTCACAACTCTTTCTGTTCATGGCCAAGAATGTTGTTAATCTCCTGTCCTTAAAAAAGAATCTGGTTAGACCATAAGCATCTGATTGAACAGCAAAAGGGCACAACACTGTAGCCTGCCACAGAATGTTTTTCTGAATGGTTCTGTGCAAATGAAAGAAAATCAACTGGAAACAGAAGGAGGCAATGGGATACAGATGCAGTAAACAAAACTGTTCTGGCTAAAGAAGAGCCAAGAGCCTCTGAACTGCAGTAATCTTCAAACCTACGAGCAGCAGAGATATTAACCTTTCCTATCTGGACTCATGCTCTGGAGGCAATTCAGAGTAGAACTCATTTTAAGAGAAAGAAATGGATCTCACTGCTAGTGAATTTATATTTTTGGAAGTCCTTGTGAACAAAAAGAAGTTCAAATTTTACTAAGAATTTCATTAGAAGTCCTGGGTAAGTTTTATTATGAAATGCAGCCAGGCCAGACTGTAGGTCAAAATGGAATCTGGGCTTCCTAATTTTAGAAATGGACAACTCATGATTGAGAGTACACAAGAAGAATATAAAGATAAAAGTCATTAGGAGACACTGCCAATTTCATCTAGACCAAACCTTACAAGACAGGTAGAGAAAACATGAATAAAGTTTACCCCAGGAAGAAGGAAGAGGTGACGAGAGGTATTTTAAGATTTGATTTTATTTCTCATTATCCTACTCTGTTTTGATTGAATAATAAGTTAGATTAATTTTATTCCTTGTATAGTCTGTTTGAACTGCAACAGTACTTGGTGAGTGATCTCTCCCTGTCCTTATCTTGACTTATAAGCCTTTTATTACATATTTTCTCCCCTGTGTAGCTGAGGAGGGGAGTGATAGAGCATTTTTGGATATCTGACCTCCATCCAGTGCCAACCCACCACATCCATGAATACATACTTAATCTTTTTATCCTAGTCAGGAACATCTAGTCATTTAATTTGATGTTCTCTGGTACACGTCTTCTGAAAAGGACTGAAAAAAAAAATAATCATTTTTTCTAAGCAATTCATAGGGCAAAGCAGTTTCAGTTTCCCCTTCCAAACAGTGCTGAGTAAAGGTGTGAGAAGCTTCTCTCCCTCCTCATGGGGTCCTTCTTAATCAGTATCCATGCTTCAGATCCTAGCTGGAGGGGCGATATGGATGACTGCTGGGACAAATAACTGAGCAATAAAAAAGATATATCTATCCAAGCAGGGATGTACCAGGAGCCAAGTATCTAGAGCCTGTGGCAAAAAAATCTGCCAAACAAAAAAGCAACTGTCACTAAGAATGAACAAACCCCCACAGCAAATCCATGAACTGATTCAGAGAGATTCCCCTATTCCCTTTCAGCAAGCTCCTCCCTGGCACTTTTCTCCTAGGTACATTTGTCCTCCTCTGGCTTTTTTTTTTTTTTTTCTGAACCTGCAAGTGTCTCATTCATGGGTCTCGTCGATCTTTCTGAATAGCAGAAATGCTTTTCAACAGAGTCAATGCAAAACACTACTTGGCTAACAAAACCATGAAGAAGTTCTGGTGGACAGTTGTTACTTCACATCTAGCAATTCAGTACTTTGGTAATTGTCTGGAAAGATCAAAGATAATTACTGAATGCTGAAAAATAAATTTCATTTGCTGTAAATGTAGTAAGGTTACTTGCACGCTAAACATTTTAATCTTACTAAAAATGAAAATTAACAAAGGAACTATGAACAAAGTTATTTTGACCTTGACTGCAGATTAGCAAAATAAGTTCTCTTGGAACTGCAGAATGCATTCCTTATTTTAGACTTTATAGATATTGCTTATAGGGAGTTTGAGAACAGTAAAGGCACAGTCTCTTTATACCTTGATGTATTATATTCAACCACTTTTTATTTCACATATTATAAACGTTATCTTCTGTCAAAGTGATACTTGTCATTCCCAAATTTGCATGACACTAAAATAATTCAGATGAAGAATCAAACATATAATTTTATAAATAAACTTCAACAGTTGAGTATAAACATTATTTCAGTAAGTAATCCCATTGATTTTAATAAGAATACTTGAGGCTATAAGTAATGCTATACACAAGACATTCTGAAATCAAAACATCAGTTACTAAATAGAATTTCCATATAAGTGAACACCACAAATTTCTTAAATAACTTTATAGCTTTTACAGACTTCGTATGCCTTTTTCACCCAAATATATGATTTCAAAGAGCTCTCTATGATTAATGCAGGACAGAATTTTAGAAGATTCTTTTCAGTTTGGAGGCCTTCTATCAGCATGTATAACATTTATAGGATATATATAACAGAGAAAGATAAGGAAAGAATATCAGATACTGTATTAGTATACAGGTAAATTAACACGAAGTATAATGTCAGTGCCTGAACACTGTTATCAAGTTTTTAAAAGGCTATAGCTATAGAGTAGTGAAATAGTCCTCACCTTTTTACCAGTAGAAAGAGATATATTTGCTCCTAGTCAAAAATAAGGTGTGAGTATATCGTGTAGGACTGGAGCTCTTCTATTCAGCCTTATCCTACACCTGAAAATCAAACCTGACCTCTAAACAGATTAAATTTTCCTATCTTCAAATTAAAAGCCTTGGATAGTTTTACAGCAGTATACACTCTGCACCAATATCATTCAATAGAAAGATGAAATACTAGCAGTACTGCTTTATTAACTCAAATGTATTTAATGATGCTGTTGGAATTCTCTTCAGCACAGTCATTATGACAATAGACTGGATGTTGACAGTCCGAAAGTGCATCACCCCATCTTATGGGTATGTATTCCTTAAATATTTCACATGGTATCTAATGCATCATACTAATAATGAAGGAGATACCACTTAGTCTGCACAGAGGAATTTGTTAGACTTAAAGCAACCAGTGAGAGCACAATTTCTTTGTTGTTTGCCAGATAATGACAAGACTAGCAGCAGCTGGTGAACTGGGCTTTCCCAGATGCTGGAATAGGGAGCACACAGCTTTTGCTTTGAATTCTGCACACAAGCAAGAGATAACATCCAGTGTACAAAAGCAGCATCAGAAGTGGGCATTCATTCCACTGTAACCTCTGGTGCCCCTTCAAAAGCACACACGTAACAGTTACTGTAGACAAACGGCCCCACAACTTCGGTCTGTACTCAGATTAGTCATCGCAGTCAATAATGCAGATATAGCACGCAGAGGGTTGCCATGGGGAAGTGGAAACATTCCAGGGTTAAGCACCTTTTTTTCCAAGAGGGCCCAAGTTAAAATGCTGTGTATGACACCAATTTTCTGTAGGACTTCAGGCTATTCACTTACTTCCTCTGCTTTGACTGTAATATCTGTGAAGGAAGAGAGAATACTGACTCACCTGCCTCAAAGGCAAACTAAAGATTAATTAGTTTGTGCTTGTATAGAGCATTGAAAATGTCAAGGCTATATAACTATTGTTAAATAAGTGGCAAAGAGTCAGACTGGACAAGTACAGAGCAGGACTGCAAGAGGTTTATCTTTGTATCTTAGCTATTATCTCTAACAGTTTTCAGAAAGATTTCTTATAGCAGATACAGTTAGCTAGAAGAAAAGTGTAGAGTTGTTTCACAGAAGTGTTTCTTCACTGAATGTAAAAAGAAATGTTGAGAGCAAGCACAAGCTACAATATTTCTGAGAGTTAAGATTCAGCAGGGCACTTTGTTACTGTTGCTGAAGTAATAGCCAAGTACTCTAATATAATGCTTAATGGAAAGGTCCTGTTCACCTGATTCACAGAATCACAGAACGTTAAGAGTTGGAAGGGACCTCAAAAGATCATCTAGCCCAACCTCCCTTCCAGACCCTAGATTAGGCCACACAGGAACGCATCCAGGCAGGTTTTGAATGTCTCCAGAGAAGGAGACTCCACAACCTCTCTGGGCAGCTTGTTCCAGTGCTCTGTCATCCCACAGTGAAAAACCTTTTCCTTATATTGACATGGAATCTCCTGTGCTCCAGCTTGCACCCATTGCCCCTTATCTTATCACTGGGTATCACTGAAAAGAGCCCAGCCCCATCCTCCTGACACTCATCCTTTAAATTTTATAGGTCAGCCTCATCTGTGCCTGGGAAGATCATGCAACAGATCCTCCTAGAAACTATGCTGAGGCACATGGAGGACAGGGAGGTCAGCCAGCATGGCTTAACTAGAGGCAGGTCCTGCCTGAGCAATCTAGTGGCTTTCTACAATGGAATAACTGCATCAGAAGACAAGGGAATTGCTACGGATGTCATTTATCTAGATTTCTGCACGGCCTTTGACACAATCCCCCACTACATCCTTCTGTCTGTATTTGAGAGATATGGATTTGATGGGTGGACCGTACAGTGGATATGGAATTGGCTGGCTAGTGGCATCTAGAGGGTGGTAGTCAATGGTTCCAAGTCCAAATGGAAGATGGTGACAAGTGGTATTCCTCAGGGGTCTGTGCTGGGACCTGTGATTTTTAATATATTTATTAATGATATTGACAATGGGATTGAGTGCACCTCACGAAAGATTTTTGATGACACCAAGCTGAGTGGTGAGGTTAATGTGTGGGAGGGATGGGATATCATCCAGAGGGACCTGGACAAGCTGGAGAAATGGGCCCAGGTGAACCCCATGAGGTTCAACAAAGCCAGGTGCAGGGTCCTGCACCTGGGTCAGGACAATCATCGTTGGCTCATGGTCATCCTGCTGTCCACCAGGACCCCAGGTCCTTTTCCTCTGTGCTGGTCTCCAAGAGATCCCCAACCTACACTGCTACATGGGGTTGTTCTTCTCACTGGTAGCACAGCCTTCTTCTGTCGGCCACTCCTCACAGTTTTGTGTAACCAGCAGACTTGTTGACAGTGCACTCTGTTCCTTCATCCAGGTCATTGATGAATATATTGAATAGTATTGGTCCCAGTACCAACCCCTGAGGGACTCCACTAGGTACAGGCCTCCAGCTGAACTCTGTCCCATTGACAACAGCACTCTGACATCTTTCCTTCAAACAGCTCATAAACCACCTCACCACCTGATCTTCCAGACCCCACTCCTCAATTTAGCCATGAGGATGCTGTGAGAGACAGTGTCAATTGCTTTACTGTAAAATAAATCACACCCGCTGTGCTACCTGGTTATGTATTCATAGAAGGCTATCAGATTGGTCAAACATGACTTATCCTTGATAAAACCAGGCTGACTGCTCCTCTAAACCCTGTTATTTTTGATATGCCTAGACACTGCGGTGATGATAAGTTGTTCCATCACCTTTCCAGGGATGGAGGTGAAGCTGACTGGTCTGTAGTTATCCAGGTTCTCATTTTTGCCCTTTCTGAAGACTGGAATAACATTCGCTTTCCTCCAGTCCTCAGGCACCTCTCCTGTTTCCCAGGACCTACCAAACATGATGGAGGGTGGCCTAACAATGACTTCTGTGAGCTCTCTTAATACCTGCAGGTGTAACTCAAACAAACCCATGGATTTATGGATGTCCAGATTTCTTCACTGATCCCTAACCCAGGCCTCATCAATCAGTGCAAACTCCTCATTTATCTTGACTTCCTCTGGGGCCTCAGGCATCTGGAGCTCCTGAGAACAGTCTTAGTATCCCCTATGACTGGGGCACCCATCTAATTCAACAGAGGTCCTATATTGCCTCTAATGTTAGTTTTGTCTGCATATTTGAAGAAGTCCTTTCTGAATGGGATAAAAAAAAAAAATCCCTTCTGTGAAATCTAGGTCCACAGAGTTGAATGTAGTTAATCTTCTTCCATTTTACTTCTTTTTACAATGCTGAACATCATCATTGTAAGCTTTGAATCTCTCAGAGAAGACTGCAGAAATCAATACCCTTTGAAGACAGTTTGAATATATGATGTATTTTTTTGTAGAGCAGAGAGATTACTTAGAGTCAGTGTCACAAGATCCAGCTCACCTCCCCTCTGCCACCTCAAGTAGCACACAAAATGGCCTAAACATCCTCACATTCTCTTGTAAAAAATCTCTTCAGCTTTGCATTCAGTTTACCATAACACCAGTGGTCATGCTGTTCTATTTTTCACTTCTCACTGTCCATATTAACAGACATCAGATGATTTAAATTTGCTGGCACAGTCATTCTAAAGCTGGTCTTTCCTGTCAGTACCAACTGTCCATTTCTTAATATTCTGTACTTAGAAATTAAAAAAAAACCCAACCAAACAAAAAAAACCCATCACTCTATTTGGGCTCTCAAATCATTTAATCCTGCATCAGTAGGATGACACAAACCAGCTGGAGACAAATTGGTCTGACCATTATTGTGTTTATCTGTTTTTAAAATTACAAGAACATCTGTCCAAGACTAGATCTTACCATGCAAAGTTACAACACTACGCAGATATTTTAAAGAAATACCAGAAGGATTAAACTGTATTCAGAAACTGAGGTTACAGTAACAGTTACATTTGGAGTGTTGCTGGTATGATTTTATTTGAGGAAGGAAATAAAAGAATTCTGAAAGAACGGAAGCTCTTAAAAATAAAAATCAAACATTACTTTTCCCTTTACAATTGTTGTTTGTTCAGAACTATGACCTCTGTAGCAGTGTGATGAATTAAATGGAAAAGTTAATTCAGAGGGACGCCAACTCTTTCATATAAGCCAGACAAAAGGCTTGCATTTCAAAGTTATCTGTACATAGACAAACCTCTACACACAAACAGATCCAGTCTGTAGATTTACACTGTAAGCAGACAAATCCACTCAATTAATTAGATTCATCTGAGTGGGAACTTAAAACAAGATAAATTTATTTGTGCTAAATAATCTAACTATTGTTTATAAATTCTGACAGTCATTGCAAACTGATATTCAAGTTCTCTGTATATACAGGTTTTAACAGTTAAATATTCACCAAGGACAAAAAGTCAACAGCAGCACGTCTAAGACTGTCAGGAGAGCTGAATGATAGTATGGCAAAAGTGCGAAAAGGGGAAGCAGTAACTGGAGAGTAAAGCAGCAACACACAGTCTCACAAACACACCAGATTCTACACAGCCATCACTCTAAACACTACACCCACTGACACTCACCCCATGATTATCTTCTCAGGTTATATTCCTCCTAAGCATCCTGAATATTTGATTTATTTGTACTATTAATTTATCCACCCATCTGTGATCTCTTAGCTATTTAATTGATTGCCTTTAATTGATCTAGCCATCTGTGATATCTTAGTCATTTAATTGATTGTTTTTATTGATCTAAACATCTTGAAGCCTTGTTGCCACCTAGCTAGATCAAAATTCATCAGCTGCTATAATTTACTTCTCTTATTTCTTGGTACTCATCTCTGTACTGTCACCTGTCTTTTGAGGGAGAAGGGGCAGAGAAGGAAATCAAACACCTAAAGTTTCATCTTGCTCTGACCGGCATGGCCAGGTGCTGGTTGGTATAGACCCCATTGATTTCATTGACACTTCTTCTAGCTAGTTGGGCATCAGGAACACCGGCTTTATTCAAACACATCATGAAAAACAAATTTTTTTTTTTTTTTATTTTTAGAAAAAATACTTAAACATAACAACAAGGTGTGCAGCATGCCAGCAGGGTTGTAAATCTCTTGTTTATCCAGATCTTTGTATCAGAAGATTTTTACTAAGGAAACTTTGTCCCAGCAGTCAAGTATTACTGACAAGCAAAGCATCATCATTACTGATTTTAGCTCTTACACAACAGAGACACTACTACCAAAACGGAGAGTGATAATGATATTCAGAATCATGAATGACATAAAGAATATCCTTTTCACTTAATAAACCTTTGGGCACAGAACTAAAGACATAGGAAATTATACCTGATATAGCAAATTATAAGTGTATTTTATGGAAAATTATGTAAAATATATGCAAATTATATGACAAACTTATTCTGGCTAGGACACCTAAATATTATCTATAACAAGTGACAGCTCTGGTGAAGGCAGACAAGGAGTTTGTATAATTTGGAAAAGAACTTGGTGGTTTCCTGCACATCTCAGTATATTGTCGAATTATTGTGGTTAAAAATTCAGCAGAGTAATAGAGATAGAGAACAGAAAGTATTAGGTATTAGCAGTCTTTCGCCTACTCTGTTCAATGCTTGGAGCCTAAGATCAGGAAAACCTCCAGGTAAACAAAGAGACCAAGGAAACAAGTAATGTGGAAAACAAAGAAGTAGAAATGGGTTCACAGAGATGGAAAGTAATCCCCAAAGAAGACAAGAAGGCTACAGGAGGGGAAGGCAGGAGGGAAAAAGAAGTGGGTGCAGACTTAAACCTAAGTGGAGAACTCAAAAGTACTGAAAATTGGAATGATAAATAATAGAAAAATTATAGTAAGAGCAGCAAAGATAGAGAAGACCACAACACAAATAAATATTATTATCTTGCATTTGACTCTTAATTCACAAATTCTGTAGCACATCCCTGACACTGACCAGTACTGAAAACCTCACTGGGAAGAGGAAAGCCGCAGGAGAGAAAAAAAAGTTCTTTAGCTTTCCAGATGGTAGTTGTTTTTGCAAACTCTATATCTCAGGTAAGACATTTTTCTGTTTTCACATTTGTCCTCTTCATGTGCCATTACTGTCCTGGCCTTGCAGGTATCTGGACTTCTTCAGACTAAGCACATATTGTTTGACAAAAATAGTCAATCCTACCTTTAACTCTATTTATGTGTGTGTCAGTATATTTTATCTAGAAAATCTGCAGCTAGGATTTTCTAATCTACCTGTTTCAGAACATTTTCTTTTCCTATTTTTATCTTTGCATTTTTCTTTCTCTCTCTGTTCTTCGAGAGAGTGCAACCAGACTGAGATGTGTTTACCTTAACCACACAAACATACTGCCATGACATGCATTCAAAGAATAAAGTGTGATTTCTGGCATCGCTCTAACAAGTGCATAACAATATAAATACTTAAGAATGTTAGGAAAAAGCTGGTTAAAAATGAGAAAAAAGATTAAGAAGAACTCTAAGAAAGAAAATGACACAGTTCATACTACAACTTTCTCTGTAGTGAGATAGAAGGAAGAAACCACCTGATCAGTGTTTGATGGTGGTCACATTGTGTCATGTTTCCTCCATTATAGCATAATAAAATTCAACACAGTAGTGGGTGGAGTAAAAGTCAATAAAGAAAACATAATACATTCCATATATAAAACAAAGTTCTGTCCATACTTTCTATCCTGGATATGTGGAGTCAAACAGCATAAGCTGTAGAATACCCACTTTAGTGTATTTCATCCTTTACAATATTGAGCTCTGTTACAACTCCTTCTTGTCCTATCAGCTCTGTTCTTCTGCATGGGAATCCATTTTTGATTTAGTTGTCAAGTGTCATGGGACGTTGCTGCAGGATAAATTGTGGCAGATTGGAAAACCTATCCAACACTGCTCAATAGGTTTACTTTTTTTTGTTTCTAAAAGCATCAACTAAGTCAGTTTCTTCATAAATCCACTGGATGTAAATCTGCAAGCACCTGGCTGCTACAACTGCCTTGAAAATTCCTTGTGCAGTTTCTTTGCTACATGTCTGTGCTGGGTTGACCTTGGTTGGACATCAGGTGCCCACCAAGCTGCTTTATTACTCCCCTCCTCAGTGGGATGGTGTGGGGGGTGGAGAGAGAGAATAAGATGGAAGAAACCTCACGGCTCAAAATAAAGGCAGTTTAATAAAGCAAAAAGGAAGGTCATGCATGGAACCATGACCCCACAGTGCCTTAAGACTCACCTGCAGATCTAAGCTTGCCATGGTGGTCCTGCCACCAATGATTACTTGGGAGAGGTTTTTCAAGGAAAACAGCTGGTGCTCCATTGCTACCAAGAAAGCATTACAACCAAAACCATCTGTCTGGCTTGCCTTATTCAAGGGGAAAGTTGGCCTTATCCTCAGCTGGTGAGGAGCAAGGCTGTGGTAATGGTGAGTTCTGTGGTTAAGCAGTAAATTAAGGTGGATAGGCAGTTCCTACAGCCAGGAAGACCCAAGGAAGAGTGGTGAGACTCATCAGGAGTTGGCAGGCCTTGTGAGCAAGGCTGATGTGGCCCGAGCAAGGCCAGGAGCAACAGTGGGAGATTTAAGCAGCCCTAGGCAGTGCCAGTGGCCCTGCACATCCACCAGGGCATGGTACAGCATTTTGCACAGGAGAGCATGCAGGGAGGGCTCTGCAAACTTCTTGTGGGTCCACAACCCAGGTCAGTGCTCCAGGTCTCTGTCAAAATGGTGGGCATTCACCTCAGAGATAAAGCCAGTGCTCCTACAGAGAACATCTCCTCTGTTGGATGCACCCACTCAGATGGAATTGGTAAGGAAGGAGACTTCAGTACAGGTGGTCGGTTGCAGTGAGTGACCAGACCCTTCTGCTGGAGAAAAGGTAAGTACTTGCACAAGGTGTGAACAAGTTGATTTTCTGTTGCATCAGATGGCTGAGTTGCAGGAAACAGTAAAAAGGCTGTGCAGTAGTAGGGGGACCAAGACAGAGGGATAGGTGGTTTCATAACCAAGTACCTGTAGTGGACATCACTAACAGTGAGGTACCTTGGACCATGGTAACCCATAAAAGCAGAACTCCACTTCAGTCTCCACCCTCCAGCTTCATAATCAAAACCAGATATGAAGCTCTAACAGTGCTAGAAACCCATGAGCGAGGTCTACAAGGAAAAAAAATCTACCAACAGCACACAGTAGTTAGTGCAAAAAGAAACAGCAAATACTTATAATGCCCATCCACCAGCCTGACAGAGAGTCACAAAAGGTATGATGTATTCTGTGAGTCAAGATGTAAGATGTCACTGAGAGGGTGCCAGAACTTGTGAAGAGCACACGAGAGTATCCACTGCTACTCTTTCTACCTGGGTAGAATCAAGAAAGGTTATAAAGCCCCAGGGGTGCAAGTGAAAAGCATTGGTGCCCACATTATCTTTTCCTCCATTCTACCAGCTGGAGGAAAGGGAGCAGCCAGAAATAGATGTATAATGCGTATCAATTCCTGGCTATGTAGCTGATGCCATCATAAGGGTATTGGGTTTTATGACAATGGGATATTCTTTGATGACCATAACCTGTTAGAGAAAGATGGAATCCACCTACAGCTAGATTCACACTGCTGGGTTGTTCTGAGCAGTCATATGGGACCAAATCTTATCCCTCTGGCAGGCCCTGAATCTTGTCTCAACTTTGCCTGGTCTCAGGCGTGATGTAAATTTGGCAGTTCTTTTTGGGTGTGAATACAAGCTCATACTCATACTCAATGGACAATAGCTTATTATAGCTCCTGGTGTTGACAGCTAACTGGTGATGCAACATCTGATAGATGAGAATCCTGGGTATGACTCCTGGCCAATGCAAACCACATTTTCCTCTGTTAATGATTTGTTAATAATTCTAATACTTCTCTCTTGGCAATGTTCACAAAAAAAAAAAAAAACAACCCCAAACCACAAAAAAGCAAAAACCACAAAAAAAACCCCAACCAAAACAACCAAACTCACAAATATTTATCTTTTGCCGTCTGTCTTTCTTGATTGCATCAGTTTTCCTCAGGCAGAATCAAAATAATCCTTTGAAACATAGCCATTTGTTTGCCTCTATTTCACACAGCTGTAGCCACTCAGTTTTCTCACCCACAAACTGTCCTCCTTCTCTCAATTTCTAGATATCATCTCCTTTTAAACAACATGAAATGTTATTTGGCAGTGAATCAGAACTCATTATTTTAATTACAAATAAATGGGTTAATGAATATTGGAGAAAATGACTTTAAAAGCAGGGAACATGTTTAACACAGCCACACTGCTACCAGACTAGCAATATCTAGTGTGTGCAGTAGAAGTTCCATTTGAAGGCAAGTTTTTGGGGAGGTGTAGTAGTTTAAACCAGCAGGCAGCTAAAACTACCACACAGGCATTTGATTATTGTTTCCTTTTAGTAGGATAGAGGGGGAAGAATAGAAAAGAAAAAGGCGAAACTCCTGGGTTGAGATAGTTTAATAGGACAGAAAATTATAATAATTATAACAATAACAAAAATAACAACAATGTAAAAAACAGAAATTATACACAGCACCAGTGATCACTATTTGTAACCAAAGGTCAGATAGTTCCTGAGCTGTGCCTCCTTCTGGCAAACCCCCAGGTTCTATAATGAGCATGATATCACATGATATGGAATATCCCTTTGGCCAGTTTGTGTCACGTGTCCTGCTGTGTGCCCTCCCAGCTTCTTGGGTGCCCCCCGCCTTTTTATTGGCAGGGCAGTATGAGAAGATGTAAAGTCCTTGACTGCTTGGCAACAACTAAAACATCATTGTGTTATCAACATGATGCTCATCCTAAATCCAAAACACGGCACTACACTAGCTGCTAGAAAGAAAATCATCTCTGCCGAAACTGGGACAGGAAGATAGTAACTCCTGCAAATGAGAGGTCAAGGATTTCAGTGAAGAATGGTCTTGGAAACAGACAACAAAGTAAACTGCCCTGTAAACTTAACCAACTTTCTGTGCTCTGCCTGTTGTCTTCAGGGACTGTCTGTCAGATCTATATAAATTTCATCTTGTTTTTCCTTTGGGGAGAAAATCAACTCTAGTGAGAATTAAATCATGAACAAAGCTTTAACTGGTTTTTGTTACAAATAAAATAGTGATTCTGTCCTTCATTCTTATTCAGCAGATCTATCTGCTAGGCTCAAATCCATGGCTCTGAAAACTAATTTTTTTTTTCATTTTATGTGATCAGTAAAATTTCTTGACGTCTTACATTTCTATAAGGAAACAATGATGTATTTAAATATGTTTTTGAGTAAAAACATCTAAACTTGTTTTTTCTTACAACACTTCAATTTCCAAAGCTATTGCCTAGAAACTGAATGTCAGGTCAGAGATTAATGATACATAAAATGCAAAATAAAAATAATAATTTTGAAAAATTCCTCTTTAGAGACATATGATTTAAATTCACCAGCCACCTGCCACCAGCAGAAATTGGATTTCTATTTTCTTTTACTTTACTCCCACTTATTCCGTAATGTACACATCCCAGGCAGGTCTGCTATACATCTTTATCCTCTTTTGCTCCCTCCCCTCTTCTTTGCCTGTGTTGTGACTTAGGCTGTCAAGCTTTTAAAGCCACATGCTTTATTAGTCTGTATTCCAAATAATGTAGTTTCTTCTTTTTCTTGCTCCTTAGGCTTTCTAAGACAAAAACAGGAGTGAATAATACTTTAAAGAAGGAAAATCATTTACATTTGAAGCCATGTAGTGAAAATGTTACAGTGGAAGCCTTGCTCTGATTAGATTGTTTCAGAGCTTTTGTGTGACTGTGATTGATTGAATTTGCCCATGGCACTCCTAAGTGGTAATGATACTGAGATTATTTAAGCAGCAGGTAACTTAAGGATAGACTGAATGTGTTAACTTTGTATGTCTTAGCTTTCATCATCGTGCATTTTCCACTGTTTGTATTTAGGAATGTGTGTTGTGTGGCATTTACTGCAGCTGTCGTTTACTTTTCATGTTTGAATTTTGCTGCATACTTTGGTGGAAAATTGTGTATGTTGTTTCCATGTTGAGTGCTTTGTAGACATGCAAAGGAACTAAAATGGTAGTGGAATGCTCTAGAGTAGACAGGAAGAAATTATCAGGAAGCAGCCGTGGCTATTTGTGAGGAAACAGGATAAGGAGAAATGTCACAGTCTCTAGATAAACAGTTGAACAGTCGTGGGGCTTCACAATACGGTGTCTTGTCATTTTACAATGTCACACAAGTCACTCTCAATAGCAGAGTACTTCCCGTCTTCAGACAGCACCTCTCTCACTTCCATATGGAATGTTCATTGCTCCTTCTGGGGAATCTAGCAGATGGACAGAAGGGCAGGAACCTTTCCTTTGGGAGGGTTGCCTCACAGCACTAAGCATTTTCTTTCCTCTTGTCCTACATTCTCTCTTTTTGCCTGTAAGTTCTGGCACTTATCTCCTTAGTCATACCAGTTCTCTCACGTTGTTAAGAGACAGTAACCTTTTACTTCTGCGATACTACGCCGGTTTTATTTCTATTTGTAGCGCTCCTTTTATAACTTTCTTCGCTCGCAACCCACACACAGACATCTCTTCTCTTGTATTCAGCATGGTGCAAATAATAATTTCCTGTCACGCATTTCCCATCCAAATGTGATTTTTTTTTTTTTCAGCTTTGGAGAAAAGTATATAAATATCTTCATTTTTATTTAAAGAATGTAAAGGACAAAGTTATTTTTAAACATGCCTGACAAATGCATTATGATTTGGACTGAGGACTGTTGACATGAATTTTTTTATCACTGAAGAGCAAAAGAAATATAAATAAATAGTTTTCTGAGGCCTTAAGAAAAAAGAACCAAATTTAAACATGACTTTTACACTTGGTTTATATGCCTCTTGCTTTTAAAACACTCACTACACACGTCATGTTTCTGAAGATTTCTTTTAGAGTCTTCTGCTCTCTTTGGTTTCAGAGGGAAGCAGAAGTGCTTGTAACTCCCTTACAAACAAGACACTAGTTTTTATTTTGGGTTTCTGGTTTGTATTTTATCAAGCATTACAGGAGTTTATGGCATTTTAACTGCACAGAAGATATGCTATCACACTACGAGGACATATAAAGGCCAAAGCAATTTAATAGCAGAGGCTACAGAGACAAGTTGCTAAAGGACCATGGGACCTGAACTGCATTGCACAAAGAGTGTATTTTAAGGAGCATTAGGGCTTGGTATGGAATTTGGCTTGCATTCATCTTTCTAAAATTCAAATTTAAATTTATATTACCTGTTCAGCTACTCTCTGGTTGAAATTTACATGCCTGAAACAAAGATTAAATTGCTAACAAGGATATTTTTTTTTTTATTTTAGATTACTCTCTGAAACACTGAAAAATACTGGAAAATAAAAAATATGAGAATACTTAGGCTTGGGGAACTGTTAAGAAAAAGGATAAAATTAAAAATCTTTTAAATGATGGCTAGAGAAGACCAAGATGGTTTGATGGGAAAATGCCCCTTTCTGACTCTTTACTAGCCTTATAAAATAAATTTCCATATCCTATCTGGGCTATGTACTTCACTAACAAAAAACCCCAAAACAACCCCGAAAAACCCCTGTAGGAATTTTTTAGTAAAAGGTGTTACTTTTTTTGTACTCTTCATTTCATGCCAGAACCCTCTTATGTTTTTTCTTGGAACTGACTGAGTATGACAAATCATGCAAGAAACATGCTAATAACCATGACAGTCCAGTCTTTTACTCTCCTGTCTCAAAGTTACAGAAGAACCAAAGGGGGGGTCAAAACCTTTCTCATGGGTTTATATATGTCTACAATTCCTAACATCAGACTTCAGTAATCAACCTCTAAGTATAGATGAGAGGCATTGAAGTAGCACAAATTATATCATATTAAAACACATCTTAGAGGTATGATGGGATTTGACTCTGAAGGCAGGTATCCAAAGAAAAATGCCTGGATTATTTAATATGAACCTAAACAGGCAAACTTGGATGTTTGTGTGTGTTCAAAAGTAAAGAGCACTTGATATTTCAGAGGTAAGGCATGTTGCACAGAAGTTTTGTGAGAAAACTTTATGACATAACTGTTTTGTTGGATATGTTTAGAAGATACAATTCCAGAATCGTAATTCTTCCTTTTATATAAACAGCAGTTGATTATATGTCATTAGCTTTAATTATAGATGTGAAGAT
Organism: Gallinula chloropus; assembly: GCF_964237585.1. Lineage (NCBI taxonomy): Eukaryota > Metazoa > Chordata > Aves > Gruiformes > Rallidae > Gallinula > Gallinula chloropus. The sequence goes on along the minus strand of NC_140085.1, from coordinate 49,590,780 downwards.
TTTCTTGATTTCAGTATTGGTGATAGTCATGAGCACTCTTAAATCCGAAGTGAAACTCAAAGAATGTGGTATGAGAGTACTTCTGGAACCAATGCCTTTGCTATTCCTGTATTGTTAAAGGTACAACCTTGTGAATCAATATCATATGGATTGTTTTCATAAGGCTATTTTAAAACAAATCCTGGGATGTAGACAGTGGCTAAAATTCCCACTAATTTCAATGAAAAAAAGTACCAAGTATTATTTGAAATCAGAGTTTCAGAGAATGTGAAAAAGTAAAAATAGTCATAATGGAAGATATAATAAATTTAACACTAAATTCTAATAGCTCCTTCATCAGAACCATAGTTTACTACCTATATAATAAAAAGCATACCTTTTGTGTTATACATCTGAAGATTTTTTTTTGTTACCAGAGTAATGTGCCTTTGTAGTCTATAAATCAAGTGTTTCTATGTGTCCAGTAAGATGCTTCTAAATCTACAGTTTCATATGCATTCATAGATCTACACATGTCAAAAAACCTGAAGTATTTCATGAATTTTAGTTCTGAAAGAGCAGCCTGTTATTTCAATAATAAATTGCTTCCAGGCCAAGGATGGGTACACCAGGTTTAATTCACACGTTAATTAAAATGACTCAGAAGCCTTCTGAGAAAAATTTATTAAAAAAAGAAATGACAAGTCAAATCTCCCACTGCTGCTGGGGCAGTAATAATTACCTAAATAATACTAAAATAATTCTTATTTTAATATTGCAGTATCTATTTACCTGAACCATTTTAAAGACTCCTGTGTTTTTGATGCTGTTTAAAACAGCATTTTATTTTTAATATTATCAAAATATTGCCAGCTAGGTCCGAAATCCAGACCTGTTGCACAGCAGGCATTCTGCTTGATTATGTAAAAATAGTCTTCTTGCCAATACAAACTACATGAAAGATTCCAGAATGATTTTGCTATCAATTAGAAGTGGTGAAACATCTGGTTTCTTGCACCAACTGGCTTTGGGCGTTTTTTTAAGAACTGAAGAAGATGATTTACAATCCAATATTTCAACTAATAGGACACCATGATTCTATCAAAATAAAAGTAAATGAGATGTTATATAAAATTATATATGTCTTTAAAGAAAAAAAAAAAACAACAAAGTGTGACACTTGATTAAAAACTGGTGAAAAACAGTTTCCCAGAGCTTTAGCATTTATTTGCACTGGGGAAATTTGAAAAAAAAAAAACAAAATAAAAGCCGCTGCAAACCACAAGCAGACAACACCACTAAAAACTGCCACAAAACCACAAGCTCTGCTTGTACTATAACATATGCAGGTACTTTGTAAAATATACTAAGTAAACCTCTACATATTTGGTTCATAGAGAACATAAACTGAACATCACTGGCAGACTCACCTTCATAGAGTACTTGAAAAACTAGACATAATATTATTCATGTGAGTAAAAGTTAGTTATTACACATTTTAAGTAACAACATAGGCTATTTCAGAGCACAACTAGGAAGAATTTAAAAATATTATTGAGAAATAAATTGTTTTTCATGTAGATTTCCTGATCATTTTCTTATGCCAGAAATCTGATCAAGTTGTAAAAGATTCTGAAAGGGATTGTTCTGTTGTTTGTTTGCTTATTTTTTGGTTTGTTTTTTTCTTGTTTGGTTGGTTTGGGTTGCTTTTTTTATAATAAAAGCAGTAATTACAGAAGAATCGTATTTCAGTAGCTGTGAAAAGGACACTACATAACTTAGGAAGTTATCATGTTTTTATTTTCACTCTAGAGATGCTTCTAATCTTCCACTGTTTGCTATCTCCTCCGCACCTGGTGAAATTGATAAGAAGCACTGTTCGGCTGGCAGATAAGTGTGTGCTTTAAGAAAATAGACTAAAAGCACATTAGAATTTCAAAGATGTTTGTCTCACATGTACATTTAAAAGGAAATCCATAATCAGTCCCTGAGGTTCTTATGTGATTTAACATTACATTTAAGTAAATTGTAACACTAGACCTGCAAAAAATGTTGCACGTCCAAAAGAGCAAGGTTTTGATCTCTGAAAAATTAGGTAAAACCAGAATAATCCCAAATATTTAACTGAAACAAAATGTAGCCCATAGGATTTGTTACAAATTGGAAAAAAAAATATAAATCCCTTGTCACAGCTGTTGCTTTAAAGGAGAAGATAGGGATATAAACATAAATAAGAACAACATTAATGGAAGAAAAAAAATCACAACTTTTCCACTCGAGTTTATGTTTTAAATTATGAATGTTGATTTACTTTGTTATAGCTGTAAAAACCATATATAGTCTTATTTGTAATTTAAATATATTCAATTTTTTCAAACTTTAGATTCAATATTTTATATGCTTGATATATTGCAAATTAAGTTTGACTGTAGCATTCCATGGATCAGACCAATGGTTGTATCTAAAGGGTAGATATCAAGAAGAAGGGGCCAGAATCTTCTCAGTGGTGCCCAGTGACAGGTCAAGGGGCAATGGACACATATTGGAACACAGCAAGTTCTGTCTGAATATGGAGAAAAACTTTACTCTGAGGGTGCCAGAGCGCTGGAACATTAATGCTTCCTTACTCAAGAATTTTCTGTGTTCTTCCTGGCTATACTGGGTTTGGATGAGCCACATGCCAGACCCAAGCTTGGTGTCAAGAAACATGGGAGGAAGCATACATTGCAAGCAGAAGTGCACTGAGCCTTCCTGGTAGGAAACATTGGAGCCATCATGATACTCTTTCATATTATGTTTTGATTTAAAAAAAAAAAAAAAATTAAAAATCATTTCTTGACTGTTCCAGCCTCTTCACCTGACTTTACTAAAAATGTTTCAGTACATGGCAAGACTAACAAATCATCTGGGATAAATGACTGATAAAATATACATGACACTAAAAGCCATTGGGACCTGTTGTCACAGGGATGTGGGAGCACCAGAACAGTTAGGCAAGAACTGAAAAAGGCAGGAGCTCCACTCAGTAAGGAGCTTTGCTATAAAAAATAAAAGTCTGTGCTATATCTGAATCTCATTTTCAGGATCCCAATAAAAACACAAGCAGGAAAAAAAATAAATTCTGTGTATATAAGAGCAACCTCCTACATCTGTAGCAAGCATGGGGATAAATATTTTTCATGTCTTGTTGTATACTAAATGCCCATGTAGAGCAATAACAGTATAGCAGGGGTTCAGCCTCGTCTCAGTTCTGTGCAGCGAGCAGAAAGTATCAACCAAGATTGTCTTAAAGTTTATCCATACTGACTGCACAGGGAACAAGAAGAACCAAATACTAGGGTCTTCACCAGACAATAAAGAAAGTTTTCTTTCTTCTTTCTCATTCAATTTCCTTTGTTTGTTTCTTTTCTGAACTGTAACTATTCTGAGCAGTGGCCCCTGAAATATACCAGTATTAGTTTAAAATGCCTTCACTCCCTTCAAGTGCCAAGGCAAGGGAACAACACTTAGAAGAGGAAATGCTGCCAGTGGGGTAGACTGGCAAGTCTGGATGAGTCTGGATGACTCTCAAAACTGCAGGAACAAAAGGGTGAAAGGGAAAGAAGGTTTGAGCTTGGAGAAAATGGAAGAATGAATTTTAAGAGACAAAGTGATTATCACACAAAGAGCAACTGTTGCATGTGGAATTACTTCTAACTGAAATGGAGACATACTTGTTAATCTGATATTTAAAAGGTGAGGTCAACTAGATATACCTCAAGTTCTAGGTGTTTGTAAAGCCACTACTGAAATGAACCCTGCCATCAACTTGGAACACACCAAGCTCCAGGGTGCCTTGGTCATATTAAAACATATTTGTTCCACTGAAAAGCCCAGACACTTTGCTAATTGTTTGTTTCCCTGTTGCGGGTCATATTTATTAGACCATCCCAGATTTGTATAGTCAAGATGCCTTTAATTATCTGAGGAAGGAGGAAGGAAAAAATGAAAGGAGAAAGAGGAAATTAGACTACAAGTAAAGTCACTGGCTGATTCCAGGGCACAAGATGTAAAAAAATCCCACCTTTTTTTTTTTTTTTTTATGAAACAAATCGTCTGTTTATTTTTGTCAATAATATGCACATAGAAGGGATAAAGAACATTTAAGTGTAGGGGGTGTTTGCTATTTAATCCAGTCTATAGGACTGCATGAATTCCTTGACATTCATTGCACTTTACATTAACTACCTCAAAGACTTCGCTTCTCAATTTTTATGTCACTGTGGTAAATGTCTGGGGATTTTTTCATTCAGTCTTCCCCTGCTTTCTGGAAATAAACATCTCTCTCTCTTTCTCTCTTTATCATATGATTGAAGAGTCATTCATTTTGTAAGTTCGCTAGGAGATTTTTGAAAAACTGCTTTTCTACCCAACTGTTCATTTATATTACATTATATAGTTTAATAATCATACTCTTTCAAGGCACTCTAAGCATGGTCTATCTGTAAAATCAGTTCTTGAAACTTTTAATACTTCTACAAGACACCAGAAATTCACAAAATATATTTAGCATAAAATTTTTTTTCTACTATCATAAGCACACAATTTGTTTAATTAATACTATATAGCAAACAGAAATCCTTGCAGAATCCTTGATACTTTTATTGTAGGTTGACTTGGGAGGGGAGTCAACCTACAAGGCAAAGGGATGAAACAAGAAAAGAACTTTTGCCCTTGTGTTTAGGGCACAAATTCATATATCATTGTATTTTATGCTTTTGTCCTCTGTGGGCCAAAACACAGAATTTTGACGGGGGTAGTTATTTTTGGGATTGTTTTGGTAGCTCTTGTTGTTATTGAATTAAATATCTGATGGTGTGTTCAATCACATTATGGATATGCAAGCTGATATTTTGTCTGCTAGTCATTAATGAATTCCCTATAGCATGAACTGACGTATGGGCAGTGATTTCAGTCTGCAATAAAACATCTCTAAATTTCTCCACCACCTTGAAGCTAGAAAAGTGTAATTGCCAGGTGGAAATGATGTCTTACAATGTATGTTTACTGCATTTTGCAATGTGTATATTCATAACCATTCAATACAAGCCATCCACCTTTTTCTTTAATTCATAACTCGAGTCTCACAGCAAAAGCTCTTGCTAGATTAAAAAGCATATCTTTCTCTGTTTGTTTTGAAAATCCATCTATATTAAGACTAAGCAGGTAGGCATGTCATTTTGAATTTCAATATTTTCATTAAAATGCAAAAAAATCCTAGGATAAAATTACACTAACCAAGTGACAAGCTAAAATATGTAGCGTTACATTGCAAAGCAAACCCGCCTGTCATATCTGGCAGAGGGGTCTTGGCATCGATTCTGCTCTCATCTGCATTTCTCATCCCATCATCAATGAAGCTTACATCAGCCACTGAAATTGTAGAGTAGAAGCATTTGTAAATCTGAAGTCATAGGTAAACTGCATCCAAAGTCTTTACAAGTTTAAAAACTTGTATGAAATATTTACATATAGAGAGATGCAAATATGAAATATACCTGAGAAATTATGTTAGTAAATTAACATTACAACATCAGACTGATGGTAGAACAATTTTTAGACAAAGGAGAAATGTCTCCTTATGTCTCATTACAGCCTAAATTCAGCAAAGAACATAAAGTCTATATCTTGTATTGAACTATGAGAGGCTTTCCAAAATGTGATGATTCATGTTTGTAAAAATTACACGTGATTAAATGCTCTGCGGAACACGGCAATTCTACAAAGAAACCCCAAGAACTAATTATCACAGCAGCAACTGATTGTTGTCAATCTGCAATGATTGACACTTCTTATAGCCTTCATCTTTTCCAGTCATTGTGTGGTGTTCAGTCTGCCTTTCCTGGGAAACATCGATGAAAAAATAATTAGAATACAATATGGGAAAAACTCTGGCTTCTTAGATAAGCCTCACATATTTAAGACAAATCCTGGCAAAAATAAAGGAAACCTCGCAGATGACCATTGATGAATACGGAACTACTATATTGAAGCTTTGTGTGATGATAGGACAAGTCATAATGTTTTTAAACTAAAATAAAGGAAATTTAGATTAGACATTAAGAAGAAATTCTTCCATCTGAGGGTGGTGAGGTACTGGAAAAAATTGCCTAGAGAAGCTGTGTTTGCCCCCCTCCCTGGCAGTGATCAAGGCCAGGTTGGATGGGGTTTTGAGCAGCCTGGTCTAGTGGAGGATGTTCTTGAAGGGGACGGTTTTGGAACTAAAGGTCCCTTTCAACCCAAATGTTTCTATTATTCTATGGTTCTATGATGGTATGATTGTATGATTTTTTTTTTATTTTTTTTATCTTGCTACCAGTACAGTCATAAACTGGAATGAAATGATAATACAATCATTATTCTTGCTTGAAGACTTCAAGAATTGCAATTTAATCCATTTGCAGCCTTTTTACCTTTATGTAGCATGAAAGATGAACTCTTTGTAAACCACCATTGTTACATCACCATTAGAATACTTTTGGTATGGTTTTGGCAGCACAAGATATGACACATACCTGTGGGAAGACTCTCCACAGTTTCTACCCAAGGGATCTCATCCAGTTAAACACACACCATAAATTCATTTCAAGTATTTTTACTGGTTAAAAACAAAGCATCTTGAAACTGAAAAAAACTTGATGCAAGACCATTGGTGAACCCTTCAAAAATTGTCTAAAATAATTTAAAGAAAAAAAAGAATTCAAAGTACCAGGACAGCAGGAAAAAAAAAGTCAAAAATTTTGTGAGGGATACAGGTAGGAAGAAGTGTTGCATGCTGAAGTGTTCAAAAAATGCGTAGCATTGATCCCAGGATCTTTGTGCTTTAATTTGTTTCCTCTCCATTGAGGAAACTAAGATTATGAGGACAGCATTGAATAATATCACAATATATTACAATCTGTCTTATTTTTCAGAATTTCAAATTCATATTCAGACAGCCATAGCAGATCTCCAGCATTGGTTACTCATTTCATAGGACAAAGTGGCAGTTTGGGTAGGAAAGCTAGAAAGAAGCAATGGTATACTGATATGACATAAAAAGTGCCTGTCCTTCTCCTAAAAAGGTCCTTAGAACAAGTCTGATAATTCTTATTCAAGAAGCTCTTTATTTCTCTCCATTGACTATTTAAAGTCCTGTCTTGGATGTTGAAATCTACACTGTAAACATCTAAGTCAGAAAAGATTAATCTCATTTTTAGGACAAAAATTGAAAAATGGGTATTCTTTCATCAGTAACCAGGTTTAATTAATAGCACCATTAAAACTTCCCCACTTTAAAATACATTATGATCAGAAATTTAAAAACAGCAGAAGAAGCAGCATCAGATGACTTAACCATTTACCTAACTTTTGAATTGTTTGAATTTTTGCCCTGTATTTTTTCAATGTTACAGTAGCGATTCTGGTCTTCCACCTTCAAGAAGTAAATACATCTCCCAGAAGCCTTCAATCATATCTGCCAGTCATGCATAGATGTTCTAATACCTTACAAGGTCTCAAATCACACAGAATACTTAATGTTTAGTGAGCTGAATTAATTCTTCTGTGACTGCATGATGTACAGGTTAATGGAAAATAATTATAAATACCATGGGATTTTCCTTTCTTTAAAAAAAGGTTAAAAGTATCTTCATAGCTTAATACATCAACTATTGCAATCCAATTTTTTTATAGGTTGTCTTAAAACATCTGAAAAATAATATATTTGAAGTCAAAAGTGCTCTTTATTACATGTGGCAGCAAGGTGCACTTCTGAAATTCTGCCAGGAATATTTTGTAATGAAAAGGCAAGATTCCGTGCTCTCATCTCTCTATGAAGCTTTAAAGAAAGAGAACACTAGAAAAAGTGAGCAGTTGGCTAAATGCCTGTGGTGTTACAGTTGACCATCAGCAGAAAGCCAGAGCAAAGACAAGTCATTTGGAACTCAGGCTAGGTGTATACATGGTCATAGGAGAGTATGCTTCTGTATCACGTCAGTCCCAGAGAAGACCTGGCTTTTACCTCTCTGATGAATTTTTTCCATGAGATAACCACCTCTAACATCATAGAAAGTCAAATTTGGAATTTGATTTTGGGAAAACTGGCTTTTAGAGTGTGGTTATCAGTTTCAACCTCACATGCATGCCTTAGTACCTTGCAAACATTGCGGAGTCCAGGTGGAATATTTTCTCTCTCGTCAGCCTCATGCAGGAGGTACCCGCTAAATCAGACTTAAAGAAGGGGTTCTCTGGACAGTCACTGATACATTCCCACTGGAGGCAACCAAAGGACCCTCAGGACTTGAATCAGACCACCAGTAGAGAAAGAAGTAAAGCATTAAAAATAAGGGGTAAAGAGATAACAGAGTCAAAGCAATAATGCAGAAGGTGTGGTCATTCTGCAAAGTCTTCCTGCAACAGGGGACTCCAGAGCTGTATGTAATACTTTTGGTAGTATCTCACAAGTGTGGCTTACAGGAGAGCACCTCCGTTGACCTGCTACATATGTATGCTACGTACATGCTAGTTCTTTGCTTCTCTGCCATGACATATATGCTACTCTACTCCTTTCTTCCAAGCTGGCAGGATGAAGACATCACTGCAGAGCTATGAAGACTTTTCAGTTTTGCTTGTTTGGGTTTTTCTGTGAGTATTCTTAATTTGTTGTTGCGGCTTTTAATTTTATAATCCTCACACTAATTGGCCCTAAACATTAGAGACAGCAGCAGAGATTTTTTTCTCCTGTCCTCTGAAGGGAGTGGAAATCTAGAGATATCAGCCTTACTATCTATACATAGTATCTTCTGACATGTGAGTTATACTTAGAGTTATGTAATAGTGCTTGAGTACAAAACCACTGTTGCTAATAATCTTCCACTACACAGTCAGTCTTCAAAGCAGGATGGTTTTGAATAAACACAAAAGACTGGAAAGTAGTCTAACACAGAGACACCTTTGCTACCAAATTACATACTGGGAGAAAAGGATGCTTACTAAATAGTAGAAGTGGCAAGAGATTGTAGGAAAGACTGTTGTAATTTCAAAATTTGCTCTTAGTGCCTATTTTTATCTTATTTTTTTTGTTTGTTTGTTTCACTTACTGTTGAGTGCTACTAAACCTCCCAGCTGTTTTATTACATGAAGTACTGTCCTAACAAACAACACTGTTGGAAGGCTGTGCTTTCTTAAGCCAGCATCTTCAAGTGTGACTGCAGCTCACAGTATGTGGTAAGCATAGTGAGGTTCTTAAAAGCACTAAAGGTGATTAACTGCTGCTTCCTTCTTCATCACATTAGTCAAAAGTAATTTTACAAATGTTCCAGTCAGACTAACATCTAGCTTCTGCTCTTGTGGATACAGCATTAGTGACAGTGTTTGACTTGGCAAGCTCAATAGTGTTTGCCATCAGAATCTTCTACTGTGCCAATAGCATGTTGCACTTTGAATACTGTGGTCTACATCAACTGTGTAAAGGACCACAACGCTGTCATTCTTAGCCTGACTTTGCCAATGACTTTTGTGAATTGCTTACAGCAACATTTTTGTGCTGTGATATGGATTCTGTTTTCAAAATTCATTTATGCTTGGATTCACAAAAGCTCCTAAGTACCCAAAGCAGCACTTTCACAGAATTCAAGCAACCCATTTCAGCCACAACTCCTCCTCTCAAGTGATTGGAAATTTATAGATGTCCATATTTTCACTACGTTTAGAAACCAAATGTGTACTCCTGTACACATATGGACACTTATATCATGGTTGGGCATTGCAGTTTCCTGTTTATTTCTCTCATAAACCCATTTCATATATTACCTATCTCTGTAACCATTTTTTTAACAATAAACTCATCACAAAAGTGAAGAAATCACACTCACACCTGAAAGCATGTCACTGTAGTAATATATATAATATTTTTAAGAACAGAGGGAGAGAAAGCAGGCAAAGGTAAGCATGAATGTAGGTAAAGGAGGCATTAACTAGGAAGATGAGACTTGGATTTGGATCTCAATTTCTAACTCAACTCCATTTTCCCTGAAAGCCAGTCAGAATAAGGACAGCTGTCCCTTAATCTCATGTCATTGACAAAAGTCCTCAAAATCAATCATGATAATTCTGTTTTCCTATCACCCAAACCTTGATATCCTCCATGTGTCCTTTGTGAGAGAGTTTGATTCAGGAAACTTTACAAAACCAACTGCAGTAGGAGTGAAAGAATCAAAGGTAAGTGGGGGATGGAACCTCTGTCTGGTTCACTGGTCTTGCTCATAGTTTTGGAATAATACAGTTCACTATGAAAAAGTCCATTGTTTTCTCACTTGCTCTTTGCTAACGGCACTCAAACTTTCCAGTTAGGAATTGCATGACATACCTCACCTTGATAAGAATAAAAAAAGCACATCAACTTTAAATATTAAATTATTCTGTTATCAAGACAGTAATTTCAAAGGTGCTAAAATTTATGCAAATCCTTTGAACAAAATCTGGTTTCTCTATGTAACTCTGGCCTTCATGAGTTTATAGGAGATTCCATTTCAATTTCTCATGTCTTCACATTGAGTTAATTTCTTATATTTTGACCAAACACTCCTCAGATGAAAGAATATTCTGTTACTTAATTGTTCTTGCAAATTCCCTCATTCTCCTTGGGGATAATATAATAAATAATAGAACTAAATTAATGTTCCTATCTTGGCAATCAAAGACACTATAAATTAGTATCCATGAAGAAAATTGACAATTCAAAATATAGAACAGTATCTTGGTCTGTGAATCATCATGGATTTAATTCTTTTCTTTTAGTGGTCCTGAAAAGTTGAGAAGTATTTACATTGAATGTAAAGGCTTCAATGTTCTACTTGTCAACTTAATCAAAGTACATTGATCAATGTAAAGACATAAGTCACTGCACAGAAAACAGAAATTAGAGTACTTTATAACATCTGCTATTTTTTATTTTCATAAATGACCTGCTGATTATTGTTATATATATACTAAGTGCATGTTTAAATGGATGATACTTTAATTTACTTCAGATTCAAATGAGAAAGTATTATAAAATGAGAAGGTATTATGAAATGTCTTTAATTCAGTTCAAATTGATTGACTGGACATAAAATTATGTTAAATGAAAATTTTAGTTTACAGCTAAGGAGTTTATTATTTGGCTGTAAACCAAATTGGCTCGAATTGTTTAAAGTTAAGCATCAAAACAATTGAAGGTGAAAATGGAAAGCAAGTTTGCTGCTTCACATTTTTACCTTCTGTTTGTACTGTACTTGTTGATAGGATCAGTACAATGAACCTAAGAATTAGAGTTATGACCAAAGTAATAGATTTATTTTAGGTGCAGTGAATCATTCTACCCTTACTGAAGTAACAGCTTCCTTAAGATTAAGTATATTGACAACTACATTGTTATCTGAAAACCTTGGTATTGCTTCTTACACAGCAGCTTTTACAGGTTACGGAGGAGAGGAAGAAAATGTATGGATTAGGGTTTGATTTAAGTACCTGATGGGTATCCCATTAAAATTTGCAGTTAGTACATACAACAACACCCTATCAGATTGTTCTGACATAAACTGTGCTGGAAATATTTTATAATGTGACTTTTATAACTAGTTGTTCTCTGCTTTGCCTATTCTCTGGTGCTTACACCTGCACAAATTAAGTGTGAAAACTGGATAGCATTAGGAAGGCATGGAACTGTGTAGGAAGGGGTGACTTTTCTTTTCCCTGTTCAAACTGTCCTTTCTTTCTGTAATGTAGGAGGACAAGGAAGGCCACAATACTGCTAAAAACCAGGTCTTGCATTCCCTAGGGATGTACTCAGACACTTACCGGAACACTTTCTCATATTCATTACTCCAAAGTATCCTGTCAGGTAGATGCCCTGGAGAGTCTAATGTCTTAAAACAAGTCAAACCAAACTAAACCAAAGCAAACAAATCTTTGTGAAAGTTGGGATTTTATTCCAATCTAAAAATTTAGAAATATAAAAACAATCTGAAAACAATCTGAAAATAATCCTCTCTCTCTTCAATGCAGAACTATTATGGGCATTGATAGGAGGTCATCCATTTTCTGGCTTTATAATTTTAAAATATGTAGAATAAATGGTGTTTTGATAGTGTGAACAGTAAGGTTTCTCTTTTCTTAACATTAGACAACTTTTACAATGCAATTTAGTACAAATTCACTAAACTACTTGTAAAAATATACTTTTTTCTTTTTTTCAGTAATAGGCCATCTTATCAGAATCTACCTAGCTATGCAAACCTCAATCCAAATGCATTCCTAGAAATCCAAACATCCAAACATCCTTTTTCATGTAAGACTTTAGAGCAGGTAAACCCTGCTATACCATGCATTTTGAATGTACGATCTAAAATGTACTATGATGCCCTCACCAAAATGAAAGACTGTACCTACTCCACTGGTCTTTGCCAGCACCTCATGAGAAGAGGTCAGACAGAAAGAACAGTTATGAATGCATCCTAGAAGACTACAGCGTCATGTGCTCTAAGGAAAGAGATTTATAAGTAGCTGAAAGAGAGATTATTAAATTCAGACCAAATCCAGTTTCCCTCTGAGGACAATAGGGATGCCAGACATTAAATTTAAGGGCCATTCTGGATTAAATCTATTCCCAGGACTGGGCAGCTTTGTTAAAATGTAAGAGTAACAGATGCAATGAATCTTCTTTAAAATACACAAACACATTTCTATTGAATTCTAGGAGCTGTATTTTGAATGCACTTCCAATGTATATTAGATGCTAAAAATTTTCAGAATAATACATGAAGAAGCTCAAACTTTTTCTTTTAATCTTAGGAAAGTTTTGTGTGTGCTTTTTTTAATTGCTAGCCCATTTAATAAAAGATTGAAAGGGTTAAAATGGATGTATTTCTGATAGCATATAAGGAATTGGTTTTTATTAAACTGCAATTATATTCAGTGGAAGTGTTTTGTTATTAGAATACACATTGTAACCCTTTTCATAACAATTAGTATGTAAAAATGATAAGATAAGCTAAAAAATAATGAAAATGCTGTTCCATGCTGTAGCAATAATGGTTGCAAATTTTCAAAGTTTTATTATAATAGCTCTGCTCATGATACTGAACTATGATCTGTACATCTCTTTCTTCTATAATAACAACCATTTCAGATGTTAACAAACCAGTCATAAAATGTCTGCTTCTAGTTTTCTTGGGATTGGTAGTTTAAAACTGAATTAAGTGAAGGAAAGAAAAGAGGAAATCAAACTTTCCTAACACAATCAATTCCTTCACTGCTTGAGGAATGATTGGATAAAATAACACCTCTCTGTGTGTATGTACAGGATCTGGACTTGTTTGGTGTAGATTATAAATAAAGTCTGTAATGCCAGATGTATCAATTTTGGTTTGATTTCATTTCTGACATTTAAATAGGAATTTACACATAATATTTCCTTATTTACAGAAAGTGAACGTCCATTTAGCTGGCAAGTGGGATCACAATTGTAGGGGTTATTTTGTTTGTCCACAATTGTATGTCTCTTATTTTAAGGATTAATTCTTAAAAGTTTTCTCTAAGGTATTTTCCTTTTTTCATTTTTCCCCTATGCTGCACTTCTCCTGTTTCTTGTTGCTTTATGAATAAATCATATTCAGTTATTTTAAATATTGTGCCAATTTCTCCCCTGCATTTTTTGCTATTTAAAGATAAATATATTTAAGTTTGAACCTGGATCTGGCTTTTTTTAAACATTTGGAAAAAAATGCATTTAGCAACGTGTTTGTGATTTGGTTTATTTTGTTTGTTTTGTTTTGTTGGGTTGTTTTCTGAATTCATCATTCTATTTTCTTTTTTTTGTTATGAACTTCATATTAAACTAATATGAACTAATATGAACATATTAAACTAAAAAAATAAACTTCTGTATCTACAGAAAAGTTTGCATATTCATATAAAATGTAGAACATTCCTTTATCTATTTATACAAGTTATTTCAATTGCTGTTCTTCAAATTCAGTTAATTAACTAGTAAAATTATTCAAATTCAATTAATTAACTAGTAAAAAGTAATAATAATAATAAATGTTTTACTGCAAATATTTTTTCCCTATACAAAATATTTAAGGAAAAATTGTGTGCAAAAACTGAGGTTGAACAATTTCACAAGCAGTTATATTTCCAGACTTGACATTTTTAGTGAGAAAAAATAAGTATTTGAATTATAGGATTGAAAGTTTTTTGAAAATATGCAAGTCTGTTTCCTTACCAAAGTAATAGAATTATTGTGATAATAAAATTAAAGAAAAATAAGCAAATAGATTAAAAGTATTTTAAATAGCAAAGTATCTACAAATTAGGTTATATATTTGAGTAGAACTGAAGATCTAGAAAACTAGTGTGAGTGATATGGAAGTTGGAAGCTTCCATATCAGTATGAAGACCTCTGATAAGCCAGTTTTTAATCCCCTGTGTCCTTGTATCACATACATAGAAAACCACTTGAGACTCAAAAGTCCTACTGGTCATTCTGTCAAAATATGATTACAAACTTCAATTTCAAATTTAGATTTTGCTGCTTCATCAGATCCATTCTCTACTGTTAAAACCTAAAGTTGGACTCTAATTTAACTATATAAACCTGCCAACTTGCTCTGAGTTTAATGTCATAGAATCATAAAATGTGTAAGGTTGGAAGGGACTTTTAGAGGTCATCTAGTCTACCCCCCTGGAAGTAAACAGGGATATCTTTAGCGTATCAGGTCACTCAGAGCCCCAACAAACCTGACCTTGAACACGTCCAGGGATGACGCCTCCACTACCACTCCGGACAACCTCTTGCAGTGATCCACCACCCTCATACTGAAGAACACTTTCCTAATATCCAAACAAAATCTCCCCTTTTCTAGTCTAAAACCATTACCCCTTGTCCTATTGCTTCATTACCTCACGAACAGTTCTTCCCCAGCTTTCATATAGGCACCTTTCAAGGTACTGGAAGGTGGCTATAAGGTCCCCCCAGAGCCATCTCTTCTCCAAGCTGAACAAGCAGAACTCTTGGCTGCCTTCACAGGAGAGGTGCTCCAGCCCTTTGACACAATCCAACAGGTCCATGTCCTTCTTGTGTTGAGGGCTCCAAAGCTGGACACAGTGCTTCAGGTGAGGTCTCACCAGGGCAGAGTAGAGGGATAGAATCACCTCTCTTGATCTGCTACTATCACTTCTTTTGATGCAGCACAGGATGCGGTTGGCCTTCTAGACTGCAGATGGACATTGGTGACTCATGTCCAGCTTCTCATCCACTAGTACTCCAAAATCCTTTTCCTTAGGGCTGCTTTCAAGCACATCATCTCCTAACCTGTATGGATAACAATGATTGTCCTGACCCAGGTGCAGGACCCTTCACTTGGTTTTGTTGAATCTCATGAGGGATCTCATGGGCCCATTTCTCTAGCCTGACTAGGTCCCTCTGGATGGCATCCTGTCCCTCCAACACATTAACTTCACCACTCAGCTTGGTGTCATCTGTAAATTTACTGAGGGTGCACACAATCCCACTGTCAATATAATTAATACATATATTAAACAGCACAGGTCCCAGCACTTTCCCTTGAAGAGCTTCTGCTTGTTACCATCTTCCATTTGGACTTGGAGCCATTCACCGCCACCCACCAGAAGGGTTATGATCTTGCAGTCCCTTTTTCTCCACATAGCAGAGAAGCAATGCAGCTAGTATCTACCTTTGGATTCTGCTCTAAGCTTCATTATACCTAGAAGTTTATTACAGTTTTCAAAATAATAGACACACATGGCACAATTAAATTTTATTGAACTACATTAAATTGGCTTATTTACTACCCTATAATATAAAGATACCCACTTCATGTATTGGTAATAGCTCATTTACAATCACAGTAAACAAAGAGAATTCTGGTGGTTAAGCCTTCAGAAAACAAGAAATCATCATCTATTTTTAAGGTCTACTTCTGATCACTTGCTATGGCAGTGTTGTGGTTTTCTACTCAAAGTTTCTTACGTGACAGACCACGGGATTTTTAGGGATGTCTGGTTTCATAGACCAGTTTTGTACTATACATATAATGTTTTTTCATAAGCATATTAGTTTTCATGTTATAAAATGTCATGTGTTTGCTCTTAAGACACTGTCAGTATGTCCCTCTGAAGCTTAAATATTTTAATAAAAGAGAATCATTCACTATATAGCTGTGTAATATCTGTGGTAGGAAAATATATGACAGCAACTAGGAATTAGAGGGTATTGTGACTTTGTGAAGTTTTTTTTTAATTTGTATGGGAAAACCTTTCTCGAGCAAAATATCCCAGATTTTTTAGTGTACAATGCTAAAAAAAAAAAAAAAAGAAAACCAACAGAGGCACAAGAGAGGTGAATTTGAATCCCAAAGTGGCCATCTGTTCATAGCCACATGTGCTTATTTGAATGGGTTTTTGGTATATATAGCAGCTATAAAACCAGATTATTAGATAACTCTGTATGCATCCCAGCCTGGTATTTACTGCTTCAGACATTAGAAAAGCTATATAGATGTAATACTGTCAGACATATTTGAGCAGATTTATCTCCTGCCAATTTTTGATGGGATCCTTCTGATATTCTTCAGTGAAAAGGATGAAAATCCGCAAGAAGAGAGGTAACATTTCCAAAGATCCCACAGGAAAGTAGGGAAATTACATTGGCATATTAGTCCTAGTCCATCTTTACCAGTAGAATACGAAAATTATTCCTCAGTAATTTTTACTACAGCTGAGGAGTCTTCTCATTGATAAAGAAACAAACTTTCCTTCTTCCTTTCATATCTTACCAAGTTGCTAACCCCATAATATGATTCTTCACTTTGTAGAGAGGAAAGGGACATTATTTACAAACAACCATGTAATATGTATGGAAATTGATGCGTATCAAATCTGTTCAGCTCCATCCTCATTTGTTATCTCTATAAGCTTATGGGGTTTTTTTCTGCCCCAAATGTTTTTAATTTGAATAGCATCATGATGTATGTTGCAACTTGCTGAACAATTTAATATTTAAAATTTTATAGATATTAAAATACTCCTTCAAGCCATGCATAATAAGTAAACATGCTCTTTACCTTAGAACAGAAGTGTAAATCTTGCATTTCATTATAGCTTTAACTAAAAGTTATTTTTATTTTTTATGCTAATACTTTTCACTATTTCAGTTAAAAAACAGGAAAATTATCGTGCCAAATTTTTCCAGTTAATTAGCAAGCAGAAATCTTGATGAACAGCAGGTATTTTTATGTTACCCATGAATAGTTCCATCTACTGTGCATGCTTATTTCTATTATCTTCCCAAAAATCTATGAGCAGAAAGCAGCTGCATGCTGGGTTATTGACAGGATTAAAGGAAGCACACAGATAAAAGAAAACAATGTGCTTGGGGAAATAACTCTTTTTGCCTATAAAATATAAATCACATATTCATAATTGGAATGTGCTTTGGGATTTCTGTTCTTCCTACACTACATAAATATATTCAGTGCTACTGCATTTCTTGAATAGAAAAAAAAACAAAAGTGTCTTTTTAAAAGAAGCATAGGAATATATTCTTGATTTTTTTTTCTTCCCTTTGCCTATGCTACATGCTACAATATCACTTGGATACTGCACTTGCTTCTCAAAGAAAGTTCTCTAATATCAGAACTAACTTTTCAAAGTATCATCATAGAGGCAATAGTGCATCTTGCCAAAGTCACACAGAGGCAAGGTAAGGCTGTGCAGACCCCTTGAGAAAAAACACCTATTTGTTTCATTTATCATAC
This sequence comes from Gallinula chloropus, assembly GCF_964237585.1. Taxonomy (NCBI): domain Eukaryota; kingdom Metazoa; phylum Chordata; class Aves; order Gruiformes; family Rallidae; genus Gallinula; species Gallinula chloropus. The sequence continues at coordinate 49,572,961 of NC_140085.1, read as the reverse complement.
CAGTATTTAGTCATTTATTTGTTGACATTTATAACAGCTCTCATTAAAATCAAAATTATCTTCCCTGAGAGTCTACCAATAGAATTATCACTCTAGCTAATATTGACTCAGTAACTTTACGGAAGTAAATTGAAACAATCACTGGATAAAATGTGAAACAAACAGCCCTGGAAACAGCATCTGGATCCAGGACTAGCTTTTCCTGGGTGCCTTCTACAATCTGTGACCAGTATCATCGCTATTTTAACTGTCCTTCTTTTACCAGGCAAGTTGTGCATTCCTTTTTGCAGAGCTCAATAGCTCTGAAGACAACTGCTGCCTGGCCATGCTGTGGGAGTGGGCAGCCTGCTGGGGAGGGTGCTGCCAACACACTGGGGAGTGTTGGTTTCAATTCGTTCAAACAGAAGGGGGAAATGAACTTGGACCTCACCTATTTCAGGGTAATGTTTCAACTGGTAAAGTATAGCGTACAGCCTCTGAGAAGCTATCACTGCCACTCACTGCCTGCTGTGTTTTAGGAGAGTAGGTCTGCCTGAGCTCTCAGAAGAAAGAAAAGGCTCAGCTGCGTTCCTTTGAAAGGAGATGCAACCATCAGACAAGTAAGCCATAAAGATGGACATCAGTTCAGACTGCCCTGTCCTCAGTGTGTCTCTGCTGGACAGCTGTAAGTTGATCCCATTTCAGCAGCCTGATTTCTCTGGGGGCTGTTCTGTCACCTATAACCTTTTCTGTGTAATGTGTATGGATCCTGTGATTCCAACTCAGAGCTCTGCATTTCAAACAGCTCATGGAAACAGCAGGCAGTTGAATCCCTGATATTTAAGGTATTTAAATCCTTTTTGAGAAGTAACTCAGGTACTTGACTTTAAGCATTCTACCCTTATTCTTTCTTTCTGAGTTTTCTTTCAAATGCCTTTTTTTAGCATAAGGTTTAACTGTGGGAGCATTCTGCAGTTCTGAATTGTTAGAAACATACCCGTATTTTCATAAAAAAATAAAATATGTCATTTATAACAGCTGCAAAAAGTGAGCTTCAGTAGGAACATGATATATATATGGCCTGGTTTGCCCAGGGGAAACACAATGTTCAGTAAAGCAGCATGCATATTTTCCTTCATAGAATGTGTTTAGGTATATGTGGCAAGTATTTTTAAGGTCATCAAAACTGGAAGAATAACACTTACCAGAATACCTAATAAACCTGTCCACAACAGTTTTCTGGTACCTTCAGCCTTGACCTAAAATAGTTCAGGTCATTTTCCTGACAAGGCTGCCCAGTAGTCGAAAATAGTCCCAAGATTTATTGTTCAACTCTGTAATGGGTGAATTTAATGAACTGTTCACTGAGATCACTAAATATGTGTGACCTTAAACTGATTTTGTATAAGGAATCCAAAGTAGAAATATAACTAGATGAAAATATCTAGTTATGAAAGTATATACCCATATCAGCTTTTTAGAGATTTTCATACCGAACTGTCATTATTTTCACATGCGATTTGAAAAGCAGACTAGCAAAATGAGCTCCTGTTTAGTTCCTGGATTGGTAGAAATGGATGCCTAGAAACTCTGTCTTAAGCCAGGGAGAACTCTTCCATAAGAAAATGATGGGGAAAGAAGTAGATTTTTTTTTTCTCAGATTCCCCAGAAGGTTTGGTGCATCATGATAGATTAGCAACATAAACCCTTCTGAAAGTTCTGGGCATTGCTGATGAATTTAGCATTCTGCAGGGTAAAGGATTCAGGCAAGCCAGAAAGTCTAAATTATGCTACAATCCACTCTACCCTTTACAACAGACCAAAAAAGCACAGAATAGAAAGTCTATCTTGGCCTTGTCTTTCCTGTAGCTGAATACTGTCTGCATTTTGAGAACATAGTTGGAACGTTCTTCAATAATTCAAAAAATTAGATAAAGGACTTCTTCTTTTATGTACTAAAAAAAAAAAAATCTTTTAAGCTCAGATTGATAAAATCAATTAGACAAATAACATTCCTCCATATATCTTAATCAGGACTGAAAGAATTGTCTGGATCTTACTTTGACTTTCAGTAATTTGGTTTTATAGCAAGTACTAGGTAAACCCACGTGTTCAGCTATGTAGTTGGTTGTTTCTGCCCACTTTGGATTTTGCAGAAAGTCAAGGTCAGAAAGTCCCGTGACCTGTATTGTGACCACCTCTATAAGGAAGAAAAGACATACGCTATAGAGGGCAAAGGAAGAAAAGGCAAAGGTTATACTTGTAGGCAAATCCCTTCTGAAGGGTACAGGGGGTCCAATAAGCCAGGAAGACCCTCATCTTAGGGAAGTCTGCTGCCTCCCTGGGACCCGTGCCAAGGACATCACTAGGAAACTTCCCAGCCTAGTGCAGCCCACTGTAAAGATGACCAAAAGAGACTTCAGGGTCTTGGGTGATTAATGAGAGAATCTGGAGCACAGGTTATTTTCTCCTCCCTCCTTCCAGTTGCAAGTAGTGATATTAGGAGGAACAGATGTACCCCGTCTGTGGCTGGTGCCATTGCCACAATTTTCAGTTTTATGACATTGGGATCAATGGCTAAAGCACTGAAAGAATCAAATCTGGCCAGGGACATGAAGGAAAACCAGAAATGTTTCTATAGGTAGGTCAGTGATAAAAGGAAATGAAGGAAAACATGGGCCCCTTGGTTACCCAGGATATAGAGAAGGCTGAGGCACTCAACAAACTTTTTTCCTCAGTTTCCACCATCAAAGGCCTAACCACACTGCCTAGGTCACAAAAGGTAAAGGCTAGGACTGGGAGAATGAAGAACTGCATACTGTAGAGGAATATTTGGTTTAAGAATATCTAAGAAACCTGAAGGTTCACAAGTCCATTGGACCTGATGATGTGCATCTGTAGGTCCAGACAAACCTGGTATCTGAAGTGGCTAAGCCACTGTCCATCATATTTGAGAATTCATGGCAGTCCAGTGAAGTTCCCACTGACTGGAAAATGGGAAATATATCCCCCTATTTTAAAAGGGGAAAAAGTGAAGACCCAAGGAATTGTAGACCTGTCAGTATCATTTCTATGCCCAGCAAGATCATGGAGCAGTTCCTCCTGGAAACTATGCTCAGGCACATGGAAAATCAGGAGGTAATTGGTGACAGTTAATATGGCTTCATTAAGGCCAAATATTTCCTAGCAAATTTAATGGCCTTCTATTATGGAGTGTTGGATTGTAAAAGAAAAGTGACAGACATAATCTACTTGGATTTATGCAAAACATTTAACACTGTCCCTCATGACATCCTTATCTATAAATTGGAGAGACGTGGGTTCAGCAGGTAGATCACTGAGTTCATAAGGAACTGGCTGGATGGTTATGCTCAAAGAATTGCAATCAATGGCTCCATTTCCAAGTGAGGGTCAGTGACAACTGGCATTCCTCAGGGGTCAGTATTGGCACTGGCACTGTTTAACCACTTTGCTGGTGACATGGACAGTGGCACTGAGTGCACCCTCAGCAAGTTTGCTGATGACATCAAACTGTATGGTGTGGTCAACATGCTGGAGGAAATAGCTGCCTTGCTATCAAAAGGGACCTTGCAGAACTTGAGAGGTGAGTCTATGTGAACTGTATGAAGTTCAACAAGGCCAAGTGCAAGGTCCTGCACATGGATTGGCGCAGTACCAAGTGCAACTACAGGCTGAGTGGAAAATGGATTGAGAGCAGCCCTGAGGTGATGAACTAAGGGATGTTGGTGGATAAGAAGCTCAACATGAGCCAGCAATGCACATTTTCAGGCCAGAAATCCAACCATATCCTGGGCTGCATCAAAAGAAGCATGACCAGCAGGTTGAGGGAGGGGATTCTGCCCCTCTAATTTGTTTTTCTGAGACTCCTTCAGAGTACCGTGTCAAGCTCTGGGGTCCGCAGTACAAAAAAAGACATGGAGCTGTTGCAGCAGCTCTAAAGGGAGGGCCAAAAAGTTGATCAGAGGGCTGGAGCACCTTTCCTACAAAGACAGGCTGGGAGAGTTGGACTTGCTCAGTCTGCAGAAGAGAAGGCTCTGGGTAGACCTTATTGCAGCTTTCTAGTACCTGAACAGGGGCCTACATACATCAGGGACTGTAGTGATAAAACAAGGGGTAATGGGTTTAAACTAAAAGAGGGGAGATTTAGATTAGGTATTAGGAAGAAATTCTTCCCTGTGAAGGTGGTAAGGCACTGCCCAGGTTGCCCAGAGACTCGTTTAGTGTTTTTCACATCAAGAAATATCCCAGGGAGCATTGTAAGTTACTGGCCAGAGGGAATTAAGAAGGAGCGGGCAGAATAGAAATGTGTGAAATCCTCTTGTGACAGCCTATTATTCCTGGGCTTATTCTGCTAGAGTGGAGATAGAGTCTAGAATATAGTACAAATAATTGATCTAAAGACATCTCTGGCATGTGAAACCCAAGTTTTCTCACTGAATTGGTCACTTCCCATGTTCATAGAGAAGTATCAGAATTCTAATACAAGGACATCCAACATTAATGTGAAATGATCTTTATACTCTCCTGTCTTTTGTGTAGTGACATCAAAGAAGCCTGATAGTACAAACAGTTATGACATCAATATTCAGGGTATAACACTGCTACAGAAGTCAATAAATAATTCAGTACCACATTTGTAACTCAGTTCTTAGCACACCATGCTGTGCCTGTCATACTCTTTTGGTGGTGGTGGTGTGGCATTAGGGTAGCCTGGTGTCAATTTTTCTAAAGATTTGCAGGAGCCTTGAAACACTGTAGTGGGGTGAAGCAGGAGGCTTTGCTTTACTCTGAAATAGTGGCATTAGTTGACATTAATTTAATCAATTAGAATTAGTCAGAAAATGAGGAAAAACTCAGGCTGGAAATTGAAGGGAATTAATTAAAATAATCTCAGAATATCAGGAGTCTGGTACAATGATTGGAAGGTAAATTAAGGCTAGAGTCTGGCATGAAAATGTACCAATGTGCATAGGTAAGGTATGATAGATGACGTGAACAATTTGATTCAGTATTTCTATGTGCACTAAACTTGTTAAATACATCAGTAGGAAGAATGATACAATTACTGGTTTTTCACATTCAGATATTTAGATTAGATCCACACTTTCTCTATGACTCCATAAGAACTCTAACTGTTGAAGCTTTCTAGTTCATAAAGAGAGAGATGGCATTGTTGGAATACAATTTGGTAAGATGTATATCTTATGTCCTGATAGACATACTAGAACCATCTGTCCTAGAATGAGGATAGATATCTTATTGCTTGGGAACTCTATGAAAGGCTAAAAGTTGAAACAATTTTTAGGACATTCCACAGGAATTGTGACTGCTGATTCAGAGTACTTTGGGAATATCCATAGGGAAAAGCTACATAAAGCAAAGCCCAGATAATTTAAATAAATCGTCTGGAAAGACAGAACCAAAAAAAAAAAAAAGTAAGAATCAAATATTCTTTTCAGAACTCTGTATAATAGGTAGGCACAGAAAGATGACAATGACTACAGGATTTTAAGATTCTGTTTAAATACATCTAGATGTCTTCACACATAAAGCTTTGTAAACCAGAAGAAATAACACTGAAAATAATGACGTGTTATAGAATTATGTGATCAGAAGATCATTGTGTCTAGTATTTTCATCCTGGTGCAGAAGAAATGCTAACAAAGGTTTTAGACCCTGTTCCAGCATGTAGAATATATGCATTTAGGATACTATGGGCCCATCACATGGTGGAACCAAAGAGCTGACACTTTTTTTTAAATGAGAAAATACTTATAAGTGGAATTTATGTCGAGCAACAACAGTGGACATTGCAGACTGTAAAACCTAGACACCATGTTTTATCAAGATGGTGTACATCTACAAAAATACAATAGTTCTTTCTGAAGATAACTAAGGTGAAAGGTGAAAATTTAATATGGTTAAGAGGTGTGGAAGAAGAGAGAAATTTAGTTGTTTTCTAGGGCTTGGACTTCTAAGTACTTCTTTCAAGTACTTAAGTGGAAGATATTTCAAAATAATGACACAAAGTACTAGCTTTTTCAATTCCTAGAAGAACTGCATAGCATCTTTCATATTTTCTCACATTGGATATCCATGGCAAGGTTTTGGTAGCAGGGTAAATGGTTGGTTTCTGTGAGAAGTGTTCAGGAACTGTCCAGTGTTGGACACAGACCCATCAACTTCAGGACACAGCTCAGCCCATCAGCAAATCTGGCAGTGCTTCTGTGAAAACATATTCAAGAAAAGGGAAATAAAATGATGGATACGCAGAGGAGAAGGGAAAAGAAAAAAAAATAGTAGCCAGGAACATAGAGGAAATGCTCCAAGTACTGGAGAAGGTTTTTCCAGAGTGCACAGAGGAGTCTACCCTGGAGCAGATGAATATTTCCAAAGGAAGTGTGGCCCATGGAAAATCCATACTGGATTTAATTTTTTCCCATCAGCACTGCAGTACATGGAAAAGCCCATGCTGGAGCATGGGAAAGTGTGAAAAAGAAGGAGAAGCAGGGAAAAATGGCTGTGTACTGACTGTAACCTCACACCCCAGTTCTCCTACACAGATTGCAGGGGGAAAAAGAGACTGGAATGAAGCTGAGCTTGGGAAAAAGGGATGGAAAGGTAGAGTTTTTAAATATTTCTTTTTCTTTATCACTACCCAATTCTAAAATTAAATACCAATTCTACTTGGACAAAGATCAATTTTCCATAAGTTGAGTCTGTTTTGCCTTTGACAGTAACTGACAAAAATGTTCATAAATTTTACCTATTAATTTATTATTCTTGTGTTCATTTTTGTTTTTTATTTTCACCCCTCAACCCACTGAGAGAAGGAGGGAGGGAGCAGCTGGATGACAGTTTGGCTATTAACCGAGGCTCACTTACCACATCTCCAGACAAATTCAAATCTATACTTGTTAGAATTATTTAACCACTTAGTTACCTCAAAACTAAAGAAATAATGTTTTTGTGCTATGCATTTTTGTTTGTTTGCGAATTTGAGAGAAAAGGAGGATTTTTGCTGACTTTAAACACTAACATATTATCTAGTCTGGTAAATATTTTGCAAGTTTTTAACAAACACATATTCCATGGAATCTTTAAAAAGACTTTTAAGTACCTCCATCTCTATATGTTATGCAATATTACTTCAGCTGTTGACAGAATGGAACTAACCCTGCAGCACTTTGTAACAACTTGTTGCTTTGTTCTTCCAGTACATTCATCTGGAAATCCTCCAAGGTGTCAACCACATCTGTGGTGACTGGGGATCTGTCATCAGAAAATTTTCAACAGACCACAGACACAAACTATTTTCTCTGCCAAAAATGCCAGCTCTAGCGGATGTATCAACAGCTATACAACATAAAGGAAAGTTTTGAAAAAAGAAATCAAAATACTGATTAAAATGCAGTAAGGGTTACATGTTTGTTGCATAGCATATCTTGAGTTTTAAGAAAAACATACCAAAGTAAGCAGTGTTCTCCCTTTCACTGACATTTATGGACAGAAGTCACAAATTTTCATGTGTCTGGGTAACTGGCATTGGAACTGTGCAAATAATTGTGGAGTTTGTTTGTTGAGTTTATCAGCTAGATTTATACTTATATACATATTTATACACTAACCAAATTATGTTAATTAGAAATATCAAATTTTGTAGTAAATCATACACATCACAATTCTTAAACATGTGAATCATTTCTTTTTTCTTTTTTTTTCTCCCACTGGATGATTACTTGTGTTTAAAAGCAATCAAATGGCTTCATCACAGCATGGGCAGGGAAAGACATGAGTGTATTAGAAGCAGCTATCCAAAACAGGAAGAAGAGCACAGCTGAGATTATGCAATGTCTAGCTATATGATTGAGAAGTTCATATGGAAGTTAAGGGATATGGGACAAAATCACCCACTTTTTTATTAAAAAGAAAGATTTACAAGAACACTATTTCCATCTTTCTCAGTCATAGGACTATGCTGGCTACTAGAGTGTAGAGCATCCTCAAGCAGGGCTTTCTTGATCTTTGCTGCCAAAGATGTCTTGCTATAAAAAAAATATTCCATTTCCCATTTGGTCACACAAAGACTAATTATATAATATAGAGGTAAGGGTATGGAAAAAACCCAAAAGACCTTTTTTTGAAAACTGGATTATCCAAGTGTAGCTAGTGTTTAAGAGACATTTGGACAACTGCCTTAATAATATGCTTTACCTTATGGTCAACCCTGAAGTAGTGAGGCAGTTCAACTGCACTAGACCTAGTTGTCCCTTTTCCCTTTTCCCTTTTCCCTTTTCCCTTTTCCCTTTTCCCTTTTCCCTTTTCCCTTTTCCCTTTCCCTTTCCCTTTCCCTTTCCCTTTCCCTTTCCCTTTCCCTTTCCCTTTCCCTTTCCCTTTCCCTTTCCCTTTCCCTTCCCTTCCCTTCCCTTCCCTTTCCCTTCCCTTTCCCTTCCCTTTCCCTTCCCTTTCCTCTCCTCTGAATTCTTTCTGAATGGCAGATACACACTGCAATACCACAACAGGTCTATGTTATTACCAGTACCAAAATTCCTGTATAAATCACGTTTAACTTCATAATAGAGCTTGTTGTAACAGTAATTTTCCAAATGTCCTAACTACTTGAATATTTCTAAAATTAGTTGATTTTTTTTTCCAAAAAAAATTTATTTGCAGCATTTTACTGAGATATTTTGGAGTTTCAGGCTGTCCAAAATTTAATTTCTTGGAAAGTGAATTATTAATCCAAAATTACCCACCCAAGCATGCTGATAATCAAGAAATTGACTAACGTATTCTCAAAAACTCTTGAAGATAACAGTTTTCAAGCCTCACGAAATATTGCCCTGTCTTTATGTTTTAGTGCCAGTAACTTTTTTTTTTTACTTAGAAGTCACCTTCTACGTTTTTAATTGTTTTTAAAAGTTGTTTACCAGTGCACAGCTGTCTTCATTTCATGTTGCTGGAATAATGTGTAATAGGCATGCTGATGCTAAATGAACTGATGGTTTCATACATCCAGTTGTCACTAATAGTAAGTCACAAATTGCCAACTGTTACCACATCATAAAATCCCTGAGAGATATAGTGTGCTAAGTACAGTCAAATAGTTCTGGTATCTAAGATACCAGTGCGTGGCAACTTTTGGCAGACACTAACTGTTTAATAGCTCTCAAAAATCCCAATAATTGTTACTTAGCTTCTATCACAACTGATATCCCTGCTGTCAGGGAAAAGGAGCCAAAAACAAAATAGTCATGGAATCCAAACTAACCCCATATTCTTCAAGTATAGAGTAACTCAAGCTACCAAACATTGGAAGTTCTCCCCACCATTGCCCATTTTCTGTATTAACTCAAGTTCTCACTTTTCACTTAGTTGTCACTTCTCAGGAATATTAATTTATCTTTAAATTAAACTCAGAGAAGTAGGGAGTTATTGTTATGTGATAATGCTTAGAGGTGCATCTTGACTGTGTTATTGATGACAGGTGACTTAATGACTGCCATTATCAAATGACCTCAGTATTTGACAGTCACCTCCTAAATGATGCTGAGCAAAAGCAACTTGTCCTTACCCCATTACAGACAGAATGGCTGAAATGACTCAGTACTACAAACAACCACTTCACTCTATTTTTTTTGGATTCAAAACAAACTAGAAACCGTAACTATGATAGGAAATATGCCATGTAACTATACAACTATCTACCCAAATGCAGTGTCTTCTGCCACACAGAATGTGGCTTCTTAACAGATGCCATAGGTGTGGATATTATCTACCTAAACTAATTAAAGTCTTTGACTGTATGCCACAGAATTCCCCTTGGAGAAACTGTCTGCTTATTGTTTGGATGGATATATGTTTTGCTGGGTAAAAATCCACTGCATGCCTGGGCCCAAAGAGTTCTGGTAAATGGAGTTAAATCCAGTTGGTAACTGGTCATGGGTGGTGTTCCCCAGAGCTCAGGGCTGACTCCAGTTCTCCTTAATATCTTTACCAGTGATCTGCACCAGGTGACCAAGTGCCCCCTCAGCAGATTTGCAGATGACACCAAGTTTGGCACAAATATTGATCAGCTGGAGAGTAGGAAGGTTTTATAGAGTGATCTGGACAGGCTGGATTGATGGGCCAAGGCCAACTGCATGAGGTTCACAAGGCCAAGTGCTGGGTCCTGCACTTAGATCACAGCAGTCCTGTGCAAGACTTCCAGCTGGGGGAAGAGTGGCTGGGAAGCTGCCTTTTGGAAAAGGACCTGGCGGTGCTAGGCAGCAGCCAGATGAATATGAGCCAGCAGTGTGCCAAGGTGGCCAAGGTGGCCAATGGCTTCCTGGCTTGTATCAGACACAGTGTGGCCAGAAGGACTGAGGAAGTGATCATTCCCCTGTACTTGGCATTGGTGCAGCCACACCTTGAGTGCTGTGTTTAGGTTTGGGTCCCTCACTACAAGACAGACATTGAGGTGCTGAAGCATGTCCAGAGAAGGACAACCAGGCTGGTGAAGGGTCTGAAGCACAAGTCTTATGAAGAGTAGATGACAGAACTGAGTTTTTTTAGCCAGGAGAAAAGGAGGCTGAGGGGAGACCTTAGCACTTTTTGCAACTACCTGAAAGGAGATTGTGGAAGTTATTCCACAGTGAAATGTTTTAACAAAATAGCAACAAACATAAAAATAAAGTCACAATTCCTGGCGAACCTGCAATCTCTTGAGGCCAGCCTCCAGCAGCTATTCAGCACTCTAAACAATATCATAATAAGGGTAATTATCCAAATGATGTTACAAAGCTAAGTCAAACATGGCCTTGTGGAGAGGTCTCATGCAATTATATGGGGGGGGGGGGGGGGGGAAGCTGTAGAACTGCGTAGGAAGTAAATTTTTTACTTTATTGTGTAGGATATTATTCTTTATTAAAATCTCTAGTACAGCACCAGAGTTGTGTAGAAAACTGACCGCTTTCTTTGAATAATTTTTTTAAGAGCATGGAGTGTTTTTCTGTAGCTGGAGTCTATGTTGTTGTTTAATCATAAACCACACAACAGTATGTTTGAATGACAGTTAATTGATTCAAGCTAAAACCACAGCAAACAAAGCCGTTCGTAAAAGCTCACAGTTTAACTACTGTTTCTGACTTCTACGAAAATAACAGAATAAAAATAAAATACCCTACTTGACTAGCATTTTGTACTAAAACAGAGGAGTTGAGTCAAACGGTGTATTTTCTCATGGTAAGAGTATGGTCTGAATGGTCTCTAAATCAGTTTCATCCTTTATATATTGCTGGAGAGATGTCAGGAAGGTGAAAACTAGAAAGGAAAGAAGTCCCTTTCTAGGGATAATTCTTTCTAATATAATATGTTGGTGAACATTACTATCTCCGTCCCCTTCCAATTTCATACTGGAGACAAGGGTGCAGGTGTGATGGAAAACAGACTTCTATTCAGTTTCTCTAAATATTCTCAGTTAATGCTCAGTTCAGAGTTCTACATCCTGAGGATAATAAAGTTACCCGGGGTCCAGGTGCTCAGTCCCTTTCTAGTTAGGGATATTCTTTAGTTATATATTTCCAAGCACAAAATTAAACTTAGTGAAAATCCCCTTGTAAATACATCTGAATATCTATGTTGTCTTGTAATTGACTTCAAATACTACAATTGGAGACTGAAATACCAACAATTCTTCCTGTCCTACAGTCCCCATTTTTAGAACAGCTTTTAAAGATCACATAAATTTCTTTGCTATAACATTTTCCATCACTTGTCCTTAAAAACAAATTATATTCCGCTTGGTTTGGGCTGATACTCTTTGTCCTTTTTTCCTCTTTAAATTCAGCCATCAGTCAACCCCGTATACATAATTCCCCCCTTGTCTTTGTAGTTCTTTAGACCTTGAATCAAACTGAATGGAACAGACAAATTACTTGCAGGCATGATTCCCTTGGATATAATGGAGTTACAAAAATTATGAGCTTGTCTTGATGAGGAATAATTGTGCACATCTGAGCATTGTTTTTCTAAGCACCTTCAATGCCAGTATAGTTAGAGAGCAGCATAACCTCTCTAATGAGTGAAGTTTAAGACCTCAGATTTATGTGTTCACAGATTAAAAGTAGATGCCAACAGCATTACTGCTCCATGTCTGCCTCAAATCGCATCAACAACAGATTGCTGTCCCTGTAGGATGGATGATTGGATGGCTCACGAAACAGCTCCTCATGATCAACATTTCAGTCAGACTGAAATGAAATGTCTCAAAGCTTTTTACCCTACTATGACATATTGAATACTGTGAGGTTTCAGGAGCTGCTTCCTAAATAAGCCTTGATATGGGAAGAACTGACTCCATTCAAGAAGGAGGATGAATGGCTACTCAGTTTTAATCTATATTCACATATGTATACAAACGATAAATATGGTCATCATCCATACTTCTTTACAGAATCACAGAACTATTTATGTCATCAAGACCAACCAGAAGCCTAGTACTGCCAGGTCCAACCACTAAACATGTTCCTAAGCACATCTACATGTCTTTTAAATAACTCAAGGTATGGTGACTCAACCAGCCTCCTGGGAAGACTGTTCCAATATTTGATAATCCTTTTGCTGAAGAAATTTTTCCTAACATCCAATCTAAACTTCCCTGGCACAACTTGGGCTATTTCCTCTCATCCTATCACTTCTTTGGGGGAAGAGACCAACACCCACCTTGGTACAACCCTGCATCCACTAAAGGATGGAGATTCTCCTTCCTTCTCCTTTTGTTATTAATATATTTATAGAAATATTTGTTATTGTCTTCTACAGCAATAGACAGATAAAGTTCCAGTTGAGCTTTGGCCCTACTAACTTTCTCCCTGCATAAACTCACATCTTTGTGCTACACTGACTTGCCTGCCACTTCTTCAAAAGGTAACAATCTCTTCTTTTTAACCTCAGTTCCAGCCAAAGCTTTCTGTGCAGCATGGCCAGTCTTTTTTCCTTCTGTCTTGTCTCTCAGTCCTTGGGGACAGCCTGCTGCCACAGCTTTAAGATTTCCTTCTTGAAGAATGCCCAGCCTTCTTGGACATCTTTGTCCTTCAGGACTGCCTCCATAGGTCTCTTTGAACCAGGCTTGCTAACTCTCACTCTGTGAACTACCTACCTACCTACCTTCTTGTCGCAGAGGCAGAACTGTTTGCAGCCAAATTCTGGACTCAGTCAAGATCGGTGCTGTGACCACTTCCCTGGGGAGCTTATGCCAGTGCTCATCCACCCTCTCAGCAATTTTTGTGACCTCAACACAGTACTGCTAAACTTTCAAAATCACAGGACAAAGAAGAGGAAGTAAGAATGGCTTAAAATAGATCAGAAACTGTGAAAAGAGTAAGTTTTATTTAAGAATCAGCTTCTGAATTTTCAGGAAAAAATAATAAAATATCAACTTGGAACTAGATGATCTTTGAGGTCTCTTCCAACCCAAAACATTCTATGATTCTTAACAAACAGTGTAAAAGTTATTAGTCTTTAGGAAGAAAAAAAAAAAAGAAAGTCTACCTTGCTTAATGCCCTTAATTCTTATATTTCACACAGAGTAATCTGTTTACTTTTAACTCCAGACCTAAATTTCCTGGTCTCCATTCTCAGCTACAGTGTTGATTTTCAGCGGGAATTCAGAGTGAAAGCTTTAAATCCATCGTAAGAAGCCACAGAACACAATAATCCTGTGAGAATCAGCATTGCTCATAGATTTGGAGCAAGGAACTGGGCATGCTGATGCAAGAAATAAACACACAGTAACAAAAGCAGAGAGCTGGAGATAAGATGTCCTGTAGCACAAATACCAGACCAAACATAAGGGGCACGAAGCAGAATTTGGGCTAAGGAGGTAGAAGGAAGAAGCAAGAGGAAAATAGCAAAAGAAAATATGATGAATAGGACAAAAAAAATGGTAAAATCAATGACATTTTCTTCCTTTTTCCAATACCTTTCCAGTTCCATCCCCATTAATATTTCCATAGTGTGCTGCAAGCTTACTCCAGGAGGAAGAACCTAGACATTAAGCAGCACAGATCTCATGAAAATCCTATTACTCTACAAGGAAACTATTTTTAGAACTAAACATAATTACAGTGCCAAAGTATTACATTATTATAATTTTTTTAGCAACTAAAACCAAATCAGTTAAGTATTCAGGATCATTTTTTCAGAAGTTATCTCACATATAAATTCACTCAACAAGCTTTTACATTCGACAAAGCAATAAGCAGAGGGCATAGTCTATAAAATGCAGAGAGGCAGGCAGCAGATCTTCAGTTATGGATTATATTCAAGAGATGACGAGGAAAACAGCATTTTAGGGTGTAACTTAGATTTCCTCTACTGAGTCTTAAACCAGGTCAGACAAATAGACTCAAATGTATTCTACTTAATATCTATCAAACCTTTCCTCAAATATGATTATTCTGGCTTTGTTGTGGAAGGCAGCTGGATAAGGGGAGGTTTTAAGATCATCTCAACACATCATTATCCTTCCTTCTGGCAAGTGGTAGATATATAGGACCAAAATAGTGCAAAACCAACATAAATTATTACAGGATGCTGACAATTTTCCTTCTTAAAGATGAAAAAAGGAAATGGCCTAATTGCTCTCATTTTATAGCAGTAGATTATTGAAAACAGAAACTTCAATCCCTTCAACAGAAGAATTTTAATGTGGGAACACAGTATTAGAAAGAGTTGTTTTCATTTTTGTCTTTGCTCTGGATAAGTCTTTTCACACAGCGACAAGATCTACTACTATGTTTTCTTTCCAAGAGTGATTTATATTGGTCAGATTTCCCTTGTTTTCAGAATATTCTGCAGTCTTGGGTTTCACAATAGTCCTTCTCTATCTGTCTTTTTCTTTTCCCCATTTAGTTCATACTTTTCTCCATTTCTTCCTCTGTAAAGATGTCAATTCTCTTCTTCCTTTTTGTCTGGGATGTGAAATTACAGAAAGGTAATTGTGTTTCTTTCACTTAGCAGTCACCAATTACCTTACACATGAGTACTTTTTTTTCCCCAGGAGTTACTTGCATTAAGCATTAATGGTTATGATACTTGAAAACAGAAGAAAATTTAAGCAGTAAGAGGTATCTGCAATTTAAAAACTTAGGTTTAGCTGAATGTATTTTGGAGACAGTTGTGTTAGTATAAATGTGTTTCGGCAAGTACAAAGCATAAGTCTGCATTTGAGTCCATCTGTCCATGGCCATATAAAATAAAATATCTACAAATTCTTCATATTTAAGTGATGCAAATCTATTTCACAGTAAGAACACACTAAAATACATGGGTGAGGACAAAAGATGTTCAGAAAATTAAGCCATTAAAAATAAGAACAGTATTTGTGTGCGTGTATACAAAGTATATGTCTAGGTTAAAAGATAAAAGAATGTAGACTCTTTGTTTTATTTAAAGGCTGATGAAAATCATTAATCATTATAGTATTAGGGCTTTTTTAATGTACATTTTAAAAGAACAAGCATCTGAACTCTCTTTGTATTCCAAATGTATTTTAAAATCTTAGAGAAAAAAAATCCACCTTTGGTGTTACCTCATTAATTAACACTTGAGAATGATCTTGGTTTCTAGGAAAGGGCAATTATTTAAAAGTAGGAGAAATAATTATTTCTTAAATGTGCAGGGAGTGGTGATATGAATATTTGTAGAGAAATTGCCTCTTCACAATATTTATGGATGTGGGGCTAGAAACCCCCTTATTTTCCACTTCACTTTTCTGTTTGTGGCTCATTTCTTTAGCTGGGATCATTCTGGCAGCATTAGTAGCACAGGGAAGCCAGTGACACAGTAAAACACATGGAAGTAAATGGTAGAATTAAGAGAACAGGTAAATAATTTGGAAAGAAAATATAGTATCCAGATATGTTCAAGAAATGTTTGAAATATAGAGACCTAAGCTTTGAGGAGAAGAGAAGGGCAGCAACAATCACAGTCCTGTCCTTCCCATTGTTTCACATGGGTTCTGTGGATATTATCATACACTCAGACAAACCCTTTTAATAAAACAACATTACATAAACTACCTTAAGGCAAAGTTCTTTTTCTTTTTTTTACGGTGTCTGTGTGTGTGTATCCAAATAATATGGGGTAACTTAACATCATTCACATTCCTTCCTTTCTACAAGACCTGGATATACTGCACATCATGCAGTAAAATTACAAGCTTTTTTCAAACAGGACATGCATTTGCATATGCTTTCATACTGGTCATATGCTCTTTAAAACTGTACAGGTTTGTAATATTTGCTAATTTACAGTATTTGTAAAAATTGCAGCACACTACCTTACAGCATGATCCAAGATCAGATTATGATGTTATTTCTATCTGTAGAGCCAACACTATTGTCTGTGAATATCCCTAATCTACTATCCAAGACCAGTTTCATCCTCTGCCTTTAGGCACCTTGCAAACGTTCCTAAGCTAGGACCCCTGGTTGCTACAGGTTCTTTATTTATGATACTGGTGAGAAACAGAGGCATTCCCATCGGAAAACGCCTTGTCTTTGAACTGAATCACTCCCTGGAGATTCCTCTTTCTCCTTGCTGAGTATAAAGGGAGTATCCATTAGCTATGTTTCCAAGCATGATGCCTGGAGACAGGTGGGATGAATCAGGACTCCTGAGCCTTTTCTTTCCCTGTTGCAAAAATTTATCTATTTGCTCTACTTAATGATAAATTCTCTGCAGAAAGGATTGGATCTTCTGTCTTTTTGTATCCAGTAGTCTGGAAAAATGTTTTTTAAAAGACAGGTTTTGGTTGTTTTTATTTTTTTTTTAATGTATTTAAGATTTATATGAATTACATACTTCAGACACAGCATTTTCTTTATATTTATCAGTAACTACTTTGAAAAAAATACATTCTCCATTAAGTTTATAGTGTTGACTTAAAACCTTCCACTGACTTTAGTCAGAATGAGACTGGACACTTTTTCATTACATGAACATTTTATTCAATCAGCTGTGGAGTAGTTGTAATTTTGGTTTATTAGATCTGGTGCAGCTGAATTGGAAAAGGGTGACAAAGCAAGCTAAATTTTATGGCTGTTGTTACACTAGTTACTTGTAATAATCCTTGGAGTAGAAACATTACAATATTTGAGGATCTGAAATGTTATCAATCATTTACATCCAATGTTTTTGTTTGACAGTTCTTGACTAAAAATCACCAAAACCCCACAAACAAACAGAAAGATTACAATATACAACACTTTAGAAATAAAACACAATCTAAATTAGACACAAAATAATTTCTATATGTATCCTTTTACTATTTTTTACATGCATTGGATTTTGTAACCTTATTTCTCAGGTAGTAGTGCATTGATTCCAACTGCTGGTCAGTGCTATATTTACAACACAGTAGAGCTTTCCAATCCCATTGCAGTAAATCTACACTTGTAACATTCAAGACAGTACTCCAGTCACTAAGCTGTATCTTATTCTCAGTAATATGTTCTTTCTTGAACCAAAAACTTTCTAGGCAAAATTTGTGTGGAAACAATTATGTCTCTATGGAACATGGAGGCTTTGGTGAAACAGTATATTTTGCCAAAAATATCGCATAGGTCAAAATGTTCCAGCCACTTTTAATATTAGAATATATATTTAAATCTTCCTTAAAATCTTTAAACTGGTGCTGTGGAGAATTGTTAATGCTGCACTAGATAATCAAAATGAATTCTAAATTCTGCCAAATGGGAACTTAAAATGTAAGCTGAAATTCTAAAGATTCTTTTTCATGGTCAAGGAGATTATCACAGCAAAACTCTTGCTGGAGCAAGTTAGCTAATTTTGTAGAGTAATTTCTAAAGGCCATTAAAAATTTAAGTCTTTAACAATCTTCAGGGAAACTGTCTCTTTCCGATAGCAAACAACTAGGATTTTTTGAAGCCATTTAGAAGAGTTATTATTTAACCTCTCTTGGTGATCTTATTTTAGGCTGCCTTGTTATTGTTGTGGTTTAGTCCGAGCCAACAACCATGCAGTTTCTGGGTCACTACTGCTGGTGGGATTGGAGAAAGAATCAGAACAATATAAGTGAGAGCACTCATGGGCTGAGATAAAAGAAGCATAGAGTATCCTGAGTTGGAAGGGATGCATAAGGAACATCAAATCCAACTCCTGGCTCCACACAGGGCCAGCCAAGTCAGAGAATGGGACTGAGCTCAGTGCTGTGACCACTTCCCTGGGGAGCCTGTTCTAGTGTTTGTCCACCCTCTCAGTAAAGAACCTCTTCTAATATCCAGCCTAAATCCCCCTGTCTCAGCTTCATGATGTTCCCTTGGGTTCTATTGCTGGCTGCCAAAGAGAAAAGATCGGTGCCTGACCTTTCGCTTCCCCTTGTCAGGAAGCCATAGACCACAATGAGGTCTCCCCTCAGCCTCCTTTTCTCCAGGCTCAACAAACCAAGAGATGTCAGCCTCTCCTTATAAGACTTCCCCTCCAGACCCTTCACCATCCTCATTGCCCTCCTCTGGACATTCTCCAATATTTTTATGTTGCTCTTGTACTGTGACACCCAAAACCGCCCACAGTACTCAAGGTGAGGCCTCACCAGAGCAGTGTAGAGTGGGAAAATCACCTCACTGGGCAAGCTGGCAATGCCATGCTTGATGCACCACAGGACATGGTTGGCCTTTCTTGCTTCCTGGGCACACTGCTGGCTCATGTTTAAGTTGCTGTCAACCAAGACCCCCAAATCCCTCTCAGCATGTCTGGCCTCCAGTGTCTGATCCTCCAGTCCGTATGTGTAGCAAGGGTTTCCCCTTCCCAGGTGCAGAATCCATCACCTGTCCTTGTTAAACTTCATAAAGACAGTTTAATAAGTAAAGCAAGGCTGTGTGACCAAACAAAGCAAGACAAGGAACTCATTCCACACTTCCTATGGGCAGGCAGGTGTTCAGCCATGACCAGGAAAGCAGGGTTCCTTCACATGTAATGGTGACTTGGGAAGACAAAACCATCACTCAAATGTTGCCACCCTCGAGACCTTTCTCTTCCCTAAAACCCATATAAGATGAGCACAATGTCACATGGTATGGAATATCCCTTTAGTCAGTTGGCGTCAGCTGTTTTGGCTTTGTCCATTCACGACTTCTTGTACACCCTCAGCCTACTCATTGGTGGGGTGGTGTGAGAGGCAGAAAAGGCCTTGGCTCTGTGTAAAAACACTGCTCAACAGTAACAAAAAGCACCTGTGTATAAGAAAACCATTTCTATTTTATCAACCCTGCTTCCAACAAAAATCCAAAACATGATCCCATACTCTACTTCAACTGAAACAATGACAAATATAAGTTCAATAAAGGCCCTGTGGATTGGTTTACATTGTGGAGATTATCTTGAAACCAGAAGACTAGGAATGTTTTTTAACCATCATCTTCAATTCTGAGCTATATTTGTTAAACTCTCTCAAAGGATTTCACAATACATCTTCATTGAATCCAGTGTGAATATCAAAGGTATTAATCTGAACCTAATTTACCCAATACACAAGTGGTGCCAGTGAATTTACACCATGCCTGAATTCTAGGACATTCTCTGTTCATCCTGAGGTTGTTGGCTCAATAGCCAAATAATGAAATTGCTACCTATGATCATATGATTTTGCAATATTTCTTCAGACCTCCATGAAAGTCACAATTAATGCACAATTCATCCATTTTCTTGTTATTCCTTAGCACATGCACTCCCCTAAAATAAAAACCACCTAATTTGCAGTATCAAAAACACACTACAGCTAAAAGCTTGAAATATGAGATTCTTTTTACAAAAGCTTTCATTCTGAAGAATACAGCTAGTTCGAACTGAACAGTCTAATTCTATCATTTTAAAAGACATACATTGCAAGACAATGGCTTTGTGGTTACTGTGTTGAATTTATTATTAAGGGAAAAAAATCTTCATGCAGATTTTATCATACAATCTGGAATTTAAGAAGCCAATAAAAGTATTAGACTGTCCAGCCCGACTGGCTGCAAAATCACCCTGGAAAATGCAAATAGTTTTGTGTGTCGTATTTTTGAGCTGGTAGAAAGCAAGTATTAAATAATACAGTTGGAATATTACTTGAAAATAACAGAAAAGTAACATAAATGAGATAAAGCAATATGAAACTGGAAAAAGAAATGGTAGAACAAGCAATGGAAAAAATCAGAGTCCTGAAGCTGGTGAATGTGAGCTTACAGACCTTAAAAAGGCAGGTTTCTATGAGCAGACAAAGGGAGCTAAAGGATATGTGAAGCTGAGCAGAGTTCACAAATTCATCTCAACAGAAAGTCAAATACTTCAGTCTAATTTTTCCAAATTCTTTCTTACATCTCACAAAATTGTAAACAATTTGGGGGTTTTTGTTTGTTGGTTTGTTTGGTTTTGGCTTTTTGTTTTGGTTTTTTTTTGGGGGGTGGTGGTTTTTTGTTTGGACTGGTTTGCTTTGATTTTTGGTATATTATCAATCCAGGAATAAATTATTTTTTCAAATATAATAATACATTTTGGAGTCAGGTTGAGGAGGCAGAACTCAAAATTTTGCATACTAATGAAAATTGCTGCAGTCTGAAGCAGTTTAAGGTGAAATGCAATTATTATAAATTTCACAGGTTATGGCTGATAATTCTGATGTCTCACTTGTGCTAGTTAATACACTTCTCACTCTATAGAATTCTCCAACAAAGTAACAAGTTTTTGAATGATCAACCCTCCCTTCTTAACAAAATTCTTAATAACATTTCGATTTTGATGTATTGTCATTACACTTGGCAGTTCTTGCTAATTCTTTCTTTGAGTTTTACTAAGGAGAAAGACATTAATGTTTTAGAAGAATAACCATATGTCCCAGTTGTTTCTTTTCTGTACCTGTTGATATTTCTCCAATGGAAATGTACTTCAAGAAATCTTGTGCAAACTTTGGGCCAGGCTCACCAATAAACTCTCTCAACCCATACCAGGCAATTAGGTGGTATATTTAATCTGTTTTACCTCAGGAGAAGGCCTGTAAATCAAAACCATTAGTTAATTAACTGGCCCATTAGTTGAACTGACACCAATTTAAAGGGTTGAGAAGACAGCTTCTCTTTCACTTGCAAGTACTTTTCAAAGTCAGACTATGGTACACATATAATTAAACAACCGTTTTTGCCATGGATTTTTGGGAACAAGTTTTACCTCTGAGGCATAGCCTTTGATTTACTAGGGTCAATGTGTAAGCTGCAAATCAAATCCTAAATTTGATTCTGTCTGTGAGTAAGACAGTGAAGGATATAAAGTAATGTTCTTTTTTATGTTGAATGCCTAGAGGATACTGGAGGGTATATAAAGGAACGAGCTTCCACCCACCCTCCCTTTGGCTTTATAAATTACATATTTTTCTACACTCTGAGCTTAAAGACTCTTAACTAGGACCTGTTTTAAAATAGGAACATCTTATATTTAGGGTATCAATGTTTTTTTTGTATTCCCCAAGTTTAATCTTTTGTGAGATTTTTTTGAAAAGTCGTTTTAATTCCCTACCTGTCTTTTATCTCAATCTATTCTTTTATACATTCTCCCCAGCAGCACATATTTTAGTCAGCTGGGTGTAGGACTTTGGAAAAATTCTAAGATCTTTTCAATCTAAAATCTTTCATGCACTATCAGATTGAGAAGAAACACATTAACCAATAAACCTGTAGTAGACATTCTAGCTTTTTAGCATTCACCTTCTCTGCTCTGGTCTAGCATTTTATTTAGAACAAACTAGCATCTGGACAATCATTCTAGATTGTTTTTCAAATTATATGGGAGAAGTCAGTGTCCAGACAAATAAGGACAAGGATGTGCCCTTGAAATAATGGTATGTGACCCTTGAAAAAATTCAGCATATTTCAGCCATTCTTAAATTTTCTGCTAATTTCAGCAGAATGACTGCACAGAACTGTGATCATATCTCAGACTTCATATTTCTGAATTTTGACATCAAAAGCTATTTAATAAAATACAGAAGGGAGTAAAAAAAATCCAAACAAAACAAAACTAAAACAAAACAAAACAAAAAACCCACCAAAAAACCCAAACACAATTTTCCAGATTTTTTTAATAAATTCAAGGCTTGTAATGTAGTTTGGCTTGTGTTGCTGTTACGGTATGGCTATGGTGAATACATTCTTAAGTAACTGAATTTCTAGTTTACAGCATGGTACTGAGATATTTTATGATTTTCGTGTATTTTCTCTGGTGAGATTATACACAAGTATAGAAAGTGACAATATACAGAAGCACATTTGGGAAACTATTTATGAAAAAAAGTGGATCAGTGTCCAGTATTTTAAAGATCACATCTGATTGCTCACATGGCATTCTTTCTGTAATATGCCATCAAAATACAGTCCCTCAGACTAGATCTGGATTAGTTTATAAGAAAACTGCAGACTACATCCAGAGAGTACAGAGATATGTATCTCTCTAGCAAAATGATATTGATTTACACAGGTTAAGAATTTTCCTGTGCCTTTATTATGAAGCTAGTATGCAGGGCACTGAAATCTCTTCGTGAAATAACCCTCTCATCACGTATTGTGTAAATTTACCTGATCATGTCCTTGCTTATTTGATTGTTGAATTAATTTAACCATTCTGCAGGATGGAATGAAATCCTAACATCCCAAACAGGAGGGCTATTACTTTGGGAATAAATGGTATTGCCACTAAATACTTCTGGCAAAGTGAGCACTCCAGTATACTCTAGCACAGAGCTTCATGTTGATAAGACTTAACGTATGACAGGAGATTGCAATTTCTGTCCAACACCACATTCTCAAATACAGTGCAACCCATTTGAGTGAGAAATAATTTGGTCTTTATGCTATTTCTATCTTGAAATCCTCTTCAAAAGAGACAAATTGTGATAAATTATGTGTGGTAGTGTTCTCTTGTGATTGATGGCAGAGAAAATCAAGCTATTTCACTTAGATGCTCACTGTGGAATTGTACCAGGCTTACCAGAAATAAGGTAAACATTTTACACTGAGTCATCCAACCCTGTTGCTCAGTCTAGAAACTGTTTTGAAGTTCCAGCCACCCCCATTACTCAACAGGATCCACTTCTTTCTTTCAGTGGATTGGTAATTAGCACAAGTACAGTTATTGTAAGCTAATTATATGTTCTAAAACTAATGTACTTACGTGAACCAGAGGGTAGCTTACAATGTGAGCATTTGATAAGCAAACAGGTGCTTAAAAGATTTAATGGGTTTGTAGCCATCTGTAGTGATTAATGATGTTTGAGAACCTCACTGCAGCTTATAATATCATCATAAATGAACACTGGGAGTTTTCAATTCAAAAAAAGTATAAATGATTCTAACATTTTCCTATTCAAATCCCTGATGCTGAGTAACAATTTTATATTCCAAGGGGCAACGAACAATTGAACTTTCCCAGAAGCTATGAAGAAAAAAGTAAAAAATAATTCCCTCTAACTTCTCCGCACCTTTTTACTGCTGGGTAGAAAGAAGCTTATTTTTCCATATAAGGAACAGAAAAATAGAGCAGATTTTTCTTCTTCATAACTGATTTATTAACTCACAACCCCTGTACTAAGTCAGAAATGTGGGTTAAATTCCCACTGTGGCCACATTTTTCTACCTATCCAGAGATGGGGAGCCAAGTATGCTGTATGTGAAAGAAACTGTCCCTGCCTCTGACTGAGAAGTGGTTATCATAGAATCATAGAATGGTTCGTGTTAGAAGGGACCTTTGAAGGTCATCTAATCCAACCCCTGACTATACAGCATTAAACTATGCATTAAGCTATGGACCCAGAAAAGACAGGATGGGGTACACGATATGAGTACATCTCAGACCTTGATGTCCTATAGAAACCACACTTTTTTTCTTAGGACTTGAATGATTCAGTGTTGTAGGTCTTTCAAAGCAAAGGTGATGTTGTTGAGGTCCTCCTACAAGGTAACTAAGTGGACCGTCTATTTCAGCCAGGCTGTGGGAGATCCAGGATTCATTACTAATCAATTGCTGAGGTAAGGCAGAATGTAGACTGCCTTTTATCTGGAAAGCTAGTAAACTTGCATGAGATGAACAAGTTGTAGCAGATTCAATCTACCCAAGGAAGTTTTATTTTATGAAGTCCAAAATGGACAAGCACACAAAATTAGCTCTGCATAGAGTAGAAGTTCCATCACCATCTCAACAAAAATAAACTGAGTTTCTTACCCATTTTTGCCATATGGCTGAATGACTTTAGCATCTAACACAAAGATTACAAGTTATGACTGATTTTTTTTTGCTTACCAGGGGAATTTATAAGTGTGGATTCTGTGTGCCTTTCCCAATGCCCAATAATGTACTCATTCCTGAGTACCAAAAAAAAATGGTATGCAG
The DNA here is from genome assembly GCF_964237585.1 of Gallinula chloropus. NCBI lineage: Eukaryota > Metazoa > Chordata > Aves > Gruiformes > Rallidae > Gallinula > Gallinula chloropus. The sequence goes on along the minus strand of NC_140085.1, from coordinate 49,548,547 downwards.
CATACAGAAAAGGCACCATATGTAGTAAGTTTGGAAGAAGTGTGGAGCTTCAAATCAATGAATACAGAGAAGGATGTAAAAATATTTAAGCAAACATGTAAAAATTACTCAGAGTGAGTAGTGGAGTAGCAATAACAAACTGTCAACATCAACATCACATTACTGCTGGTAAAACAGCCTAAATACTACTGACTTTCCATAACACCCCCAACTTCCACCCCTAGCAGATTAAAACCATCAATATTAGGATGCAGAGGAGCAGGAGAAGGGTGATTATAACACCAGTAACAGGGGTAGAAATTAAGAAATGTGTGCAAAAAAATATAACTAATTTAATTTACTTTTTACTCTTACTTTAGCAATTAGATCTGATCTTAGAATGGTTATATTCTTCAGAATTCTATGGTACAAACAATAAATTCATGGCTTTACATATAAGATTTTCTTCCTCTTTGGCCACTACCAAGATTTTAAGCATATATTTAATATGCTGAAAGGTACATAACCTTTTGACATGGATGTCACCATAAATCTGGCAGTGCATGGACACACAAGAAAGATGTATTTTGGAACACTGGAGGCTCTCAGGGCAACAAACAAGATGTGGTGGTATTGCAATGAGGTAGTCATGGAAGAAATAGAGGGAAGAAGCCAATGGTATGGACAGACAAAAATGCTGCAGGAACAGTACCTGAAAGAAACCGCGCTGTTAGTTCAGGAACCTTTGTCTATAAGTTTTGAAAAGGAATTAATTAAAAAAGTATTGCATCATTTCTATGAATGCTAGTGACAATAATCTGTTAAGTACTGTCTGCCTTCTGCCAAGTTATGAAAGCTGTTCTAGAATCAATTGGATCAATAACATAGCCTCTACAAATAGAATCCCCTACTGTTGTTCCCTTGACAGCTGTGGATCAGAGAGTTGCTTTATGTATCTGATGCTTACATACAGTGTCAGTTATATGACTTTGAATGGACAATACTACACTCAACACAGAAACTGTTCTTGATGGATTTTGGATTTTGGAATTTGAAAACTTGTTGTTCCAAAGTTTTATACAGAAGTTTTATCCACCACAGATAAAATATTATTGAGGTGGTTTTGTTGTTTTGGTTTTTTTGGTGGGGTATTGTTTTGGGTTTTTTTATTACCATATTGTACTAGGCTCACCAGGAGCAACTTAAGTGAAAATAAAAGAATTCAATTCTAAATAGCTATTCAAAGAAATTTAATATTCTGACCAAGGTAGCTATGCATTTGAGGGTATTTATTCTAAAAGTCAAATAAATGTGGCATGAATTAGTCGCTACAAATTCATGGGTAATGCTAATCATCACACTCTTACTTTTGCTTACCTACATTGATGTAAACATCAGCGAGCCCCAACTTGGTTGGTACCCACAACTCCTGACACATATATTCAAGCAATATAAATATAGGATCCTGTGGTAGTTTGACCCTGCCTGGAGGCCAGCTGTCCACCAAAGTCATTCTATCACTCCCCTGTGAAGCTGGACAAGGGTGAAAATCTATATGGAAAGGCTTAGGAGTTGAGATAAGGACAGGGAGAGATCATTCCACAATTAGTGTCATGGGCAAAACAGGAAATACTATAGCAGAAACCACCCAAAACACTCGAGGACAAGCCTTACAGGAAAGAGTGCAAGCACAGCAGTGACCTGACCTGAGGTGGCTTTGGTGCCCAGTAACTCCACCTCTCCTGTCCTCAGTGACCATCTTAACAGATGGAGTCTAGAGTCATAGACTAAGTGAACTCAATGCATATTTTATGGACATTTTACAAGGCTGGCCCATATACTAAGGAGAAAAAAAAACAAACCCAAAAACAACTCTCTACTGAGGTTAGTCCACACTAGTGATATGGTTTACTTGAGTTCTAGATGTTAATTTATTTGATATGACATGGAAAAGTTCATGAAGAATCTTAAGTGAGATCTAACCACATGGAAAATGGTACCTGGACTGAAAATTCATAGGATTCAAAAATTATTTTAAGCAGGTAATTAGAACAGATTGTGCTTTCACTGAGGTCCAACAGTATTAGCTTTTATTTGGCCATACATTATATAACATCTTGAAAGTCTTGGAATAAAATACATGACCAATAAACCTGTAGATGAGCAAAGAATTCTAAATTTTGAAGCAGAAAGGAAACTGTATTACCTTTTAACAATGCATTACCAAACAGTATGCATTAACATAGAAAAATAAAAAAGACATACACGCTGGAGCAAAGAATGTTAGGCTGTAGAGATGAAACCCTGGGAAGTATTGTCTCGAAGCAGGGCGCAGAGATCATACTGGATATGGAGGTAAATATGAGCAGACAATATGGTCACTGTTGTGAAAATCTGTCAATTTATAAATCAAAATATTGATAAAAATACCTGACTTATTCTGCTTTTGCATTTGGCACTATTTCAACTTCTATTAATATAGTATGTCTGGTTCTGCTATTCATAATTCAAGAAGCAGGTTGTTAAATTGGAGACTATTCAAAGAAAAACCTCAAGACTAATTGTGGTATTGGGGATAAAGAGAGTGGGAGTATTCACGAAGGTAGTCACTTTAGCATCATGTAGTCATAAATGGAAAAAGATTATTGGAGAGATGCCCCAGTCCTGTTCCGAAACTACCTCTGAGAAGGAGTCTGTTGAAAATAGAATAAATCTAGAGAGGATTTGCCTCTGTAGGCTCTTAGCTTTTATAGATTTCTCTCCTGTTACAGCTGTAGGAAACAGCTATGTGATAAGAGCAGAGTTTTCAATCTAGTAAAACAAATTATAACAGAGCCCAACATCTGGAAACTGAGACCACAAAAATTCTGTGTTTAAAAAGATGCTACTTTCTGAGCAAATATTTCCAGGTTTAATAAACCATAATGTAAAGATATACTGCTGATATATAAATTTATAAATAAAAGAACCAAGAAATAAATACCTTTTTAGAACCAGCAGGAGAAGAACATTTTCAGACAGTTTCTAAACTACTGAATGATATTTAAACATTGAGAATTTTAGCCCCAGATGGGCATGCTGTGAACTATTCATAATGTTAAATGCTAATATTCATAAAACAACAGCTTTCACCCTTGTATTGAAATGCATAAAACTGTTGCTGGTCTATTATTGTTGCTTTCACTTGTGAACCTTGAAGAGGTTTTGATTTTAGCATTTCATTGTATATTAGAGGAGAATTTTCCCCCCTTGTCCTACCTTTAACCCACAGTGAAGTCATAAGTGCCTAAGAATTAAGATTAGATGTCTCTGTGGGGTTGAGATTCAAGATATGAATATTGCTCATTGCTCACAATAGCAAAGGAATGGGACAACCTGTTCATGTATTTTCATGACACAGAACAAACGTAGCCAACACACATACTGAGGTATCAGGTACTGATGCTTTAAAGGGCAGTATTTCCTGAAAATCTGTGTGAAGTACTGTGAAGCACGTATTACTCTGTGCAGTTCAGTAGAACAACACCCAAAATAAAACAAGTCATGGTAACAATTTTAAATGGCAAGTGAGCACTGTTATATTACTCACACTGCTTCTTAAACAAGGAAGCAAAACACAGTGCAAATTAACCAGAAAAGGATAGAAAACACAATTTTACTGAAAAAGAAATTGTCTTTACCTCTATGTTGCTCAAAACCATATTCCTGTTTATTGTGTTAACTGCATGCACAGTTCAGAGGTCTCTAATCTATTTGCTAAAGCAAATAGACAAACTCACTTTCCAGAGTCAGGAGATAAGGTTTGGGGGAACACCAAGTTCAATTCAGTGAAAGACTTAAATATTTATCTTCAAGCTTAGCTTAAAAAAAATATCTCTTTCTATTGTAATAATTTATGTGAGTCATACTTAAGTTGCTTTGTATCTCCATTTTTCCCTGTAGTCTCAGTTCCCAAAACAAGCTGCCTCTCCAATGACTCACTGAGGACATGGAACCATAGTGCATCATGAAAAATGCAATCTGGTCAGAAAGCTTAATTGCACTGATTGTGAAGACAACAAAAATAGAATAAACTAGACTAGACCAATATTTTGGTTGGAAGGGACCTACAGTGATCATCTAGAACAACTACCTGACTAATTCAGGGGTGATCAAAAGCTAAAGACTGTTATTAAGACCATTGTCCAAATGTCTTTTAAAACCCAACAGACTTGGCATATCAACCACCCCTCTAGGAAGCCTGTTTCCTAGTTTGACCAGTGTCTCAGTACAGAAATGCTTCTTAATGTCCAGTCTAAATAACCCCTGACAGATGTAGCTTTGAACTGTTCCTGACACTGGAGTTCAGGGAGAAGAGTTCAGCACCTCCCTCTCCATATTCCCTTCTCAGGGAACTGTAGAGACCAATAAGGTTATTTCTAAGCCTCCTTTTCTCCAAACTAAATAAGCCCAAAGTCCTTAGCTGCTTCTCACAGAATGTTCTGTCAAGACCATTCACTGCTTTGTTGCCCTCCTCTGGAAGCATTCAAGGACCTTCAGATTGTTCTTAAATTGTGGGGCCCAGAACCACATACAGTACTCCAGGTGAGACCACAGCAAAACTGAATATAGCAGGATAATCACCTCTTTTGACTGACTGGTTATGCTGTGTTTCATGCACCACAGACTGAAGCAGGTAAGTCAACTACTCTAGGCCTCGAACAGATGCAGTTCGGCAGACCAATGTTAAGTACAAAGTTCCCTAATTAATGAATAAAGAAATGTAAATCCATGCATCAAAGCAAGGCAGAACATCAAAATTAGATATGTAAAAAAAGGAATGTCGGTGCTCTACCACTATGTAATATGCCATGGCATGAGGGTAAAACAGAGAAAGGTCCTGAGTGTTTATGCATTAATCTGTGATGCCTGTAGAGCATGGAATTCAAGGGCTTTTTTTATGATCATTTTGACATTTCCAGGAACATTTCCAGAGATCATGTTGACATTTCAGTTCAACTGAAACATGTATTACAGATTTCTTTGATTCTACATGAATGCTTTGACACCAAGGTAGCTACTTCCCTGATTCTGGTCTTCTTCAGTGCTGCTCTTGGTCTCCGTGTCCTTCTGCCAAGTAAATAATGTGTTGTCAACTACTCATCAATACTAGATGCTCCAGCAATTTGAACAAACTGTATATGTAAAACTATACAAAAGCTGCATGATGACATTTAAAAAAACCTCTTAGCGTAAGTACTGTACAGTACTGAATTGTTCCAAATGTTGGCTATAACATAGATACTTAGCAGGGGTAAAGTTTGTAAATGCTGCATTTAATATTGTAGATTTGTTTTTCTGTTGTTTTTTTTTTTTTCTTAATCTTTCACACAAATTAAGCCAGCAACAGTAAAAAAGTCTCTTATAACATGAAGAACACTACTTGGGTTATTTCTAACATTCATATGCTGAGCCTTGGTGAATAGCTAATATACTGGTTTTCTATGGACCCAATCTTCCCAAATAAACAATGATGTAGAATTCAGAATATATGAACCTCACTGGAAAGTAATAATCATGGATGTCTAGGTTCTCTGACATCCTATTAACCTGCCATTTATGACACAGTTCTTAGAAATCATGTCCTCTTATGTTTGCACTAGAGAACAGTGAATTTTTCTTTTCTTTTTCCATCAAAAGTAATAAGGATGTTAACAGAAGGTGAAAAAATGTACTGACCACTTGGGAGAATTATAGGGATGTAGTCAGAGTATGTAGGTATGCAATGAGGAAGGCTAAGGCCTATTTGGAATTAAAACTGGCAAGAAATGTCAAGGACAACCAAAATGGTTTTTTCAAGTACATTTGCAGCAAAAGGATTAGGTAAAATGTGGACCTTCTGATGAATGACGAGGGTGCCCTAGTGATAGAGGACAGAGAGAAGATGAAGTAGCTAAATGCCGTCTTTTTTTGGTCTTTACTGCTAAGGCTGGCCCTCAGGAACCCCAGACCCTGGAGGTAGGCAGGGAGGTCTGAACAAAGGAAGACCTTCCCTTGGTTGAGGAGGAGGATCTGATTAGGCAACATCAAGGCAAACTCAACATCCACAGATCTGTGGGCCCTGATGAGATGCACCCACAAGTGCTCAGGGAACCAGCAGATGTTATGGTTAAGCCACTCTCTATCACCTTTGAAAAGTCATGGAAAATATAAGACGTGCCTGTGGACTGATGGAAAGCCAATGGCATTCTGGTCTTCAAAAAAGGCAAGAAGGAGGACCCAGGAAACTACAGACCAGTCAGTCTGATCTCCACCCCTGAAAAACTGATGGAACAGTTCATTCTGGGGGTTATCAATAAGCACACGGAGGAGAAGAAGGTCATTGGGAGTGGTAAATGTGGATTCACCAGAGGGAAATCGTGCATGATTGACACATTTGTATGATATCATGACTGGCTGGGTGGATGAGGGGAGAGCAATGGATGTTGTCTATCATGACTTCAGCAAAGCTTCTGACACTGTCTCTCACAACATCTTTGTAAGCAAGCATTGAAAGTGCAGGTTAGATAAGTGAACAGTGAGGTGCGTTGGGAACTGGATGAATAGCAGAGGGTTGTGATAAGTCGTGCAGAGTCTAGTTAGAAACCTATAGCTAGCAGTGTGTCCTAGGGTTCAGTTCTGGGTACAGTCATATTTAATGCATTCATCAATGACCTGGACAAGTGACAGAGCATATCCTCAGCAAGTTTGCCAAGGACACAAAACTCTGCGTAGTAGCCGACACATAGGAAAGATGTTTTGTCATTTAGTGAGACTTGAACAAATTCAAGAATTGGACCAAGAGGAACCATATGAAGTTCAATAAGGGCAAGAGTAGGGTCCTCCACATAGGGAGAAATAATCCCAAGCACCAGTACAGATTACAAAATGACCTGCAGGGAAGCAGCACTTCAGAGAAAGGCCTGGGACAACATCCTGGTGGCAACAAGCTCTCCATGAGCCAGCAAGGTGCCTTTATGGACAAGAAGATTAATTGTATCCAGGTGTACATGAAAAATAACTAGGCCAACAGGTCAAGGGATCTTATCTGCCATGAATGAGGCATATTGTGTCCAGTTCTGGTTTCCCCAGTTTAAGAAAGACAGTAAATTACTGGAGGGAGTCCAGCGGAGTGCTACAAAGATGATCAGGGGACTGGAACATCTCTAGTATGAGGCAAGGCTGAGAGAGCTGGGTCTGTTTATCCTGGAGGAGACTGAGAAGGAATCTTGTCAATGCTTATAAATATCTAAAGGGTGGATGTATAAAGGATCCAGACTCTTTACAGTGGTGCCCAGTGACAGGACAAGTGGCAATCAGCACAAAGTGGAATACAGTGAATTCCATTTGAACATAAGGAAAAATGTCTTCATTCTGACCATAACAGCACTGGAACAGGCTGCTCAGAGAGGTTGTGGAGTCTCTTTCTCTGGAGATATTCAAAACTCACCTGGCTGTGATTCTGTGCAACCTGTTCTAGGTGATTCTGGTTTTGCAGGGTGGCTGACTGTATTATCACTAGAGGTCCCCTCCAACCCTTACCATTCTGTGATTCTGTGATACTGTGGTATGAGCTGCCTCAATGTATATGGAATGACGTTGCTCCTGGGATTCAGCTCCAATGCCTTGATGCACTCAATATAAACTGATACCATCTCTGTACCTGGTATTAGTATTTGCTCCCTCTTTCCTAAGTAAATTTTACATTTAGTATTAACTGATGCATAATTAGTCTCTAAGGAGCCATTAGTGAAAAAAAAATCAATATGAGAGTGAACCTAACTTCTTTAGGAGCAAGCACACAGTTTATATTCCATAGCTCTACAGTAGGCTTTTCTAGCTCTTTTCTCTTTGCATGCTTTTTTTTAGATCATTCTCCCAGCTTACAGAAGCACAGTGGAAGGCTTGCTAATACAGAGCGTTCTGTTCAATTAGGAAGTGTTTGATCAGGACACCCATTTTATCAGGTTATCTTTGAAGGAGTTGGTGTGCATAATGATAATGCCACTGATTAGAGACAAAACCTATGGCATTGTGTTATATGTGACCAACATTATATTTTTGTTTCAAACATTTTATCTATCTTTATGGATTTTATATTGCTGACAGTCATGGAATCATAGAACATTTTTGACTGGGAAAGACCTTTAAGTCTAATTATAAGCCCAACATTGCCAAGCCCAACCAATAAACCATGCCCCTGTGCAACAAATTTACTCATACTCCCAGGGATGATGGTGACTCGAACACTATCTTGACAGCCTGTTCCAAAACTTTGTAACATTTTGTTGAAGAACTTATTCCTAATTTTCCTAGTACCAACTAAGATGGTAAGATAAAATAAATGTCCTGCAAGAACTAAAGATGTTTAGTCTCGGTGATCCTGCTCTGTTGAGGGGGGTTGAAGTAGATGATCTTTTGAGGTCCCTCCTAACTCCTAATGTTCTGTGATTCTGTGATTGTGAATGGTAATTAATACCCATTTGCTTATTTTGTGGGTTTAAATGCATATGGCTTGATATGCTAGTGGGAGGGAAAAAAAACCACAGACAATAACTCTATATGAAAAGACAAACTAGAGGTGGAAGAGGAATACACTAGTTAAACACTGGAGGGCACAAGAAGGTCAAATCCACTAGGGTATTCAAGCAGAGGAAGAGTGACTACATAGAACGTTCATGCACAGCCAGCCGTATGAACAGTTTCTTGTGTTACAATCATGGGATCACAGGATAGGAACTTGCAATAATTTGGGGCGGGAGGCACCTGGAAGATTTCTAGTCCAACTTCCTACTGAAAACAGGGTAATCCCTCTCATCAAAACAGATTATTTTGGATTTTATCCAAAATAAATAATGTCTTGAAAATGTCCCAAGAAGGACAGAGACTGCACATAAACTGTCTTGCAGTCATCCTCTCTACTTGTTTTGGCAGACGTTTCTCCTTATATTCAACATTAACTTTTTTCAATTTACACTCACTACATATTATTTCCCTTCTACTCAGCACTGTGCACATCCTGGCTCTGCCTTCTCTGTAACCTCCCCATAGGTACTGGACAGGGGGGAGCAGCTATATGGTCTCCTTGAAGACTTCTCCAGGCTAAACAAACCAAGCTCCCTTTGCTTATCACAGGGAAAGTGCTTCAACCCCCACATATCTTGGCGGGCTTTAGATTAGCTTGTTACATTTGTCAATGTCTAGTGTGTATTGAGTGCCTGAAACTGGACACAGTATTCCAGATGCAGTCTAATGAGTGGTAAATGGAGGAGGATAACCCCTTCCCTTGATCTATCAGCTCTACAACTGTCAATATAGTCCAAGAGGCTGTACTATTTATTTTCTGCCAAGACATGTTGAGGGTTCATATTCATTTAGCTTTCTTGCAAGATCCCAGGGCCTTTTTTCACAAAGCTACTCTCCAGGTAGCCTGTCTCCAGCCTCAGTCATTGTAGGGGGTTTGTCCTTTCCATGTACAGGTCTTCATATTAGATCCTGTTGAAATTCATAATGCTCCTGCCACCCCATTCATTCAGCCTGTCCTTCTGTATGGCATCCTTGCTGTTAAGCATATTGACTGGTTTCCTTCAATTTTGTATCATATCCAAAGCTGATGAGAGTATACTTTGTTGCTTTTTCATAAAAGTAGTTCCCAGGTTAGACCTCTCTGGTATTTTATTTATTATCAGCATCCAATGTGAATATGATCCATTAACCTCTACATTTTGAACCCAAGCATTCCACTAGATTTTTCGCTATTGGTGTTTCAAGGGGTAACCCTTGTCCTATCGCCTGGTTGAAGAGACACAGTACTCGAGGTGCAGCCTCACCAATGCCGAGTACATCCCTTCCCTAGACCTACTGGCCACATTATTTTTGATACAAGCCAGGATGCCTTTGGCCTTCCTGGTTGCCTGGGCACACTGCTGGCTCATATTCAGCCTGCAGTCAACCAACACCCCCAGGTCCTTCTCTGCCTGACAGCTCTCCAACCAGTCTCACCCAAGCCTGTAGCACTGCATGGAGTTGTTATGTCCCATGTGCATGACTGCACTTGGCCCTGTTTAACTTCATGGCATTGGTCTCAGCTCATCGGTCCAATCTATTCGGATCCCTCTGAAGAGCCTCCGTACCCTCAGGCAGATCAACACATCCTCCCAGTTTAGTGTCCTTTGCAAACTTACTGAGACAGCATTCAATCCATTCATCAAGGTCATTGACAAAGATGTTGAACAAAACTGGACACAGTAATATCAGCCTTGGTCCTCATTCACGCTAATAGTTCTTCTCTTCCTTCGAGTTTTTCATTAATTACGGAGGTCTGGGAGATGCTGTGGATGAAAAGCAAGACAAAAGTGCCACTGAGCAACTCAGTCTAGTCTGAAATTATAGTCTGTAAGTCACCTGTCCCATTCATTAATGTTCCCATATTTTCCTTTTTAGTGTTTTGGTACTAATGCAGCAATAAAAATTTTTCCTTACTGCTTTTTATATTCCTTGGAAGCATCACGTCTTGGTGAGTTTTAGCCTTCCTAACACAGTCCCTACATATCTAGGTAATGGTTCTAAATTCTTCCTTTGTAGCTGGTTCAGCTTCCATTTCCTTTTTTTCTTCCCTTTGGACAGTACCCTTCCACAGGATGTCACCAAGAATTTTCCTGAATGCACTTTAGGATAATTACCAGAAGTCCAAGGTCAGCATTCTTTCTTTTCTCTTTTGTCACTCTCCTTGGCATTCTGAGCTCCACCACTTGAAGGTCACTATAGCCAAGACTGCTGTTGATTACCATATCCCCAGCCAGTTATTCCTTGCCTGTGAACAGTAGGACCAGCCGTATGTCACACAGGCTTTTTCCACTATGTACTTCTGCCACCTTCAGAAATCAGGACACTGCTTGTATCCCACTGTACTGTCATTCCATCAAGGAACGGGGAGGTCAAAATCTCCCATAAGAGCCAGAACCTCTGATACAGACGCTTCCAGGAATTGTTCTCCTTTTATGCCTTCTCTGAAATACTATTGATTTGAATAAATTGAATGAAAGGAGTCTGGCCACAGAATAGCCTTGTCATTGCCCCTGAGAGAGCAGAAATTCAGGTGCTGAATTACAGTGATGTGCTGTGTTGAACAAGACCAATTTTCAATGTGGAGCCCAGGGACTGCAGTCCTGACAAGTTTGGGCTTGAAAATGAGGTGGTTTAGCCCTTTTAGCATGTTTAAGGGGCCTGAAAGTATGTCAAATCCAGGGCTGCAGATAGATGGCCATAGCCTGCACTCTAAATGCAAATACTTCACAGAAACAGAGTACAAGATCTGAGCCATGGCAGAGTTGAATTTGGTGGCTTACATTCACCTTGAAAAGTCACAACAATGACTTATGCTTAATTTACGGAACTTTAGTCAGCTGTCTACCTGAAATATTGAGGATTCATGGTTTAAATGGCAGAGCCTCTGCCCAGATGGCATAAACCAGTCATACAGTCATCAGATCTGACCCTCTGAGTACTGCACTTCCAGTGAAGAGTATTTGGACAGCTGTGGGAAGTCATTCGGCACAAGATTTGCTACCCTCGGGTTCATTTAGTCCTGACCTTGGTCATTTTAATAGCAAAAAGATGCAGAGGAAGTGCAGCAAGGAACATTTTCAAGCCCTCCTGTGTTTCTGCAAGATTTCATTTAATTTTTAATCTTAAAAAAAAAAAAAGGCTCTACTCTTGGGGTCTACTTATAGTTCCTATGATGAGAACCACAATCAGTTTAGGGCTGGAAAGAAGAATTGTGAGCAGGGAATCTGCACAAGAGTCGAGAAGGATAAAAAAGCCCCTGGCATAAGAGGTCTAGATCACCTTTCACACAGAAATGTATTGCACCTCATTCAGACACTCTCTGGATCCATAAGAACTGCTGACAGTGAACACCTAACAGGTATGCACTTTTACTGATTACAGACAATAAATTTATGATTGCAGTAAAATGGAATAAACTTTTTATGCCTTTCCATCACCATCATGCTTGAACAACCACAATTAAACTCATAATCCTTAACATTCTCAGGTTGGAATAATGTCTTAGATACTCGTTGTGCAGATATACTTTAGTGAGCTCTCAGACATCTAGACCTGAACTTTGAAACGTCACACTTATAGGAGAACTATACCAAGCTTTGATTTATTACTTTTGATTCCAAAATACAGGCATATTACTTCAGGATGCTGCTCTGCTGAGTCGTGAAGTGGTACTATCTCACTCAGAGGTAGCATAGGACAACACCTTTTAGTGTAGTGTGACATGGAAATTAAAAAAAAAAAAAAAGGAAATTAAAGCTTTTTTGCTACTATATATCTTTTTTCTTATTCTAAAACCCACCCAACCAATTCCGACTTTAGCATCAATTTCTCTTCATTATCCTTAATCTCTCCTTTTTCTTCTCCGATGACAATTATGTCTTCTTGACATCTTCCAAATGTTTTCATGGGAACTGAGCCAGCTTTGCAATGGCATTTGTTGTCTCTTTGCTCTGAACTTAAGCTTGCTGATGTTTTTGCCAATCTCTTTTTCTCAGAGACCCCTTTGGTCAGAAGTGTCAAAAAAAACCCTCAGTACATCCTGCCTGGTAGAGCCTCCAGGAATTTAACAAAGACTCTTAAATTTTAAAAGTATATATGTACTTAATTAGCGCACACAATAAATATGTAGTGTAGAATTCAGGACTTGCTATATTCAGAGGTGGCAATTAAAAAAATTTTGTACCTAAAATAACCCTTTTATAAAATGACATGTAGGTTAACAAATCCTAGAAAGAATTTTGAGGAATCAAACCCATCTTTCTGACTCAGTTTCTGTTCCATCATATTCTAAAAAGCAACTGAATGAGGATATTCCAGGACCTGGAGGATTTGATTTCATTCTCTGGAAGGGCCAGCCACCTTTAGACATGCTCTTTGCATAGGCCACAGAAGACCAGTTTGCCCTATCTTGTTCTAAGGGCAGCAACACCATATCTCATATGGTGGAAAGGAAAGATTTCAGGTAGATGCAGAACTGCCAGATTTGACTCTTCCCCCTTTCATGTTTGGCCCTCTATTACTGCAGTATGAGGAGAAAACCCCAACAAAGTAATACAGCTGACTGAGAAATCATTAAACTCTGCTAACATTTAAACTTCCCAATTAATAAACTGTCCTGATTTACTTTTAATTGTGTGTCCTATGAACTGGTATTACTGTGGCATCCGAAATCTTTCAAATCTTATTGTAGCTACTACCTTTTAGGGTTAGCTTCCTATAAAGTACATCAGAGCCATTAATGAATGAGTAAAATAAAAATACTTCACAAAAAGAATACATGGGTACCATGCTTCTTGAGTTTGTGGTGTTTTTTAATGTATCTAAAATGCAAAATGAATAGGACTGGGCCACATTGTTCCCCATAATTTGTGAAGAAAAGTACAAAGAAATATCATAGAGGTATACCAAAACCTTAATATTATCTTAAATTACTGCTATCCATTTGTGAGCAATACTCAGAACTTCCCCAGTTTTGTCACATTGAAGAACAAAGCCAAGGAAATGGAATAATTTCAGACAGACTCATATAAATGAGTCTACAAAATTTCTGCCAGGGTTTTATTGTCTGCTTATGCACACATGTAGTTGCTTAGTGTGTCTCAGATTATTTTATTAGTTTTGTCTCACCAAATGATAGAGTGAAGCAAGATTTTAGCATTTTCCAACCACAACAAGTAAACTCCAGGGATATTTCTCCCAGTCTTCCTAAACTACATATCTAGAATCTTTGAATGCAAGACAAAGCATATATTTCATTTTACTATTATTGCAGGAGGACAGCAAAGGCACAATAACATTATGACACTTGCTCTTTTCAACAGTTTTGATATTCTGAAGAAGTCAAAGCATTTTAAAATCACTATTTTAGTCTTGAAATATCTACTGCCTACCTCTGTTTAAAAGATGCATAAACTAAAATCCAATTAGGTTTAGTGAACTACCTGAAATAAAGGAATGAGTTAGAGAGAGCACTTAGGACAGCTAAACTTGTTATAAACTTAAGGTTGTTTATGTGAATAAGCAGATCTTGAACTACCGAATATATCACAGTGGTTAAATGGCAGTCAGAAATTAAGTGGAGAAATGGAGATGGGGATGATTCAAGCTTTCATTCAGTCTTTTCAGCAGGTGAGGAGACTGAAGAGGGGGCAGCTGTTCTCTAACCTGTTTGCAGCACATTCTTCTATGACAGTGAACCTCAGCCCTGGATACACATTCTCAGACCCATCACTCAACTGCCTCGGAGACATGTAGTGGTCTTCACCTTACTTTACTGTGTGGATGTTCTACAGACCTTAACCAAAAGTAGATTACTAAAGAATTAAAGAATAAGAACTATAGAATAGTAAAATGTAAGAAATATAAATTATCTTCTCTATGCCCTCATTTCTGATTATTAATTTTTATGCACAAATCAAAACGTGTTTGGAATAAAATACACTGGGAAAAAGCAGACCATGAAAATCAAATAACTGTTACTGAACTTTTCTCAGTCTTGCCAGAATAAAGACTTTTTGTTTTCTTTAATACATTTCTTCCTTGCCAATTGCATTTTTCTGAATTTTCCACAGATTTGCTTTCCCTTATCATATATTTATTACAGACTGTACTGAGTATTAACCTGGATTTTTTTCTAGTATAAAAAAAAACCAACAAAAAAATGGAGGGAGGGGAGAAGGAAGGAAGGAAGGAAGGAAGGAAGGAAGGAAGGAAGGAAGGAAGGAAGGAAGGAAGGAAGGAAGGAAGGAAGGAAGGAAGGAAGGAAGGAAGGAAGGAAGGAAGGAAGGAAGGAAGGAAGGAAGGAAGGAAGGAAGGAAGGAAGGAAGGAAGGAAGGAAGGAAGGAAGGAAGGAAGGAAGGAAGGAAGGAAGGAAGGAAGGAAGGAAGGAAGGAAGGAAGGAAGGAAGGAAGGAAGGAAGGAAGGAAGGAAGGAAGGAAGGAAGGAAGGAAGGAAGGAAGGAAGGAAGGAAAAGGGCAAACACAAATATCTTTACATATTTTTTTCCAAAATTACTTTCAATTTTATGCATTTAGAAGTCACCTTAATCCATGAAGTAATCACCTTCTGAAGGCTACTGTGTATCAATTTGTCATCAACCCCCTTTTTTTAGCATAGTCTAGCAAGATAGAAGTTTTTCTCTTGTAATACAACCAGTTTCTTCCGCAACAGTACCAGTTCACAAAAGAATGACAGCAGGAACACAGCTGTCAGACTAAAGATATTTGGTTTGTTTAGTTTTGACAGCGAGAAACCCAGAGTATTTGCTATTTCATGAACAGTACAAACATCCCAGATATTTTTAACCTATGTCATCATGATCAAAAATAAAACTTACATGAAACACAGCGTGAGCCAAGCTGCTTTGGATCCATTTCAAAAATTGCATCCCTTGGGGTTTCTGTTCACATCTCAGCCAACTGGGTAGAGCTTGAAGGCATAGGGACAGAAACAGCTGCCTACAAAATAACTGATTATATTCACCTCACATGCTCAAAGCTAAAATAAACTAAAGGTCTCTTCTATTGTAACCGATGGCTATCTGAGATTCCAGTTTTCTGACAAGTCATTTTAAGCAATGAAGACAATGTAAGATACTTAGTGCTGTGTTGCATGAAAGCCCAGAAAACCATTGTCATGCCATTGGGTAGTCTAACAGCTTATACTTATTTTCATACAGTGTCATCTTCTATCATGATCCCACAGCACATGCCAAACAAAACTAGTCTCTATTCCTTCTCAGCAAAGTTTTCATTATTGTGTATTTTCTGTTTCCTAAAAGAAATTCAACGTGAGGAAAAAATAAAATACTGCAAATTCCAGAACACATACATCAGTTAGGAGGAATCATTGTTTCTTAAAATACTTCTTGAAATAATCTAATTGGTAGCATATCTTTAGATTATAATGAGGCAGAAAAGATAACCGGTTAGAAATTTAAGGATCCGTGACCTCCTTGCCTTTATATCCTGTGGCACTTCCAGTAAATCCAGAGTAAACCACTGAGCTTGGTAGCATTGCAGACAGTCTAACATCATGGAGCAGAATCAAGCTGAGCAAGTTTAAAGCTTTATAGGGTGGTCATTGCATTTATTTTACTAGATAGTTTGAAAGGCTTTCTTGTTTCATTCAGGTTTTTTTACAAACTATCCCCTTTGTAAGATACAGTTAGTTCTTTGTTTTTATGTTTATATAGGACCCTATTTAAAATACCCTTGCCAAAAATCTCAAAACACGATGCTATTCCTGTGAGTACTGATACAATGCTGTAACCAACACTGCAAGCACAATAACACTGCTGGAAATGTTAGTGAAGGAAACATGGGATACCTTTTCTCCCTGCAGGCTTACATAGATATTGTAAGAAATATATCACTGTTGATTTACAGGACAGCTGCATAGCTTCCAACACCCTACAGTTCTTCCCAGAAAGTGTCACAAAAGAAGCACTTTCAAAGAGTGATTTAGCAATGCAGCAATTTCTCTAACAAAGAATGTATTTTTAATGATGGTTCACCATTTTTTTGACAATGGCTTTTTGTGTTCATTTATTTTAATTATGCTGTGTATTTTTTATAAGATCATCCGCAAATCCATGAAGACAGGACTCATTTTAAAATTAATCGATTACATTAAAAAGGCCCAACATCAGTAGTAAATGATGTTATTGAAATTTAAGAAGGAATGCTCTGAATACATTTTAATATTGGGGGGGGGGGGGGGGAGGGGGGGAAGCCTGTGCGACTCTCTTACTCTGTGAAAAATGCCCAGACAAGGAGCCGTATGTGCATGTGGAGCAATGTATGTGTAGTAGGCTCAGTGTGCAAAGAATTGTTTGGTATTGCAGTGTGTCTGTTAATTTAGCCAATGACTAGTGAAAGTTAAGATACTTTCAAGTGCCTTGAAGGAATTGAAGGAATTTACTCCGTGTAGCTTCAGTATGTCTGATTTCAGCACATGCAAGTTCAGCTGTAAACCATGGTTGCAATGTTAGAGAAATGCAGCTCAAACTAAGCATTTAAATCTGATAATTATAAACTTAGAATAAAAATTCTTCCCTAGCCTCCAGTATAATCGTTATCTTTCGTGTTTCTATTGTGAAGAGTTATCCTTTTACACCACAAACTTTTCCCTCTAGTCAGCATATTCAAACCCATTCAAATAATTTAGATTTACAATGCACTAGATATGTTTGACTGGTAAACCAGCATATATTAACACAAGTTTTCCAAAATTCCTATAAATCGAATTTGCCAACAGACTTTCAAAAGCAAAGCCTAACCTCTGGTGCAACAGTCAAAATGTTTTCCCACATTGATAAAAAGGAAAAGGTTGTATCCAAACTTAATAAGTTGCAAGGTTTGCTTACATAAATATTTGAAATAATAAATCAGCATATCCATATACATGAATCCAATCACAGCAAAACAGAAATAGGCAACACAGGCTATTCTCTCTGACTTATGGCCTGAGCTGTGGAAAGTATGAGCAGCTATGTGTGGCGTTCAATTTTCTTGAGCCGCATCAAAACTTCAAAGTCTTTCTGCACTATTCTAAGCATTTATTTACAAAAGACCTAGCTAGGATCATGGCATTCACTTGTGATCACTTGTTTTCTAAGGCTTACCTTCTTCATTTTCATAACTCAAAAACTCCTGTGTAAACTTACTGCTTAGTTTGTGATGTACCTTCCCCTGTACTGGATCTCTGTGGGTACATGAGTACCTTGAAGAATACAGGCTTGATTGCTTGGACTGGTGAATTCCAGAAGCTGATTTCTGAGCTTTTAGTGAATTTCCAAGTGGGTTCCCAGCCATCTGAGTCACCAGAGTAACCAGAGTGGGGATCCATCCATTAGGCAATTAGTAAAATAATTTCCATGATGCCTTAGAGTGAACTCCATGAAAGAGACAACTAAAAATGAAACATGAAGGAAGGAATTAAAAAACCATGAGGTTTTGTGGTAAGTTGGTTGACATACAGTAAGTTGACATATTTACTGTAAACGAAATGAAAATGTTATACTGGAAAAAATGTTTCAATATTTTAAAAAAAGATACTCTCTCTGCACAGTTTGAAACGTTAGTCACAACAGAACAAGACAAACTACACAATTACATTATTAAGATTATCCTTTCCTTGTTGAATTAAAACACCAATTTATTGAAAGACCAGCTCGGGGTGTTGTAAATGTGGTTTTTGATGCAGTAAGAGTGACTCCACATTTTTTCTTTGAGGAAATACTGTAAAATACTAAATTTAAAATAAATAGTGTGTGAAGTGGTACTCAGGGATATGGTTTAGCATAGGATGGGAATGGTTGGACTCGATGATCTTCAAAGGTCTCTTCCAACCTTGTGATTCTTCTGTGAGTGGTCTTGATTTAGGGAATTAAGTTAGTACTTTTCAGTAAATTTCATTAAATCAAATTCACAGATTCAATACGGTTTAACCAATGAAGCTTAGATTCACATCTTTAACTAATTCCTTGGATGTTATATGTGGAAAGGTTGTAGCTGCCAATGGCTGAGGCCTGAGGAGAATGAAACAAAAACCCTAACTGCCCCTGGTATAATAAATATTCTTTGTGTTTCTTCTGTTGCATGTTCCCACATTTTTTAAAGCGAGAAGGTAAGTGCTTCCTTTTCTGTCAGACCTGGAGGCATTTTTGTTTCGTACTTGAATGGCTCATAGCATAGACTGAAGGCTGTTCCAGGGATGTTGCATAACCTCCCACTAAGGGACATATTGTCAATTATTTTGCCTAAGGCATTAAAACAATCTTGCTGCTAGCTCTGGCTAAAAGAAAGAAAGAAAAAAATTGAAATTTTTTTTTATAATTCCTATAGAACATATCAAATACTTTATGTCAATCACACTCTCTTAAAAGTCTAATTATTGCATTTACAGATCTGTGTATTTATGTCAAAACTAAACCCAGATTACAACTGTGCTCACTTTCACGGCTGTATTTAAGGACTATTGTTACTATATAGGTTTCTATAGTCCTTGTGGATTAAAATTTATTTTTGTTGGAGAAGTATTGTAGTGATGTTATAAAATTGATGTTAAACCACTCAGGAGATAATAAAAAAGAGTAAGTTGAGCTTTTTGTCCTTAAATATTTAAGTGATGATAAAGAAAAAGGAATAAGCATCATATCAATTACATTTGAAAGAGCTAAGACAAGTTGCAAACATGGGTGAAGCTTAAAATCACTTAAAGATAAGCACTAGAAATAATATCATGAGTGAAAAGCAGGCTGGGATTTTCAATGAGTCTTTGGGCTCTCCAAATTCTCTAGCTTTTTGTCTCTAGATTAGCATGGCCCAGAAAAGAAGTAAATAATTAATGGTTATGACTTCATTAGTTAATTAATTAAAACCTTCCTTGTAACTGTGTGTGTGACCTGGAAGATATTTGTAAGGATACAGGAATTGGAGAATGCTATTGTTTTGAGTATTTTTGATGAAGGTATTTGCTTTAATGGCAGTATACCTGTTCATTATTTCTGGATAGTATAATAAGAAAAAAAGAAAAAAAAAATTATCCTGTGTTTAAGAACTAGGTTCTGTCACTGAGATTTATAACATACCACAAAGCTATGCTAGCTGTAGTCTCAAAGCAGATCCTCAAAACTGTCCTCTTTGTCTTGATTTGTTCTGCAGAAGCACACATAAGGAATTGTTTGGGTGCAGAAAGCCCACATGGTGCACACAGTTATAGTAAACCACCAACATTAGCCAGGTGACTAGTTATACCAATGACTATAATTTATAAGGCAGGAGGCCTTCTCAGGGATGCCAGATCCTGTGAGCTCTACAGGAAACTTTTCAGCTCTTCAGGCACAGCCCATGTTTATTGTACTACATGAAGCCACAGTGGCTATGCAAGTAAGTATATGAGTCCCAGTAAGAGAACCCAGGCCCCCAGACCAACTGGTGCAGAGTCTCTCAGATCCATATGACTGAGACTTAGCTCAGTCTAGAACACAATACATAGAATAATACATACATAACATAATAAATAGCACAATACATAGCAATGCATGGGACTGTGAGCAACCTAGTCTAGTGGAGGGTGTCCCTCCCATAAGCAGGAGGGTTGGAGCTGGATGATTTTTCAGGCCCCTTCTAACCCAAGCCATTCTATAATTCTGTGATAATATATAATTATAACCTTAGATGATTTCTGTTCAGAATTTACATAATAAAAAGAGGTGTCAGTGGCAAAAAGAGTGGATTTTATGAAGTGAAACTAAGAGTACGGGTTACATATACTGTGTGCTGGCATTTGACTATATGGAAGTTCTTAATGCTGCAAAACCTTCTCAGATAACGCTGGAGGAGTATGTTGGACATCTGCTGTCTACATTACTAATTAGAGATTCCCTGGAATGATCTATCTTTCAGACAATCTTGAGGCTTTTTGTCCTACAGAGAGCTAGCTCAAGCACTACCATAAAAGAACCAAAAAGCAAAATAACCATTCTACAATGTCAACAAAAGAAGATCCAGTGTTTGAATTCTATCCCTGATCTTAATTTATATTGCAACATAGACATACTCTCTGTATAGACAGTAATTTGGATCATTAAAGTGACCTCAGGACACCCCTCTAAGCAAAATTTAAGCATGTCTAGGTACATTTGGAATTGTGCGTGAACAATGGCATAGGGGGAACAGGGGATGTTCTGTAATCCAGCCTCTGCTATCAGGAGTAATATCTCTTAAGTCCTTTATAAATACGACTATCTCCATCGCAAAACTAATTAGTGATGACAAAGTACCTCTTCTTTCAAAATTTACTGGAAATTCTAATTTTTAAATTAAAAATTACTATTTGTATTCCTCTCTAAGCTTCAGATAAATCATGAACAGTTTTGTAGCCATTAATTTATGTTAAACTATTGGATGTTTTGCTTAAATAGCATTTTACAACTATGGTCAGAAAAATGTGTATGCCCAGTGGTAGTTCAAATGATGCTTATCTTGTGAAAATTATCATTGAACACTGAACTACTGCACAGGAGCAGTGTATTTCCTGCTCACTACATATTTCAGGGAGCACTTCTTGTTTCAGTGTGTGCTAGTGCCAGGTGGGATACTAACTCTGCACTTTATATAAGAGAAAAAGGAAGTTTAGAAATATTTTCCTGAGGATTATAAAGTTTTGATGGGTGTGGATTCCATATTCACAAGGTAGTGGATACCCCTTTCACACTGGCTGGTTTCTCTTGTAACATCAAAGCAACGTGATAAGAAAAATGAGACATTCTACACTTTAAAAAAAAAGCAATCAACAAAACAAAAAAAACCCAACTATCATCTTTTGTATCATGGATAAGAATGTATAATCAGAATACTGGTCTGAAAGAGACAAATTGAATCTGCATCTTCTGTTCAAATTCAGCTTCTTGGAAACATAGGACGTGTAGCACATAAATTGAGCAGACTACTTACTAGATAGGAAAGTAGAAAGTTCATATGTAACTGTGACATTTTGAGAATGGAAAAGCTTAGCATGCATAGCAGCTCCACATCTACATTGTGTATTCGGTGGCAAGAGGACATACGGAAAAAATAGAAATGTCATTGCATTAGTCACTGACTTAATGTGGTAGCTGCCTGTTACTATTAAGCTTATGATTTCTACAGGACAAACTCTTAATACTTTTTGTTTATCAGCACTAGTTATTCTATTTACATGTTTTTAACTTTGTTGACAGTGGAGATGTTTTCTCAAGACTTTTGCTTTTATTGACTCCAGCAGAGCTACAGAAGCAGTCACTTCAAATAATAAATAGCAACACAACATATCTGTGTGCAATAAACCATGCCTACTTCACATTTGATCTAAACTGTAAGAGATTTGGAGAAAATCCTTTACTATGGAAGTTACTGCATTTTGGACTTATGGGTACATTAGTAATGGGAGCTAATAAAATAGGCAGTTTAAACTACATTTCAAATTAAGGATGTATATTGATTATAGTATGTATAAGTTTGAGGAATCCTCCTAAATTTTAAGCAGACTATTGACACATTTTATAACATCTCATGATTTTCTATTTTTTGTTCATGGAAAATATATCTGAAATCCTATCTTTCAGGTATGTAAACTAAAACTTCCCAGTTTACATCTTTAGACATTTAAAATTCCGTACTGTCACAGTTCCATGAAGTAACTTGTTCAGCTGCTGTTCTATACACCAGTATACCTGTGTCACAGCAGACATCTAGTACTGATATTTTTATATCCATATTGACTGACAAGTTTAATTATCTTTCTAAAAAGGGTTTGGGAGAAAACTGGTCATGTGATGGATGGTACTTATCTAAATCATTATGTATTTAAATCTAAGTAAAGCATATGTCTCATATTTTTGAACCAAAATAACATGTTAGCACATTTTATTAATTCTACTTAGCAGCATTCGTGTCAGCAATTGGTTTAAGTGGATATATCGTGTAAGGAAAATTCGAGACAGATAAAAGCTGAAAAGTCACTTACCTCAACACTTTGATTTTAACTTTGCCAGAGTTGCAGAAATAAATTAAGATATGGCACTGGTTTTGATAAAAAGTAACACAGAGATGCTTTATTTCTTTCTTATTACTATTAAAAAAACCTGGACATCACTCTCACAAATGTGAGGTGGGCGGGTGGGGGAACTTTCCAAATTTATTAAACTGCTTAGAACTAAACACTTTTCGTGTTCACACTTGCTAGCAATTTACAGACTAATCCTCAAGAGACTATACTGTCATAAAGCTACTATACCTGCCTCACAGCTTAGTACAGAGTCGTGCAGAGTCTAGGAGGAACATAAGTGGGAAGTATATTAAAAAGAAGTAAATTCAAAGCCTTGAGCTCAGGCAGTGGCTCAGGTAGCAAACTATTCTGAGAAAACAGAGCTTGAAGAGTCTGCATTTAGCTATCAACTGAATACAGGACTGCAAAAATGTAGGTCCTGCAGAACAACAACATGCCCAAACTCCAGCTATATCCAGCTGTAGGGAGTGATGCGCAATGCACTTGGGACATCCATGCTATGTCTGTGGAGTGGTCAGTTCTCAGTGAGAGGACTGGAGACTCAGCCTGAGTAGCAACCCAAGAGTTAGAGCACTTCTGGGAAGCGGTTCAAGCTCTGTCAGTTTAAAACCCAGGATCAGCTTTGCTTAGAGAGGGCTCTGCTGTCTTCCCATTCTTTTGTTTCTGCTTTTCTCTTAAATCCATTTCCAATTGCTTTTCAGTCACTGTCCTGAGCATGCAGGAGACTTCCAAAGTCAGTAGATAGAGACAAACACCTTATTAAAGCCTGTGAAGGATGTGGATCTACCTCTCCCTACTCACTAAGAAGGTACTCTGAATCATCCTGCCCAAACAGACAGCAGCTCTTTAAACTTTACCAGACCTAAAGCAGCCATAATTGAAAGTGTAAATGGAGACAGAAAAACATGTTTCTGTTTTACACCAGAAACCTGGAACAGATAATAGAACCAAATTAAGACCAAGACCATTTTAACTTGCCCCTCTCCATCTCGTCAAAACAGCTTTGCAGGATTTTCTTATCACACATGCCATGCATTTCCTGACTGTATACAGAAAGCTTTGTTTTGGTTCTGCAGGTTTATAGCCCCAGTCACAAATGTGTAACCCACTTTTTAATCTATGCTTATTATAACCTCTAAAAAAGCAAGTAATTCACTGAAGTAACTAGGTTATGGACAAGATTCTGAAAATCAGCATGAATATACTACAACTCTATGTCTAATCAAAGCTTTGTGCAATAATTGAAAGGAACAATATAAATAGTGTAATTCAGTACAAGGAAAGTCAGTTTACAGTATTAGGGTTTGGTTGGGTTTTTTTCTAATTTAACAGCATGAAATATTTTATAATTACACTTCAATCCTTTTGCTGTGCTTGTGTTTTAACCAACTTGCACAACTGCTAAACAATTACATTGCCTTCAGCAACATGTTGAAGGTGTTAAAGCTTCATCGTATTAGGGTGAAAAGGGAATGTATCCGTATGTAGTATCAAGGTAAGAATGCTACTTCATTGATGTATGCAGGGTGTTAGAGCAGATTCCAGGCTTTTAAGACAGATGTATACAAAGCTGTGTAATATAAAGAGATGTGCAAGCTCCAAGGCTGGTTTTATAGCATAAAGAGCTACTGTGGCCACACCTGGAAAGTGGTGTATCTGAGACCAGCTGTGTTGAAGTAGGAGTATGTGAAGCTGCAGTATCTCATTACCCTTGAAAATCCCTCCAAAGTGTTAAAGATGACAAAAGTATCAGCCATTTCTATAACTGAGGCAGGTAGGGTGGAGGATGAGTCCATGGAGAGGCAGGGGTTCTCTTATGCCTGGTCAGAAGCAGTCCACTGCACCAGGAGACACATGAGAGGCAGAGTTCTTCAGAGACAGACACCCGTGGTGGGGAGCAGGACCTGACAGAAACAATTTTTAACAACTGGTGTGGGAGCTTTACCTGTAATTTTAACATATGGTCTGCCAAACCAGTCCTCAGCATGGTTCTCTCCTAAATTCATAATCAGACAGCTTAGGGGCAATCAGAAATGCATGCTTGGGAATGAAATATTCAACCTACAGTACAAATGCACTGAAGAAAACAGTGGTACTAAAAACCACTGGACTTCTGAATTATCCATGAAATGATAAATGCCTCCCAGAATTTTTTTTCCAGGCAATTACCAAGTATATTTCTGTGTGGAAAAGGAGGGATAAAACCTTTGGGTAGCGAAAGTTTTAAATGCCAGAAGCTATAATAGACAAACCTTTATGTGCCAGGAGTTGCATGCAATTTCCTGTGCAACAACAGCTGAACATAAACTGTTATGTGCTGCTTATGCAGAGTTGTACATAAATAACGTAAGGTTCATGCAGAGCTTCATATAATGAAGTTTATGTGCAAAATCTTTCCACCTCACTAACTTTTTGTGCATACATTTATAATAAATTGAACCACCAAAATAACCTGAAAGGCAATTAAAAAAAGAAATGCAAATGAAATCCCATGTTATATGGTACATAATACAATCATAGAATCATAGAATTGTAGGGATTGGAAGGGACCTCAAGAGATCATCGGGTCCAACCCCCAATTCAGAAGACTAATTTTTTTTTTAATTTTATGTCAGAAGGTATCCAGCTTTTGTTAAAAGTCTTCTGCGTTTAGTTTTAACCACATGTTGTAACACTTCCTAATTATATAATTGCCAAGAGGTAACCTCTGTTCTGGGGTTTCTAGGGAATCTCAATGAAGAAGAATTAAAGATTTGTGCAGGGAGCTGGGAGCTTATTTATTCCATCCTAGCATTGGGTCTTCTGTCGTCTAAGTGACATCCTCTGGATTCAGGCCTATATTTGATGAAAGTATTGATAAACTAACAAAAACGGGAAATTCAACAATAAAACTCAGTTTTCACCTGAGCCATACTTCATATAGAAACTTAAGTGTCCCAGTTGCTACACCTTTCATTTCCCTTCCTATGTATAAAGCATTATAGCTGCCATAAAGTTGTTAATGATGGAGTATTGTGCTTTACAGTACAGCACATAACAGATTTTGAAAACCAGGCCAACTATTTTGATTTGTCTTCTGTTCTGATCTCTGGAGTCCTCTATCAAGTCAGTAAAGGTAAAGTATGGCACAATTTATAACATCAACATATTTTAATGTATTGTTTCACAAATTCCAAAGGTTACTTTCCACACTTTATGTTTTTTGTTGTGGTCTCTGAAGATTTCAGCATTGTGCTCTATGCATTTTGTTACAGCTAGAGCATTTGCATAGGTCTTATTTTCTACAGTTAATCTCCTTTAAGTTATCAAGTTCTTGAGGAATTTATAACCTGCTTTATAACTTGTGGCTTATTTTTCTCTTGAGGAAGGGACTCATCTATTTTATAACTAAAAATTAATAAGCATGTATTTTTGGTTTTCATGACTTGGGACTTTTCTCATATTTTATATAGTAAATTAGATTTCCTTGATGTTTAACAGAAAGAAAACAAAATAAATGTAAGAATGCCAAATATTCGGTTTTAACACAAGGAGTATCTAGTCATCCTAGACTGCAGCTTATGATACAAATCCTTTCTCCTCCTCCAGGCCCCAAAGAAACTTTAGACAGTTTTTTAACTGCTCATTTATGTGTTGTCCTTACTAGAGACCCCCAATCCAAGGCCACTAAGAAGTTCTGCAATTGCTTGAAGGCCTCCTTACTCCAGAAGTATTTGCTTATATCCCTCATTACTAATGCTCCACACCAAAACAGTACTAGTATTATATAGTTATTGTTATTTAGTTTTTGAAAATGTGATGGATTCCCTAACTAAATTGTCACAAAGAGGTTAGTTTTCAGAGCTACTATTTGTCTACCAGTATTAATTCAAGCTGCTATGGGAAGAACTCAAGACTGAATTTTCAGGGATTCTTTACAAGTTCTGCCTAACAAAAAAGAACATTGTCAACACATTGAACACCACAGACTCCTGTGGTGACCTTACTCATGCTCTTATTCTAAAAGATCATGTTTACTCTGCTATCAGGGCAGACATCTTCATAACCTAAGCATCCTTCTGGACGGCTTTGGAGTGTGCTTTTGAGACATAAAAGGATCCACACCACTTGTCCTGACAATAGCCAAAGGAGAGAGACTGGTGTCCAGGGAAAATACCTTCTCCTGAGATAAGCAACCCACCTTTCATTGATAAACAATAAAATGAGCTTTTGCTTTAAAGCCATTGCTGCACTAGATCTCTACCACTTAGGTGGAAGGTAAAGGTCTAAGTTATCAAGTCTCTATCCCTCACTGTAGTTCATAGCTCAAGAGCAGGGATAGAACATGAGTGAGGCATGCAAGGCAGAGGGCCAGCAACCTTCCCATCACCTCCAGTGTCTTAAGAGGTCAGTCAAAAGACAACAACCAATGGCAGCATTTGTTTTTCATTATCTCACTTGCCTGCTTCAGTTCAGTTAACAGCAGAAAAACGGTCTGTTTTCTGGTCACAGGATTATTATAGAATTCTGTTTACTCTCTTTCTGAAATTAAAAATGCACAGACAAAAGTTTTATTTATGATGTTTTAAATATTTGAAAACTGAGACACTCAACACAATGAAATCATTGAAACATAAAAAAAGAGCAATATTAATGACAGGGCCTTCCTTGTATGAGTGTGTGTTTGTGGTGTGTGTCAGTGTCCACACTGAAAAAACTCAGGGTGATGGGGCGGGGCTTGGGGGAACAGGAGAGGCAGATTTGGAGAATTTATTTTTTGTGGGTTGTTTTGATTTAAATTATTACAGTGCTGAGATTTTTGCAGTGGTGCCCAACAACGTAACTGTAGCAGGGGTTACAAACTGCAACTTCGGAAATAAAGATTGGACATTGGTAGGGAAAAAAAGTCACTAGGTGGGTAGTACCTCAGTGGAATAAGTTGCAGTAAGAGGCTGTGAAAGCTCTCTCCTGGGCATCTCGAAGACTGCCAGACACAGACACATCTGCCCCTTTATTCAGCTGCTGTAGTCCAGACTCCAGAAGGACACCTCCTGCCAACACTTCTATGATGCTATTAAAGAATTTTAGTCCTTTACTATATCAGGGAAGTAATAAAAGTTACTGTTTAGCACAGCAAATAACATATTGTGCATCTAAAGACTGCAGTACCTTTAAATCTTAATGTGTTGAGTACAGCAAAAAGAAAAAAAAATCACTGAATTCTTGGCTTTTGTTGATTGTATTTATACCCTTAATATTATTTTAACTATGCTCCTCTGTGATTTAATAAATGTTATCTTCTGTTGATCAAAGTGGAAAAAGTCTTTTATAATAGGACCTGATCTTTTAAAGCTCTAAATGCTGTACAGTCTGTACTTTTGATCACCAAGAAAAAGTAATGCATAGCAGCAGCTTTTGAAAATTACACAGATCTTGTAGGAAAATAAAAGGCCATTGTGTAGACAATGGCACAGAAGTCCATCTCACTATTGATTTGACAAGAATGATCCTCATGGTTTGATTTTTCCAGAAGAACTGAATGCATTTGAACTCTTTTATACTCTTGATAATTACCTTTACTCAGACATAAAGTCAGGTTGGAACTGCAATCAAAAGTATAAAAGCAAAAGTTTCTGATTGCAGGGATCTTTGTTCATTCATGATTGATCAAACTGATTTCTTAAATAAATCTTTATTAGTCTCATTTTTTCTGGGTGTTCCTTTTTAAAGGTCTGCTGACAAATGAAAACAAAGCTGTTGTTCTTTGGCAGACCAGAGAAAATAGATGGAAATGCTGATAGAATTTGTATAGGTGCATATTGGAAGGAGATCAGATGGCTTATAATGAAGAGTGTTGTCCCCCATTGTGGAGCAAGGGCTTGAGATTAAAAGCTGACCCTGCCTCTACTTCAGTCTCATTAGTCACAAATTCCTGTCCATGGTTTACTTTGTTGTTCCTAGTACAACAGACTCTCTGCAATAAGACCAGTAATCTATATAAAACCTTTTTGTTTCTTGAGATGAACAGCAGTGAAACCGGTATTAATAAATGTGTTCAAATGCTGTATCTGTAAAAACGCTGCAACAACTTCTGATAAGCATACATCTCAGTTGCAAAACAGTTTTAGATCTATTGACCTTTTTCCTCATTTGTTCACTTCCCAGAAATAATTTTGAAAAGGAGTTTACTGGCAAATGTATTTATAGAACTAGCATATTCCTGTAGGATGCCTCAAATCTTTGAGAGGTGAGTGTGAAAGTAATTCCAGTGGAACCTGATCCCAGATTTTGTGTTTGCCCAAAAAGGGAACAGATCAAACTAGACCTGTCTAAAAGATTTGCAGAAATGCCAGTAGTAGATATGACTTTGTGTAAGACCATTCAGTAGAGCAAAATTCAATACCCTGTTCTCAAGAAAGGTGCAAATATAACAAAGAAAGTTTTAGGATTTATTTATCCATTCTCATAAATCACAAGTGTCTTCAACGATGAAGCTACAAAGAAATAAACCAATGAAGCTTCAACTTCTTCCTTCAGATATTTTTCATATGTGATAATGGAACATCTAGAAACAATAAAAAATATTTTAGGCCACAATGAGGAAAGATACCTGTTTTTTGCACAGAGATTTCTTCATGGAAATTGAGTAAGTTTACCTTTTCAAATTTAATATGCACTCATGAAAAAACTTTCTTGCCATCGATAACTAAAAAATCTAAATATTAAAATAGTCTTGTTTATAAGTAGGAAAACATTGGATGAATGACAATTTGCTAAGTAACAATTACATGTCAAATTTTATTCTAAATGATGCAAATATAAATAATGGGTGTCCATCCCACCATACTCCATTGATGGTTAACTACTCCACTTTCTATAAAGAATGAGTAAATATTAACTAATCAGCATTTTTAATTGTGAGCTATTGGAACATGCAACAAATTCTGGAAATACCATATAAGAACAAAAGAAAATGAGTGTAGGGAAGGAGTCCCTTTCCTATGAAGACAGGCTCAGATAGTCTTTTTCAGCCTTGAGAAGAGAAGGCTCTGGGAAGACCTTATGGCAGCCTTCCAGTACCTAAAGGGGCCTACAGAAAAGATGGAGAGGGACTGTTACCAGGGACTGTAGCGATAGGACAATGAGTAATGGGTTTAAACTGAAAGAGGGTAGATTTATATTAGGTATTAGGCTGAAATTCTTCACTATTAGGGTGGTGAGACACTGGACCCAGTTTTCCAGAGGAGATGTGGCTGCCCCCTCCCTGGCAGTGTTCGAGGTTAGGTTGGATGGGGCTTTGGGTGTCCCTCCCCACAGCAGGGCAGACAGAACTAGGTGATATTTATGGTACCTTCCAACACAAATGGTTCTGTGAAACAACTGCTGATGTCATGAAACCAATAGGATTCTATATATGTGAACGTTAAAAACAGACCTTGTTAGAAAAAAATCCAAGATGAAACAATATTTAAGAAGTGGATAAGAATGTGGCAGCCTGGCTATCAACAGGATAAGGAGCCCTATATTCACTAAAAATATTATCATTACTGTATCTGTCTACTGGCTCATAAACATTTACTGTAACTGCAGCAGTTGTTACACATTTCATTCCTCTGGTCAAATAAAAGAAGCTGTCTTTCTGTTTCTTGATGGCGTGGGTACTCTGATTCCCAGTGCTGCTTCTCTCTTCTTACCTTGCTCACTGTGTGTGTATATACTTTAATGCTTTACACCCCTCCCCCTCCTCCATTTATTATTCATAAAAGCTCCAGTCTAAAAAGTGAAGTGGTAGCTTTTTTTTTTTGGGGGGGTGGGGTGCCCATACCAAAAGCTCATTTAAACAGACTAGGTTCTTGGAGATCCTCAGCTGAGC
This sequence comes from Gallinula chloropus, assembly GCF_964237585.1. NCBI lineage: Eukaryota > Metazoa > Chordata > Aves > Gruiformes > Rallidae > Gallinula > Gallinula chloropus. Next base: position 49,518,078 of record NC_140085.1, on the reverse strand, counting down.
ATTTTCTGAATGTCAGTTCTTCTTTGCTTTGGGAAATCTTGTACAAAAATGATAATGGTATTACTTGGGGTAGGGAGAATATAAGAAAAGGAAGAAAAGCTCTCAGAAGGAATCAAACATATATCTGGCTTTGAATTGCAATAAAAAATAACAAAAAAATCCTACTTCAGATCTGTGACATTTTCAGTGTCTGAAATGGACTTCATTTATAGCAGCTCTCACACCTTCTGAGAGTCCTGCTTGAATTACCTGTATCTCTGTGTCCTTCCTGCTGAAGTGCTGATTGAATGTTAAGGAGAGAAAAGCAGATCTTGGAAATATGTCAGGTGGATCATCCTATAGCCTAAATCCTTGCTGTATACAGAATCACTTCACCCAAAGCAGTTAGAATGTACTCTGAAAAGTACCTCCCTACCACCCACAGCTGATACACTGTTTACAGATGTAAATTTATTGTTGTACTTATAACATCCAAGTCCCAGTTCATGTTCAACAGGTATAACACTAATTGCAGGAACAGTCAAGACACCTCTAATTAGGGTAAAATCCATAGACTGTATATAGCTTTTTTTGTAAAAGTGCTGCTGAAGCAGGTTAATTGGGAATTCCCTGATGACCAAGGATGTGTCTTGTGATCACACTGAAATGTTTCTGATTTAGCACTCAAGTCTTAATTCATACACTATTCACACCATCAGTGTGATGATGCAGAGTATGGCTCTGCTTTGCAGTATGCACACTATCCTGACACAGAAGTCTGGGTGAGAAGGAGGTATCCCAACACTAGATGCAGCATAGACAAGCTACAGTCTTTATCAGATCAGGCTCCTCCTTACTTGCTCCACTAAGGGGAGGCATACTGACTGCCTCGTGAAGTTAGCAGGCTCTGTCAGTCACGAGTCAGGGATCAGCAGGGTTTAACACTTTTCAGTGAGGTGAGAGTTTCAGAAGCAACTTTCCCTCTCTGCTTCCAGCATTGAAAAAAAAAGAGGAGTGACATGTAATTCTCATCTAGTCCATGTCTGGACTAGATGATATGGTACCTTTGAAGTAGAAAATTACCTGCATCTACATCCAAGATTCCTTTGGTGTTGGACATTCATGTGACATGTTTGTAAAGATATGAATGATTCATACAGCCATGCAACTCTGGAAAGTATTTGGTCCATTTTTGGCCTCCTCAGTTCAGAGACAATCAAATAACAACATGTGATTTAGGGTTTGGCATGGTCATGCTGGTTCAGTATCCTTTGAGATACCAGGATGAATGTTTCATCATGTAAGGCATGTTCCAGACACGTGGACAGAAACAGAGGTGTCTTTACCTTATCTTCTCCCACATTTCCCATGGCTTCAGCACCCAGTGTAGCAGTCTGTTTGCAAACCAAACAGATGCAGAACTGTTGGTCACAAGAACTGATTACTGAGGTATTACGTAGAGGCAGCTCCAGCTAGTCTAGACTTCCAGGACAAGCTTGTCATTATTTCAGTAGTTCCTCCAGTTTGCATTTACTTTCAGTCAGGAAGAGCATGATGGCACAGCTGGAATAGCCAACAAGCCAGCACTGAAATACCCACTACATGTTCAAGTGAATTAAATTCATTACTCTCTCCTCATCATATAGAACAAGATATGTTGAGAAAATATAGAACTACTACAGGCGTGGTGTTTCTCACACAGTGCAGGCAGACCAGCTCCTTTTTTTTCTGGGCAGACATCTCTAGCTCACTGCTGATACCATCTGTTGTGGGGTGGGGAAGGATTGGTATAGGTCTTTAGTGAGGGATTAGATCATCTTGCCTTTGCAGATAGATTTGCCAGTATAGCCATTTACTTCTGAATTGTGAGCCACCCCTAGGTTTACACTGCTGTGTCTGCTATGTGTTGCTCGCTCCATCTAAATCTGATAATTTCTGAAAGGTTTGATAGATGTTTTCTTCCCTTCTCCAAAGTTTATTTTCTTAGGAAGAAGCCAACCTTAGGAAAGTCTGTGGTGAAAAACACTTTTCCCCTCAGATGGCAACTTGTCTAAGAGAAGAGTAGCCGGTGGCATTCCACCCAAGAGACATGTAAGACCAGGGACACATTTTTGCCTGAAATGTGACTTTAGTCCCAAGTGACAAGGAAACTTTGAGAATGGTGACGTTTTTTTAGCGGTGTTTTTTTAGTAGTGTTCCCTTTGTCTCTGCTTTGATAAAAGTTTGAAATGTTCAAATTCCTTATGGATTCTCAGACACTCGGCACATACAGTGACCTTTAGAGGGGTCTCAACAGAATGATCCATTGGCAGTACTGGTTCGTTCTCTGGTAGAGGTATTCCTTATGAAAGATAGATTCTGGAGAATCTGCCATACAATGAGTTTATTGTGTTTTGTTTGATTTAGTTTGTTAACTTGGTTGTGGGTTTTAGAACATACTTTCCAGAAGAATTACCCTGCCAGAAATGCCTGACAGTAGACCTTGAGAGACCACGTACTCTTCTTGGCTCAGACTGCTATGGGGCCTTGAACCTTCTTCAGTGGGTGCTGAAGGGATAGAAAGAATATATGAAACAGAGAAAGGGAGCACTTCTAACTGTGGCCAGAAACACCCACATAAAGGCACTTTTCAGGCATTATTTCATCATCCCATCACCAAAGACAGATTCAGTGCCTGTGGTTGTGTTAGGCTAAGTGAAAGTGATCTGCAGTTAGGATAGTTTCTTGGCAGCTCTTCACAACACCCTGCTGTAGGATACAGCATGACATGATGATTCACAAGGCATTTGGGATGCTGTCGTTGAGGCTGTACCTGAGGATACAGTATCTCATAGTCGGCTAATTGGAAGCACACTTGACTGCTACCCAGCAGGAGTTAAGCTTCAATTTCATTTTTTCTTCAAAACAAAAAAGGAAAAAAAATCTCCACCTTCAGGCATTTCAAAATGTGATTCTCATATATAAAACATTCATTTTTGATTGAACTCCCTGTGTGGCCTGGTTGTTTGGGTAGAGAACTATATGACTAAAGGCAGCAAGGGATGCAGGTCATTACCCATGCAAAGGTGTGCACCCTGATTTCATTCATATTCTGTCAGTTCACAGACAAGAGTGCTAGTCTGTCTGCAGTTTAAGACTGGAAAAGTTTGCAATACATAAGAAGCATATGTTCTACATCTATGGTAGGTGGTCACTGTATTCATGAAACAACTTGCATAACAACTCATGAGGGTCTACAGGGTCTAAAAATATTCATTTCCTTGCTGATAGAGCTGCAGAGCAATATGTAGCTATTTGGGGAAACTCTTAAAAAGGTCATGGACTCATATCCGGTCTTGCACAGACACTGACAGAGTGCTGTGTCCAAAGAAATTATAGCTCTGATCATGACATGGAGTAGTTCTTAGAGGAACAGTTAGATCTTTTAAACAGTATGGTTGTTTCTGGTTGGGACAGACATAGGAATGCCCATTGCAGGGTTCCTCACAACATCTGCAGCTACTGAGTGAGACTCTCCAAACCATTGTTCTACTCATTTTTTACAAATCAGCTTTTCTCCTATGCAACTACCCAAACATATGCATGACCCACATGCATCAGTTATTTTAAATGCAGGCAAAACATCTCTTAGACATCTTTGTAACCTACAAAAGACAATTTCTTCATCTTTGAGAATGGTTTCTATTTACTATATATTTATCTATGTATAATTTTGATAACTTCTGCAGTACCAACTACCTGGGAATCTCTGGGAATTTCTACCCAGGGCGTTAATGAGCACATAAATTCAATTAGGTGTAGCAGGAGCTGTCTGGGGGAATCTTGAGAACTATCCAAAATCCCCCCATGAAAAGTTCCTGAAGTTCCTGTAAATAATTATTTGTGAAGATGGCTAGGAGCTGAGTCACTGTCCAAGTTAGGTCCATTGTCTTAAACTAATCAGCATCACAACTATGCAGACAACTTGCTGTGGATTTCCTGGACCATCCAGGGATTTCATGTCTTAAAAGTGCTGGATGTGCACAAAGGCACTGCTTTGATCACCATATACACCAGAATTATAGCAAAAGAAAAATAGATTTTCATACATACAACTTGGAATTTTAGTTCCAAATCTCCTGCTACACTATTATCATATATATAAAAAAACTTCTATCTAGCATATTACACTCCTGTTCTCACTACTCAGTAAAATATTAAAAAAACATTTCCGTTATTTATATTCTGTGCTCAGACTCTCTTTCCTCATCATCAAAAATAACTAAACAAAAGTAAACCAGTGAGGGAGAGTTTCACAGGCCTGGAAACTTGGAAGAAAATTATTCCCTGAAAATGAAACCCAGTTGAAAATTATTCTTCCCATGCACCTCTTTTCAAACAAGGTGAGGAGGACAGTCTATAATGGTCAGTCAATGCCGGTCTTCCTTGATCGATTGAGGGGAGACTGGCCTAATCCAAAGTTGTGGTCTAGCAACTGTCTTCCCCTTCCGAGGGGAAGACAAAAGCAGCTTTGCTTCTCTCAAAAATATCTGTATTGCCATAATTGTCAATGATTAACAGAAACCAGCATATTTCTTGAGTCTATTTTTTTTCTTGTGATAGGTCCAGATGGATGAAATCAGCTTTCAGACCTGATTTCATGGCCCTGGTACTGTAAGAGGCACTACAGCTGTGTAGGAATTTTAGTACAGAGATGATAGTAGTCTTTTGTACAAATGTGATGGGATAGATCCTAGGGTGTGTGTGAATGTGTGCTGGCCACACATTTGATACAGCCAGTGGTGTTAAGATACAAAAGGTATGATGTAGTTACCGTTACCTAGTGACTGCATACTAAAATGCTGCACGGTTGTAGACAGTATTACAGTCACAGTAGCATTTATATAAGCAGTATAAATCTATTGACTCATAAAAGTGAACATGTAGTCAGGTACTGGTATCAAAGGCAGTACAGGTGTAAGAAAAGCTATAATATTTTACTACCATCCCTTTAGAACCTGAAACACAGAGAATAATCACGTCTCCCCTAATATTAGCAACAGATGGATTCAATCCGTAACAAACATCCATAAACATGGATTCATGGTTCCAAAGAAATCTTGAGTGATAGTATACAAGCAGTGGAGGTATGTTTCACTGCCAAGAATTTCATGCAGCTCTGGAAAGGACTCATGGATTTACAAAGATGGCGTCAATCTTATCTCTCATGACTTGTACCAGAGACCAGGATGCAACAACTGGTCCTTGAGTTTTGTCTCTTTTGTAACAACATATTTCCTTATGTTAGTCATGAACAAACATCAAAACTACTCCATAGCTCTTCTTATTTCAGTCCAGGAACTTTCATCAGTGTAAATCGGTTATGCCATATTTACACAGGTGCAGCTGAAAACAGAATGTTTCCTAGCAACCTCATCTTCATCATAACTTGAAGGAAAAATAATTATATTTAATAGAAGAAATCTCTTCTAAATGAAAGGATATGACACTTCAGTTTCACTCTCCTAAAGACTGCTCACAGTCCTTCCCTTGTTCTTGTTCCCTTCATTTGCTGTCAGTTACATAACTCCCTTTTTAGCTCATAGGCATCAGCATCAACATGTTAAAAGTGTACTTTAATTTTGTTGAAATTCAAGGTCTCTGTGCCATGATACATCTTTTGTACATTTTCTTGAGAGGTGTTCAAAAGACAGAAGAAAAACACATACATCAGAGCTCAAAATATATTCAGTGGATTCAAGTTTAAGAGTTGACGCAGACACATCATTATAAGAATTGGATAGCTTCTTACTGTATTATTTAGAATGCCTATCTTTATAATGCAGAGGCTCAACAACTTTTCTTTTTATAAGGTTTGATAGAAGAAACAGTCTGGTTTTATGCTTAACCCTGTGCTTCTGTGCAGGATGGCACTTCTGAAAAAGAACTCTTAAAAAAAAAAATATTATGCCTTGGGCAACAGCTTCTGTCAATCTACAGGCATGGAGGAAAGGAAGAAGACCATTCCAGGCCTGGGACTGAAACTCAACTGTCTGTCTGCTATGGTACATGTGCCTGCATGAAATAGGCACAAATTTTAATGTGCACAGAAGAACAAGTATGATAGCGTTAGTGAGAGCTTCCTTAACAAAGAAATGGGCATAGATGGTTGAATGAAATAAGCACAATGTAGACTCAAGTTATAGGGCTGAAATGAAATTAAAAGATCAGTTAGCCAAGTCTCTGAACATAGAACAGGTTAATATTCTGAGGCTAATCATGAACTGAAAGCCAGGAAATGAAATCCAAAGTAGAAAGGAGTCTCATGAATAGGAAGTGTTTGGGTTTTTTTCTGTACTTGTGTAAGTATAGACATAAGTGTACACACATGTGTTAAATACCTTTATTTTTTTGTTGATCAACCAATTAATGAAGACCAATATGGGTATTTCGCTCATACACAAGAGGACTTAAGGATAATTAAGCATTATACACCTAGATACTTTCATGTTATTCTATAAGACAGTTAAAATCAACATTTAAAAAACCCAATAAAAAAAAAACACAACAAAAGACCTAAAACCAAGCCACCAGAACTGAGCAGCACAATTATGCAACTGCACCTGATCTCCTCTACCATACTCTCACTCACATTTCTTCCAAAGGCAACTTCTTCAAGATTTGTGGTCCAGAACCACAAAAACAAGGGTGGGCTAGTAGAAACTGATATGTGAAAAAACCCAGGGAACATTAGCTGCTTTAAATAATGGCATCTTCCGGTGCAGGGTACTGAATGCTTATCCTTTCAGCCAACTCCTTCCCATTCCCACCACGACAAAGGCAAGCTAGTTACCTCAACTGAAATGCAGAAAAAGGGGCCTCTGAAATTTCAGAGCAGGTATTTTTGAGAAAACTGTTTAAAATTACATTAATGGTGCTAATGTGTGTTTATAATGCTTTATTTACTTATTTGAAATAAAATTATTTCACATGAAAATTTATTAAATCAGGCAATTATTTTTCTTGAATAAACAAAGAAAATGATAAGACATGTTAACTCCATAAATTATTGCAAATGCATAAGGATGTAGTGCTAATTTTACAAGCATCTTTCTACAAATAAGATTTTTCAAATTTATACTCGTACATCAACTACTGAGACCTCTGTTTACAGTACTACTTCTGAACCTTTGTCTGACTGCAGTACAGATTCATAAAATGAAATCTTGAGGCTTCATCAGGCTCTGACCTGTAACTTTCTAACACTGTTGCAGTAATCATTTCATCTCGCATACAGCACAGCTTCATCCCTAATACTGACCATAACTCCCATTTTCCAAGAGTAAATAATTCACACTTACATACACATATACACATATACTACTATTTTATATAATAAATGTATTAAGTAGTAAATAATATTTTAAAATTATTAGATTAAAATAATGCAAACATTTCTTTTAGAAATATCCTCAAAAATAATAAAGAAGTTTTAAACCACTTTTTTTTTCTCATGCTTTGATATTTTTTGCAAGTTCTGCATGTCCATAGGAATCTTTTTTTAATTTTTCACTGATTTTAGAATCTTTTTCTCATCTTTCACGTGAACTTGGAATTATGATACTTTTCTTCACAGTCATTTCCTTTATTTGTTAAAATAATTTGCACACATCACTAAGGTAAATGTTGAACATTGTATCATATCTGTGGCTTAGGACCTTCTTTCCATAAGTACTGTGATTTCATAGGTCTTGGGAACAGTGCATCCACTGGCTAGGGACTCCAACACATTTTTTTATCAAAACAACATAAAAAATAAAAGAAATGGACTTGGTTTAATGTCAAATAGTGGGATAAGTTTGTCTGCATGGCATGACCCACACAAGTTCATCACTCAATAGACAAAATGTTGAAACATCTGTACTAATGTCAAGCACAATGGTGTGCAAGCTTCTCTATACCATTGCACATTGTAGAAGGTTTCTGAGCAGGTTTTTTTGTAAAGTATATATTAATATACTTAAATATTAGATTTCCTGATCTGTATATCTATATTTCATCTGTATCACTGGCAAACATCTCAACTACTCAGCAAAAAGATCTTCCTTCTTTCATCTCATAATTTTATAGTACAGTTCATCTTACACCATCCTCCAATGCTTCCAGCACATCTCTGTGTACATCAGTTGGTTTCAACTTCCATGGGGTCTACTTCAGTTATGGTTTGGTCTTCACACGACTATAAGTAATAACCCATGATATATCAAGGCCTATCATAACATTTTCTTTGGCTTTTTTTGCCTTAATAAAAATATCAAATAATTATTTTTAAAAAATAAAAATTCTAAATGTCAACTCTGAATATCACTCAAATATCATCCTTAGCAAACTAACCATCTTGGTGAAGATACACTGAAATCGGCACTGATTTTCAGTCTAAAAATATGCATGCAAATGTAATAGCAGTAGTCATGGATAGAAAAATTGTCTTTAAAAAGTCTTAATTCAAATTGAAAATGCCTGTTTTAACTTGGAAGGGACTAGATCTAGGCTTGATCTAGACTTAATTAGAATCTTTATATAATCTGGTTTTACCCCTTTTGATTGGAAAATTTTATTCCATAGGGCACAGCTCTGGATACCTTGGGCTGTTCTGACAGTTAAATTAGTTTATTGCAATTACTATGGAAATAAATAGAGTGTGAACAAACAATTCTGCACACAGTGGGAGCCTTATATTAGAATGAAATGTGACTTTGTGAAGAACATTTCACAGCTTTAATATAATACTAGCTGCAAAACAACTGTGAACATCATAGGTCATTATTTAAGATAAAAATTTACAGCACTCACTTCAAGTAGTAAGGTTTTCAAGATACTTTCTAATGTATATAATTCAAAAGAATTCAAATAACTTTGCCAAAGACTCCAACCTCACAAAAAATTCCCATTGGGCACTGAGGAGCATGTATAAAAAGTTTTTTGCTAGATCTGAATCTGAAGGATCTGCTTAAAAATATTTATTGGATGTTACTGAAGATGCTCCTAGCAGCCTGTGTGAAAAATCAGTCCTTAAGAACTTAATCTGACACTAGCTATATATATTTGGAAATCACCTCCTCCTGAGAACCTGGAAAGGTCTTTGCAAAACTTAAATCTCATTGCTTGAGGCCTAATGGGAATTTAAACATTTTACTGACACAAAACCAGTTTCTTGGCACAGGCATTCCACAGGGGGTCTTTTCTTTTTTTTTTTAATAGTTCCAATTACTTTTTTCCTCTACTACTAAATAAAACAGAGATTAGAGGCAGATGGATCTTCATTAAAATTTTATATTCAGAAAAGTAGTGAATAAATACTTTAAAGACTACCATTAACAAGCAAAAAGTGCTAAAAATATCTAATTAATCTCTATTAATTAAAAATCTCTAGTCATAAGATAGTATTGCTAAAAAATGGTAGAAATATTAATGGGGACACGTACCTTCCTAGAAAAAAAATTACTTATTTATTTTCTTGCAGCAGATGTCTATATGTAGTTCATGATATAGTTTTGTAAGCAGGTGTGAAAAAACAAAGGAAATAAAACACATTTGTCTTATCTATGACCTTTTTTATAAAAACTGTATCTTACTACTTCTTTAATTCAATATTTATTTCCAATAGCAACAAAAATACCTTTTAATATCCTGTAAAACACTGATACTGGAAAGAGATATTCCATCTAAAAATTCAAGGGTTCCTAGTACCATCTTTTTGTCTAGTTTTAAATGCACTGGCTTCCTTTTTTTTTAGGTGTTGTTGGATTGGGAAATGGAATAAATGAGAGAAGACTGAAGGACTGTTTAGTTGCTGCTCACTAGTCTTAGATGGCCGGCTCTCAAGTGTTTTAAAAAGATTAAAAATTTAATAATAAATTGCAGTTTTTATTTGATTTATAGCAGCATAAAGAGAAATCAGTCTTAGTGTGGTCCATCCCAGCACTAGATGGTAGGGAAATTATCTGTCTCTCAGGTTCCCTAAGTCTCCAAAAGTTAATCCTTTAACAAAACAAAAGAGCCTAAAAAAATTCGGTTTACCTAGTCAAAATACTGAGGGGTTAAAAACGGTGCAATTACCACTGAGAGATAAAAAAATAAATATGGGACATCTTTTTCTTTTTTTTTTTTTTCCCTTGAAAAAAACCACCTTATTAATCAAAGAAAGAAAATTACCCAGATCTAAGTCGTCTCTGATGATGTGTAAACAGAGTATTTTTAACTGCAGATGGCACATACTGCATCAAAAGCACCTCAACAGTACATCTCAAAAAAGGTTTGAGGTCCTTACACCTGTGGTTTTCATAACTCTGTGTTGTAATTGTATCTCCTGGCAGCCCTGCCACAAGTAGTCTAATCCAAGGAGCAAGAACTTCACCCAGTGTCCTGCTCCTACGTCAAGATGTGAGCTCAGGGAGGCTGGGGGAAAGGAGAGGGAGAGATCCAGCTGCCAAGCCAGTCACAGCAGCAGGTTTGTGGGAGACAGTCCCAGGGAAAGGGGTATGACATGCTGGAGGAAGGCAGTCTGCCATAGGCAGTTTGGCAATGGCTGTGCCATTCCAGTCAAATTGTCTCTAGTGCAGCCTTGTGTAGGAAGATGGTTTTTTTTTTGGTCTTTGGTAATGTTCAACTCTCATTATATATTGGCAGTGTTATGAAAAATAGACATGCAGTTCATACTTAAAATCTGCTGGCTGCACCCTCTATGCCTTCTGGTCTCCTGTTCATCTCTCCTGCCTCCTCCATGCATCTCATGTTGCAGCCCCTTCCCCACTGTTGGGAATAGGGCTTCAGATCTCTCCTCGTTGGTGGGAATGATCTCTACAAATCTGCAAGAACTCAGAAAGATGCTCTTTCAAAAGACATAGAGGATGCCTCTGTATCTTATCCAGAAATTCTTTTTTTGTCTTTCTGTTTTGCTATGGATTTTTAAATATAAAAAAATTCTTTCTACAGAATTTCTTTATGTTGATACATCATGAAGTATGCCAGTGCTGCCATGACAGACGAGCACTTTTAACATTAGTGTTATCAATTGTTAATGACAGCCAAACAACACTATTTCTATTTGTCTTCGGTGTACTCCTGCTTTCAGTGTACACTATATGTAGTGTATTTAAATACTGAATATATTTATTTCAGAATACAGCTATCCCAGGAGTCGGAAGCTGGTTTTACCGTTTTCAAATCTGATTTTAGAATAATGTCATGTATTTTTTTCATCTAATTACTACCTTTGCCAGTTTTTATAGTGCATGTTGAATGTCTTTACACAAACCTTTACACTTCAAAGCCACGATGACTTCAGAATTCATCAGAACTATGATGCAATTTAGTATTTTAGAAAACTTATGAAAATATGCCTGGGAGGAATCCATTAAAACAAGGACTAAGTATTTTGTCCTGTCTTAGTAGCCATATTCATAAACTCACATTCTGATGAGGCTGACATGCAGGGAACTGGAAGACAGGAGTGGCGAAGCAGCACTGTAGGAGAGAAATAAATGGATGTATTTCATCCAAGTGCTCTTCTTGAAGCCCTGAAAGAAATGTTCAATAAAAATAACACAGCCTGGGAACTGACTGGCTTTTACTTGGTTGGTTGGGGTTTTTTTTTGTTTGGTTTGGTTTGGTTGTTTGGGTTTTGTTTTGTTTGGTTTGGTTTTTTTCTGTTCTGTTCTGTTTGGGGGTTTGGGTTTCTTTTGAATATTTTTGCTGTCAAAATATTTCAGCTTTATCGGTGTTCTTAACTGTGTCCACAAGGAATTTAGCCTCTGTACTTATAGTTGTTCAGTAAAGAAATTAAGAAAATCAGTTTTCCACCCTACTCCAATGACATTTTCATATGTATTCTTCTATGGAAATCCATCAAGGTCAATACTAGTTTATTGTAGAAGAGTGTTGTGATAAAGGAAATGTTTTTATGTTGCAATTCTTAGGGCAAATTAGATCAGAATAACAGCAAAAATATTTTTTCTTTATTTATTTCAACCCAGTAAAACCAAATTGGATTTTGAAAACAAAACTTAATTCTTTCTCAGTTGTGCACCCCTGCCAGTAACAGAGGTTCTTCAGACTGATTGCTGCCTTCATTTACATTTGTGAAAGCCCATGGTCATCAAATTGCATTTTGAGTTACACCATGGAAATGTTCTTCCTTCCTGTGGGTTGCCACTAATGCACATCAACAACGAATTACATGCCCTGAAATACTAAGTAGAATATTAACAATTCTGTCAGCATTGTATGAACACCAGTGAGGAAAAAATCAGTCAATTCTTATAGAGTGGTGTTAGTTTTACAGCCTTGGCAGTAGTAAGTAGTAATTTTGGAAGATATACACCAAGTATGCAAGATATACTTCAAGAATAAAAATATTTGGAGTAAGAAGGAGCATATTCATGTGCTGTTTTTCAGAGCAAAATCTACATTTTATGGAACTCGCTTTTTCCTATTGCATGAATATTAGATAGCTCACGTAGATCATGGATCCAAATAATCCAAATTTTGCTTTTATAATTGTATTTCAAAATTGCTGCATTTTAATTTTTTAAAATTTTGTTTAAAACAGATTAAAACTAAACTTTTACAAATCAGATAAACTGGTGAAGTACCAAGGATAGATTTTTTTTCAACTATATTTTATATGAAGTGGTGTTTAAAAGCACAGGTTGTCCAAAGGTTATGTAGTCTCCATCCTTGGGGATATTAAAAAAAAAGTCTAAACACAGTCTGTGCAACTGTCTCTAGATGTCTGTCCTTGAGAAGGAGCCCAGAGGTCCCTGCTAAACTCAACCATTCTGTGATTCTATGACTATGCAAAACTGTCTCTCTCTGAAACTAACATGCCATGAGTTATGTCCCCTCTCTCAGCAAATCTTTTTACTGCAGTTTATTGCCCAAAGAGTTAAAACAGCAGCATACAAATTGAAAGACTACAGATGGAGTCAAGAACTCAACTTTTGGTCCTCAACTTTGGGCCAAGAGACTCTAAGTATATTTGGAAGTGACTATCTGCCCACAAATGACTGTCATTCATATAATGTATTTAGCACAATTTTTTATGCATTCACCTACAGTTATTAGCAAGTTATTTGAGTCCAAAACGAGTAATAGACAGACTAGTATATTCCTAAAATACAATCCAAGCAATGGGTAAAAACTATGTGACCTAAATAGGTAACCAAGGGAACATAATATTTTTAGGGGTTAAAGATTTCTAATGTCTTCCTTTTTCTCTTCAGATATTTTCGAAGTGCTTACTCAAAGTCACCATAAATACAAGTAAGGAAGTTAAGAAAAATAGGAAGACATTTATAAAAGGGGGAGTATTAATGTTCACATCTGCCTACTAGCATCTCCAGTAAAGAAGTTGTAATGCTACTTGCTCTCCTAAATAATTCCCATTAATAAGCATTCTCTGTACATTTCTTCCTCCCCCACCACTTCTCCCTCTGCCAAATGCCAAGGACATTTGAGATTTTCAGCTTTTATATATGCTTAATAGTTGTATGTTTTTAGAAGTGTCACGATTTCTCATGTCTGACTCAGGATTTTTCATCATTTGGGATTAGCACAACTAGAGATAGGTTGCTGCATTAAGCTGCAGAAAGAGAGAATGCTCTCAGCCTTATCTTGTCTCAGTTTGTAGGAGATAAACATTTTCCACCCTCATACAGATAGCGATAGATCTTCACTCTGCATCTAGACTTCAGGCCATTTGTCAGGAAGAGATTTCCAGATTCTACATATTCAGACAATATCCCTTCATGGAAAGGGACTTTTGCACTTAGCACTTAAGGATGATTAAAACCAGATAAACCTATTTGTAGTCAACTAAAAAAAAAGGAAATAATTTTCTACTAGTCTGGAAAAATAAATCTGCCATATAGTTGAGAATTTATGAGTGTTATTCAACTGATGGCTAAGAAAAGTAGACAATCAGAAAGTCAGGCAAACAAGTCAGCAACTGCAAAAAGGATTAAAGGAAAGAGATGCAGAGTTCAGAACTGAAAAGCAAGACCCTAGAACTCACCTGTACATAAGAAGCATATCATAAAAAATCACTGTGGATTTTCTGTACTAAGTGGATGAAGTAAAGCATCCCACAGGCCATTCCTTCATTTACTTGTGCATTAATTACATCCAGCTATAGTCTGATTACCAAGGTGGAACTGATCCAGGCACACAGAGGCAGAACTACTAATTTCTTTTTAGAACAGAGATTTCACAGTATGTCTCACCTAGTGTTTCTTTACCTCCGAGTCATTGGGTTTTTTCCCTCAGAAACTTGCAAAGTACTAAAAAAAAACCAAACCAACAAACCATGAGGTGGTTTGAAGGATAGCCCCAGTCGTTTTGTTGCCACTCAGAATAAGCAGATGGAAACAGCAGGCTTCAGGAACTGAGCTCTCAGTTGGTTCCTGAGCAATGTTCATACCGAGAGAATTGAGAAGGCCACAGAGGAACCAGCTCCCAGTCAGCATTTGGACAAGAGCCATGCCAAGATGGTTAAGCAGCCTGTAGGGAAATCTGGTTTCTGCCAGTGTGTAGATGAAGTGCAAGGCACAGTGAAATGTGGCTCCCAGCTGGCACAAAGACAAAAACCCATGCCAAGGTAGTTGATCCAGTCACAGAAAGACTGCCTTCATTGGTACCAGGCCAGATATCAATATTACTGGGTTAGGGACAGCTTTCAAAGCTCTCTTGTCACTTGCTTCAAATATGAGTCCCTCAGAGCAAGCAGAAAGAGTTCATTATAATTTCCTGAAACTCAGGAGAGAGCAGAGTTCCAACATCATTTTTATAGCAACTAGAAGGAAGAAATTTCTATTCCCAGACAGAACATACATAAGGCCAGTGAGGACATGCATAGCAAGAAGAGAAAAGTCCATCTTGTAGGCTGATTACATTCACCTCCTTAGCTTTCTTGAAACATTCTTAGATCTTTCTGACACCAGTTAGTTACTCCAGTGGATGCAATTCAGTTGTCATTCTGTGAAGTTATTTCTACTTCACTGCAGACTCAGACGGAATGAGATATTGTTTTTTGTCTCCTATATATGGAGACAGACCTATTTCCTTCCTTCATTGCCCCAAAGCAAATTACATAACAGCTTTTGTTTTCCTTAAAATATACTCATACATGTGCAGAAACAGCTTTGCAATTTCTCTGGTAAAAAATACTCTTCCACTGAAAGGTTGGTTTCCTTAGACTCTCAGAAGCTTGTCATGGAGACCAATGAATGACTCTTTTCAAAGTCATCTCCTAAAGACGGGACAAAATAGTCTCCTAAGTAAGGACCTCCAGAATTATGTGAAGAGAAAAAGAAACCTTTCAAGGTAGGACATTAATGATATTATCAGATATGCAGGTAAGATTTTCATTCCAAAGCACAAATAGAATATAATTTCATGACTGTTTTCAGAAAATAACCTTCCCTTCTTACAATAATAGTTAAAAGGGAAGGGAGAGGAAGGCGAGGGACAAATAACTTTTCATCTCCCTCTGCACCTTTGCTGCCTTTGGAGAACTTGGAAGGAACTAAAACAAGAAATTGGGAGAGGGATATTTCTCTAAGAAGATCTAAATTCATGTCAAGACTCTATGTTCAAGAAAAAAAAATATTTACTACTATTTTCAATATTAATTCTGAGCAGTTTTACATGAAAGGTGGTCATAAGACAAATTCAGAACACATATCTGTCCTACCTGTAGTCACCAATAAGATGGGAAAGATGGACTGTAAAAAATAGCTGATGTTTCCAGGAAAGTCTGAAAATAACAGTTCATAGAATAAAGGAAATGTTTTTGTATCTAATATTCCCTAGTATGCACTTTTCCAGTATGGATTTATCTCATTTTGCTACTCACATTGTCTATATCGTACTTGTCATAGTATCTGAGCACCTCATGTTCCTTCAAGAAAGGAATTTGTGTGCTGGGAGATTAGATCGCACATGGCCTTAAAGTTACTCAGAAGGGTAAAGGGTCCAGAAGCTGGACAGAGACCGCTCTTTTCCATGGCTTTCAGTGCTGGAGCCCAGTTTTCCTATGAGAGGTGCTGCTGCTTTTGTTTCTTTAGTGGGTGGCTGTGGAAAGGTTTTTTCAGTGGGGAAACTGAAAAGATGGCCTCTGAGAAGAGGCCAGGAGCTACACACATTGGACACAGTCAGTTCCAATCAGGTCCTGTGGACCCAGTGTAGTACACACTGAGCCCATCAGCTATGATGGTGGTGCCTCTGTGAAGAGGTATTTAAGCAGGATAAAATGATATATGTCAGTGAGGAGAAAAAAGGTGTAAGAATCAGCCCTGCAATAACCTAGGTCAAGAAGGAGCTGAAGGGGAAGGAGGTTCTCATGCACCAGACCAGATATTCCTCTGCAGCTTGCAGAAAAGACAATGATGAAGTAGATATTCTCTGTAGTCTGTGTTGAGAACCACAGCAAATCAAATGTCTGTGCCCTGAAGGAAGCTGCAGCCTGTTTAAAGTCAATGCTGGAGCATGTTCTCCTGACAGGAACTGTGGCCTGGGAAGGACACACAATGGAGCAGGTTTACCCTGAAGGACTGCAACATCTGGAAAGATCCCATGCTGGAGCAGTTGAAAAGTTTGAGAAGGAAAGAGAACAGGAAGGAACTGGCATGGACTGACAACAACCCTCCATTTCCCATCCACCCTGTGCTATTCAGGGGCAGAAGGTGAAGGTAGTGGAGTTGGGAATGAATGAGTGAAGTTGAGCCTGGGAAAAAGGGTGAGGGGAAAGGTGTTTTAATTTATCTTTGCTTATCACAATTCATTTTAATTTCCAATAAAGAAAATTAATTTTACCCAAGTCGCGCCCATGATGATAACTGGTAAGTGTTGTTTTGATCTTGACCCATGGGCTTTTCCATTTTATTTTCTCCCCCATCTTTGTTGAGAAGGGGGAGTGAGAAAGCAGCTGAATGGGGTCTCTGCCAACTGGTCATGGCCAAGTCACCACAACTTATTTTCCAAAGGAAAGGTATTTGATCCATGTCATACCAAGGGACAAATCTTAGGAGATGTTTTCTTCAGGAACTTCCTACTTTGTCTCTCAGTCTTAATTACTGAATGTACTGTTAGGCAGACAAGCATATAACTTTGAAGTACCACCATGGTGTAATGTCTAAGACTGACAGCTCTTGGGTTATGAGTTCAGATTCGTAAGAAATTGCTTTATATTTGTAGAATTACTGAAATGAATCCTTTGTAAACGCTTTAGTTGGAAAGATAATTCCAATTTTGTGATTATCAACACTTCAATACATTTTAGAGTGCCAAGAAAAGATAATTTGAAGTTCTTGGTTTTCAGACTAATGAATGTTTATTACAGCTCATATTCTAACAGTAGATTCCTAAATATTGCCTTCTAAAATCCTTTTTTTCACCCATTGATGCTCTCCTGAAATGTTTGCCTTGGAGATTAAAATTTTCCAAGCCTAATCTAAACCTGCAATTTGTTTATTTTTCTGCAGTGTTTGGATTAATACTTTTCAGTACTCCGGAATATAAGAACACTAAAATTGACTTCTGCTATAAACTGCCTTATGACTACTTGCTGAAGAACTGTACTGATGAATCAGCTGAACCTAGAAAATTAGAAATTGGCAGATACTTACTCCTTATTGAGAAGTAGTGCATTCAAGTGCTGCAGGGAAAATTGGGTTTGATTTGGCTGAGCTGTGAAGGTTTGAAAATAGCACCCCTGAAAAAATGCCGTGTGCTTGGAAACTGATTTCTTTTAGCATGTCTCACTAGTGTTCTTAGTAAGTCAGGTTGCACTGACACTGAGCAGACTGCCCGGAGTGCAAGGGATGCTTAGAGTGCTTCTGAAAGACAAGATGGTTCCAAAGATCCTTCCTTATTCAATCTCTATTGGCACACATGCCAACATACACCATGTGCTCAAAGACTTCCTGGATACTAATTGCATCCTGCTTTGTTTTGTGGCTGCTAACCAGCAAAGAAATGTATCTTCTACTTATTTTTGTGTTAGTACCAGGTAGCATCTGCTGTATTGTGCATTTGGAATCATGTTTATGTTCCCTTAATAAAGCAACTGGGTACAAAGAGTCTTCCGGAAGACAAGGGAGACTACTTCTTCTTGAAGGAGTTACTGGGCATACTTAGGGCAGATCTCAGGCACAGTGGGGTATGGCTGAGAGAGCTAGATACAGTCACAAGTAAGAGGTTTGACCTAATGCAAGGACATTACACAAGTACAGTGGAGAACAGTTAGGAAAAAGCCTTCAGAAGACATCTTTGCTGAAAGATGCCTAAGGTCTGAGACATATTTGTTTTTACTCAGAAAGTGACAGAGTAGGGAAAAGCAAGGATAATGCATAAAATATGTCTGCAAGCAAATTTTCCTTACTTGAGTCTTCTTTATTTGTGCAACTAAATTTTTGCCTTTTATCTAAAGAAAATGTGCTAGAATCATAGAATGTGTTAGGTTGGAAGTGACCTTTAAAGGTTATCTAATCCAACTTCCCCTTTAGATCAGGTTGCTCAGAGCTTCATCAAACCTGACCTTGAATGTCTCCAGGGATGGGGCCTCCACCACCTCTCTGGGCAACCTGTTCCAGTGTTTCACCACCCTCATAGTGAAGGACTTCTTTCTAATGTCAAATCCAAAACTGCCCTGGTCTAGTATAATACAAATGCCCATCATCCTATCGCTACAGTCCTTCACCAGCTTTCCTTTATGTCCGTTTCAGGTACTGGAAGGCCTTCTCTTCTGCAGACAGAACAACCCTAACTCTCTTCATAGGAGAGGGGCTCCAGCCCTCTGACCATCCTTGTGGCCCTCCTCTGAGCCCACTCCAAGAGGACCATGCCCTTCTTGTGTCATGGGCTTCGGATGCAAACCAGGATGCAATTTGACTGCTGGGATGTAAATGCATATGTTCTTTGAGGGGTTTTAAATATTTTGATCTTACTGGGGACTCACTAGATGCAAAAGGCACAGGAACATTCAGCTTGAAAATTTGGCTTTGATGACACCAGAAACCATCACAGTTAGAACAGAACAAAAGCTACTGATATTTTATGGAAGATGAAACATGCTAGGATTTCATTCAAAGAATAAAAATGAATATTCTGAATACTGTGGCCACAACTGTCTGTTTGAACAAAGGTAGCACATTTGTGAGTTTTCTAAACATAGGAAGAACCAGAGTATCCTTAAATGGTGTAGCCCTAAAACAGCAGAAAAAATATTCATAAAACTTGTTTTTGTCAGTGCTACAGGAACACAATAATGAAAAGATCACCAGGAATGACATAACTGGGATTGCTGTGACTAGTTTCAATCCAGCATATATGGCCTGAGTAGCTATTGAGAGTACTATGAGGTTCTTGAAATTGTGCTGGAATTTTCAACTACTATTCTTTTTAGTTTGATGACATCCACAAATACGTTTTGAATCATTGAAATAAATATTAATAGCATATATGATGTGTTTTAATATAAATGCACAATGCTTAAGGAGTTTATAAAATAAAACAAAAAATACTCAATGAAATATTGGCAAGGAAAGGGAAAGATACGTATTTTTCTTTTCTTAGACTTCATGAGTTATAAATAAAACAGACTTTTAATTGATAATAAAGTTTATAAAGATCTGATAAAAGGTTTTAATATAGCAGTTAAGCAGATGAGCCTACAAATCTACTTTTAGAACTATGGTTTCTGTGCTCATACTGTTAATTTTCCCAACACAAAGGCTTCTGCAACATCTAGGTGACTGTATTTTGACATGAACGTCTTTAAAAATCTTTAAAGGAATTTAGTTTATTTATGGATCTTGGGAAATTCCTTGAAATGAGGTTAACCTTTATTTGTTATCATATAGATCATAAATCTCCTGACAGGCATACAGATATTAAAAAATAAAATAAATGCTTTACTTTCAATTTTTTTCCTTAAATATAAAATCCAGGAAATAAAAGGGTAGTATTTACTGGAGGGAACAAGGGAACTGATCTGGAATGGGCTTTCTATCTGTCTCTCATTTTACTGTATCTTCTTTTTAAACAGACTAGTTCCTAATAATACAATCAGTCTGTAATAAAAGCACCCAGGTTTAGCGCCTCAAGAGTTATAAAAATTTTCCTTGCATCTGTACATTTATTCCAAGGCCCATCTTCTCATTCTTGTGTTGATCTCATCAACAACTTTTGACATTGTAACTAGTAGATTTGTGTTGGAAAATCTCCTGAAGGCATTAAGATTTTTCTTTATAGTCATAATAATTCATTATTGCCTAAAAAGATTAACATTTTCAGGTCACTAAATTCTCTTTCATTTCCATTATCCGTAATAAATACCCTTTATGAGTTGATATCTGTAAGTTTTACATTTCTACTGAGAATATGCTGAACTTATGGCAAACTTTGATCATAATGCTTTTCTTCTAGTTCTGATATACCACCTTTTTGAAAACTTCATCAAATCTTTATGAAACATATGTGTATATATCCTTTCCTGCTTGGAATTTTCCTGTAGTGCTCACTAGAAGAATTCTCTGAACGGTTCTTCAGAACAGACACATCAGAAAAATGGAGACTAATGCATGCTGACCTGCCATATGGACAGGATTTCACTGAAACCCTTCTTTTCTCCTTATGAGACATATATACAAATCCCAGAAGCTATGTACACAGTTTCGTGTTTAATAACATAGTGCAGCATACTGTTCATAAGAGTATGTAGGCACAGATGAATCATGAACATAAACAGAGGGAGACAGATTGTATACATAGAGCCTCTCTTACTGTGTCTAACTCTCACACTGAGCACAGTGGTTGCCAGTTCTTATGCCTGAGGCAGCAGCTACCCAAAGAACCTCTCCCTTTGTCCTCAGAAGCATTTTATTAACTCCAAAAGAGCTGCTAGTTCTGCATCACCTGGTGTAAGTCTCTCCATTGTAGACACCTGCAACGCTCCTGTGTGCTGGACCTTCAATATGGAGATGATCTTCATAGTACCCTTGAGAAGCTTTATTTGGCTCTCTTGAGCTACTATGCGTGCAGGGTCTGCTCATCGCCTTTTCACTCACAGCAGAATGAAGGTATCAAAGCTGGAAATTTTCTGTTGCAGTGTCTGCTGCTGTGCTGCAGATGGGCACAACAAAATTTCTGCTGAAGAATTTTGAAAAAGGGTTAAAAAAATAGAAAAAGAAGACATTTAAAAATGGGAAGAAAGGAAAGAACACTATAAACACAAAAGAGGAGGAACGTACAAAAAAAAAAGCAGGAAGAACACACCAATGATAGAAGTATCTCTGTTGCAAAAGGATGAGACAAGAACAGTTAGCAGCCGATTTTGTTTTCAGAAAGAGCAAATAAAAAATATTCCCAAAGAATGGGAGTGGAGCTCTCCATCCTGCTCATAAAAAACAGAGCATCATTCCCTCCTTCTGCTAACATCTGGCCACAAAAGAAAGTCAAGAACCATGAAAAGATAAGTTCACTCTGGTAAATATGTGCCAGTAAACTTTCAATTACTATCACATTCACAGTTCTAACCTGTGTCTCAGACACAGAAATTTAATGACCATGTGACTTAAAGGAAATAAATGTATATAAGTCGGCCCATTTTGCCCCCAAAAATATGAAGCTTGGGGTGAAAAAATCTTTTCAACCCAGGAAGAAGAAGAGTCAAAGCAATGTAAGCAAATTCAAGATGTTCCTCAACATGGTGCATTTGAATGAAGTCTCAAAAAAAAAGTTGAAGATCCCAGCATGCCATGCAGTAATTACCTCACCTCAAGGCACACATGACACATTTCAATTATCCAGCCACAAGATGTCAGCACACTCAACAGGAATTCTTACAAAAAGAAAAATCTATATGAATGGGATCTTTCTGTTTCACACATCTATTTTCACTGCTAGTAGTGGAAAACCAGATGTTTCTGAAGATTTACATGAAATTTAGCATTCAGACTGTGCCTTCTAAGTAAAAATAGGTGGTCTATCATGATCTGATTATAGTGTCTTAATCACAGAATTGTACACGTTGGAAGCGACCTCTGGATATCATCAAGTCCAACCCCCTGATAAAGCAGGATCACCTACAACATGTTGCGAAGAATCTCATCCAGGCTGGATTTGAATATCTCCAGAGGAGCCTACACAGCTTCTCTGGGTAGCCTGTTCCAGTGCTCTGTCACTCTCAGAATGAATAAGGGGGGGTTTCATACTCAGGTGGAACTTCCTGTGTTCCAGTTTGTGTACATTTCCCCCGTCCTGTTACTGGGAGCCACTGAAAAAGTCTGTCTGATCCTTTTGACACCCACAGTTGACACCATATTTATAAGTATAGATGAGATCCCCTCTCTGACTCTTCAGTCAGAACAGAGCCAGCTCTCTCAGCCTTTCTTCATACAAGAGATGGTCCAGTTCTCTCATCATCTTTGTAGGTATCTGCTGGACTCTCTCCAGTAGTTCCTTGACTTTCTTGAACTGAGGAGCTCAGAACTAGACACAGTAAATGAAAAACTCTGGAATAGAATGGCGAAAAGGTTTTCCTCTTCCACCCTGAAGCCAAATGATGTTGGAGAAAGATTTAAAATAGCTCATGATTTTAAATGACAGAATGAAAGCTCTGTTCAGCTGCTTAGATGTTTAAGACTGCAGACATTCAACCTTGAAGTCCTGCTCCAATACTTCTTCAGAGATTATTTCATATTTCCATATACCTGTTTCATCGCCTTAATAATCACAGAATCTATAAAACTATAAACCCTATAGGTGTGCTTTGGCTTGTGTATTAAGTGCCGTAAGTACAGAGCATATGGGATGTGGGTGTAGCACAAAATAAAGTAGTCATGGCCACTTTCTTTAAAAAACAGTTCAGAATCAAGATGTCATGATATCAATAATCATTTGCAATTTACATACTGATCAAAATATTAAGATAATTATTATTTTGTATCTATCTTTAAACATTCAAATTTCACCTTTGGGAGGAAAAAGCATGAGTTTCCCTTTTAAAAAGTAGCAGAATTTCCTCGACGTTCTTTGAAGTCTTTCAGTATGTCACAACAGCCACAGCAGATGGTGTATCAGAAGCTTTCTGGGGAGATCGGGGTAGCTAGATTCTTGAAGCCTGCCTTCCATATTAGGCAAACTAGTAGAAAAAATGTATATCAGAATTAGTAAAGACCTGGATTAGTTACTTGGAAAGAATAGTATGCCTTCTGCAGAGGAAGATTCTGTGACATGGATGTTTTGGACTTTTTTTTGACAAAATCATCAAACATGAAAATAAAGATGATTTAGTTGAAATAGTCTACCTGTATTTACAAAAGACTTTTTACAACAGCCATTTCTCAAGCCTTTTAGAGAAAACGAGTAGTCATAGCTCATTTAAGAGCTGGGGAAGCTTCCATGGATAAAAGTATTAAGAGATAGCAAGCAGAGAAAAGGAATAAAACACTAATTCTTGTCAAGCAAAGAGGCCACTATGGAATTTTACAGGGGGCTGAAGTGGGACTTGTGATTTTCAAGATCTTAATGAAAGTCCTGGAAAAGGCTTTTTTGTAGGGAGCTAGGAAAGTTTGGTGATAACACTAAATTATTCAGAATAGGAAAAAATGCAGACTGACTGTGAAGAATTGCTGCAGAAACTTATGAGACTGATTGGGCAATAAGATTTCAGATGAAATGCAGGGCAGGAAAATGTAAACTGATGCACATGGGAAAAAACCACACAAATTCACACACAAAATTATGAGCTCTGAGCTAAGCGCTATCACTCAGAAGAAAGATCTTGAGATAATGAGTGTTAGTTCCACAAAAATGTCAGTCTCTTGCTCAACAGCACATAAAAAAAATAGCAAATCAAATGTTAGTAACTGTTAGGAAAATAATATAACACAACAGAGAACACCATAATGCTCAGTTGAATAAATCATGAATCATCTTTAAAACTGCACACTGTTGTCACCTGTCCCATTGTCTTCTCAAGTCCAAAAATTATAGCAGAATTACAAATCATTAGCAAAATGATTAAAATGACTGAAAATTGTTAAATATGTGAATTTATTTCCAAATAGGACAAAACTGGAGGATACAGGGTGAGCTAGGACCCTAGAGAGGGTCACAAATTAGGAGAAAGACAAAACATGTCTATAAACTCAGGAGCAGAGAGAGAACAGTTTTGTTGCTCACCCTGTCTTCCACTGAGCAGAGACACAATCCTCAGTGGGATGGCCCTTTGGGTCTGTCATAGTACAGCCATTCCACTCTGCTGACCACATCCTGGCCCACAGATAGTACAAATTGATAGTAAGGAGTTTACCTATTAATTTGGCTGTTGACTAGTATCACTTCCAGGGCTTTTATTACCTCTAATGCTGTCATTTATTGTGAACATTTTGCTTAATAAATTAAATTCACCTTTTAAAAAGAAAATAATGAGGTAGCTTTTGGGAACAAAGTTTAGGAATAACATAACAATGATACTATATTTATTTAAAAACAGGCTAAAAGTGTCTATAATCTGGGAATCACCCTATATTAATCATTACCGAGGTAAAAATCTAATTGAAATTAATGAACATTTTCTCAGAGGAAAAGTTTCAGGATTCTCTTCTATATAGATTATTTATATCATGTTCATCACCATATTTTCTGAATGTGTTCCAGGAGTACATTAAGCAATGTGACTAACATCTGTCACATATTTTTTTCTTCAGACTCTCTTCAGGAAGATAAATATATGCAGTAGAGTATCTTGTATACTTAAAGGAAATATTCCAGATGAAGAGGGGAAAGGAAGATAAAAGAATCAGAGTGTGAGAAAAAGTTTTATTTTGTTTTTTTTTTTTCTATAAATATATAATTTTATTCCTTTTTAGATCAGTAAAATCATGGAGCAAGATTTGTACTATATTGAGAACTTGTTTTTTTTTTTCAATTTACAGCTTTGCTTTTGATAAGCTTGATGCTGAATTAAGCTGTATGCACAATAAAGTAATATCTATTACTTTGACCTGCTTTCTTTCCTGAAGTACTAGTGGTGATCAGAAGACATAATAAAAACATGAATTATATTTTGTTAATGAAGAAGAAAGGACAATATGACACTGATCATGAAGTATTAGAGATTTTTCAAGAATTATAATTGCATGGTATCTAGTTATTAAGAAACTATGTTAACATTTTAAAATAATTTCTTGGAATTGTAATTGATTTACAAAATATGTACATGGATTAAGGAAAAAATAATTTTAACATGACTACAAAGTTTAGCGAAGACAGTACCATTCAGTGTTTGATTTGGAAAGTATCTGCATAATTTTTGAGCTGTACAAATTCCTAACATAGATTGATATGTAATTTTCTTTGCAAAACACTTCAACATATTTTTTCAAGAAGCAGTTTCTATTACCAAAATCTGCATTTTACAAATGAGACTGGTGATAGAGGAAATTAGTAAGCCAGCAAAATAATGCTAGATTCTGGGATGTCTGTGGTCCACATTGCCTCCCCAAAAAAAACAACAGAACAAAAGCAAGAAATAATAGGCCATCACGGTTTGAAAGCCCTCTGGATTTTTTTCTGAGCTCACCCTAAGAGTGCCTTATCGTTTTTTTACTTAAGGAAGAGGAGGAATTGTAATCTTACCATCAGATGAGAAGTGAAGTGCTAATAACCATCTTATCATGGACATGACCTTTGTTGCCCCCAACCATTTTAGATATCCAAACCCCAAGGTTTATTTCCAGAGGGTGTATATGGCCTCTTGACAGGTAATATTCCCCATATCATGCTCAAGAGTTCTGGGAAGGATCGGAAGGAAGGATCCCAATAATACACACACAAAAACACCCCTATCCCAGGTTGTCAGGCCTTTGTTAAAGACCTTGATGATGTATGAGGTTGCTTAGCTCCTTAAAGTTAAAGGAAGCTTGGCCCTGCTGTTATTAGATAGGTCTTCCTTTTCTCAGTGACAGTCTTCCCATTCTAACTAATGACAGCAAACACATCTGAGTATTTATTACGTGTTGAAAGCATAAATGCTGCAAAGAGACAGAATATAATAATGCCTTTTATTTTTCTTGAGACGATCTGTCTTGGCATTCTAAGTGTCACAGATAAAAGCAGCAATAAAGAAAAAAAAAAGAAAACGAAATGAATATCTCAATTAAAATAACAAAGCATTACTGAATAAAATGCTAAAATCGTCTTAATGTACCAGGCTGAAAGCCATTCAAAAGTGACCTATGAGTGCATCCTGTAAAATTACAAACCTATGCCTTTGCCAGAAAAGAAAGCCTTCCTTATGCCCCAGGCTGCAAAGGTGATTTTTTTCAGAGCTTGGTTCTAGAAATAGTTCATATCTCGAAGAAGGTCAAAGGTATAGAGTGCCAGAATTTCTGTAAGAGGTGGAAGTTGCGTAATAAAACCACTGACTATGGATCTGAGACTATACCTCATTTTCTTTATGCAATTTAGTATGGCTATGTGCTAAATGAGACCAGAATTATTCATGCTGATGAATACCCAACTAATTGCCCTATGGCAGTTCTGCATATTGTGTGTGCCAGATACACAAGAGTTAGACATGCAGTTTAACTGGGTCTAGTGACCTTTAAAATCATGCCTGTTTTTTATTCATGAATCATCATTTTGTTTAGCAAGCAGCTAATGTTCATTCACATTTCTTGCCTTTGCTGACCTCCTTCCAGCCACAGTCACTTTATGCAGCAGATGAACATTTTGAGGGAAGTGTAAGCCAGGATAGAAAGCAGCAAGCTGTAGCTATTCAACGACTCCTTTATTTAAATATTCACAATGAGTCTACCACCCCTCCCACTCCCCAAATTGTTGTCATGGGTGTCCCTGCAGAAAGAATAGTGAAAATCTTTTACTGCAAACTTTGTTATCATCTCCAAACTCTAATTGATGTATTGTAGATAAAAATGGACTGCAGAATACTGAATGACTCCACTGCCTCTTCACCTAGTGAAGTGAGGGCACTGGTCAAGGTCTAATCACCAGAATTTGATATTCCTTCTGAAGGACAGTTCTTGATAGGCAGTTTGTCTCATGATTTTGGTCTTCTGTCACTATATTGTTCTAAACCAGAAAAAAATGATTGTGAGCAAAAAGCACCAAGCACAAACATCTTTGCCAATCCTTTACTTGTTTCCTCTTCAGCCTTAAACCTCCCCTCCCTTTCTCATTCTGTGTATGCCCAGATATCTTCCCACTCTGTTTTGCCATCATCCTTCTTTCACTTTGTTTGTGCAAAACACATTTATTTTGTTTTCAATTTGCACTTAACTTCTTTTTGTGCTCTCTGCAGTTCCTTCTGCAGGAGGCATCCTGCTCTCTTGCTTCCCATCCACTTCTGTCCCTCTTTTCAGTTTCTCATCACTTCCAATGTGACTATCTCTTTTTATACTCCCTAGTATATCCTTTGAATGTATGTATGTATAACAGATGATCCCACCTTTTATCACACTCTAAGCTGCACAGAGCTTCCAGCCCTTGATCTCCTTATCTCACACATTCTGTGCTGTGTTCTTCTGTTGTGATTAATAAAGTCTGTGTTGGAAGATTTTGGCTATATAATAGCAAGTAAACTGACAACTTTTTTTTTTTTTTAAGAGACCGTTAAAAAAGGTAGTAAACTATCAACTCCCATATGGCTGCTATCAGACACCTGACTCAAAGCCTAGACTTTTGGAGCTGTCTTGGTCCTTCGAGTAGCAACTGCCCTTGTGGCAATCCATCCAGACTTCTTCCTTACTACGTGTTTTTGTTGAATTAAAATCCATTAATTTCCACTTTCCTCCAAGGGCACTTGCTCTTGGTGTGAGTGACACGGTATGATGAGGGTGAAGT
Source organism: Gallinula chloropus (assembly GCF_964237585.1). Classification (NCBI taxonomy): domain Eukaryota; kingdom Metazoa; phylum Chordata; class Aves; order Gruiformes; family Rallidae; genus Gallinula; species Gallinula chloropus. The sequence goes on along the minus strand of NC_140085.1, from coordinate 49,490,193 downwards.
CAGTCAGAGGTCTGAGCAGAGCGGCCTTATCACTTTGCTGTGGGAAAGAGGTCAGCCCTGGAGCAGCTTACCTTCAGGCAGTCAATGTGCAGTGGAGGGGAACTTATAACTCCTGAATTAGCATTAGGACAAAATACAATACGCTTAAGGCAGTATTTTAGCCAGGGTCTTTCCCAAAATACCTAGATCTGGGGAAGATGGTAAACTATTACATTTACCAGTGACTTTCACTTCCAGTGGTTGGTTTACTGTCTTAGTAACAGGTCATCAAAATTTATTTTTGAAAACTGGCATTAATCGGACACCAATTTTTAGGGCTACTCTAAAAAATGTGCTGTATATGTCCTTGCTTATAATCCAGCAAGACTTTTATATGCATATTTATTGATGACATATCATTACCTGTATGCAATAGCAGCATTAAGAGGACAAACATAATTCTCAGAGCTCAACAAGTAAAAAAAGTCAAATGCTTTAATCTAAACCTCAAATACATAATTTGGATAGATCCATGAGGGTAATGTTCACTCTCTGCAATAGACCATCTGGCACAGAAGAGTCTGTGCCAATTAATATAGATGGAATGACTTTTAGCACCATGGATAGTAAATATTTCAGACTAATCTTTTTTGTCGTTTATCAGCTAATTTCTTCCTTCAAAATTTGCGGTCAGAGTCTCCAGCATATTGAAACAGATTGATCACATTCAGATTTTACTAGCCTGCAAACCCTTTGCTTTGTTTTTAACTCTTAACACAGTCCTGGTTTCCACTTATTTATATGAGGAAGAGGGATCATTGTGAAGCGGCAGCACAGTTAGCACCATTACTTGGCTGAGTTGCCTGCCTCTCTCATTAAGGTGTAAGAATTGCCTTGTTAATGTTATGCTCAATTCAAAAGATCGAGGTTTACCAGTTTTCCTCAAAGGAAAAGGAAAATAATGTTTAAGTACATCCCTAATAGCTGGTGCAAAAAAGAGACTAAGACTACATTTCCAATGTTTCCAATGAATGTTAATTTCTTTTCCCGATCCATTTGAGAAAGCCCTAAACAAAGGTGTACAGGAGCTGAGCTGAGTATTTTCCAGGGTTTAGAGTGCTTCAGAAATGTCAGACTTTCGAATCTTAGCCTTTAATGTTGGAAACTTAGTAATGAAACATTAAAAGTCTTTCTCTTCAAAACACAATACTAGCAGTAAAAGAAATTGTGTGACGGTGGAAGCAGCAGAGCAAGAAGATTGCTTTAGTTTTCAGGCCATCACCTAGCAATATTAAAAAAAAAAAGAGAGAGAGAAATAAGTGAGAAGATAAGAAAATGATCAAAACACAGGTGGTTTTGTTTGTTTATTTTCTACTTGCCTTTAAAGGTGCAGAGAGACAGGCAAAAATTTTGCATATTATTCATAGGGAAACTTGGAGTATGCATATGGAAGGAGCAGTGCAGAGCAATCCACGGTGATATGAAGGATTTGCTGGGGTAGAGATGCCTTCAAGATTGCTCACATCTAACCATATTCTGGGCTGTATCACAGAGAGTTTTCAAACACACTATGAAAAAATACAGAACTTTTAAGTATCAGGGTTGAAACATACCTTCATGAATGTGAGTAGCACAGGATCATATTACAGAAATTTTATAAAATATCTGGTTTGAAAGTTTTCTGCAATTTTTTTCTGTAACTGAAGTCACATACTGATTTAAACAATCTGACTCTCACTATTTCCTGAGGCCAAAAGCTTCAGTAATGCAACAGTAGCTCTCCGTGAATGAACAAATAACTGCGTTTGGCTCTTTCTGGAGTCTCTGATACATACATTCATGCTAAGCAAATTATTGTCATTTTGCAGCCAGTGCACTGCATGGCTCTGTGAGAAGACGGAAATTTCTTGGGATTTGAGTCATACACGAAGTCAAAGAGGTTTTATGAAACACTAACTTGTGCCAGTTTTGTTTGTATTGCCCTTGTTGAGCTGTTAAATTCTCAGAAATGAACCCACTTTGTTCTCTTTCAGGGCAGTATTGGATGGTACTGAAAGAAAATGAAATACAGTAACAGGTGGGAATTTAGGATGAACATATCCTGTATATTTTTAACCTCAGTCTCAAATATATGGCTTTCTTTTGTAGAACACAGGTTGATGAAAAACAATAGACGTCTTAGAAGGAGACAAATTAGATTTTTATACCCTCATTATAGCACACATGCACTCCTCTAGATGTTGCAATTATCCTGTTACCATAAGTAAACTTGTGTTTAAGCACCTAAAAACATAGCTAAGCACCAATGAGTGATTAAATTATGTCTAAAGAATTGTGTATTTCTAGAACATAGTCCTTCATGTGCACTTCATAATTGAGGCACAATTCTGCTTGTTCTGGATGACCTGTGGGCCAAATGAAGCTATTGTTTACAAGTGCTTGTACTGGGAACACAGCCACTCACTAGTCTCTTGTATGATGCTCACTGAGGTTCTCCTTTAGGCAAACAGAAGCTCAAATCCTTCAGATGATGCTGATGGCATCTTTTGTTTAATGGTTTGTTATTTAGATCCCTTGTCCCTAAAGCAAGATCCCTATTTTCTGTCCCCTACTCATCATATTTTATTTAAATGTTTTTCCCAAGAAAGCTTCTCCAAGCACCGGGTATTTTAAGGCTATGCTAATAACATGAATTTCTCGTTTTGAACCAGAGCTACCATGGGGAAATATACAAAGAGTTTATAAATTAAAAGTACATGTCCATTACAGAATGGAGATATCAGGGAATTTGCAGTGCTGGACCTTTTGATGATGTATCCCAGTCAGATGTGCCTAATTCTCTTTTTGTACTTTATTTGGCAAATGTAAAAAAAAATTAGTTGCTCTACAGAGATCCGAAGGGGAATAAAAAGAATTCCAATATCCTGAAGCTGTCAATTTAGAAAGCTATTTATGGAGCAAGAAGTCACAAACAAACAAATACTCTTTACAGTCAGCAGTGATCCAAAATTCATTATTTTTGCTAGTTCTTTTTTATTTCATCTCTGGGGATTTTTGTTTGGTTGGTTTTTAATTCTCTAAAGTATGGAACCATGTCTTGCAGAGTTCAGTTATACTTTATGTAAAAGAAGCATTTATTTTATTCCTGGCTTTATTGCATCCAAGTAAATTCATTCATGATTTGCAATGAAATTTGGTACACTACACAGTCACCATCTAAGGTGTCATATTTGGTATCCTGAAATCACATATGTGGGGAAGTGTGAAGAGGATTTTTAATGACTACATCCAGGTTCTCATATTCCATCACCAGGTTTCTGTATGCCTCAGAGATAATGTATTTAATAATGAATCATAAAGATGCTTTGAAATTGATCTCTTTGCTTGCATCATTTAAAGAGTTTTTAGGAAGAAAAAGATGTGATAGGATGACAAACAGTAAGATTTAAAACTCATTTAACATTAAGAAAATTATTTCAAGGTAGGGTTTTTTTGCATTATACATATCTTGGACCTTCTCTTTAATTCCCCTAGTTTCATTTCTTTTTCTTATTTAGAATTAATTTAGTAGTTCATATAACCATTTGCTTTCTAGTACACCTTCATTTTTCTTTTTCATGTCAGGGTTTTTTTGCTTTTCAGCATTTTTATTGCATGCTTGAAAGTTCTTACCTTTGAGCTATGGAAGCAACAAGAATAATTCAAATCTGTTTTTTTAAGATTGCTTACTTAATAATCTACCAACATGTTTTGTAGAGTGCAAATACACAAAGGCTATATTCCAGAGCTTTAGAAAGATACATTAAAAGAGCCAGGAAACCTCAATTACAATAGAAAATAATGATAATCATCACTCTTAAAATGAGAATATGGTCTGTATTATATGTTTCCTATGAGTTTCGTATTTCATTGTTTCTTTTTCATTTTTGGAAAATAAAAGACTTATTTGAAATGCACAATTATTTTGCTTACATATGTGCAAGATGGGTATAAAACTTACATCATGGATATTACAAAAAAGTCCTAATTAATTGACAGTTTTAAAGCTCTTCAGGAACATTTGATGAAAAATGCTATTACAGTATTGTTATGATGATACATTTTACCATAATGAAATGATTTAAGTATGTCTTACCATGAAAATATATTGACATATAATTTTGAGTCTTAAACTTTAAAATGTAATTTTCAAGATCAAAGACGATATGAGTGCTTTTTTATCACCACACTGAAAAATAAATTGCACATCCATTTCATTATTATATGTTAATAGTTTCATCCCCTGCACCACAGTTGCTAATAGTTTTTTAGCTGTGAACTGAGGTCTGCTGATGGTGAATGAATAAAAAGTGAGGATGTAATCTTTATTGTCTGACCAAAGTATAAAAGAATTCACCTGTGCTGATAGCTATAGCATTCTTGAAAATGTTTTCAAATACTGTCCTTTGACAGCTGCCCTTTCCATTTGTCTCACTAAAATAATTTTTTCTAGGCTGTCTACTGATCTCTGCCATATACTAGCTCTTGGATTGGAGATGATACATTTTTTTATAGTCCAATGGAACACAGTATCACGAAGTTGGAAAACAACTTTGAAAAACATCCACTTTCTTTGTAAAACCTGACTGTTTTTCTGAGTATAATTTTCTGGATATTGGGATAGAACTTGTAATGACAGAGGCTTCACTGACCCTTAGTCCTGAAAACTCACATGCATCATAAACAAAGACTCCACTTGCTAAGACACTGGTTTTCAAAGACTGTCTTTACAGAAGCTAACAGGCTAGGCTGAAGTTTCTGTTTGGACCAACCCCCTCACTAAATCTGACAGGAGTGTATCAAAGCGATCTGAAAGGAGTCTAATTTTCCAATCAGAAGTGATTTCACAGCCATGAATAATCAGGCCAGGCTGAAAAGGGATGCTATGGGACATTATACCACTTGCAACTGATAATAAAAGTGGCATGAGACAGGTAGAGAATTATGCAGAGCTGGATTTTGTTTTTCACAGATTTCTCAAATGTTTTTCACAAAATCTATGCATGCTTAATGGATTTGTTTATTTCTTGCTCTGCTGCCATGTTGCCATATTATCTCCAACCAGGAATGGAGAATTCCCATGGTCTCTGTGCAGAACAGATGTTAATACTAGATCCTTGGAAGAACTGTGACAGCCACCCTGAAAGTGTTCCTGAAAGTCACAGTGCTGTGAGCAGTGACCGTTACTTCTGCCTTAGCACCGTATGGAATTGAGTGGCTGGATCCAAGCACAGCAAGCTAATGTCTGCTTAGAGAGTGGACATGTGCCAAGACAAAACATCAATCTATACTGCCACTCTTTAAGAGGTACCAGTCCATTACTGACTATTGCCATTTTCACAATAATGCATTTTTATCATAAAATCATAAAAGAAGAGTATGAAATCACAGTAAGAAGCGAGGAGCTAGACATATAATTTTTGTGTCTCAGGCCATGTTTTCCTGATCATTTTTATCTGTTTATTCTTAAAAAATGACCAGTTCACTGCAGGAATAAATGAAATAAAAAAAAAAAAGCATAAAACTTTTTTTAAAAGAAAACCTGAAATAAGGGTTATCTCTCAGTGTATGTTGTCTTCTCTGTATCCTGTCTTTTCTGAAAATTTAGCCCATGGCAGTTAGACTATGAAGGAAGAAGGAGAAGATGGGCTCTCTTGGATGAGCTAGAGGGAGTTCTAAGAACACGGGGTCAGATGGAGTGAGAAAATGTAAATTCAAGGGCAGAAAGGAAAGTCATTAAAATCAGTTAAGGGAGAAGTGAAGAGCGTAAGGGGGTGTAACATTATTGTTAGCATGGTGATGAAATGTAAGGAGGGGTGGAGTTGTGCAGATAACTTAAATGAAATTAGAACACTAATAACCTCCTGAAAGAATTAATCTGATATTCTTAACAACAGCAGATTAATACAGGAATACTAAAAAAAAAGACAATGACCCCACCCAACCCTCCTAAAATCCAGGCAATAACAACAAAAACCCACTGTGCCTTTTGGCACAGCTAAAATGTGACCAGTTGTTTCCTACTACACCAGCAGCAATGTCTTACATTAACACTGATTCTTCTAAGTGAAAGGTGAGACAAATCTTGGGTGAACTTGGCTTCTTCTCCCTGCTTTTAAGGGGCAAGGCTCAGAGTGGCCTGGTCCTTGCTGTCTGCCGGCACTAACCTGAGGAAGTCCTGATCTGCCCTTCAGTAGCTACATGCTACAGCAAGGGTTTGTTATGAGGCGAGGCCCCAGGTCTTTTATAGTTCGACCAGTTAACAAGATCTTTGTTTAGAGCTAGCAAACCCAGACTGTTCTCACTGCTCTGGAAGCCTGGCTAGAATAACCTTTGTCGACAGGAAGCACACAATAAATCAAGGGGGTTCCTTGAAACATTGCTTTAAAGCAGTGAAAAAATAAGAGAGTGGTGAATTCCTCGAACTTCTCCAAGGACCAAAGCAGAGTATGTCTTTCCTCTTTGGCTTTCTGATTCCAGTTTTCAAAGACCACTGTCACAGCAGTCCTTCTAAGGAGAGACCATTCAGTGTACTTCCTCTGCCTCAGAGGATTCTCCGATTGCCCGTTGTTTCTCCCTCTGGTCCCCCTATATGCTGTAGGGGGTAGATATTGATTGTTTTTTTCTGGGGCTGATGTGTTTTTGAGCATGTGGGTCTAATGTTCTGGTAATTAGCCCACTGACATAAATACAGTTTTGTGTGTACCTGGAGAGGTTCAAACTGTTCATTTTCTAGAGAACGTCCCTCACAAAGGCAGATACAATATGGGGGAAGCCTAGACTGTAGTTATGTCATGACTTTGTAGAAACATAATACTCCAAGGACACCATCAATGAGACCATATATTTGGGGATATTGCTTTTTCTGCACAGGGGGACAAAAAAAACCTGTTCTGGTCTCTACCTTTCTATCTGACAAATTCAACATTTATCCAATTTTATAGCTTTCTTTTGTGGATATTAGAACCAGGTGTTCAGGACCTAGTATTCTGAGTGACTTCCAAGAATCTGAACAAAGTTGGGAGTGTGTCCTGATGAAGCTGGTCTGACATGCAGACTGAGTCCCATGAGATCATACTGTGCATAGAGTCTGAATTTATTGATGAAATGGTAATGTAAGTTATTGTCTGTCACATGAAAGGCAGAACAGAAGAACATACAAATTGTAGCAAAGGTTGACAAACACAGAGTTTATGGGAATGTGATGACTTATCTCTATATTTGCAGTAAGGCACAGAGTTAAAGAAACAGATGGATATATTTTCAGAGTGGTTTATTCCAGCTAAATTCAGTAAATAGATTAATTAAAAAAGGGCAAAAACAGAAACCAAACACCACTTTTTCTTTTTTTTAAAAAAATATTTTCCTCTGAAATTTAAATAAATTGATTTTAAAACTAAGTTATACTACTCAACATCCATGTGTTTCCCCAAGTGAAAATATCAGAGTCACATAACTCTGATACAGAAAGAGATTCCCAGAGTTCAAAAAAGGGATCAGACAGAGGAAGACAGAGATGCTTTTGAGAAGAAAGAGAGTGGACAGATTGATAATTTGTTATGAAAAGCTATTTTAAGGGTGCATGGGCAAACAACACTTTGCTTCCTTAAGCAAAAGTAGATATGGAAGAGATGAAGAAAGATCTGAGAAAGCAATATGGGACAGGAAAAAGTGAAAGGAAAAAAATAAATTGGATTTCAGCTGCATATATGGAACTCTTACTAAATTCTGAGTCAGAAATATGTAACTTTTAAAATAAAAAGTAGGATTTACATTCACAACAGAATGCATTTAAAAGAATCCTAACAGGTACAAACTAGGTAACTGTGAAGATATTTACCTTCTGCTAGAACTGAACCCTTTCTGTGTATTCAGAGCCATTCATGCTTTGCAGGATGAAAATTGCCTTACTGTTGCCTAATAAACATCATCAGATAAAATTATTTTATCTTCCTAATAGTGAATTTGTGGAATAGCTTCCAAAACTGCTCTAGGAATATCTTGCTCCTACTGTAAATGTTACCTATTAATTCATGAGCTTTTTGAATGATATTTCCCAGATTGGTTTCACCTGTCAGCCTGGCCCCTGTACACTGCCTCATACTATTGTCCTAAATCACTGGCTGTGCTGCATTATAAAACTCTTTGCTAAGTGTTATCTTCTATTCATTCTGGTAAGACTATAATCCTTCTCAGAGGGAAGAATATAAGAAAAAAAGTATGTAAGAGAGAAAAAAAATAAATTCTAGAAATCCTTAGTAATTTTTAGTTTATCTCATAAATGTCAATTTTGCAAGCAGTTAGGTTTCTAAAATCCCATACAATCGCATAGCAAAATTATCTTATTATTTCAATGGTCATACATAAAATGTTGAAGCACAAATGAATGAGTAGTGCAGCATGTGTTAATACACCAGTAACTGGAGAGAGTTTAGAAGGGTGAGGCTAGTGTCATTTGTATTATATCAGAAGGCAGCTATTTCTTTCCATTGAGTTAGACAATGTTTGGATTACAAAGTCCTAGTCAAAAAAAGATTACAAGATCATAAAAGATGTGGGGGGCAAATTATTTGTTTTCTCTTTGTACCCAGATAACCTGAAACTGCACTGCAGCTTTCCTCAGTATCTTTTCCCTTAGAATTGCTTTAATTGAAGAAATAATGCAATGATGGTCTGGTGACTGTGGTGTGTTGATCTTGGCTGCATGGCAGGTGGCCACCAAAGCCACTCGATCACTGCCCTCCTCAGCAGGACATGGGTGGAGAAAATAAGGTGGAAAAAACCCTGTGGGTCAAGATGAAAGTAGTTTAATAAAGCAAAAGCAAAAGTTTGCATGCAGAAGCAAAGGAAAACAAAAGATTTATTTTCTACTTCACATCACTAGGAGATGTCCAGACACTTCTGGTGAAGCAGGGCTTCAGTATCTATAGTGGCTGATCCAGAAGACAAATGTAAAAAAAAAAAAAAAAAAATGCCCTCACCCCACCCCACCACCTTCTTTGTCACTAACTGCTGAATAGTTATCATATGGTATGGAATATCCCTTTAATCACTTTAGGTCAGTTGTCCTGGACATGTCCCCTCCCAAGATCTTGCCCACCACCAGCCTACTGGTGAGAAGCTGATGTGAGCTGTGCGAGCACTGTGCTCAGCAGTAGCCCAAACACCGGTGTGTTCTCAACACCTTGCTGGCTGCCAACACACAGCACAGCACTGTGAGTGCTGCTATGGGGAACATTAATTCCATCTCAGTCAGAGCTAGTTCATCTCAGGGCAGGCTGAACAGTACTTTCTTTTCCCATCTCCCAACTATGACTGTGAATGGACAAAATGGCAAAATACCTCAGATATCACTATGTCATATATATTTAGATACAGAACTTGCCTCTTTTTTCTAGATTCCTTTTGGGGTCTGTGAAAAGAGATGGGATCCTACCTGAAGACTGTTAAGAATAGAAACCCTATACAGGCTTACATTACACTTCTGGTCTCTGTTTTGCTGTAATTATTCTTACCACAGATGGTGTGATTGATACCCATGGCTTTCTTCTGAAGTGGATTTCCCTCAGACAGAAGCCTTGGAGTAATGGGCAACACAATCCTCTTGTCTAGCAGTTTCATTGCCTGGCCCAAAGGCCAGGGACAAACCTTGGGGCTGGCATAATGTTAGTGTAAGCTTAGCATTCAGTCCTTTCACTCTCTTTCATTGGAAATAACTCGAGTCCTGGAAAGCTAGGTTTGGTGATGTGAAGAACCATGATAACATCTTGAAAAAACATTGCTGATGAATTTTTAGTGCTTTGAAGAAATTTACAGAACTGATCCTTCTTTCCTTTTAGCAAATAAGAGAAGTAATCAATACCTGGTAGCATGCTCAGCCTGAATATTCTGATCTTTCTTTTCTTCAGCCAAAGACAGTTACAGCACTTTATTTTATAAGCTTCTGCAAAGAAAACAGAGCAGGGTACAAAGTGCAGCCATAAATAACTATGCAACAATCAGATTCTTCAAGATTAGCAATCAAAGAAAATAATGCAAAGAAGACAAAAAGTGAAGGTGATTGAACTGGAAAGGCTGAAACCTTTCAGACATGATGTTCAACTAAAATCAGATTTGCTGCCTCATAGCTATCCTACTTGACACTGGTATTGGGACTTACTCAAGCTCTACCAGATTACATTTCATTTACATTTCTGAGAGTTGCTCTGTAAACATAAGACACAGCTATCACTGATATAAAAGGAAAGATTATGTTTTGGAAGGATAGTTTTTAATATAAAATTCCAGCATTATATAATCGCATAATTTACCTTATTGTAAGGTAATACTCATACAGTATTTTCATGTTCTAATCATTCAGGGTTTTTTTGTAAGTATTGAGGAAACATTACTGAAAGTTATAGTTTCTGCACCTTCTCTTCAACCATAACATCGGTTACTATAATGTATGTTCTAAATCACATAATGGTATGCAACAACTCTGCATCTGCCCATTTCATCTTTCCTTCTTAATCATTCAGGTGTGGGTGTATGCCACTTGTTATTTATTGTTGATTTTTGTGTACAGTTAAGGTTAAAAGGAGTTTACATGCATTTGAAGTAAAAACTAAGCATTAATGGAAATTAGGGATCAGGGAACTGACTCTGTCATACAGCAAAACCAGTCTTGAACAAATGAGGAAAAAAGCAGAAAATGGATGGATAGGTAGCTTTAGGGAATGTTGTTGACATAATCTTTTTTTTATGTCAGTAGATGCAAGCCAGAATCAGTAGTCACTAAGAAGAAGTTCAGTTAATAAAATGTAGCTTGATTTATTACTCTTGAATATTCTATATTTTAAAGGAAGATTGCTATACCACTGAGACCTAATATCAGCTTCTCCACCACGGGAATATATGCAGCCAACAAAAAAATATTTGGTGGTCTTTTATTAATTCCTTTATATTGTTATTATTTATGGAGATAATGCTGCAACATTTATGTCTTTTGCAATATTTTTTTCTTGTCCTGAAGAGCAGTTGTTAAATCTGCTTGCTAACCCTGTGTGGTTCCCCAAGATGAATATTTTATATTTTACGCATGTTAGCAACTTGATCCAAAGAGTATATGAAAGCGAACAAGGATGTTTGTATCATGAATGAAGGAAACGATGGACTGAACAATCTATTGTATAGATGTAATGATTATCTTCTCTTCTGAAGGGAAGGCAATGGACACAGTTTTTCTGAATGTTAGTAAGGCTTTTAATACTGAGCCTTACAGAAGCCTTGAGACATTTTCTAAATATGGGATGAGAGAGATTACAGTGTGTCTCCAGGATCTCCTCTTCTCCACTCTTCACAACAACAACTCTCTCAGCCTGTTTTCATAGGAAGGGTGCTCCAGCCCTCTGATAATCTTCATGGTGTTTCTCTGATCCCTCTCTGACAAGTCCATTTCTTTCTTATGTTGGGGGATGCAGGTCTGGACACAGTACTCCAAGTGAGGTCTCACAAGAGTGGAGCAGAGGAGGAGAATCACCTCCCATAATCTGTTTGTTACATTTCTTTTCATGCAGGCCAGGATATAGTTGGTTGAGCTTTCTGTCCATGAACACCACTAAAACATTTTCTTGAGAGCTGCTCTCAACCTATTATGCACTAGTTTTTCTTCTCCTCTTAAGACCAAATATTATAATTTCTCAGAAAACATTTCTAAGATAAGGACAATTAAAAATTGAAATAAAAATAATTTGAATAGATATTGACATAAGTAGCAAAGAATTGTTGAGGCTAGAATGAACTTTTGGACTTAAGTGTTATCATGGGGATCACATAAAAAAGTGATCTGGCACCAGACCTGAAGCTATTAAAACCACCATAGTCAGTGACATTTTTTTTTTCATTCTTTTTAGTCTGTGAATCATCCACAAATACACAGAATCTTGGGATAATTCAGGTTGTCAGGGTTGTCTGGAAGTTATCCAACCTAATAGCCTGGTCAGAACTGTGTCATCTAGAGTGAATTTCTAAAGGCCATGTCCAGTCTGGTTTTGAATGTCTCCGAGGATGGAGATTTCACATAATGTCTGGGGAACCTATCCAACTTTTTGACCATATACACCATTTAAAAATAAATAAATAAATAAATAAATAAATCCTTACATTTATGTGGAATTTCCAGGTGTGGTGGTAGAGTTACTGCCCCTTGGAGTATTTAAGGAAAGGTTGGATGTGGCACTTGGTGACATGGTTCTATAAGTACGTAGGTGGTAGGGTGATGGTAGGACTAGATGATCTTGGAGGTCTTTTCCAACCTTAATGATTCTATGAATCTATATCCCTTGACCTTCTGGCATTGCTTTGCCCAATGTAGCCAAGGAGGCCATAGGTCTTTTATACTGTAAGGATGCTTTGCTCATGATCAACATGGTGTCCACCTGGGGAATGAACAGAGCCAACACATTTGTATATTTGCATATCAAGTTGAAATGAATGTGCAGTCATCACAAACTGTAGGACCTTGGAGGAGTTTAAAGGCAGTGTCAGCACTAAGGTCCTCCTATTAATAGTTTAAGCTTAAGCTCTTTTGACTGTATCATCAGTTTTTTGACTTGGCTTTGGCTTGGGGAGAATTCAACCATTTCACAAAGCTGAGTTTTCAATCAAACCACTCTTATTTCAAAACTCAGTTCCAATCTTGGGAGGGGGGGGAAGTTTAATTACATACTTCAGTGCACTTCAGAATAGCAACAGGCCTTTGTTAATCACCCCTGCAAGCTCTCAAACACCACTGAGATTCATGATCATCATTTTAAGATGAACTAAATCCAAGATAACAGGAAAGTGCCTGTAACAGAAACAGCAGACACCTGAATTCCTTGGCTATAATGTTGGTAATAACAGCGCAGAATACTAAGTACCAAAAATTTGGTGGCATAATTTACTGCCTGAATGTAGAATATTTTAGTACTCTCATAATTTTAAAGAAAATTGAAGTTTCTGACACTGAGATCCCTACAAAGACTAGCTGTAAGTGAGTTTGAAGTATGGTTTATGCACACCAATAAGTGTCAACTACAACGGAGGAGAGGTACAAGGAGAAACCACAAGCAAGGTTAGTAGCATTAAAATGTCTTAATAATTTTTCAGAACAATTTTGTGGCATCACTGTGTATGAGTAGAAAACAAGCAGCACAGGAGGACTTTGAAGTGCTGAATGAAACTGGAAACCTACCTAGATAACACATGAAAGCATGCAGAGCAAGAGAAGGCCCAATAGCTGTCAGAGAGGATTGACAGATATAAGAAAATCCTTGATATATATGAATACAGGAATAAGGAGATAAGCTTCATGAAACAGCCTTATTTGCTGTTGTTCCTGAAGTGAAAAATAACATTTTAAATGTGTTACTAGGGAATAAATCATTGCTTATTTTGATAGATCTATGTACCAATAATTTTTTACAATTTGCATGTAAAAGGGAAAAATTAAAGTTGTGATTTTACTATACTGCAATTTTTAATGCAAAAAACCTGCACAAACCATCAGGTTATTTTCTGTTCCAGACAATAGCTTCTCTCTGAGCTTTCATCTGATGGTGGGGCTGCTATTTCTTGCCTGGATCTAAGCTGCCCCTTGTTCAGTATACAGCAACACTGAAGTAGGTGTGTATGCTCCGAGGAGTCAAGGGAGAGAAATAGTTTGTTAAGCAAAGAAAGTACTGATAGACGCTGAGAGGGGTTTACCTCTCTCCACTGTCTACTTATGGAGTCTAGACTGCTGATTTAGGTGGTTTGTATTACCCTACTGAGGCCCACTAATGATACTTTAAGTGTTGCTTTGGTGAAATGAAGTTTCTAATGTAGTCTGAAAAATACAGGCAGGTACAGCTCACAAGCTTTCTGGATCTGCCCCCAAAAGCCTCATCAAAAACTATGGAAGAAGTTGGTACTGATAGTGAGCTGAATGTAAGAATCCCTCACACCTAGCCTTGAGCTGAAATTGCTGTCTGCCTATATATGTCACCAGAAATCTGAAGGAAAACTGGTGTCTCTGAGAGCCGTATCCACATATAAATAGATTAGCATACATCTGTAGAATTAAGCTGTGATTTATTTAGTTCATTTTCCTATTCATGTTTAATATTTTGATCATAAATTTTTCAGGTGCCAAAGAAAATTACCCATAAATCCCTCTTGGGAGGATGGTCTAATAACACTGCTTGCAGGACCTCACACTAGAGAGATAAACCAAATGAAATCACAAAGACTACGCAATCAAGCAAACATTGTGTGGGAACTGCAAGGCAGCAGGGAAATTTAAATATATATTCCTAAGGAAGAGAAAGAACAATAATCAGCACACGCACGCACACACACACAAAAGAAACCATCAGCAAAACTTGTGTTAAAGCTACTAGAATAATTTTCTAGCTTTTCTAACAGCACTGAAGATGCACAAAATTATAAAGGCACCCTGTTGTTCAAATGTGAATGTGAATGTTGTGCAATTAGAGTGGAATCCAATCTACTCCATTTATGCACTGTCTAACAAACAGGTTTAGAAAACGCGCACCATGTAGTCTGTCTAACTTCACATTCCTGTTAGTAGAGAAACTTCCCTACTCGGAGAGTAGGCACATCTGAAAATCTGGAAAAGTTAAAACAGTTTGATCAGTTTTTGTCTACAGACTATTTACCTGAAAGGGGTGTTCGTGGGATTTTAAAAGATGTAAAGGAGGACAACGAGAAACACAGGGTGGGATTCAGCTCATCTTCAAACTTCTACATCTGGGCAATAATAATGGAAAGTTTCTGCATATGAGCCTGGTGTCTATGCTCCCAGTACAGGCAGACGATGCAATTGTCACAAACAAGGAATCATGGAGTATATTTCAACTCATCCTAAGGAAAGAAGATAACCATGGTCACTTCTAGGTTACACTGATTGTTAAGGATGTCATTAAGGAATATTTGAGTTTGAACTCTTAATCTATAAACATGTGTATCCTTACATCAAGTAGATTCCCCCTCTAAATTTCTCCTAAGTGGAACACTTGAATTCCAAACACTGGTCATCCTGAAAGGAATCGAACCTATACCTATTACATCCAAAATCACTAGACTGTGTAACTACTTCAAGTGGAACATTCCCCACTGCCTCTGCTGGACACTGAAAACTTTTAACCTCAACACCAATGGCTGTAAAGCTCAGAAAAGGCAAGAAAACTTTTTGAAATCCAGGTTCTTGACATAAGTATGCATTTTATATATGACCAAAAGACAAAAATAACCCAACCCTCCCCCCTCCCCCAAAAAAACCCCAAACCGTTACTTCCCTTTTGAGTGCCACAAAAACTCACGTAGCCTGAGATTACCTCTTATGCTTTCCTTTTCCTCTCATTAATTTGCATCCCTGGACTCATCTCTACTAAGTCTGACTCAGGACATTTTATAGGCTTGGTTAGTGCAACAGTTTTTAGTTTCAGATTGAAAAGACTGTGTTCCTCAAATTTAAACAGAGTCTGTAATGCAGATACACCATTTCCTGGATGAGTAGCTCAAGCACTAGATCATTGTGCAAAAGGTGGGAACAAATACTACAAAATCAGGTGGTGGCAATTTCCATCCTGATGTCATCTAACTTTTCCAATTTCTTCAAAGGGCATGTGTAAGATTTAAATGCCAGCTGACTCAAAGATGAACCAGTGAAGCACAGGGAGACACACAAACTGCACTTCTTTCAATCTCTTTTTCCTTAAAATAAGGTTATTTCACTACTCTGTATTAATTCTAGAAATTTTTATCAATATCCCAGTATGCAAACATAGAAATATTCAGGACAGACATTCTGGGCACTGAAATATAAGGACAAACAAATGTAGATAGAAAGTTAAAATTTCTCAGATACATGAAAATTTCTCAGCAGTGATTAAAAGATTCATAGTCACGAAAAGGGAACAACGTAAGTCTGTTTCCCTGCACTACACAAAAAAAGAAGCATACCTGTTATGGAGTGTTATTCTGTCAATTTTTAAGTTGGATAGTTGAGGATGATTTTAGCTAAAAAAAGAAAGTTTTTTAGAAGAAACAGTGATTTTTTTTTCCCCTGCCTTGTACATTAGTTTGTAGGTCTACTATATGTCTAGTTTCTATCAAAAGGTCTTATATTTCTGCCTTCGAGATCATTCCCAGAAGATTTTTTATAAATTAATATTGTGTCCAGGTCATGGAAACTGCTCTTCCATCTGCTTTTTCACTATGGGTAGGGAAGAAAGCATTCCTGTGTTTCTTCGTGGTGTGCTGAACCACAGAATGAAGCCCAGAAAGAGACTATGCTGATCTGCGGCTACATCATAAGCTCAAAATAACACTGCAAGGGGTAGCTTACTGGAAAACAGAGAACTGGAATAGAATAATATACCCATCCTATTACAGTTAACAATGAAAGAGAAAACAGCTTTCTAAAAGAAAAGGTTTTCATAAAGCACATTCCAAATGTCAGTGGTTCCCTAAAAGACAAGTCTTCTGTGGCACCCAAAGCTAAAACCACAGTTAACCCAGCCCTCTGGTAACCATGAAGAATGTCATTATTCCTGAGGAGGAATTAATTCTTCCCCAATAACTTGATAGAGAGGAAAAACAAGCAGACACTGCAATAGAATTATGGGGTGAATCAGTCTCATTTTACACTTCAGCAGCCTCCAATTGCTTTGCAAGAGTGATAATCACATGGACTAAAGAACTAAGAAAACTAGCCTCAAAGGACTTTGCAATCAATTCTCTCCTAAATAAGATGTGCTTATCAACTATGTTCATGGGAAAAGTGTCTATGGACTCTATCAGCTCTTCAGCCTCCATAATGGGAACACATGTATTTGCATCTGTGGCTACAGACACTGGAGACATTGTTGCTGTGCAAAACCTCAGGCAAACTGTTTGATAAACAATTTGAACAAGGTTTGTGGGGACTGAGATGAGAAGGAAGGCAGGCAAGTTTCTTTATTTCAAGAGTATTTGGACATAACTGAGGAGGACAAATGCTTTCAGCTGAAATACACATTTAGCTGAAAATGCAGGATGAACAAAGTTCAGCGTTTTCTGAAATTAATTCAGGTCAATCAGGTACCTAAAACTCAATTTTTTCTTTAAAAAGATATTGTATCTCACCTTGAAATTTCCTTCAACTTTATGTGGCAAACGCCACTTTTCTTGAGATTAATTTTTGTTGAAATTATTTTCTAGTAAAAAAATATTAAAAATTGGTGGACTTGCTCAAAGCAATTGTTTTTAGAGCTGACAGAAAAATTAAAAATAATTCTAGTACTCATAAAAATTAATGAGATTCACATAACAAAACTTCCACTGACAACAGATTCCACTCACTGACTGGAAGGATTTGTACATGATTAGCAAACACAAGTGTTCCTTGTGGTCCTATAGTCATACTAAATCTTTAGAAAAAAAAATTAAATAAAATGGGAAGAAAGTTCTTGAAATATAATGCGTCTTGTATTAGTGATCAACCCCATTTCCATAAAATATAATTTCAAAATGGGGAGAAAGGAACCACCCCTAAATACATGCACATCTCCATTTTCTCCCATGGAACAGAAAATTACTCTATTAAGATAGCTATAAGTAAATCTGAGACAATTTTTTTCATCAGAAAATAAAGATGTGTCAATATATCAGTAATATTTTTGAATGAAAACCATTACCTTTTAGCTTTAGGTTTGCAATGCACATAAGAAAGAATTATTCCATATTAACTTGATTATTGAATTTCACTTTGATATTAGTTGATATTTTATGATATACTCTTTTTATCAAATGGGGTGCAAACTCCTGAAAATGAAAGAGTAATGCTTAAGTGAATATTTTTACAAAGTTCTCTGCGGTAAGAAACACCTCCACTTACAATTTTCAATCCAAATAATAAGGTTTACAATGTCAGAATTTCCTGTAGGTTGGAAGTAAAGTTTTAAGATCAACTACACTAATAGGAATATTAAGAGCTTTTATTCACTCTCTGTCTTCCTAAGACACAAAAGAATGTATCAATTCATTAGAAACTGTTGAGTGCTTCATTAAAATTAGATCAATAGAAATTCTTCAGTTGAGATTTCTTTTTAATTCTTCTAACACTGAACAGATTAAGCAACCAAGAACAGTTATGTGTCCAAATAAGTTACACAGATAAAGTTCCTAACAGTTATTGAATTATTTGAAAAGGTTTTGAAATGTTCTTCCCTTCGCCTTGGACAATGCAATTTTAAAAGACTTCTTATTGAGAGCATGTGCTACAAACCATGACTGATACTGCATGAACTATCTTGATTTAGATATTTGAGAATACAGAACATTTGTTCTTGTAATTTCTCCTCTCTTTAACTCCACAGTTTGTTTTAATAACACTACTTCCCAATCTTATTTCAAAATTATGTTGTTTTTTTTAATCTAGTGAAGGGGAAATCTTATTTGAACATGGTGTACTTGTTTCTGAGAGAATAAATTTGCATGGTACAGCTATATTGGTTTAGAAAGTTTAGCATCACCAGAGCTCCAGCTGCATCATGATGCTGGTGCATTTTCACAAAGATGCACTGCCTGTTTTGTAACAAAGTGGCAGAGTATGTGCTCTGAATAAACTATATTAATTCAGTTAGACTGAAAAGAAATCCCATAACTTTAGACCTGTAGTCTCCACCTGAAAAAACACCAGTTACATATTGCATACTTTTCTATCAAGTTAAGATGTTTACTGCGACTCTTCTACGCCTGAAAGGCTATAGAAGTCAAGATAAAGAAGTGAAATTTCCACAAGACACATATTGATCCCAGAACATGGAACCAGATTGAAGATCCTAAAGTTTTGTCATAAAATTCTCCTTTCCATACTTAATTGTGGTCATTAGTTGGTCAGAATCAAAGGCCTGTAATACAAAATTTGACATGAAGAACAAATCCAGTCTATCCAAATGATAAAAAGAGGTTCATGATATACGAGGAAAGAATTCTGCTTATATGGTTAAATATATATGAACAAATCTGAATTACAATCTCTGTAAAATGAAAAAGGTTATGTGACAAACTTGGAGTTTTCAATAACATTAGATAAAAGACATAACTTTGATTTAAAAGCTAAAGCTAATAAAAAACTAAAACACACTTTAAGTAAAATATGCAGGAAAGAGCAATAATACCTTCCTGACATTAAAGCTGTATTTCTTGATTCTTCTGACTTCAGTTTCCTCTGAGGAACTGCTTTTCTGGTTCATTTTAATATGGCAGTTTTGATAGATTAAAATTCTGAAGCTGTTGGATCTGTTTCATATATTTGATCAGTGTAATTGTATCATTTCTTCCAAAATTTGTTATTTGTCTGCAACATGATCAAAGCACCCACTGTGATAAGCGTCTCATTACAATTACACTGATGGAAAATTCGCATTCTTCAGCTACTCAAAAGAAATCTTTTTAAAACAGAAAACCCAAAAATACCTGACTGACATTTGGGAAATAATGTCACTATTTCTCATTAATAAAGGAATTATGCCATGATGTAGTTAAAGACCTGTAACAAAAGTGTCTTGGAAAAAGGTTTTTCCACATACTTATATTGAACACAAGTTTATAGCAGCACAAAAATTACTATAGCAATTCTACTGTTGATGAAGCTTTAGATAAGAATACACATAAATGTCTCTATAAAAATATATCACGGCTTTCTGAGTTAATGATTATATAAGTACTTTAGAAAATAAAATTAGAGCAATGTACTTACCAATTCATATAGGAATCTAAGATGTTTTTGGACCATACAATTGATTCAACTGGGTGTAATTTAAGCATTACCTTAACGTCAAAAGGCACCCAAAATGGCTTCTGAATTGGACCTTTGAAATCTGACCAATGAATCTTGGGGTTGGAGCCAAAGCTACACTTGTAATACGGAATTTGGAGTAAATTCCAGCTAATTGTAATTTATTCTCTACATATGCTCTAAATATTGTCATAGATCTTAACTAAGGACATACAAAACATGGTTTCCAAAATGAAAGTTTTGTTATTTTTGGTGTGATACAGCCTGTAGGAGTTGTCAGGTGGTAATCAACATACTCAAAAGAAAGTGGATAGAAAATATTTTCAAACTAATGTAACAATCACATTGTCAAAGCCACTTCCATACAGCAACTTGATGCCTTAGGAGTTCTGTCATGTGTTTATATCTCAGAATTATATACTGGAAACTTTGCACCAATTTTACCATAGAAATGACTTACTGGTGGATTCACATACAAAGGAAACTCCTGTAGTGATTTCAACTCAAAACCTTTTACCACAGTGTTGGTAGGTGCAACCCAATTCCACAAATCTAGGTCTTTTTACATATAGATGGAAACCCCTCCACATGCAAAGAAGTAAGATTTAAGTCCAATAATTATTAATAAAAGTACTAAACAATTTACTATACAGAAATTATATTTTTGTTCAACATCCACAAGCAAATATTTTTGTCTCAGTCATATTTGCAATTTCTATAGCTCAAAGTGAATTATTATAGAAAATTCTCAAGAAAGATGTTATGTTCTGTCTCTGTTGTGTACAAGAGTCAGACTTCTAGAGGCCAAAAAAGGAGAAAAGACTATCCTAATGCCTCAGTGAGCTTGAAAAAACAGGGCAGGGGACTGAACTTTCAACAAGTGTAAGAAATATGTGACAGGTATGAAGCTATGATGCATTGGATAGGGTGTGTTCACCTCAATACTGCAATAGAAATTATTACATGGATGATTAGGTATTAGTGACAGAAAGAACTTATGATCTGTAACATTGCTGCAGCTGAAAACTTAAGGAATGAGAGTAAATATGCACATGAATTTACTATCATGTCAAAGACCTGCAGATATTTAGACTTTTTAAACAGAATTCACACACCTGCACTGTGCTAAATATGACAAAAAATTGTTTAGTAACAGAAATCTAATAAAGAATTTGGTAATATTTTAGAATAAGGACCTCTTCTGTCATGTCTTTACATCTATTACAGTTCCAGCTAGACATTTTAAAATTGATTACTGGGAAGAAATATTATTATACTGTTGTATTTCTTGTGAATTTTTTCTGACTTTCATTTATTAATTGAGGAATTGTTCCTCAAAATAATAATAAATTTTTTTCAAAGAAATGTTCTTAAGCAGTTGAACATAAAGATACATGCAATTCTGCTTTGCCTGCCCAACTATTGCAGCTCTGCCAGGAAGGACAAAATGTTGTTGTCAGCAGGTGTAATTAATGCACATTCTGCTTCCCAAGTTGTGTCTTAGTAACCTACAATTTGATAAACCCATAAATTGTCAAGTGCAGTTTGATCCAGTATTAGTGGCCTCTCTTAATAAATACTGTACTTATGTTTCCATATAAAAGCTAATGTAAGGGTTGGAATTACAGAGATGAACATAAATAAGGGTTTTTTTCAAATGCCTTTAATTTTTTTCTTGCTTGTTTTTAAATTTTTATTTATTTTATCTTTTGTTAAAATTTGCTATAGTTTAAGGTATGGTGTGTGATGAAATATTGTTTCTTCACCTGACAGTCATACATTTCTTCATAAATTACTTCACAGCACCTTTATTACAAGAAGCTCATTTCAATTTTCTAAAACAAATTTGGGAATGTTCAGGAAATAGAACACAGCAGCTATGATATCTATGATAATCCATAACACAATGTCTACGATAATTTCTTTCAGAGCCAATGGAGGAACAAGCACCAAATATTTGCCATTGTTTGAAATCTACTGACTTCTTCAGTCATTCAATTAATCAGGTAATGATTGCTAGTGCTTAGGTGAGGACTGCTAAACACATTAAAGCTGTATGCTCTGCACCATGTGATAGATTTGAAGGGAAACTTGCTGACTAACTTGAGATGTCCTAACTAATAGTCTATGTCCCCTAAACTGTGCACCTGAAGAAACTGTCCATTGGTGGATGATTTACCCCATTCTAAATTACTAGCTGAGAGATTAGATGAGGCACATTGTGCCCCTATTGCTCTCTATTCCTATTTTACAGGGGGCGCTTAGGCAGCTAGCGTAGACTAGTTGCCCTACTTTTGGATGACTGAAGTTATGTTATGAAGTTATTAATCCCATTCCTGATCACCTGTCAAAATGGCTGTTTGCATCCACAGGGATGGCCAGGAAGGAACATGACAAACAAAAATTTATTTCTGCAGCAAAGGTACAATAGCAAAGGTTTTTATCTGAACCATTTCTAAAAAGTTCTTATAAAAATGTTTCACTAACACTTAGGGGGGAGTGGGGAGAATGCACTTCTTTTTATATTAATACCAAAGTTTATTTCTATCTAAAGAGTTTTTGAGCCTGTATGCATTGTTGTGTACCTAGAATGACTACTTCACAAAAATCTATCCCTCCAGCAATTTGTAGCTGTCAGAATACCTTTCTCAGGCTCAGCAGAAAAAAAAAAAACTGAGTTTAAATAGTGGAATACTGTGAATTACCCACTCCTTAGGAGAGGTCCTTGGACAGGCACTGTGTGACTAGCTGTGATAATACAAGCAGTGCACCCACTTGAAATCCTAATAACTATGTGGTGGGTTGAACCTGGCTGGAGGCCAGGTGCCCACTAAAGCTGCTCTATTACTCCCCTCCTCAGCTGGACAGGGGAGAGAATATATAATGAAAGCCTCGTGGGTTGTGATAAGAACCAATTACTATCATGGGCAAAACAGACTTGATTTAGGGAAAATGAATATAATTTAATACCAACTAAATCAGTTTGAGTAATAAAAAAAAAAAAAAAAAAAAAAAAAAAACACTTAAAACACTCTCCCTTCTTCCTGGGCTTGGCCTTGGACAGTGTCAGGTCCATCTTGAAGTCAGCAGGTATTGGCATAGTTGGACCTTGGGGAAGCTTCTACCAACTTCTCGTAGAAGCCACTTCTGTATCCCCATTACCAAAACCTTGCCATGTAAGCCAAATGCAAACTATTAGAAAAATACTGATCTATTCAGAGAACATAACTGTTTATTATCTCCATTTTCCTATATATATGTATTCTAATAGCATTACTATTTTGCTAGACAGAGCTGCAAGCCAGGAAGACATTATGCTAAAGGCCCTAGAGTGCAGGAATGATATTCTATAAGGCTTCTCTAAGAACTGACAGAGCTGAGAAACTTGGGAAACTCAAGGTATCTTGGTCAGAACAATCTTGGAGCTGAAAGATGGTCTTTAAAGTGTCCTAGTGATCTTCATAGTTATGAAGTCATTGGACTATTCAATGCAATATTAAGCTTCCTTAAAATGGTTGAAACTACAGGTTCATAGCAAGCAACATTTTTGTCTGGCCCCAGGCAGCTGGTACCCTTTACATTAGTGTTTGCAAAGGACTGCTTACAAAACAGCCTTGCCATTAGCTGTCTTTCACAAGTCCTCATACACATCTGGCTCTGACAATATTCCTAGTCATCTAGAGATGCATGGGATGACTGCAGTCAGGCCATGGAGAAATACTGAAAATTTCATCCATCTACCCATTCACTCATTGCTGGAACCATAAAGTCATAGCTTGGTTTAGGCTGGAAAGAATCTCAAAGATCATCTGTGAGCATTAGGCCAGGTTGCCCAAATCCCAATCCAACCTGGAAAATCTATCAATCCATTCCCTCCATCCATCCATCCAACCACAGAATCATTAAATCATAGAATAGTACGGGTTGAAAGGGATCTTTAAAGGTCATCTAATCCAACTCCCCCTGAAATGAGCAGGGACTTCTTCAAGTAGATCATCTATCCAACCCATTTCCATAATAGTTGAAGCTAAATTAACATAAATCGTTCAGCAGTAAAATAACAAAATATTTGGAATACATTCCAGATGCTCATTTGGTATGTACCTCATGCAGGTATTTTAATTAGGATATAATCATCTAAGTAGCAATTTCAAATTGTCTGGTTTAAATGACAAAATATAGCTTTAAAAATTAATCATTTTTCCCTTAGCTGGATAGTGGTGATTCCTTTAACAGATTGGCTAATAATGTGATACCATTCTGAACTTGATAAGCTTTGTAGCAGATGGTAGAATGAGTTTTCCTATGTGCTATGAATTCCTAGCATTATGTCATGACACAGGCAGGATTAGTTTTCCAATGTGTTAATCAGAAATGTGGCAAGCTTAATTTTTTTTTTTTTTTATTTTAAAAGAAGATCAAAGTTGCTGTTTCTTTCCTGTGATTTCAGACAATCAAAATGCTTTCTCACTTCTTAAAAATAAATCTGTGATTTTACCTAACGTGTCCCAAAAGCGTTGCTGTTTTTTCATGTTTAGTCACCCTGTTGTGGAAGACTCTGACCCTAACTTTAGAAATTGCTTTTATGCTACACTTTACAAGCAGCATGTTATTGGCTTTGCTGTCCAGAGAGATGCTTGTATCTAATCTATGTGCTGCTTGGTAGAGAACTGATATTGTGATTATTTTCTGTGTTCCAGGCAGTTACCACTTGGGAGTACTTGTAAATGAGAGGCATATTCTCATGATATTTATTCACATAAATAACTGAGATGTATCAATCTGCTCTAAAACAATTTAGGTGGTCAATAAGCAGGTTTTTCTGTGCAATTTGCAAGTACTACGGGCAATTTGCTGCTCTTCATCTGTCCTGATGGAAGAAATCACACTTTAATCACATTTAGTCATAAAGCATTTAAAAGGCTCTTTTTTGCTGAGAATTTTCTTTTATGTAACTTCAGACAATGGCATGTAATTTAGTACACTTTTAATTATTATCATGGAGATTAAAGGATGGATATAGAAATATGTAATATCTAAGACATCTCAGACACTAGAAATATGGGGCTCATTTCTCTGTTCTGACTTGTGAGCAGACTTAGGATTTTCTTAAAAATAGTCCTAACATTTATTCTGATCATTTCACTCAGAATATGTACAACTATTTTCTTTGGGGTCTCACATTTTAGATAAAATAGTGAATGACATCTGATATTATTTTCAAATAAGATCTAAGAGATAGCAATTTGTGTGTGTTTTTATAAATATCCAGATTTATTTTAGCTGCCCTAAGACACCATTACTAACTTCCAGCTGCTTCTTCATTACAAATCCTTATCGTTGACAAACAGAAAGATTCCTCAAGCATTCCTTCTTCTTCACTGCAGCTGAGCATTCTGTCTTCAATCAGATCCTTCTCAGAGTATGCCTCTGGTCTTTTTCTAGTTCTTGTTTTTTCTGCTACCTAGGCTTTTATTCTCTATGCATTTTATAGCCCATGTTACAACACCATACAGCACCAAGCTAATTCATGAGTAGCGTTCAGTATCTAGACGAGAGATTGCTAAGCACATCGCACTCTAAAAACTGGAAGGAGCTTTCTGGCTGAAGGAAACTACTATGTGTTATCAAGAGCACATTGGTTATGTCTGTGGAGGCATTTTCTTCATCTCTTTATCATTCTTTTCCTCAAGAGTCCTCACTACTAATCTGTCAACCAATTCTGTGATTGCCTCCAACTCCAAAAAGCTGATATTCTTTATGAGTTTTGCAACAGCTGAAAGTGAAACTTGGGTTCATTCCTTCAAGCTCTTTTTCAGTGAACTCTTAGCATCACATCAGAGTCTTTCATTGACCTTGATGGGCTCTGAACAGTTGTGTCTGGATCTCTCCTTCTAGGGTATGAGAAAATTCAATAAAGCTTTATAATCCTTCATGTCATTTAAAGGATTACTTCTTTTAACTGGGTTAACATGTTTACAGGTCTTGGATATTTGTTTTACTCTTGTTATTTGAATAGTTCTTTCTATTAAAAAATAATTAAAAAATATTCACTGCATTAGATTTAACTATCAATGCCAAAAAAAGAGAAATAAGCTCAGAAGGTCATTGAAATTGTTTTTTACCCAAGCTATCCTTTGCACATATTCTTATAGTTTGTCTTACTCCTTTGTTTTTTTTGTTTCAGTTTACACTGGATTTTGAGAGATTAACACAATCTTTTAGAAGGTCTTTTAGTCCATTCTGATATATATGCAAGTGGTTAGAACTTCAATATTTTTTTCATCTTCTGTGTAGTAAATATTTTATTTTATTTAGTTTTATATTTTAGGATTGACATTTTTTCCTGCGTATCAAACAGCTATGTCTACAAACCACAATGTCCAAAGGTCAACATATATTCCTCTTGAATACATAGCTGTTCCTAAATCTTCCCCTTGTAATGAAAAATTTTAGAACTTATTTACTTAACAGATCTTGAAACGATGTGGTTGCTTGAAATGCACCTTTCAATTAATATTAAAGAACATGTTAAATGAATGAGGATGTAGAATGTGAACTTGCAGGCCTACGGAAGCTATGTGCTTACAGTGATTAGAACCAAAAAAAATAATGCATAAAAATGTCTTTTTTTAGTTGCAGGCAAACCCACAACTTCATGTCTAACTTCCACTGTGTTTCTTTAGCCCTGTTACTGATCTGTGCAAACTTTCTGGGTCTTGTAGTAATATCAAACCCTTAGCTCTCATGTTTAGCTTTCTAAATATTCATTAAGGTATTAATATCTAACCAAATTGTAGCATGTTACAATCTAAGGTGAGTTCATTTAATTTCTTCATGTGTAGAACTGCTCTAAGATATACCTGAGGTGAAGATTTCTTTCTGTTTCTTTGTCATTACTGCTAGGCATGAGGTTATATATATATTATAATTATAAATTCTGCCAATTGTAGAGCATGTTTCATATATCACTTAGACAATTGAAATATCTGTGTAGAAAAGAGCTTTAGGTAAATATAAGTGAATTTGTTTTCCTCATAGTCTTTTTCTATCAATCAGTTGTATTCACAGGTCTGCTGAGGTATACAAGTGAAGAAACACACTCACTCCTTCAGGGGGTCTTTGCTTGATTTATTTCTTGTTTTCTTGTTTCTATAACTCTATAATAAAAGTGATACAGAATGACAGTGTTGTCTACAGGTACCCTTCAGGTGTGGAAAAACATAACAGCTCTAGTTGCAGATATGGGATTGTGAGCAAAAGCAAGGGACTCAAAGCAAGTGAAGGGATTTCTGTAAAAGACAGAGCTGAGAAATTACGAGGTTTCCACAGCACTGTGTAGAAAAATGTAAGAGCTAAAATTGTATTTTCTACACTAAATAGATAAAATAGCTTACAAGGTCTGGAGAAGTGCTTACAAAGAGTTTTGTATCAAACCGAAGCTTTCTGTCTTTGCTCTATGTATTCTTTTGGAAACCAAAATCAAATGGCCACTCAGGAAGCAGGGCTGCTGGAAAACGTGCTCACCTTCTTAAATAATTGTACAGTCGAAGGACATAAAGTCCAGCACACTTCTACAGTCCAACTGTGTCTCAGCATGCAGGAAGAAGTTAGAGCAGCTCTCAGTCTGTCTGAAGTATACCAACACTGACCTGATACGTAGAGAGTCCACTGACCTTTGCCAAGCACATGCTGGGAAGACAGAAGAATTAGGTTCTAATTCTATGACTTTTCAGCAATATATGAAAGATTTTTCCAGTTCTGTCAGCTTAAAGAGATTTGGCAGAGAGCCTCAGTACTAGAGAAGAGTCTTTTACATGTTTGGCATATTTAACTTTACAACTCACAGTTACATGAAATACACAAAACACTAAACCACATCAAGCTTGATTACTAAATAGATACGGAAAGTTTCCGACTTCTAAACATGTTTATCTCAATCCCCTTTTATTTTAACTTTTTTCCTCTCTGACATTATGACTTTATATTTATGCTGTTCGGGAAGAAAGTCAACAAACAAAATCTAACCTATATGAAAGAGAAAATAAGTCCTTAAATACTATGAAAATAAATACTAGTTAAGTTTACATACTAAATTAAGATAGTCCATTCATACGAGAAAGAATAATTTAGGAAGGCATACCATCAGAACTGGTCTATGTCTTAAGAACACATACAGCTCTTAAATCCATTACAAAAAATTTTCATGCTTGGCATGAAAAGCCAAATTTATTGTCATAACTGATATGATTCCCCAGGTTGGTGAAGAGGTTAAAATATGCAGAGTATAATTAAAAAAAAATCTGCCTAGAAATGAATCCATATCTATTTTGAGACCCTCAACACATATTTATCATGAGTAGCAGCATCTCTGAAATCTCACCTGTCTGAAACAAAAGCAGAATAATCTCTCTAAGAACTTCTCATGCTCTGCCCCAATTGTGGGATCTCAGAGTTATCGATACAGAGAATACCCATCAGTCACTAAAATCTCCTCTACTTCCTTGCCTCCCCCTTTATTCTGCTCTTTTTCAAGCCCCACAGTATGGAAGTAGGGAGCAGGAGGGAAATTTGGAAAGACTGGGATCCAAAACACCATATGCTTTGGAATATTAGAATTAAATAACAAAACCACCTATCTCATCTGTCCTCATACCATCATTTTATGCTGTTTCATTTGTACAGTTGGAAAAATTTGTCATCATGTATGTTATTTGTGCAATAATGATTTGAAGATACAACTGGAATAAGTATCAGCTTCAGAAGTATTCTTGCTAGGATGGCAAACAACAATGTATAAGTACAAATATTTACCAGAATGAAGGTGTGCCAAGGGCTAAAGAGGTTGGTTTTTTTTCTTTGGATGGAGCATTGGTAAAAAGGAAACCTGACAGAGAAACGTGAAATAAATTTGCAAGCACAAGTAGAGACAGACCTGAATCTATTCTGTTCATCCTCTGAGCAAGGCAACAGCTAGCCTCATCCTGGCCAGAAGCCGCAGAGCTGCATTAGCTGCATGGTGTTGTGTTTAGTTCCTGAGAGGTTGGGTTTATTAGTCCAGGCTCGGTGATGCTCCATCACAGCCACATGGCTTTTAGATGGGAGCTGGCCTGAGGCCAGACAGCTTGCAGGGTGGGCAGAATGAATTTGGTTCTATCTGCATCTGTCTCTGTAGATGTGCCAGATGCTTTGAAACAGTGGGTTTTGCCTATTAGAAAAGGAAAAGCATGAGGAAAGCATGGGTTGGTTTGAGTTTCTTTTTTTTCCCAAATGTAGTTTCTTAGTTGGGGCACAACAGAGTTAAAAAGGATACCTTCCTTGAAAACAAAACACCCATAGGACATGTGACTGTAAACCCTCTGCCCTCACAACCCAGTGCTTAATACTTGAGTTATCTTTCAGAATTCTTTCAGTGTTAGAAGAAATAGATCCTTCTGAGTTTTCTTTCTTTTTCTTTTTTTTTAATACTCATAGTTTCTGAATGGTGCAAGATAGGTTTGGTATGAGAAGCAAAATAGTCCAAGAAGGAAAGGAAAGGAAAGGAAAGGAAAGGAAAGGAAAGGAAAGGAAAGGAAAGGAAAGGAAAGGAAAGGAAAGGAAAGGAAAGGAAAGGAAAGGAAAGGAAAGGAAAGGAAAGGAAAGGAAAGGAAAGGAAAGGAAAGGAAAGGAAAGGAAAGGAAAGGAAAGGAAAGGAAAGGAAAGGAAAGGAAAGGAAAGGAAAGGAAAGGAAAGGAAAGGAAAGGAAAGGAAAGGAAAGGAAAGGAAAGGAAAGGAAAGGAAAGGAAAGGAAAGGAAAGGAAAGGAAAGGAAAGGAAAGGAAAGGAAAGGAAAGGGATAGCTGTAGTGCAGGAAATAGCTCTGAGAGACTTGGTAGCAGATGAAAAAGGAGGTGGGCAGGTCAAGCACCACAGGGAAGGGGGTAGACATGTTGGTCCTTTGTAGCTAAAGCTGTCTCTACTGCTAAACTGTACCAGAGTTAGTTAGGTAGAGACATGTGACCAATCGATTGCCTGTCTAGGTTGCGACTCTAGTCTGGGGGGTTCCACTTGGACATCAAGAAAAACAAGGAGCTGTAGGACCTCTTCTGCCAGATGACATGGCATATTAGCTGCAGAAGTCCTGGATGTCACCTGAAACTAGACTTTTGCCATTCCCCAATCTCTCTCACACACAGTACATGTGCATCTGGAAACAGAGCTTCCTTACTCTGCACCCAGTGATGCTCCACTAATTGGAATCTCATTTCACACATGTGAAGAAGAAAAGAAAACTCATCTTTTGCTTCTAGAGATCAATCATGGCAAACAGCAAGAGGCAATCAGCTCTATTTTTTTGGTGTAATGCCATTCCATTTACATCTGTTAGGAGAAAAATTACTGTAATCATAGATAACCCATACTGCTTCCAGAGA
Organism: Gallinula chloropus; assembly: GCF_964237585.1. Taxonomy (NCBI): domain Eukaryota; kingdom Metazoa; phylum Chordata; class Aves; order Gruiformes; family Rallidae; genus Gallinula; species Gallinula chloropus. The sequence continues at coordinate 49,459,957 of NC_140085.1, read as the reverse complement.
CTGGCATGTCTCAGTTATTAACAGTGGCCAAGTAGAGGACACAGGGTTTGATAATAGCCACATAACTCCATGTCATCAGGTGCAAGATTGTTCAGAGGAACATGAAAACCCAATGTGGTATCATGATTGCCTTCAATAAAATCATTGTTGAGATCTTTTTTCCAGAGGATTTCTCCCTTAATGGCAAAGGAAAAAAAAAAAGAAAAAAGAAAAAAGATGAGAGTGGTGAAATGTATGCCTTTTATATTGTGAAGAGATTTGGTCTTTATTAATTCAGGTGAATAAAGTAATTAATAATGAATGACTGTTCACAGGAGGGATATACAAGATGACATACAAGAGGAATGCTTAGCGATTGTATTTGAATTTCATGGATTTCACTAAGATGCAGTGAAATTGAAAAATTCACCAGACTGAATTCAGGACAGAGAAGAGGAAAGGTATTCTTGTTTCCTTGCAATGGACACTAAGCCTCAGCATAATTTAAATGTTTATTTTGAAAAGATTAGAAGTTAGAATTATAGTAAGAAAATAACTTTAGACAACTGCATTTCCATAATATCCTGCACTGGGATGAAAAGCCTAAATAAGAAAAATATTGCAAGTATGGTGTAACCAGTATAAATAATTTTCTGCCTTAGATTAATTTGGGCAGACAACTATCTCTTAACAACACCATAAAACACCATGTCATAAACCCATAGTCAAAGTTGCAGAAAAAGATACATGAATTTTCACTTCTGGAAGTATTTTTCTCTCATGAACTGAGCAAGCTTTTCTATTTATTTGCTAAAGGTAGAAAAAGTACAATCAGCTCAGGCTGAATGGAGATGAATTCTCAAGAATGTCCAAATCCGTCATGGTAACATTAGTCTTGAGAAGGGATATTTCTGTTGAAACTGTGCTTCTGAGCCAACAGAAGTAAAAGTTCATTGGTTTATGTTAATGGATAAGGTTTGGGTCTGCGAATCAGGGATGAATGAGGCTTGAGGTTGTTCCACCACCATTTCTCTCCTTCATGCAAGCTTGCTGAATGCCTTGTCATTAACAGCAAGTGTAATACAGTGTTTAGTTTTCAGGACCTGAATGTCTGCTGAGTGTCACAGAACCTTCTTTTTCACCTGGTCTTAACATTTGCAGCAACATCTTTTTAAAAACTTTTAGCCTCATATACTTTTCCTAAACATGGAGAGCTGTTTCCTTTTTGAGTACTGACAGCCCAACTTACTCTCTTATTAAAAAGGTTCTGAATAATGTCATCATTTCAATGCAATTGTCAGATATTTTGATATACAAAATTCTTGTTTCAGATTGTATTAACATATTTAATTAATTGTGACATATGTTATGTGTTATGAATGTATCCACAAACATTTAAAATCATAAAATAATATAAAGCATAAAACATTATCACTTTCACAACTCAAAAAATCTGCATGGCGTATGTCACTGTTTCTAGCTTAGGGAAATTTGGAGGGAATTTTCCCAAATTTCAGTTAAAATGTAATCTAAAATACTAGCATGAGCTGTAGTGAATGGGGGAATGGAGGCATGTAGTGAATATAGGGAATGGATTTGACTTAAAGGAGATTGATCGATTTTGTGTGTGATTACAAGAAGTCAAGCATTTCTAATATGAAACCACTGCTACACACTCACACACACACACACACACACACACGTACACAAGTGACAGTTGTCTTTCACACAATAAAATGTTGAGCTAAAATGCTCTTTATCCCTTTATACATCATGTCAGTGACATTTTCCATCATAAAGTTTTCTCTCTTAAAGCACCTATGGATTGTCATTTGCAGGAAAATGAAAAAAAAATGTACAGATGTTTTAACTGGAAACCAAATCCTCATCACACTTTTTTTCTTTTTTTTTTTTTTTTTCCCTTTTTCAGTAACAGCTCAGTTCATCCATTTATCTGTGAATAGCCAGGTGGGACAGATATGTCAGTCTCAGGTCATCTCTAATAGAAAATGGTTGAATATTCACTTGGCTAGATGATGTAGGTATATTATTTTGATAGAAGAGCAGTTATTTAATGTCACGAGTGATGAATGGCACAAGAACAGTTAGAAGGGAAATAATGGTGATAATTTGTCAAAGACGCTAAGAGATAGAGTGGTAGGGCAGGTGAGGTAGAATGATACACTATGTAGTTAGAATAATATGATATAGTGCTGGAGGGTTGGAGAATATCTTAGTAGAATCAAAAAAAAAAGAAAAAAGAAATGGGCAAACACTATTGTGAGCTAGAGGACTCAAAAAATATTTGGGAAAAAAAAAAAGAGTGCTTGGAATAGTTTTGCTACTGTACAAATAAAGCCTAAGAAAAAATACAACAGGAATTATGGAAATAGAGGGGAAAATAAGATACACAAATAAAAAAGATGGATGTGAGAAAAGCAGAGTCAGGGCTATTCTTAATGTCAATGGAAGGAATAAATACAATAAGAAGTGATTTTATGTATCATTCTGCTGGATTAAATCTTTCTGAGTTCCTCAATTTACATGTCTCAGTGCAGTCAGTGGGTAGGCAAAACAAAAATAGACAAGAACAGCAAGGTGCGTTTCTGGAAAGTTTTGAGCCATTTTGATTATTCCTAGCTTTTAAAAGTCCTCTGTAAAGACATTAATGACTAATCAAGATATCAGAGGGTTTAAAATATAATAGGTATTTGGAAATTAGGTTTTTTATTAGAAAAAAGAGTAAATACAGCTGAAAACTTGGATTATATGATTTTTTCAATACAACATGCTGAAATTGAAAAGATTGAACAGAGGAATGAGTCACACATAAAACATTAGTTATATGGCAACAAGAGATGAAAAGACAAGTAAGAATTTTGAGCAGCTGGTAAGGTTGCTAAAAGTCTCATCGTTGTTACAGGATACATCCCTGTGAAATTTAAAATCTACAGGATATAAAAGGAACGACAAAGACTTATGTTTCTGACTGCTATGAATAACCAGTTATGTGCAAATGAGAGGAAGTGTTTCTGAAAGGCAGATTTGTCCTTTGAAAGGACAGTTCAGTTCAGTTTGTTCAGTTCATTCAGCTTTTCATCAAACAAAATAATTTCAATAATAAATAAAACCCAGAACAACTCAGTTTCCCCCAGGCAGTGCAGCCTTCTTTCCTAGACCGGCTATGTGGACTGTTGTAAGAAGAAGGTACAGTAACATCTCTACTGCCTCACAATTTTCTCATCTGTTAGGTGATTATGTCCTTTATTGCTAAGGAAGCTATCCCTATGCTTTCTGAAAAACACAGACTGTGCACACAGTTGCCCAAGCGCAATACCCAATTTAAGTGCCTGGCTTTTCCTTGCCTTCATAGTTCACGCACTGGGATAAAGCAGGGATTATTCCACTGCAGTAAATACAGTTTCACCACTGCAAAATCAATAAGACAGAAGAGTCAGGTTTTCCTTTCTTTGCTTCAGTAACTGTTTTCCATTGTGGTTTTTTGGGGTTTAGTTGGGGGTTTTCTTGGGTTTGGTTTTTTTTTTGGTCTGAGTTCATGCTGATAACTAGAAATCTTTCTTTTTTGGGTAAGGGGCAGGGGATGAATAAGGAGAAGGAGAATGAATTGAAAGTGTTAATAACGATGACATATATTATGCCAATATACCTTGCTTCAGACCAGAGAGATAAGCCAGGAGGTGATCTGTCTCAAAAAATCTAATTTATTTTTGCCCTCTGTTGAAAGGTAGACATTTCTTGTGGGATCAGGGAAAAAAAAAATGCAATGGAATTTCAGTGCATGTGGAATACAGATTCTTAAATCTGTTCCTCCATATCATTATTTCTTGCTTGTATTATTTAAGCCTTTTTCTTTAGATACCTAAGTTGTCAACAGGTGTAATCAAGTGTAGGGAGTCATGTTGAGAGGCAGCCTTGCTGTGACAGAGCAGAGGCTTCCTACTGAAGAACCTGCACATGCAAAGCTCTGCAAACAGCAAAATTTACTTGGCACCTATGCCCTAGCAAAGCTGACATACCACCTTGTGCGTGGGCACAGTGCCATTCTGACAGATGGGGACAACTGCAAGCAGCCAAGAGACCATGTCTGGGCATCAAATATGTTTGTGGAGGGCAGGATTCCCAGCTAGAAATGTCAAAACAGCTGTTTGTCCTGAGTTTTGTGTGCCTACAGGTTAGGTGGTATATGCCTTTTCTAATTCATCACTGAACTTGATCAATTTTTTAAGAGTTTCCGCTATAGCAGCCATTCGTCGTGCTTCCAGATAGTATTCTGTGCAAAGAAGCAAAATCAGTTTCTTCTCCTTTCAGACTGCTCATGACAAGACTGAAAATAGTGTCACAATAAGATGAAAGAGCTTTTCCTAAGGAAGAACTCCATTCTGTGCCTTCTGCAGTTACCTAACTTATTTTGCTAAATATCTTATAATATTTGCTATTTGCACATCCTAAAACCAGCATCTTTAAGCTCTAATGTTCAAACCCATTAAGAACTGAAGGTGTTTTTTTAAAACTGTTTGCCACTGTTCATAAGATATCACAGCAAAAAGCAAGCAGGGCTGAAAAACAGGAAAAATGGCAGATCTTTAAAATTATACTGCCTCAACTTTTCTCTAAATGTAACAATACCTACAACTTCCATTTTCATAAGAACAAAATACATTATTTCCCTCTAGATAGAGGAGTTGCAATGAATTATTACTTTTTAAATAAATCTACTGTTTCATCACTTCTTAACCTTCTCTTTCAGAACTGATTTCAGACATGACTGTACTATGACTACAACTAATGCAATTTTTGTAATTCCTTTTTGTAACACCTCAGTCTCTATGACTCTAGTGAATAGCTTCATAATGACAGTGAAGTGATTCTTTTTTGTTTAAGGCTGAAAAGATTGCCTTTCCATAGGCATTATTATAATAGCTACTTTTTGTAATTATTATAGCTCCAAGTGCAGTGAAAACTATTACTTTACAAGGATTTTAAAATGTCTGCTATATCTACTGCCCCAGTTTACAGTCTTTAAGTAATATCAAGCTAACTACTGGATGCCTTTATTTTTAAAAGTAAAATAAAAAATAAGAAAATAAAGTTGTGCTTCAACTTTATTGTTTCATTATAAAACCTTGTAGAAATATTGACCCTACATAAAAGGTGCAATTTTAGAACACAGAGGACATTCTGCATTGTAATTTATGGAATGAGGTTGAGACTTTCCTACCCGAGCTTCTAAAAATGTGTACTCCAGCAAATGACCTGCCTTCGTATTCTGTCAGGTGACACATGTTCACTCTGTAAAATCTTTCAGAAGGACTATGTTGACCTTGAGCAGCAATAGAGAACTGTATTTCTTAACGGGGATACAAACTGTGCTGACAACTCCGTCTACTGCTTGCATAAGTGCTATATAGATTACCAAGGGGACGAATGTTTAGACCAGGGGACGAATGCATAGGAAACGTTACAGTTTCTGAATGAAGAATGTTGAAGATGACAGACAGTAAGAGATCATGAAATTCAGATCTGTGTGACTTAATCTGCTGCAAATACACCTCTATGACAACACGCCTCAGGAGACCCAGGCACCAGACTCTTTGAAACGAAGGTTGAGTAAGCAACCTCACATTCTTATTCAGAAAATAAAAGCTTAGTAGAGGGGAAAAAAATCAAGTTCATCCAAATCATAAAAGCTATATGGGGATTAGAAATCACTTTGTTTTCTCTGTCTCCTCACTTCAATGGAAAGCTTTGACTTCTCCTGTCAATACATGCTGCCAAAAATGTTCACAGCCACTGACACATATCATGAATGTATGGTTGATTGTTAACCCTTTTGATAATTTTGGCACATTATTTTACTGGATTTTTAGTAACTGTTTTATATTTTAAAAGTATATCATGCTTCCAGTTTGGTTGTAACTTTTTTCCCTACCCTGGCTGACATCTTCCATTCCCCCTCCTGACAGCATGACATTTCTCCACTGTACATTACAGAACTCTTAATCTCACTACTTCAACTATAGCTACCTGGGATAAATTCAGTTACACCAGTATAAATCAACTGAGGCTGGATAGATGTGTGTCTGTCTGTCACTCCCAGGAGTAATGCTACCATTTAGGTGGCATCTTCTAGTTAACATCTCACTAACTCCTGAGACATGGGGCCTCATCAAAAGGACATTACTGTCCTCCCAACTTTCACTCTAAAATTAAACACTTAAACCAAGAGAGGGTGAACAGAATTAATTACAATGATTTATTGTGAGAAAATATCTGGAGATGCAAGTATGCCAATAAAGCTACGTAAAAAGCCACAAGTTTGTATTAATCAGAATGGTTAAAACAGGAAAGAAAAAATAACAAACAAAATCAGTGACTAACAGGAAGCTAAAAAATCAGCCTTGCAAATGTGGTTACACAAGGAAAGGTTTGTAGGTAGGAGAATGATGAGTAAATGCAATAAAGTACTAGGTTGCAATTTTCATTGACCTTTTCATTGCCTTGACCTGAAAGCATAGGTCTTGGGACTGGCCTGGGATCACCTTGTTTGGAGCTGGGCTGAACTGGTTTTCAGTTGCCTACCCTGCCTGAGCTTGAGCTCTGCCAGTGGGAATGGTCTTGCAAACCCAGGGTGTCACTGCCCAGCAAACAAGGGACACTGTGGAGAGACTGAGCCTGGGGAGGCTGTGGGACACTCAGCTGGGAGCAGCCAGAGGACAGGAGCATGGGGCAAGGGAACATATGAAAATACATGCAAACAGGTCCCATGACTAAAGAGGAAGACCATTCTGCCATTAATGGCACCCTTTTTTAGTAAAGACCTCCAGACACTGACAGCTCATTAAAAACTCAACATCACCTGCAATTCTTCTCAAGAAAAGCTTGACCTAAAGCCTTAAGACCTGAAAGGACATTGAAAGGTAACAGCACCAGGGAAAAAGGCAGATAATAGGAAATTTTTAGATGTTGCAGTATGGATTTTTTTTTTCTGGAATATTTATAAACTGGTGAGGTTTTTTCTGTGTTAGAGAATTTGGACTATTAAAATGTTAAAACATTCTTCAGACTAATAATAAATCCTTAGCTTCATAGATACAGTGAATTCTTCCTTGTGCAATACCAGGACTTGGAGTGTAACAAGACTACACAGACAGATGAAAGAGACCAACTGCCTTGAAATTTATGTCTACTAATATGTTCTCCTGGATTGAAGATGGAAGAGAAGCAGGATAAGCTCATTGTTATTGGAAGTTATAGAATGAGTAAAAGAAATAATACTGTATACGCTTGTCAGTCACTGTAAGGGAAAAACATGGATGTCTGCTTACTAATTAACTAATATATATATATATGTACATGTATAAGAACAGTTTTCCACTACCACAATAGGAGAAATTCTTAGAAGGACAGAAAGTATCAAATATTTTTTGTGATGCGTTGATGAGATTTTTTTAATATCAAATAACATAGTATGTAAGTCTCAAAGAAATTGTAAAGTGCTCTAAATGCTCTTATAACAGCAATATGTTCAAAATTCAGAGTGGATTATGTATAATAGTTAGGAATGAAATATAAGTACTAGTGTATTAGTATACTCAGAGTATATACAAACAGAGAACAAAGTTCTAGCCTTGGATTGGGTTTTTTTTTTTCATATATATTTAGATAGATAGCATTATCAGAAAAATGGCCACATAGTATTTACTGCCACTGCCAGAAAAGAATGTCACTGCTTGGCAGAAGAATGTCTGTAATATTAAATAAAAGGATGAGATATGGTGGTTATGGTATGCCATATCATGATGTTCACATGTAACACAAGTGAAATGGAACAAAATCCAAGGTTTATAAATGCCATGCAGATGACAGAACAATGATCCAAGACCAGCAGAATTACTGCTTCAGGTCACATACACAATTGTTTATTATTCTTTTTATTTAATAGACAAACATAAATAATTGCTCTTCTCTCATGTTAATACCATTCACTGGCTTCTAATTTTGCTGCTTTTGAGTAGGAAAAAGACATGGGACATGTGCCTTTGAAGAGTCTCTACAGAAAACTCTCTGGATTGCTCTGTCCTGGTCCTTGCATATAAGAGTGCATTAGCAGTCAGAAGTATGACTCACTGGATCCTGGGTCTGTTAGATTTAACTTGGTGTGCTTGAACACCAAAGTCTGCCTTCTATTAAGAGTATAGTTAATTTTTGTCATGGAGTAACAATCTCAAGAAGTTATGGAAAGCTCAGTTCCTTGTTTACCATTCTCTCTCTCCCATCTCTTTGGCCAAGGTTCAGCAAGGAAGAAAATAAAAGATTTTCTACCAGGTATAACTCCTTCAGTAACTGAAATGGTAAAGAAAGTCTATTAGATTAATCTGGCCAGTAATTCACTAAGAAATTCACCAGCAAACAGGAAATAAAGGAGAACAAAGAAGACCTGCTTCCCAGTCTTTCTGCAATTTATATCCAATATACAATTTATGAACATGCGTCCCCATTCTCTTCTTTGTTTGTTTACACTTTATGCGGGTCAGAGGAGAAAGAACGTATGCTCAGGCTTTGTATTCAGGTCCTTAGGTGAGGTAAGTGGAAAAAAGTCTTGTCCCTGACCAGAACAGTTGATGAAATTCACTTGTGAGCTAAATACTAAACTGTTAAGCTATAGAATATACTAAGCATGTACATATTCAGGCCTTTGCATACATAGGAATCTATAATAGTGGAAAGTGACGTGTCTGGAGAATTTCAGCTCTGCCACAGCTCAGACCTATAAGAAAATCTCAGGCAGAGAAGAGATACCGGCTGACACAGATAGGCAGTTTATTTTTCAGTGATCCCAGCTCTTTGCTCTAGAAGCAAAAATTATTTTCAGATGACCTGGACTTTGTTCAGACATTTTTTACAAGGTTAAGAATCTTTTTTTTTTTTTTAATAATTTAAACAAAGGTATCCTGAAAGGTGCCAAGGCTTTCAGTTAAATGTGGCCTTTGCAGAGTTGCGATGGGAACCTTGCACCAAAGTACATTTGTCGTACAAACACAAGGCCCTGCATGCTTCAAAGGGGTTCAAGGGAGTCCAGGTAAGAGCTATGTGAAAAAAGTAGATCTTCCATCTGACCCTTAAAGGAGATAGTGAGCGAAAATTTCCTAGAACCAAAAAGCAGCAAGGTCATAGAATCATAGAACAGTTTAAGTTGGAAGGGACCTTAAAATTCACATAATCTAACCAACCTGTGACAAGCAGGGACATCTTTATCTAGATCAGGTTGCTCAAGAAGTCTATCCAATATGACCTTGAATTTTTCCAGTGATGGAGCACCTACAACCATTCCAGGCAACCTGTTCCAGTATTTTACTGCCATCCTCATAAAAAATTTCTTCTTTATTTCTAGTCTGAATTTACCATGCTTAGTTTAAAGTATTACCCCTTGTCTTATCGTAACAGGCCCTCCTAAAAACTGTCACTCTCTTTTGTATAAGCCCCTTTAAGAACTAAGTGCATTTTTTTACTCAGAAAGCATGGATTCTTTTACATGTATCATCACTGAGGTTCTTTTAAATGTTGCTTTGTGTGGATTATTCTGTGAAAGTGTTGAAAAAATTTTTGTAGGCAAAAATCTTTTTACCGAAATCAAAAAGTCTTAGTTAAATAAATAAATAAATAAATAAATGCTTTGCTTACAATAGAAGTCCTTACATTTGTTGACCACAGATTTTATTTTTAATTAATTTATACAATGCTTTTAATTAGAATGGCCCAAAAAAAGAAATATGGAATACATCCAATTCAAACCTCAAAAATACAGCACTTATACCATTACCAAATTATCTCTTTTTATTTTCTGTGAAAATGAGGCAAATTCAGACTTCACGAAAGAGCAAAAGGAAAGTTTCTAATTAGACAGACATACATATACACTTTTAGAGCTGAGAAATATCAAAACATTTGCAATTTATTTTTAGAACAGGCTTTTCACTATAGTCCATATTCTTATATAAAGATGATGAAGGAAGCGATGAGTTGCATTTATAACACAAGAATATCTTTCATTGATGAACAGTGGTGTAAGACTGAGAAATGACAGAAGTTCTAATCAACACTAGAGACACGGAGAGGAAAAAAATCCACCATCTTTAAAAAGACATCAAAGTCCATTTTTCCACATTCTGAAACAGTTGCTGAATTTTTGGCCTGTTGCATTATAAAATGGATGGTCCTGCTGGAAAAAGCAGAAATCCTGAGATTTATTTACCAGTTTTGAGAGGACTCCTGTGTGTACTCATGGACAAGGTAACCAATTAATCAGTGCACTGCTTTCCCTATGTATTAATTAAGGATAACAATCCTTTCTTTTTTCTTCCTTACCTACACAAGGACCTGGAAGAGCTGACTCAGATCAGAGAGAAATGCCACTAAGCTGTAAGAGACTTGTACTTGTCTCAGGAGATACAGAACCTCTCTCTACGTTTTCTTATCACATGTACCAGTATCTCATATGAGGAGTCTCCAGTCTCAGATGGGGCATGGATGTGCTGCAGAAATACAAAGATTAAATGCTCTATTTCCTGCTTCAGTAGTTCACAGCTTTCACACACAGCAAACAAAAAGTCATTGTTCATGCTAAGCATTAAAGGTAACTCTGAAAAGTTTATACAAGTGGCCAAGGACACTTCTTTTTAGCCATACATTCATAACAAATCTGTTTCACTATTACCTAATATTTTACCATCATTTTAAAGCAAACCTCTCTATCGCACCACCCAGCTGCATTGGTTGACCAGCAGAAGGCACAAACACTGCCCTGAAACTGTGCCAGTTACTTCACTGTGAACCCTTTTGAAACACAGTGACATTGGAGTGTCTGAAGGGTAACAGGAGCAGCTCCATTTACCTCCTTTGCTTGGGATGTAAGAGGAGGCTCAAGGAGAATCTCCAGCCCTTATTGGATGCTGAGGGAACATTAGTGACAATGGATGAGGACAAGGCTGAGGTCATTAATTCCTTCTTTACCTCAGTTTTTAACAGTGAAGATGGATATTCCCTGAGTACTCATCCTCAGGAACTGGCTGACAGGGAGGGGAAGAATAACAAAATTCCCATGGTTCAGGTGAAATGATTAGCGACTTACTTGGCCAGTTAGATACCCACAAGTCAATGGGGCCAGATGGGATTCACCCAAGGGTGCTGAGAGAGCTGGCAGATGTGCTTGCCAAACCCCTTTCCATCATCTATCAGCAATCCTGTCAGACTGGGGAAGTTCCACTCAACTGGAGGCTGGCAGATGTGACACCCATATATAAGAAGGGCTGGAAGGAGGATCTGGGCAACAACAGGCCTGTCAGCCTGACCTCAGTCCCAGTAAGATCATGGAGAGGGTCATCTCGGGAGCTGTCATGCAGCACATGCATGATGGCCAGGGCATCAGGCCTAGTCAACATGGGTTTACAAAAGGTAGATCCTGTCAAACTAACCTGATCACCTTCTATGATAAGGTGACCTGCTTAATGGACAAGGGGAAGGCTGTGGATGTGGTCTACCTGGACTTCAGTAAAGCCTTTGACACGGTTTCTCACAGCATTCTGACTGAGAAGCTGGGTTAAAAACTGGCTGATATACAGACCCAAAGGGTGGTGGTGAATGCAAGAAAATCCAGCTGGAGGCCGGTCACGAGTGGCATCCCTCAGGGCTCAGTCCTGGGTCCAGTCTTGTTCAACTTCTTTATCAATGTCCTTAATGAAGAGATTGGATGCTCCCTCAGTAAGTTTGCAGATTACACTAAACTAGGAGGAAGTGTTGATCTGTCTGAGGGTAGGGAGGATCTTCAGAGGGATCTGAACAGACTGGACCTATGGGCTGAGACCAACGGGATGAAGTTTAACAAGGCCAAGTGTAGAGTGCTGCACATGGGACATAACAACCCCATGCAGCGCTACAGGCTTGGGGGAGACTGGCTGGAGAGCTATCAAGCAGAGAAATACTTGAGGGTGTTGGTTGACTGCTGAATGAATATAAGCCAGCAGTGTGCCCAGGCGACCAGGAAGGTCAATGGCATTCTGGCTTGTATCAAAAACAAGTGGTCAGTAGTGGCCAGTAGGTCTAGGGAAGTAATTGTGCCCCTGTACTTGGCACTGGTGAGGCCACACCTCGAGTACTGTGTGCAGTTTTGGGCTCCCCACTATAAAAAGGACATTTAGGTCCTCGAGCAAGTGCAGAGAAGGGCAACCAGGCTGGTGAAGGGGCTGGAGGGCAAATCCTATGAGGAGCGATTGAGGGAGCTGGAGCAGTTTAGCTTGGAGAAGAGGAGGCTGAGGGGACACCTTATCACTGCCTACAACTACCTGAAGGGAGGTTGTAGAGAGGTGGGCGATGGTCTCTTCAGCCAGGGGACAGGAGATAGGACAAGGGGAAATGGCATGAATCTGTGCCAGGGCAGGTTTAGATTGGACATTAGAAAAAAAATTTATACTGAAAGAGTTGTCAGGGCCTGGAACAGGCTGCCCAGAGATGTGGTTGAGTCACCTTCCCTGGATGTGTTCAAAAAAAGGGTAGATGAGGTACTTCGGGATATGGTTTAACATAGTATGGGAATGGTTGGACTTGATGATCTTCAAAGGTCTCTTCCAACCTTGTGATTCTGTGATTCTGTAATGTTTGTGAGCTGTAAAAGCACAGCATCACCCAGAGAGGCCAGAAAAAAAAAAAAAGTATGTATTTTATTAAGAAAAATCTTTTTTTCATAGGTCTTCCATGTTTTATAGACAATCATTTACTTAGAAATAGTATTTGCGGTGAATTTTTACAGCCCAGCTTAGGCTGGGGATAAATGGTTAAGAGCTATTTTCCATAAATTAACGAGAGAAAACCCATAAAATTTGTCATCAGGCTTCAGAAGTGTGCTATTTTCAAGCAGTACAAATTGTGACTGGCTCAGCACCATATGGTATTTAATTTTCTCTAATGTATGCATGTGCACAAATTGCATTTAGGTAACTGGAATGCTGTCAGTCGGAAGATAATTCTACATTCACTCTAACAGGTAGAAAAAAATATTCTCTGATAATACCCAAATCATGTCAAAGGATGGACTTGTATTCATGCACCATTCAAGTAAACATGAAGAAATTTTAAGAGCTAGTTTCTTGGCTAGATCTGAAATTTTGTTTCTAAACCATGGCTTGATTCAGAAAAGAAATCCTCAAAATAAATATGTGTGGTTTTCAACTGTCTTCCTGGATTTCTATTATATATAGATTTCATGGAAACCTGATAAGTTGCTCACATTAAGAATAATGTCTGTATTGTTCCCTGCCATAGTAACATGACACAATGTGGTACAAATTAATGAGAAATCTGAGAACTTTTTCTGCCTTAGGTACAACTATTCTGTAAATATCTGTGCTGTATTTCTTTGTTCTTTAAAGGTTTTAGGAAGTAAAACTGTAGCCAGATCTTAAGCAGGGGCTATGCAGACTGCTCCACTGCCCTCCGTACAATTATACCCTCATGCACGATTTGAGGGTCAGCTTGACACCATTTAAGTGTGAATATATGAACCATGTGATTTCTATCTATTTTAAAACCACCTTTAATTTACTTTATTACTTAATGTTTGGAGCCTAGCTAGTTAAAAACACAATCTGAATCGTGTTTTAGAATGAACATAGTTTGCTTTCAGTGAAGTTATAGTAGCCTAGATATTCAGAGGTCAATACTGTGATAAAATTACTTTATTTACCTGAGAGGAAGGATCATGGATGAAGTGGCATAATGTCAGTTGAACCCGTGATGGCCTCTTTCACCAGCATAAATCTCGATCACCCAATCATAAAATAGATGTCAGGAATAGAATGAGGAAAAAACCCTAAACAAGAACTAGAACAAGAACAACAAAAATCAGATGTGGACATTTGATGTGTAACATAGTGATATAATGGAGACCACAAAAGTAGTAGGAAAATAAAATCTTATCAGATGGCTCATGAAGAGATACTCTACTTTCTACTTAGGATAGGGCCCATTGCAGCTGTCACACACACGCACACAGGCGCGTGCACACACCCCCCAAAACTTAAGACAGAAAAGAATAAATTGACACTCATCAGCAAATGCCACTAATACATCTTGGAAGGAATAGAAACTTGGAAGTTGGTTATGGCACTTGTATTAGAAGTTGCAAGTCAGTGACAAATGATCAAAATCAGAATAATGTTCTCAGCTCTGACAGTTATCCAACAACAGTCACCCTCCTTTCAACCTCTGAAAGGGATATGGTCTAGAAATAGAATGAAATTCTATCCAAACTTGGGGTGATCAGCAATGATTTAGCAGTTGACCTTGAACCTTCCATTTAGATAAGCCATTTTATAAACACGATTTGTAGGAGCTAGACTTTCTTTGTATCTATGAACACTTAGATATCAATGCAGAGATTTAGAAAAACTATTTTTATTGAAATATAAAATGCTATACTAATAACATATATTCAGAATAGAAATTAGCATTATGCTGTTGAATATTATTACCCTGCTACTGCATATAAAATCAAAGGCAACAAAGCCCTAAGCCGAGACAGGGTATTTAAGTAGGCTGATGTCTCTGAGATGATGACAGACAGTCCATAAACATATTGCGTCTAACCTGATATGTGGGGAAAGGATAGCAAACACACAATAGTAAAAAATTCCTGCCTTCTCAGCAGTAGGTAGCACTGATCCAAGGTCAGTAAGTCTTAAAGGTCTGAAAATGAATGATAGACTGTGTAGGTCACACAGCAACTTCTCAATAACTTTATTATGTTGCTGATAGATGTCTATAGAGAAAACGTTGGAAAACACTATCATCCCAGCTGCTCCTCTGCAAACTGTGAGGAAGGATGTATACATGGAGCTCTTATTCTCTTTCAAGGCAAAGTCACTCCTGCTAGCTCATGCCATCTGCAATGGCAGTGTCAACTAATGTGGCAGATTTTGCACTAAAACTAATGAGGGATACACACATGATATCTTTCATAAACCCTGCTGTGGGCAGTCATGTCCAGCTGAAAGCTAATGGCAAGTAACCAAGGAGGAAGAGATAAAAGGTGGAGGACTCAGCATAACAGTTTCAAAAGTGGATATACAGATAAATCTTTACAGACAAAAATTGTAGCTATGTGTATTTGATGGTCAAGAGAAATAATGAAAGTGATATCAGTTTTCCTGCTAAGAAATTCTTAGTAAGTTAGATTGGAACACTGCAGATTGATTAAACTGACAACAATGCAATATAGCCTAAAGAACAGACATTAAAAAGGTTTTGAGGTACATGCAAACATAAAACAAAGTGCATGCAAGAATCACTTTATCCTTTTTGTTTGTTTATGTGAATTTATCACAGAATCACAAGGTTGGAAAAGATCTTTGAAAATCATCAAGTCCAACCATTCCCATCCTAAGCTAAACCATAACCTTAAGTACCTCATCTACCCTTTTTTTGAACACATCCAGGGAAGGTGACTCAACCACACCTCTGGGCAGCCTGTTCCAGGCCCTGACAACTCTTTCAGAATTTTTTTTTTTTTCTAATGTCCAATCTAAACCTGCCCTTGCACAGCTTCATGACATTTCCCCTTGTCCTATCTTACTTAACTTACCGTAAGTTTCATAATATGTGCTCTAGTTGGAATCTCCTGGAATCATCTTATTACTTGGAACCTCAGCATTTGCTAAAAATAAGTAGATGTCATATGATTATGAAGAAAAGTCAAGACCAAAAAAACCAAACCAAACCAAACCATTAAGAACACATTAAGAACTTACAGATGTTAAACTCTTCTAATTATTGTAATAGTTAGGCAGACAAAAAAAAATATTTCTGAAGTCAGCTAGTAAACAAATTAAGCTCTTTTCATACACTTTTGGGAACAAAGGGTGAAATAGGGATTCTGTACTGATGTATACAGCACACTGAAATATAAAGGATCACTCAGGACAAAATAATTTTACAGAAGCTGAATGTATTATTAGAACTGATGTTCACTCTAAAAGGAACAGAGAAGGCTCCTATCTGGATCCCTTGACAGATTTGGGGATGGAAGGACACAAGCGAAGCTATACCTGAAGTTGAAGTAAAATAGTTATATACAAAGACACAGAATGATTGTCAGCAACTCACTAGAACTAGGTGGTATTCACCTCAGAGTTCAAAGGTACTCAATGGTAAAATAAATACTAAAAGTAACGTCAACTCTCACTTGAAGGCTAGATGGTAGCAGTCATGATATCAAACTTAATAAACAAATGCCTCCCTCCCCAACCAAAAAAAAACACAAAAAATCTTCCATACCAAATAAATCAGTAAAGAGCATAGGAAAGCATAAGTTACTGAATGAGTCTCTAAATATTTTGTAAAAATGAAATCCAGAGACCTCCGTGAAAAGATGTTCTGTCTCAGAAATATACTGATACTTTTTGTCAAAAAGTCAATGACAGAGATAGCAGTAATTAATACAGCCAGTCTGGATTTTGAGAAATGGAAAGCAAGAGTGAAATGTTAATTCTTGTGGCAGATCAGTAGTGGAATTCTGTGCTATTCAACATATTCATAAATAGTCCAGTAAGGACACTGAAGAAGTGCCTGTATTTCTGATGATGCAAAGTAATTCAAGATACTACAGATGATGACAGATTGTGAAGGATCTTACAACTGAGTAACTGGATATGAAAATGGCAGATGAAATTTAGTGCAGGTAGGTGTAAACTGATACACACATGGAAAAGCAGTCCTAGGTTCACACACACAATAAGAGACTTTCAGCTGACCAATACTATTGAGAAGCAAAACTTTGGGGTTACTGTAAGCTATTCTATGAAAACTATCCAGCTAAGTGGTGGATAACGTTAAAGAAAAAAAAATAAAATCAATTACATATGCAATGTTCTTGTTATAGCAAATGTTCTCTGATAGGAAAGGAAGTAGTTCCTCACCCAGCAAGTGAATATTCATTTGTGAATGCAAAGTATTTCTCTGACCTGAAAAGATGACCAATGTCTTCGAAGCAGCATTCATCAGGAGCCACAAAGAAAAACCGCAAGAGACTCAGGAATCCTCCCCAGTTAAGAACAGTTGGAGTGTTTTAGGAACTTCCAGATTCTTTACTATGAGGATGATGAAACCTGATCTAGTTAAAGATGTCGCTGCTTACTGCAGGTTGGACCAGACGACCTTTAAAGGTCCCTCCCAACCTAACACACTCTGTAATTCTATGATTCTGTGATTCTATTACTCTAGAAGTTTGTCTTCCTCTTATTCTTCCAGAGGTGTCCACTTCCTGAAGACTTAGCTATCTTCAGTGGAACGTTGGTCTGAAACAGCATCCTACTCTTATATTCATATGTTAATTTTGGTTTTCTAACCCATTTAAAGACAATTGGAAGTGCAGGGCTGTACAACAAAATCATGTGGCACGCTATACAATTGCTATTTAGGAAAGCAATCCCCCACATGATTTCTCTACTGGTGACTTGCTACGTTCAGAAGACCTGTTTCTGTTTTAGTTAGTAGCATGCAAAAGAAAAAATTTTGGAAATTCCTGAAACATTAACTTGTATTAAAAATACATGCAACAGAAGATCTGAGAACTTAAAGGGAGGATAGGATGTTTTAAAAAGTCTCTTAGCAATAGAGGACAAGACCTCTTTTCTTTAGCATACACCTAGCTCAAGACTCAAATAAGAAATAAAAGCATTCAGAGACTGCAGCAGACAGAAATAAGTCTTGAATTACTGACCCTTTGTTTTAAATTATCACGGATCATTTTTAAAGAAATTGTCTTAAATAAATCCCCCAAAAAATCATCCCTTCCAGTAAAAATGACATCACATCAACAAGAACAGTGATTTACTGGAAATAAACAGTAAGACTCTCTTCAGAGAGGCCACTGTGCAGAAGACTAAACTAAAGATAATACTTTTCTCCAGCACATATAGCAAAATGTATATAGTCAGCATTTTACACTCTAAAATATGTTGGAGACCAAAGGGTAATGTCAGAAAGAAATATCAGAAAAAATGAGATATAGATCAGTGTCAAAACAACAATAGAAGCACTGCTTTTGTTAAATAATTTGATACTTTTTATACATTAAATTGTGTGTGAGTTTTCTTCCAATGTTGTTCTTTTTTTCTTTTTTTTGTGACTGCTGGGAAAAAGGAGAGAAATAAATAGAGTATAATGATATCCTAAACACCATCCTTAAAAGCAGATTCACAGACTCTTTGATTTTTCCAGATTTCAGAGATGGTTTCTTGGCTTTCATTTGCCTGTTGGTTTTCCCTTTAGAGGGTTTTAAACCTGTATAAATATGAGCAAAAAATAACTAAACCTATCTAGTATGTCGGTAGTTTTTTGTAGAATAGCTTCCCACTGGCAAAATATGTTCTTTAACAACAAGCTGTACTTATCAAAGTCACAAAGCCTCACATACTGTAGGGTTTATCACTAAAGACATACTCAGAGATCTTTAGAATATTATCCTGACAGTGAACAAGAGCATTCTAATAATATTCTATATAAAAGTTCACAAACTTTATACTGACCAAAGGCAACTTTAGACACAGGCCTCCTAAGCTTGAATTTAAGGAATAACTCAGAACTACAAAGTTACATCTCTTCAAATTCTTATTAAAATAATTTAATTACAAGAGAGATCTTGGACTAAGTATTCCTGATGAAGCTGTTATGCTTTGTGTCTAGCAGAGTGAGCTTTACTTTAAATTTTATATCTTTGGCCACAATCTGGCTTCCCAATATATAAAAAGGACAGCACAACATGTTGTCAGAAATGACCATAGCCCCACACAAAGCAAGGATTTGCTGTTTTATTTGAAACCCTGTCAGTATATGAAAGTCAAAAGAAAAATGAAGAGTACCCAGAAAACATTCTTATCTTTATCTCAGTGAACCCACTGAGGACTGGAAATAATAGAAACAGGGTTTCCACATCCATGTGAATGCCTTGGGGGAAGGTAACAGAGGAGAGCCCCTACAAGTAGCTCTTTTATTGCACACAGTGGGCAAGGAAGTCCTGGAAGTACTAACTCAGTTTATTAGAAACTTACTGAAAATATCCCACTTAGAATGGAATCCTAATACTTAGAAACTACTGTAATCCAAGAGTTGTGTTAGATCAAATTCACAACCTTTTCTTTTCTACACCTAGGACAAGAGCAGATAAAACATCCAACAAAGCTAAAGGAGGTGGAGGGAGTAACAATTTTGGAAATACCAAGAATAGCATGCTCATGTTAAATGCTTCTGCTGAAAACAGTCTCAGATTAAAATAGTGAAGGAATTCTAATTAGAGTTTGAAAAAAAAAAAAAAAAAAGGTGTTACAAAAACATCACTAAGTCAAGTACATGGGTTAACAGTTTCATCAAAATTAGGAAGAGAAATGGCAGATAAGAAATTTGGTAACAACAAGCATTCACAAGAGAATATCAGGTTTCTCTTGAAGTAGCATCATCTTATCTGCACACTAGTTGATACACAGCACCAACAAACTGATAAAAACATTTTTACTGAGAATAAGGATAGGACTTGGCAAACCAGATTACATAATCAATCATCTGAACTGAGCAATTTCAAATACTACAGAGTAGGTACACGATTATCCATTTACTTCTTGTAATAAACTGACATAATGAATGTTTTAATAAAAGAGAAAATAAAATTATGACAAGGACATGAGGATGATGCACCAAGCTCATTCTCAAAAGATCCCATCCATGAAAAAAAGCATTCAAGTACATGGGACACATATTCATCAAGCTATTTAAGAGCATATTGAAGCTGTAGCTGACATGAAAACCTTCCAGAAATGTGTAGAAAATCCTTGACAATTAGCTGTACTGCATGGGTGAAACAGCTTTAACTGGTCCTCCAAAATTATTGTTTCATGAGACCACAACTTTGCAATAGTCATGAATAAAGCAACAAAGTTTTTCAGCAAATAAAGACAGCACTCTGACATGTCCCAGTACTCACATTTAACGTTCCTAATAAGCCAGTCAGCACTCAAGCAAACAAGCTTAAATATGATTTAGGAGCCTGTCTCCAAGTGGAAGCTTTGATTCATATGTCTTTTGTGCTCTGACAGAGAGAAAACGATGCACAAACTGAGAAGACTCTACTAGTACTTGTGTTTGCCACAATGGTATTTCATAAATATGCATGTGTGTTAGATCACAAACGATGCAGATGATAATCTTAAAACATCTTGGAAGAACATTTAACTGCTATTTTAGATGTTTCATTTGCAGAAATAGCTTTGAAATCTCACATAATCCAGAAGATTTAATTGCAACTGAAATCACCCAGAGTAATACAGGAATCAAATAATTATATTTCTTCAGAAAGAGTAAGCTATGTCATGAAGTTAATCCATTTTTTTATTTTGAATAAAGGTGTAAGATGGCTATCATGGGAAATGTTGACATCAACCCTATTTGACTATGAAACCTACTATGAGTTTATAATAAAATTTGTTGTAGTTTGATCATTTGTTGTGAAAAATATATATGTTTTAGAGAAGTCACATAAAAGTATCAAAAAACAGTTCTTCAGATGGGCAAATGTGTTGGTCTAGTGTGACTAAGCAGACAAAAAAGTTTTTGCATGAGATCTTTATGTTCTCAGAATACCCTTATTTGTCCAATTACACAAAAAGAGATGGGCTTGGGGGTTTTATTGGTTTTGGGTTTTTTTTTTTGTGGGTTGGTTTGTTTGTTTTTTTTTAATCTGGTTGGTTGGTTAGCTTTTGTTTGAGTTTTTCTTTGGCACATAAACACCCATTTAAGTATTTTTTTTCCCATGTTCCAAAACTTTTGTCTATCCCTGACATGTCAGTCCATTCTGCTACTGCTAAACAGAGTGTTCCGTCTGCAACACATGGCATCCCAAAATAGGTATTGAGTGATCTGCAAGCAGAGAAATGCTTGACTTTGAATTATTTTAGATTAAGAAAATCAGTCATGGATACTCCCAATCTAATGAAATGACTTAAAGACTGTTCAGATGGTACAACCTATGATTTGCAATATAGCTGCATAAGGCAGCAGAAGTATTCTGGGTCTTCTAAAGCTGAGAAATTAGATAGGATAGGTAGGAAACACTGTCCTACAAAGTCACTGTTTGATAGGAGATTGAACAATGCTTTTGCCCTGTTACTTTTATGACCTACTGCCTCCAAAGAGGTCATGATGGGTTAAAGCACTTACAGTAAAAACTGCAATGTGACCAGACAGCAAAGCTACAATGTCTTTCATCCTGAAGATTGGAAACAATATACGTAAGTGATGGTTATGAAGGTCACAACTGAGAAGTGGAAGGTACACATCTATAAACTGGAAGCTTAGATGGGGACAAATTAAGAAAGTAATACTCCAGAAGCGCTTTTGTTTGAGGAATGAGATGATCAGGTGAGTATCACGATGAAACAGTAACAGCATCTGAGGAAAATCAAGAATGTAGTGTGTTTGTCAGTATAGTGTGAAGAGTTGCTGGGCATCTGGAGTTGTTTGGCTGTGTTATCACCTTTTACTGACACATGGAGCTATTAATGATAATGTTGTCTTAATATAATAATCTCCTCGTGCCTCAGGTTAGATGGTGAAGATATTGAGAAGCTGTTTAACAGGAGGTGTTTTAGGAACATAGAAGGGAAATCCAGTACACTGTCCTACATTTTCTTTAAAAATAGCTATGTGTAATCACCAGAATACTACTGTTGGGAGAAACGTCTCACATGATTTAGGTGCTGACTGAGTCTTCTGCACTGCGGTACTGTTAAAAGGTATTAATGTCTGCGATCTAATAGGGAGCTCTGGTCTAAACTTAAATAGTCTTTGTGTCATTATGAGTTGCTCACACAGTGAAGGTATAACATTTAGAAGCAGAAAAATTCTCTTTTTCTCTGTTTAACTGCTAGTAGCTCTTCAGACTGCTGCCATAGGGAGATACCACAATGTGCAGATACCATAATTACAAAAAAAAACATGTCTTCATCCCTTCCTGAAAAACTTCATTAGCTTATTTAGTGGTAGGTATTCCATCTAATTGATGAGACACAGAGTTGTGATTCCAGACACCTGAGTTATGCCCCTTCCATTTGGGCTAAAGGGATGGCTTTCCATAAGTGACAACAACACAGTGCTTTCAAAAATATTCTTTGCTGACATAGTCTTTACAGCATAATTTGGGCTATTAAATGGAAGAGGGAAGACAAGGTGAGGGAGGGCAGGAAGGGAATAGTGATATAGGGTCTGTTGCAAACAGTAAAGGACATTATTTAGAGGTGTCAGACAAGTAAAGGAGTCTCCAGTGATGAGATCATTTGAATTTTAAATAGGGTCTCTGTAGCCAGTTGGGTAAGGGGATGCAGAGGAAAGGGGTGGGGAAGAGTTAAGGATTAAGGGAACTGTTTAGGGTGGATCTAATTTTCAATATAATGAGCACTGGAAAGCTGGCATAACTACACTGCCATTCTAAACACTAAGTGCTCTGTTCCAGTCAGCCATATTTTGAGATCAAGTTCCTGTAAAAACAGGTATTTAGGCTTGTATGAGGGTATAATTGCACATTCACAGAAAGAATCCAAGTGATTCCTGCAAAGGCAGAAAGCAAAATGTTTGAGATACAGAGTTGTTTGCAAGAAAGTCTGATTTCTTATACTGATTGACTTGCATATAGGTATAGGAAGAATGTTACTTGTGACACCTCTATTTGGAAGTTCACAGTAACCCTAAGGTGATGTGTTTGCTTCAAAATCTGTGCATGACGTCAGTGCAGAATTGGTGTATGGACTGGGGAAGCTGGTCACACAGGTTGTCCGTGGAGACTGAGTTGTAGGAAATCAGTTTGGATTACAATGTTTCATGGGGCTTTTCATCTCCATTCGTGTTAGGAGGGCTGATTGCCTCAGCGAGCTGGGCATAGAGTTGTGAAGTCCACAAAATGGAATGGAATGGAAAGGAAGAATGGAATAGAATAGAATAGAATAGAATAGAATAGAATAGAATAGAATAGAATAGAACAGAATGGAATTTCAGTTGGAAGAGTCCTATAATGGTCAACTGATCCAACTGCCTGACCAATTCAGGGCTGACAAAAAGTTAAAGCTTATTATATCAAGGGCATTGTCCGAAAGCCTCTCGCACACTGACAGGCTTGGGACATCGACCACCTCTCTAGAAAGCCTGCTCCAGGGTTTGACAACCCTCTCAGTAAATAAGTACTTCCTAAAGTCTATCCTAAAGGTCCCCTGACTGAGGTAGCTTTTAACCATTCTTATCACTGGACACCAGGGAGAAGATCTCAGCATTTCTGTCCTCACCTGCCCTCCTTATGAAGCTGTAGAGAGCAATGAGGTCACCCTTCAGCGTCCTTTTCTCCAAACTAGAAAAAACGGGAATCTTTAGCTACTCCTCAAAGGACATTTATTCCAGCCCTTTTCATCAGCTTTGTTGCCCTCCTCTGTACCCAGAACAGCACACGAGGTGTGCTCCATTAGCAGTCATACAGCCAAGCATCAGGCTTCACACTCTGAAGGGCTTTAACGGGCAGCACTCTGCAGGAAGCCAGCAGAAGCATCTCTGAGGTAAAAGCCTGCTGGGCAGGTGCACAAAGCACTCCATGCGAGGCCACATGCACTGAATGTATTCCCACTGAATGCAGTGGGATAATGCACAGCATCTTTTGACCAGATGGGTTATATTGTGGTTTTGCTACACCCCGGGAGGTATTTTGTCCTCTTTGCAAGCAGGTCCGCCTAACTCCAGTTCCTTTCCTGAGCTGCTCTCCTCTCTACAAACTTCTCTCACAATTTATATGCCTGCCTGGGGCTACTCCAACCTAAAAACATTGGTGGCAGTGGTGGGATTCGAACCCACGCCTCCGAAGAGACTGGAGCCTTAATCCAGCGCCTTAGACCGCTCGGCCACACTACCCTAGTGGCAACTCTGTTTCAATCTCTGGCAACTGTATCTCCCAACCAGAATTCCATTTTTCTCTGGGTAAAGGAAATAATCTCCATCCATGACTGAAACACAGTAAGGACAAGAATCAACGATGGCTTTTTCTCTAAGTAGAGTTAAACACTCCTTACAGTGCACCACAGATTTCTGGCCACCTCAGATGTCGGGGAACATCAACTGGTAAGTTTTGCAAAAACCTCCTTAAACATCTCCTTGCCTGTGATCCCTTCATAAGAAAAAAAATCAGGTGCTGGTATATTTTTTGTGAGGAATGTGCATTGACTTTGCTTTCAATGTTATATTTCTATATAATTTTGAGCGTAGTGAGATTGGGGCAATAAAATATCTGCCCCTTCATGCAAACACATGAGTTTACCTATATGTAGTCACCTGGTAGAAGGTCAACTGCAAGAGTTAGAAGATGTCAACCTCTGGAGTTGAATAACACCTGCAGAAAATAGTGGCATCATATAATCAGAAAGACTTTTTTTTTTAAGTGTTGCCCTCTATTATTCTGTGTAATCTGAGTCTGCCAATTATGTTCTCACATGTTTTTGTTAAACTTCTTTAGGCTATCTCAGCTTTTAAGTGGATGCATTTATCCACGTGACTACTTATTCAAATTAGAGGATACACATAAAAAAAAAAAAAATCCATCCTTCTTTGTGCATGTATCACTGTACATACAGTGGCTTGAATAGCAGCAGTATTTAAAAGATATGAATGAAAAGCAAAGGAAGAAAATAGTAAAGCAAGGTAGAACTGCAAATGAAAGAAAAGGATTGGTTTTAAGTACACAGCTGATTCGGGCAGATAATTTAAACTAATTTTGATGTCAAGGCCACAACTTTGACCCGCTGCCTGGGATTTTCCACAGCAGCATTCAATCTGGCTTTTTTGACACTGAGATATCTACCCTTGTCTTCACACCTTGCTTTAGTGGATATTCATCTTCTATTAAAAAAAAAAAAAAAAAGTCCGATAAGTAATTTCATTTTGTCTGCCTGAATCCTCATATCTTTTGTTCCCATAGAGTTGTTTGCTGCTAGATGAAGCAGTTCTTTAATATCCTGTATTTTGTCCCTGTGAAGGTAGTTAGAAACTATGATCAAATAACCCTTCAGTCCTCTTTCTGTTGAGATAAATACATAGATTTCTTGAAGGCTCTTAGTTAACACAGAAAAAAAAAAAAGCTTTTGAAATTCTACAGTTTTCCAACATTCCCTTCCATTGTGAAATATGGTATTAGATCTCTAGCACTCTAGCATTTGTGTAGTGTTCCCATACATTTCCCTTTCTATACTTGTGGGAAGAGGTCAAACATCTTCCTATTTGCTAATTCCTCTATATGCAGCCAGGGTTCATTATTGGTCCTTTTTGCTACTTGCAGTTCTTTCTGAACATGTCTTTAGGAATTCTTGACAAATTGTTTGCACACTACAACCTCCCCAAGTCAATTCTTGCAGTATAATTTCTATTTTTTTCCTAGACACCCAGAATTATTTTACTACTTCTACGAATCACACCACCAATCAAAAAAAATTAATTCAATTTGTAATGAAAATTTATACTTTAAAACTATCATTTCTACATAAACATCTGAAAGAAAAGCTTTTCTTGGTTTGTTTTTCATTATTCTACTATATAGAGTTCTTGGAGTGTTGTCTGAGATCCAAAGCTCCAATGGCTTTGGATGAATTTTTATTTAAATAGTAAATTACTTCTGTGTTCCATTAATTACTGGTGCCATGGGAAAAATATTTATTAGAACTGTACAAAATATTGAGAAGTGTGTGCTTTCACAATTTACTTTGATCAGCTCAAGGATTTTGCAGCACTGTATTTATCTTGTACTGTCTTGACTGTCAATACATCACTGGTTTATGTTTTTAGAGCAGCAAGAATGAAGCTCAAAAATGGGTTTAGAATTCCAACTGGGGTTTCTTCCAATACTATTCAGCATAAGTAGTTGAAACAGAATATTGTATTTTTATATACTCTGTAGCATTTCTTCCAAGGGCCAACTTTCTATTCACTTATTATTGTGTAGGTTATAAATTGTACTCTGCATTTCTTCTATCAAAATGCAGACCTAGTGATATTTAACTGTAAAGAAATATATCCTTAGGCAAAGAATATAGTCAGAAATTACTAGATGAATTTAACCAAGAGGAGAATGATCCCATAATGATGTACTGCATAAATTTTCAAGTGTGGGACAATGACCGCTATTTATTAACATTTTATCTCCATATTGAAATGCCTGACCTTGCTTCAGCAGTTTTATGACTAGAAAGATCTCTGGAAGTTCAATTTTTCCCTCTAGAAAAAGCAGCTATGTTGATGGGAATAAATACAACTCAGAAGTAATTTTTCTGTTTTTCTCCAGATGTAGCAAAAAGATGAATACCTCTACAGCATATCAATTCAGATAATAAAAAGACCAACTGTCATAAAAGTGAGTAGAGGAAATGTTTTGAAATAGATGGCCATATTACACACAAAGGAGAAACAATGAAAGTACTTTTTTGCCTGTTTGGACGCTTAAAGACACAGGTAAAGACTGCCTACTATCCATCTACATTTCTCAGGGCAGCTGGGCAGGTATACAGAAAAACTTTTGGACAGCCAGTGGTATTGCAGATGAAACCTAGAAATCTAAGTTTGGGAAACAAATACAGGCAGTTATTTCTCAGCATCAAGTTTCATCTATTTCAACTCGTAAATATTGTAGAATTAAAGGCTAAATAAATATGAGAACAAGGGTAAGAACTACCCGAAACCCATTCTGGGGGAGGTGTTGAAGTACTTCAGGCTGTAAGTGCTGCCAGGACTCTGCTGGACAGAATCGTGGTCCTAGAGGTTCTAGGAAGATACCTTAGCTCTGCTGGAATGACTGTCTCAGGTATTGTTTGCCAATTCAGATGAACTATGTCAGTCTTACTGTCCTGCATAGTATGTATCTAGAGCCTTGATGCCTAGTTTAGAACACTATGAATTGCTCTCCCAGAACTGGGTTCCTGACTTCTGACGCATTGTATGTCTGCTCACAGTTTTTTCACTGACACCTTAAAAACAATAAAACAGCAAAAGATAATCTAAACCAAAACAAAAAATAACAGTATCAATGTCACAGTTTTGCACATCTGGGTTGCGGTGGAGAGGAGGGGGCTACAGGAGGGGCTTCTGCAAGAAGCAGCCAGAAGCTCTCTGCAGGTCCAAGAGTGAACACCAGCCAGCTCAAGGCCAGGGTTGTTGTTGACCAAGACTGAGCCCATCAGTGATGGCCACAGCACCTCTGGGAATCACATTTAGGAAGTAAAAAATGCAAGCAGCCACTTTTTGCCACCAGAAAAGATAGTGAGAAGATGTAAGAAACTGTGCAGGCACCAAGGTCAGTGAAGGGGAGGGGGAGGAGGTGCCCCAGGTGCTAGAGAGAGATTCCCCTGCAGCCAGTGGACAAACCCGTAGTGGAGCGGGTGTCCCCTGGCAACCCATGGAAAAGGCCAAGACCCCACCTGCAGCCCGTGGAGAGGAACGCAGGAACAGGTGGAGTCATGCAGATGACACTAAGACCCGTGTCGTAACAAGCCTCTGCCGGCACTTGCAGCTGGTGGAGAGAGATAGAGATACAGAGGTGTGTGAGACCCACACCAGAGCAGGTTTGCTGGGGGATGGGGGGGGCTTGTCACCCCATGGAGGACCAGGCTCAAGCAATCTGGGCCTGAGAGCCTGAGAGACATCCTACAATTTTATGAGTGCACCCAATAGAAGTGACCCATGCCGGGGCAAAGGGCTGAAGCCCTTTCCCCATGGAAAACAACTCACCTTGAAGTTCATGAAGGACTGTCTCCCATTGGTGGGACCCCACATTGGAACAGGGTAAGAGTGTGAGAAATTCTGCCTGCACCCAACCTCCTCCCCCTGCCCTTCATTGGCTAAGAAAGAAAACAACTTGTGAGGAACTGACCGAAACCCCATTCCCCCATTTCCTGCCCCTCTCGTGCCACAGCTGGGGGGAAGAAGGGACTGAAATCATGACTAAAGTGAAGTCTACTAAGAAGGAAGGGGTGGAAGGGGGGAGGTGCTTCTCAATATCTGACTCTGGTGTCACTGGGTGCGCAGTGCAGTGTAATAAATTGGAGTTTTCTTTCCTTTATTCTGTGTTGAGCCAGTTTCGCCTGTGATGCTAGTTGCGGAATGATCTCTCCCTGTCCTTATCTCAACTCCTAAGCCTCTCAATATATATTTTCTCCACTGTCCAGCTGAAAAGGGGAGTGATAGTGTGACTTTCGTGGGCATCTGGCCTCCAGCCAGGGCCAAGCCACCACAGTCAAAAAGTTGCTATTCCTAGTATTACACAGAAAGGAAAATAAATCTGATGTTTTGTCTGAAAATACAGAGAAAATAGTCTTTACTAGGGAAGAAAAGCACTACTTTTATACAGAAAGTTAATTTAGCATCACCACCTGACAGATGGACTCCCCAGAAGGAACTTTGTCTTCTTTTTTCCCTCCTGTTTGACAGACCCACACAGTTATAAAAGTCTGAGACAGTGAGAGGTGAGTATTCTTTCAGTATGAAGCAAAGAGACAGTTTCCAGGCAAGCTAGAATAGAGGCAACATTGTAAGTCAAATCATGACAGATTAATCAATTTGTTTTGAACTAATCTTGTTAAAAAAACCCCAAAACATTGGTTTAATTTCTGCAGTGAAAATACAACTGAAAAGATGTAGAGTTATGTACTTGGAGCATCACATTGTTCTTTTGGGCTTGTTCCTTCCAAAATCTGTTTTCTTTAAACAGAAGCAAAATATGAAACTGTTCAAGGATCCTTAAAATTTATTTGATATACAAATGTCAGACTTCTATTAGAGCTGAGTCATAATCTATACAAGCCTATTAAAGGTAGGCAGAATAATAAGCTTACATGATCCTCAACCTCAGAATTTTAGTGTGATAGGCTGCATACAAGGCAAAAGCAATAGGCTAGGACAATAACATAAAAATATTATTGCACAGGGAAAGGGAAAAAAGAACAAGATTCACAAAAAGATCTTGAAGTGCCTGAAAATTGCACTACCAGAAGCTACCATCTGGGTATTAGCATTTAACTGACATGGTAAAATTAATTCCAGAGATAGCCTCCACTGAAGGAAAAGCTAGATAAACTAAGAGTCTTTAGGATAGAAAAAAGTCATGATATAAATCTACACAATCATGAGTAGCACTCAATAGGTGGACAGAGTAGGAAGTTCCTACCTGAGGAAGCGAACAAATTAAACTAAGTGGCAGTTTCAAAATAAGCAAGAGGAGACAGTTCTTCACAGGATGATGATTAAGTAACGGAATTCTTTTCTACATGATGCTTGATTAGCGAAAGCTTCTGAAAGGAATTAGATCAATTATTAGAAGAAAGGTAATTCAACATTATTAAACCCAAAGACATTCTCTTCTGTCTGTGTAAATTTGAACCACAAAATGTTGCAACTTGGGAAAATATCCATAAATGCTTGTATTTCTACATTCATAGAATCATAGAATAGTTTGTCTTGGAAGGGACCTTTAAAGGCCATAGAGTCCAATTTCCCCTGCAATGGGAAATCTTCAAGTAAGTCAAGTTGCTCAGACCCCCATCCAACTCAACCTTGAATGTTTCCAGGGATGGGGCATCTACCACCACTCTGGGCAACCTGTTCCAGTGCCTCACCACCTTCATCATAAAACAATTTTTCCTTATATCTAGTCTGAATCTACCCTCCTATAGTTTAAAACCACTAGCCTTTGTCCTATTGCTACAGATCCTAGTAAAAATCTTTCCTCATCTTTCTTATAAACCCCCTTTAAATACTGAAAGGTTCCTGTAAGGTCTCCCTAGAGAATTCTCCAGGCTGAACAGCCTCAAATGTCTCAGGCTGTCTTCATGGGAGAGGTGGTCCAGCCCCTGATCACTTTTGTAGACC
Source organism: Gallinula chloropus (assembly GCF_964237585.1). NCBI lineage: Eukaryota > Metazoa > Chordata > Aves > Gruiformes > Rallidae > Gallinula > Gallinula chloropus. The sequence goes on along the minus strand of NC_140085.1, from coordinate 49,429,984 downwards.
TCCTCTGGACCTGCTTCAACAGATCTGTGTCTTGCTAGACATTCATTGTTGGCTGCTGTCAGAGTGAGTGTTAACTGTTACTTCTGCAAGGATTAATTACTTTGTCTTCCTTTCTTTGCTGTATATACTAAACAGGATGTGAAGTGTTAACAAGGGTGGAAGATCTGGAGTAGACTTAAAGACATTCAGAGAACATTAAAAGCATCTATTCTGAACTAGTGCAGAGTGCAAGACACATCTAGACTATGTGTCCAGACCAGTGTCTAGACCATAACTTAACTGAAATGGAGTATATAAAAGCATCCAGTCCAGATAAGAGATTTCAACTGGGGATGTCTCTTGAAGAAGTGGTAGCAGGACAGTTCAGCACTTTCTTCATGGAATTTGGCTTGTCCTTTGAGTAACATTTCTAAACTTGCTAGTCTCAAAACAGTGCTATAAAAGCAAGGTTTATGAAGGGCCAACTACCCATTTGGTCACAAAGAAAACCAACCTTATCTTGCAGTTTCTATCTGCATGGAGGCAAATGTGGACGGATCTCAGGTTGCTTGTTTTGATGCCAATGTTCTTTCTGAAGCTGACCCATTGAATTGCATTGTCAGACTGCTCAACATAGGAGTATATCAAAATAGGAATATATAGTAGGAGCAAAAGCATATTGATAGAGTTAAGAAGATTATTTTGAAAGGAAATGGGAATATGGTAGAATTAAATTGTGATATGAATATGCTCCTAATCAGAAGTAAGGTAAACTGCAGTTGCTTTTGGATTTCAAACATAATGTCAGTAAAAATGAATGGAAACCTGAGAAAGAGAAGTTAAACTGATGAATAAGATCTTTACAGATATTTAGAGGACTGAAAAGTATTGTAAGGTTTTCAACAATAGAGTTCAAATTGTTGCATCTTTCATTTTGTCTGTGTCATTTAATTTTCATTCTTGATTGATGAGTGAGTATTTTCCAAACAAGCTATCTGATCATTTTTCCTTTTTTTCCCTTGCCAAAAATCATATCATAGTTTTCTTTGCTTGTTTGTTTTTCAGATTTGTTCTCAGTGTCTTAAAATCCTTCGGGATTTTTTTTGCATGGAATGTAGCTTTTCCAGAAATCAAGCTCTCTTGTTTGTAATGATTGCCCAGGTAACTTGCATGCTCCACTTCCTGTCCCATATTTGAATGTTCACAATTATTAATGTAGAGGGGGGAAAAAATCCAACCACCTGACAGTTCATATGGCTGAGCGTCCTTTCTCTAGAAACCATGCTAAACAGGAATTTCAAAGACTATTTAGACAACAACAAAAAGAATCTTATTTTCAGGGAGGAAGACTGTTTCCAAAACATAAGAATATCACAAGGAGTACACTGTCTTAGACCAAAGATTAGTCTGTGCCAGTACCTGACTGCTAACTGTGGGCAGTGTGAGATCCTTGGGAGAAGGGAACTGAGCAGGACCATAAGATATGTATATTCCCCCTCACCTGTGATTCTAGCCTTTGCTGCTCTTGACCCAGAAGCTTTTCTCCAGGTAATTAGCAGCTGCCTTCTTTTACTGCTTCCCTTTGAATATATGCAAGATTTTAGCATAAGATCTTCTGACAGGGCTAGAATAAAGTATATAGTAGAATATTTTCATAATTTATCTCCTATCCTATTTGTATGTATCAGTTCCTGCTCCTTTTGAGGGGAGAAACTAAGGGAAAATGATTGCAGAATGAAAGTGCAAGATCATGTACCTGAGTTGGCTCAATACCAAGCACAACTGCAGGCTCAGCAGAGGATGGTTTGAGAGCAGCCCTGGGTAGAAGGACTTGAGAGTGTTCATTGATGAAAAAGCTCATCAACAGCTGGAAATGCATGATTGCAGCTGAGAAAGCCAACTGCACCCCTGGTTACATCAAAACCAACATAACCAGAAGGTCAAGGGAGCTGATTCTGCCCCTCTACTGTGCTCTCACAGCACCCCACCTGGAGTACTGTGTCCATCTCTGAGGTCCCCAGTACCAAAAAGACATGGAGCTGTTGAATCAAGTCCAAAGGGAGAGCCATGAAGGTGATGAGGGGACTGGAGCACCTCTCCGATCAAGACAGGCTGAGACAGTTGGGTTTGTTCATCCTGCAGAAGAGAAGGTTCTGGAGAGACCTTATTGCAGGTTTGGGGAACCTGGTCTAGTGGAGTGTATCCTTGCCTTTGGAAGGGGGGTTGGAACTAGATGATCTTTGAGGTCACTTTCAAGCCAAAATAGATGATCTTTGAGGTCACTTCCAATCCTGAGTTACTTCTACCATGACTATATAATTCCACTGACTGGAGTTAAATATTGCCCCTCCAGCATGAAAGAGAAATTTGCAATCTAGCCTTCATTAAGATATGATTCACAGAATAAAATACTGTTCTTACCAATTAAATAATTATAAATAAATTGAAAAATTGGTGGGATCCACTATATTAAATATTATATATAGAATAGTTCACCTATTTAATCTCTTAAGCAGCATTTTTCCCTGATCACTGAGGGAACAACCTGAGGTAGTGTCCAGCAAACACCATGTCATTGTCTATTCCAGGTCTCATGGTATCAGCAGCTACTCACTGATTTGGCTTTTACCTTGGTTGCATTGCCAAGATAAAGGTAATGGAGAGAAGAGTCCTCCGTGTCTTCCCAGGTATCCTCTTAGCCCAGTTTCTCCTCTGACAGTGATGACTGACACCAAATAGATGAAAAAGTTTAAGAACAGGTCAAAATAACATCCTGTCTTCTCTTCCATTTATAACGCTATCCATATTCTGTGACCAGGAATCTGGAAGCTTGTATGTACATTGTGATGCACAAAAACTACCTTGACTTGCACAGCTTATGTTGAATACTTCTTACTTTATAAATTTGCTTTTCATTTGGTGAGGATCACATTATATGAAGGTCTTTATACCTATTCACATTTTTATTGTATTTAAAAGCTTCTTTTGTTGTTTTTTTTCTTGAAACAAGAAAGACATGCCATGGCATAGTTCAGAAGTATCATGCATGGAGCAAGGCACTGCAACCCACATTTGGCTCCTAAAAAAATGAGCCCTTTGTTATCCTCCAGACTCTGTAAAGAATAAGGGAATTACTCTTCAAATTACCAGTAGGAAATAATTTAACATTGTTTAATGTGTTAAAAATGAAAATTTTATTTTATCTATTTTTGGATAAAGAGTGAGAACAGAATTCTATTGTATAAAGAATTAGAACATAAAATAAAGCCCAAAAGACTAATATGAAAAAAATATTCTAAGGCTGGAATGAAAGTATTGCATATCAGCTTCTTTTTTTAAACACAAAACCAAAATAAAATTATAAATACATGATATAAGTAAATGAACTGATTTCTCATACATGTTCTGCTTCTGGAATGATGGGAATGGAAAGTATATAAATGCTACTAAAATGCCATTCTGTCTCTGCCTGTTCCCACAGTTTCAAAAGCAAACAAATGTTGTTGCAATGCTGCAGCAAGTGAAATGAGAAAAGATGAATTGTATTTACAACATATTGTTCCAAAGAATTCAACCAACTGGTTCACCAGTCTATCTGAACACTAGAAGTACAAAAATATCAGCATATCTGGTGTGCAATCATCATTGAAGTCTGACAGCATTGAATTAGAAGAATAAAATTTCATCTAAATCATTAAGAATAAATGTATTAAAAAAAAATCCCAACCCCAAAACAAAACCAAACCCTGCTATTTACTAAGCTTGTTTTTTAAAAAGTATTTTATAGAAATGAAGGACAAAAAATTTAATTTTACCCTCTTGACACAAAATACAGATTTTACACAAGATTTATATGAAACTCACCTGTACTCAGAAGGATTCTAGATTAAAAATTAACCCAAAAATAATATTTAAAAATATCATTAAAATATTTCTCTTCGCTGAAAAGAATGACCATAGGTCTTCCCATGGCAGAAGAGCCAGTGAAAAAAGGGAAGTGCTGGTAATGAAGTAGTGAATGGAGGTTTGTCATCATCAAGAATTAGGACTATGTTAAAAATGGGAAAATATTTAAAGTAAATGTTATCCATATAAGTAAGATAAATATTATTAAGATTTAATATTGGACACTAAAAAAGGTGTTAAGGAGGAAGACTGACATCTTCTGTTTAATCCTAACTAATCCTTCTTATACTGAAAGACAATGAGACAGGAAGCCGAGTTGTATCTCAGAGAAGGAAGGGTGTAACATGGAGCATTGCACCAAAATAGCATAGCCTATAGTGAAATAAACTACATTTCTGTTATTATGATGAACCAGGATGCACAGAAATCAGATGCCTTTTAAGGCAAGAAAACAAGTAAATAAAATAAAGTGAAGAGATATGAACCAAAACACCCAGAGCCCCAAGTCAGCACTTACATCTGAAACATGCAAAACCAAAAGGAACTCAAGCTGCATGTTCTTATCAGAGAGGCTCTGTATTTGAAAATCCTCTGTGATCTGTTTCAGTATTACAGCTTCGGGATATGACCATATTGGTTCCTAGGATAGGAGATGTTCTAACAAAAGAGATTATACATCTTAGAAAAGTATTTTAGTTTTGATAAAATGCTGACAGGAGGGCAGAATAGAAACCACACTGGACATTTGCCACTTCTACTCACTGTTTTATTGAATTATAAATAAATTATAATGCAAAAATGTTAACTGAAATATTTAAAAAAAGAAAAAATATTTTGTATACATATTTCGAAGAGAGGCATGTGTTCTCTTCATGTTCTCAGAGAAAGCCAAAAATATATGTCACCTTTGAAAAATCTCCGTATTTATAGTTTACATCTTAAAAATAACCATAAAATAACTAAATACTCAACAAAATTACACAAATCAGCTAAACAGGGTTTGAATCTTCGAGGTTGCAGAAGAGCACACATCTCATCAGGTGCAGAAGATCACATACATATTCACCATCTTGCTCTAAACTTACCCTAATGGTTTCTTCCAATGCATTTCTGGACAAACTCCAAATTAATATTTTATCTTTCATTATTCAGAATGGCATATAAGAATGTAACTATTGCCCTCAAAATTAACTCTTTTGTTACCATGTTCATTAAAATCGCTCCAAAACAAGTCTCCCTGCCATTTCACCACTGGTTTTCATAAGTCTTTTCAATTCACCAGAGTTTCAATATTCCTAGTTATGCCTTTGAGTTTTTGATGGTTTGTAATTCTCCCCAGATCATCTTTGCAAGTTGGATATATTTTTTCTGAAGGATGCATCTTGTGAACTGTGTATAGGAATAGATGTAAAGACAACTGGATTTCTTTCAAACTACCCCTAATTAAATACATATGTTTTTTTTATTTGTTTGTTGTGGGGTTTTGCTTGCTTGCTTATTGGTTTTGGTTGGTTGGGTTGGGTTGTTTTAGACTTTCTGAATCAGTTTCTTTGGTTATGTTTCTGTGTTCTGTGGGGCGGCTGCTCCTCAGACCTGACATGTAAAAAGTGTCAGTTTCCCAAATGATCAGGTAGAATGCTACTTTCACCAAACAGAGAAGCTTCTGCACATATATTACAAATGGAATGACTACAGATTATCACTTAGTAACATTAATTCCTACATTCATTGTTTAAAGTGTGAAACACATTATTTTCTGGGAAAAAAAATCCAAATTAGTGGGAAAAAAAGAACACAATCCACAGATGTCTCCTTCTTCCTGATTATTTGGTACTGTTTAATGCATTTGTGCAAATTTATTAGAAATCCATTAATATATATAGTTAAATCTCTTAATTAAAAATTTAGTTCATCTACTCAAATTTATTTGGCAAATAAATACCATAGATTTTGGGTTTTGTTTCACATGTGAAAGGTTAATAATTCTTTTAGATGTGTTATAATAAACTAGTGGGATTTTTTTCTTACCATTTAGAAGGCACATAATAAATTCTTCCAGAGGTTAAAAAGCTCTTGAAACTGAAGCACAAGGAGAACACAGAACATTGAGGAAGTGAAGATCTCAAAGGGATATAGAACACTACAGTATGCAAATTCATATGCTTGATTTAAATAAGATATTTGCATATTAGTTTGGCATAAGTGTATAAATCAAAGAAAACTGACCCTTAAATTTTTCTGCTAACCTTGAATACTATAGAAACAAAATAGATGCCCTTACTATTCCCTTTCCCAGTCCCCACTCACACTTTACAAAAAGATAGAATTTCATAAAACTCTTAAATTTAAGATCACCATTTCAGAGTTGAGCTACCTGGGGCTAAGCTCTGTCAGATTTGTGAATTAAAGTCATTAAGTTGCTTATAAAACCCTTTTTCTCCTCTAATAGGATGGTGCTGATGAACGGTTGCGTCTGAGGAACTGCAGGTGTCTTTGATGGACAGGCTGCTTCAAATGAGTTGAAGTTCTCACTCCTCCTGTCTGCTAGGGAGAGTGCTATTGCAAAGGCAGTGCCCTCTCCAACTTTTTTATTCTCTTGTACAAACTCTTAGAAAGTGTCTTGGGTTTTTTCCCTTTTTTTTTTGAATAAGATTAAGGTTAAGAGAGATTTTTCAGCATTCTCAAGCTGTGATCAACAATATATTTAAAAATGTTTTTTAAAGGGTGATAAAAATAAGACCAAATTTAGTTTTGGTCTTTTAATCACGTCAGAAAAAATTCCATGAAGTTAAATATGTATTGGTAATTTCAACAACATCACAAAAATGAATGTGAATATACACTTTGTCCTTGAATGCTATTTGTTTGTCAAGGTAGCTACTGTGTTTGTACAATATATTTATTTGGACAGGAAAATCTACTTTCAAAGTCATACCATTGCTCGACTGAGGTGAAACTTCCAATATGTTTTCTGCAATAAAAATGCTCTTTACAGAGGAAGTTTCACTTTATGAAATTTTTAAGACAAATATGTACAAACCCAAAATTACCCTGGCTTTTTTCCAGTGCTACAAATTCACAGTACGAAGGCCTGTTGGTGATGTATCATAACAAACCATGAAACAGATTCACACAACATGATGCTAATAATGAATTTAAAAAAAATAATAATAAAAGGGAGGGGATAAAAGCATCTTTTTTGGAATCCAATTTAAAATTATACCAATGGATCAAGGCAGATGGGACAGTGAAATATTTGCAGATTCCAGCTACCATCTGTCCATAATTTATTATCCATCTGATTGTAGGTTATTATTGTTTTTCTGCTATCATTAAACACTTGTTATTTATCTTGTTACACCACTTCTGCATTTAACATTGAGACCTTCACAGATTTGAGTGCTGTTATCTCCAGTCACCTATAATTTATGTAAGTCCTTTTGGTGTCCTTACTTCTGTTCACAAGGCATCTAAAAGTGAATATTGCTCTCAGCTTAGATTGCTGATTAATTAATTTCTACCTTCTCTATCCCTGCATTGCAGCCTTGGGTTATGAGTTTAAAGCAATAATTCACTGTTGCATATAGTTTGTCAAGTTAAATTCTGGAGACTTCTGATAGAGTCCAATTTCCATGCTACATTTAATAGCTGGTCCCTTAGAAATTAATCCCTTTCTATCTGTGATTTATTTTTTCTTCTGCTGCTTAGTGACAAAAATGGATTTTTTCCCCCTGATCTGCTGTGATCTGGCTGCCTTTCCTGCAGTATTCAGTATAAATGACGTGACTCCATCTGCTACTTTTTTCTCCCTTGTGTAGTTTTAGCTCTGAAGATTACAACGCAAGTTGGAATGTCACAACTACAGGTGTCAGAACTACATACAGCTCTAAATAGATATTGGTAGCAGTGGCAAAGTTTGAGTACAAATCTAAACATTTCCAACACTTAGGCAGATAGGAAATTCCTCATCCAGTCCCTCTACAGAGGGTTTCCTCAATCCACCCAAAAGCCACCTACCCTCCATTAATATTTTCCATAGCTGCATTAAGATTTGCTTCCATGTTGCTGAACCCATACAATGAATTATGAATTCAAAATTATCTGCTACATCCCCTGTATCTCCACCTAGGGTGATCCTCTAGAAATTAACCTCTTTTGCTTGGCAGCAGCCTTCCTGCCTTTTGCACGTCTACAATGAAGATTGTAACTAAAGATCTGGATTTAAAGCTGCAGACTCTCTGGAAAATATTTTATTCTCTTTGAAATTCACTTCATTCTGAATTGAGACAGATAATCATCTCCTCTAAGAGAATAGAGTACTCAAGAAAATTAAACTATTTCATTTATATTTCTTGAATGAAGTCACAACTCCATTACAGATTTGGTTTAATATTGAGTTTCCACAGTCTCAAAAATGTTATCTCACAGAGAGGTTCAAACCTTATTTCTCATGTTTCACCAGAACTATTTCAAGAAGGATGACACTACAATGCAGGAGACTTCTTTGTAGCCTTCAAGCCTTATATCCTAACATTCAACTCTAACAGATTTATCGTTCCATTGTATAAACTTAGACTTTTGTCTCTCAGCACAGACTCTTTCCCTCAAGCTTTTCATTCTTTCCCTCTAATTCTCATTTCCATACATCACTGCTAGTCCTGACCTTCCTGTCCTCCTCTCCAACAAGGACAGCTATCTCATTCTGCTACAAATTCAAACATTTAAACAAGGAAAATTTCTGACCTAAATGTTCAGTACATCAGTGTGATAACATTTTTGGAACACAAACCAAAATTGTTAGTCATGTTTGTAGACTATCCAACCCACATTTTTCTTTCTTGGCTATATTTTACAAAAGTGCATTCTTTCCCCTAGAATTTTCTGGGTTTATTTCATGGGAACAAGTATTGATCTAGTCAGGACCTAAACCTCAAGGTTTTTACCCTTTTTAAATGTGTAATATTTTCCTTTTTCCAATCATTTGGGACTTTGCCTGACTGCTGTGATTTTTGAAATATGATTAAGAGTGTCTTGGCAACTACTTGAGTCAATTTGCTCAGGATCCTGGGTTACATCTCAATGGGGTTCATGGACCTGTATATGGTCAGCTTCATCAGGTGGTCACAAAACAGATCTCCTACTATAAGAGTGACTTTATTCCCCGAGTTCCTTGCGGGATTCAGGTGCTTGCGAGAGGGAAGAACAATTTCCAGTGGTAACTTCAGCCTTTCACTATGTCGTTTGTCACTGCTTATCCTGCAATATTTATCAGGGGTCTTACATTTTCCATAATCTTTTCCTATCCAACATACCTGTAAAAGCATCCTGTCGTAGTTTTGCGTAGCTGGGTGCTGAGAGAGAGACCGGGGGCTGCAGAAAATGGCTGCTGGAATGCCTTGCCAGCCCACCAAAAATGTAAACATCAGGAAATTCAAGGCCAAAGTTGCGGCTAGAGGTAATCATAGCACCTCTGAGAATCACATATAGGAGAAAAAAAAACCCAGAAGCATCTGCATTTTGCCACTGGAGAAGGGAGCGAGAAGATGTAATGAGCTGTGCAGACACCAAGGCCGGAAAAGGGTGGGGAAGGAGGCAACCCAGGTGCTGGAGAGAAAGATGCCTCTTGCAGCCTGTGGAGAAACCCATGGAAAAGGCCAAGACCCCACCTGCAGCCCGTGGAAGGGCTTCACGCTAGATAGAGCAGGTGGAGACTTAGAGGAGACGCTGTGACCCTACATTGGAACAAGCCCCTGCCAGCACTTGCAGCCATGAGGAGAATCAGAGACACAGAGATGAAAGAGAAATATTTATGTCCAGAAAGGTTTGCTGGGGCAAGGTTTGGAATCCTGTGGAGGACTGGGACTGAGAGACACTGTGATAAACAGATAAAGCCCTGTGGGAAAGGATTCAAATTGGAGAAGCTCATGGAGGACTATCTCCTGTGGGTGAGACCCCACAGTGCAGCAGAGAGAGGGTGTGGAATGAATGCCCTCCTCCCCCCACCCCGGCCAAGAAGGAAACCAACTTGCAAGGGACTGACAGAAGCCCCCATCTCCCAGTCCCTGCCCACCCCGTGCTGCAATCGGGGAGAAGGGAGTGAAATCATGACTAGAGTGAAGTCTGCTAAGAAGGGAGTTGGGAGGGAGGTTAGAGGTGTTTTAAGATCTGGAAGAGGAAAACAGCTCATGAAGAAGTAACCAAGAACCCCATTTTTTCCCAGTCCCTGCCCCCCTGTACTGCGAGCAGGGGGAAGAAGGGAGCAAAACCATGGCTAAAGGGAAGTCTGCTTAGAATGGAGGGGTGGGGGGAAGGTGCTACTGAGAACCCCATTTTCCCCAGTCCCTGCCCCCCTGTACTGCAAGAGGGGGGAAGAAGGGAGCAAAATTCTGACTAAAGTCTGCCAAGAAGGGAGTGGTGGAGGGAAAGTGGTTTAAGATCTGGTTGCATTTGTTTTAAGATGTGGTCATGCTCCTGACTCTGGTTTTACTGTCCTTTGTAGTGTAGTGTAATAAATTAAGTAGTTTCTTTCTTCTTCACTTTGTGTTGAGTCTGTTTTGTCCCTGTCATTGCTGACGGAGTGATCTCTCCCTGTCCTTATTTTGTCCCCTGAGCCTCTTAATATATATTTTCTCCCCTGTACAACTAAGAAGGGGAGTAATAGACTGACTTTGGTGGGCATCTGGCCTTCAGCCAGGGCTAAACCACCACACATCTATACCAAATTTAACTCCAACTGTGCCTTAGTTTTCCTGATACCTACACGCCTGAGTAGTGTCCCTACATTCTTACCAGGATACATGTCCCTGTGCATTATGCTCCTACACTTTAGTTTTACCAAGATGTCATTATTAAGCCATGCTGATCTCTTTCTGTCCTTGCCCAGTTTCTTACAGGTGAGAATCAAGAGCTCTTGCACTCAGAAAAATGTTCTTAAAGAGCTGCCGGCTGTGTTCAGCAAGTTTATCTGAGGCAGTTTTCCAGGAGATCCGAACCACTAATAACTGAAAATTTGTTCTTCAAAAATTTGGTGTCCTAACTACTATTCATAATGTCCATATCCTTTGAGATCGTCATGGATTTCTGGAAACTGGTTACAGACATAGTGACAGCCTGGATATATCTGCATAAGTTGTGTCGGCGATTTTGTCAGACTCAGATGTCCTTGAAAGGTTTTCATCTCTACTGGGATGGAGTCACTTGTTATAACAACAGTGGACAGTGGTGTGAGGAACTGATACACAATGAGGAATGAGGCTATGGGCAGATGCCAGGTGGGAATTATCTGACAATATGATACAAAAATTAATCAAAGCAACCAAGTGAGATACTCATGTATAAATCTTTGATCTGATGTCTTTTTATTCCTCCTGTATTCATTTCTGTTTCCTTAGGTTAACTCAGTCTTTATAGTCTAGATTTCTATTAAAATGCTGGTGCTTTTTTAAAACATCCATCCTTGGAGATGTTCAGGAATGTCTACCACTGGAGGTGCTGAAGGATAAACTGGAAACGTCTTTGAATGGCCTGATCGTTATATCCCTGCTATGAGTCGTGGGCTACAAAAGTTGACTTCTGAAGGTCCCTTTGAGCCTAAATTACTGTATGATTCTATAAGTTAAAAATCATCTGGCATGCCAGACTTTATGTCCAACTGAACTGAAGGACAAGTACTGAAGCTCCATGTCAAGTAAAAATCCCCTGCTTTGAAATATACAAATATGCAATTCCACCTATGCTGCCATGCAGCATTTGCCATGGTAAATCATGATTTGCCATGCCTACAAGTTAAATGTTCTAGTTAAAAAGTCAGTAACTGTAGAAATCCAAACACTATTCACTCTGATGATACAAATTTGATTAGGATCACTTTAGCTATGCATTATTCCTCTATCCAATTTAACTCTCTTTCTGTCATACTATTCTGGGGCTACAAACTTGCACAATCTTCATTCAAGCTGATTCAACATAAATTAAGAGGCATAGTCCCATTTTAATCATCTCTAAGCTTCCTTGATTTTAAAGAACCTACTCAGAATTTGACAACAAAAAGGTTACATATTCTAGTCCTTAGGAAAAGCTGTTTCAGTTTAATTTTTTTTATAATGAAAAAAATATTTTTAGGGATACTTTATAAGATGTTATTTATTAGTGAGGTTCAACTTTATGCCACTCCGTGCAATTGGGGGAGGATATTAATAACTATAGTAATACAGAATGGTGTAGTGTTCTTGGGTATCCATATTCTGCAGTCTCTGGAAAACAAATTGTGGGCAGGATGGAGTCTCCCATTAGAAAGCACTTGAGCAAATGGTGAAAAATGCTGCATTCTGGAAGTAAATTCAAAGCAGGTGGACGGGGCAGCAGGAGGCCATATTGAGAAGAAATGGGCAGCTTCAGTATCGCTCATTGCATATTCATCAACTCCACCTGTTTATGTAATGACAAACAGCCAGACATTAATAACTGAATGGAAAGAACAGCTTCCCTTTGGAACAGAGATGCTATCCTAAAGTTGTATATGAAATCTCCAATTCTTATTGGTAATAATCTGTCATATAACTATAAAACATTTATTTTAAAGTACAATAAGCGTGACTACATTATCAAGGTAAATATATGTTAACAGTGATGCAGTCTACTTAAGGATCCTGTTCTTTTTTTACTCTTGGCCACATCTCTCCCTTCTGTTTGCCAGTGGCAACCTGTGCTGAAAGTTAGTAGGGGTGATGATTTTTAACTTGTACCACCAGTGAGCTGATTGCCTTTCAAGCCTTCCCTAATCTGCACATTCACTGCAGGAGTTGTATTCTACCTGGCACAAACTTTTAAAGGAGCTGAAGCACTAGCTTCCTGAATGCTGGTATCTCAGATTAGATTTAACTGTGCACTATTTACATTTGGAGTTACGCTTTATCATTAGTCAATTAAACCAGCAGACATGAACTAATACTGTGCATATGAGTCAATTTATCTACAAAGTACAGTCATCTTGTTTGTCAGCTAGTAGATGGTTTATTCCATTACTCACCTGAGACATCTGCTTTGTCAGTTAATCAGCCAGTCATTTTGTATTAGCTTTTAAGCAACAGACTATATTTTCAATTTTAGTTGATACAGGTTGTTTGCTCAGAGATTTTTCTAGTAACAGATCCTAGGGTTCTCTTAGAGATTTATCCTACAGCTAATTAAGAAGCTAGTTTTATGATTCACTTTGCCAACACTGAGATGCAAACAGCTCTAGAGCAAAGCAAACCTTCTGGGAGAAAGTGAGGCCAAACTCCACTCTTTCAGCTGAAGAAATTACTTACTTACTAGTAACTATGTTTGGAAGAGAAATAAAATGGTTTTAGTATTCTCAGAGCACAGAATCAAGTGCTTGTGTTTGCTTTGAGATGCATTACTAATCATCCTAAACTAAAAAGAAGATAGATTATAATCTAAAAAAAATACAACCCGAACAAAACCACAAAAATAACTTATATGGATAAAAAAAAACCCAACCAGTAATAAATTTGCCTTTTCAGTTTGGTCTTCTAGCCCAGGTTGAACGACCTCAGCATATTAAGGCATTACACCACCAACCAGGAGCCACTTCAGCCTTACCCTGACCCATCCAGCTGTTCGCCCCACAAATTAACTATGCAACTGAGGAGGTAAAATTAATTTGTGCAATGAGGCAATTTCCTAGGTGTTCAAGGAGGAATTTAAACATTTTCCATCAGAAATAGGAAGAGTTAATAACAGAAGAGAGAAAACACATTTATCCTGCTTCCACAAATAGGCAGATGCACTTAAGGACAGGTGAGGCTCTTATACTAATTGGTTATTCTCTAAATGAGGAAAGCATCAGTGTTTTCTTAAATGCCCCCAGAAATTCCCAGGGAGTCCTTGAATCAAGAATATTTATTTGTCATTTACAGAAAGTGTATTAATTATCCAGATAAAAGTAGTTACTGAGTACTGGGAGGTGGTTTCCTTTTAATATAATATTATCTAATACTTTATTTCCAGTCAGGGTCAGTGCTGTCACCCTTTCACAGAAACTGCATGTAAACTCAGTTTGGGTTTGTTTTTTTTTTTTTCTGTACTACATGACTAAGATTAAACCTTAAATATCTTCTGCTTTTGAAGAATAGTATCTAAAATTACACATTGATTTGTTTTTACCAGTCAGGAAATTAATTATTCTATCATCATGTGCAGCCATCAATCATTATTGAAATGAAGTTGGGTTTTTTTGTTGTTGTGTTTGGGGGGGGGGGGTGGGTTTGTGGGGTGGGGTTTTTTGGTTGGGGAGGGGGGGAGTTCTTTCTTTTTTTCCCCTGGAGCCTACTATTATTACTTAGAACTATATTAAATATCACATTAACATAGCACCTTTTTTTCAGTGAGCATGGCAAAGTGATGTACACACCTTGCATACATAATATTTAATCAAATAACAATAACCACCTTTGGAAAATGGGAAGAAGTTTAGGATGCATACCACGTTCTTAATATTTGACATACGAAGAACACCCTACCCAATGGGAAGTATAAGAAAATTTACAGGACTCAACAGCATTACAAAAGAGTAGAATTCTGTTCTTTATGAAAAATGAGAGATTTCTGATCGACTTAAATAATCAGACCTGTTACAATTTGCTTCCAAAACCAAATATCCTTTAGAAAATATTGCCACAGGCATTGTATTTTGGCCTTCTAGATATTGGAAGCAAAAGTGAAGGAGCTAGTAAATCACAAGGTTATTGGCTACAGTAGCACTATCTCCAGGATCTGCACCACAGCATCTATATACAAAAATACATGTTTTGTCCGTTGTGACAACTTTGTACACCATTACAATGAAGATGGATGCAGATATATATACCCTAGGCAGGAAGAAAATCTGCCTTTCTTGCACAAGATAGTTACTAGTGACTGAGTATCAGGTGAACTGGATTGAATCTTTAAATATTTAGAAAAGATTTGGAAAAAAAATCAGTGAGAAAAATGGAGGAACTTTGTTCCAAGTTCTGCTTCATGTTCTTCAGTGTAAAACAGAAGCAACATCTCTCTTTCCACTTGGAACTGTGGTATAGTCTCAAAATATTTGTATTTCCCTGAATGTTTCTGAAAGGATTTTCCAAAAGTTCACCTTCTGGAAAGAAAAATGCAAATATAAAAGCTACTCATCATCTCGTCAGCTACAGAACCTATTTCTCCAGTCTCATAAAGCTGCCCTGTCACAACAGGTGAAAAAACCCTGTAAATCAGAGCAAGGTAAACAAATCTGTGGGAGGCACATTTTATAAACATATTTAGTCCATGTTATTGACATTTCCCAGGAATGTTCCCAACGTCTTCTATGGGGCTTTCCTCCATAGCCATTAGCTCATCATTTGCCAGACCTTTACTCTTTGTAGTATTAGTAATTACTGGAGAAGTTTAACCCTTCTTACCTCACATTAGTTCCAGGCATCTATAAGACTATCTCTTTGTTAACTATGCAAACATGATGTTATCTATTAAAACTACATATATCCTTGTAACTGTGTTTGCATTAAGAAAAGGGCTTATGGTTGGACTAGATGGTCTTGGAGGTCTTTTCAAACCTTAATGATTCTATGATTCTTTGACTTCTTGGGTTTGATGCAGCTATCTATTAAAGAACATCTTTTTAAAACAATCTCAGAGATTTTCAGGCCAACTACTGTATGCACTTTTCAAAGAATATTACTTGTAAGAAGCCAGGTATACTCAGATTAATATACCACTACTTTGTTCACTGAATGTCACAAAATCACAGAATCACAAGGTTGGAAGAGACCTTGGAAGACCATCAAGTCCAACCATTCCCATCCTATGCTAAACCATATCCCGAAGTACCTCATCTACCCTTTTTTTGAACACATCCAGAGAAGGTGACTCAACCATCTCCCTGGGCAGCCTGTTCCAGGCCCTGACAACTCTTTCAGTATAAAATTTTTTTCTAATGTCCAATCTAAACCTGCCCTGGCACAGCTTCATGCCATTTCCCCTTGTCCTATCTCCTATCACCTGGCTGAAGAGACCATCGCCCACCTCTCTACAACCTCCCTTCAGGTAGTTGTAGGTGGTGATAAGGTGTCCCCTCAGCCTCCTCTTCTCTAAGCTAAAAAAACCCAACTCTCTCAGCCGCTCCTCATAGGACTTGCCCTTCAGCCCCTTCACCAGCCTGGTTGCCCTTCTCTGCACTTGCTCAAGGACCTCAATGTCCTTTTCATGGTGAGGAGCACAGAACTGCACACAGTACTTGAGGTGTGGCCTCACCAATGGCGAGTACAGGGGCAGAATCCCTTCCCTAGACCTACTGGCCACACTGGTTTTGATACAAGCCAGGATGCCATTGACCTTCCTGGCCGCCTGGGCACACTGCTGGCTTATATTCAGTCAGCAGTCAACCAACACTCCCAGGTCCTTCTCTGCCTGACAGCTCTCCAGCCAGTCTCCCCCAAGCCTGTAGCGCTGCATGGGGTTGTAATGTCCCATGTGCAGCACTCTACACTTGGCCTTCTTAAACGTCTCATTGCCTTCTCAAGAATATTATCTCAGATTATATTATATCACAACACATATCCTTCGTAGATGAAACTGAAGCACATGAGCTTAATAAAATTTTGTTTCCTTCCAGTTCCAACACTAACTGAACATTTTTTATTTGCTTTTGTGTTTTGATTTCCATTGGTCAAGAAACAGATTTTTCAGTTGATTCTTTATTTCAACAGAACTCCATGCTCTGTTTATGTTTTTTTCTAATGGATTTTTCTTTAGTTGCGTCTAATTTTTTTGTAGGGTGCTAGGGAGCATTCACCTAATTTTATTTGTACTTTCCAGTTTCAGTTTGAACAGAGATATATGTAAAGCATTTCCTATTTGATTTTTTCCTATAGCTATAAAAATTACTATTTTCTATTGTTATTGTTGTAATATATGTAAGCTCTGAGTCATATTTAAGTAAAATACTTTAAGTTTGAAAGAAAAGGGAAAAGAAAAAAAAAAACCCAAACAATTTTTTCTGTTATTGCTCAGCATTAGCAAACACTCTTTTCAGCACAACTCCAAACCACAGCCTCCTACTGGCTACTATGAAGAAAATTAACTCTATCATAGAATCTCACAGAATTACAGGGGTCAGGAGGGATCTCGACACATCATCCCATCCATAACCAACACAGTGGTGCATTGATGAAAGGAATGGTATCTGTGTATTATATCAAAGGATAGAAAGGGTGATGATAGGTAATTAGAAAATATTGGATATTGTGAGACCTGAGTATGGCATAAAGGATATAGAATAAGGGGTGGTGAATGTGCTGGGTTTGGCTGGTGGTTTTACTTTTCTTGGCTGGCTTTGGAGCTCTTCTATAGCCCAAGCTACCTATGGTGTATGACCCAGCATGTGACACCCATATCCACTCTGCGGAATAAATTCAGCCTTCATCTGAGTCTGTCTGTACTTCCCATCTGACCTTGCATCAGACTATATCCAAGCCATTGCAGGAAAGTCATAGAAGCAAATTCAAGAGGGAATAAGAGGTTGCTTTATTGCATCCACAAAGCAGATTGATGACTAAGACTGGTTAAAGACTTCTTGGGAACAGAAGCTATTAATAGTCAAAACTAGCCATGAAGATAAACCTGCACATAAGTGGTATGGACATTTGCCTAACCTGGCCCTGAGTACTTCCTTTGAGCTGTGTGTACAGCATGACAAACAGGGAATGGCTGATAAAAGTGATCTATTCAGAAGCTGGTAATAGGACATTTGTCTTCATACAGCTCAGGATTAGACAGAAAAACACAGTTGCACAAGGTTGTCAAAGGCAAAACTGAAGCAATGCAGAAATTGAATGTTTCTACAGATAGCCAAAATAGCAATAACTACACAGAAAACAAAGACTAAGACAGAATTGCAAGCAAAGCTTCCATACTCCTAGACCAGGAACTATCACAATCTAAATATTTGTTAATCCTTTCTCCCCATTCTACCCCCTTCCATTAGAGGGTTCTTTTACCACCTCTACACTAACATCTTTCACTGAGAAATCTGGTTTTTGTCACAGAAGGTGACATGATACCAGGCTACATGGTCCATACATCTGAGCATCAAAAATTCAGTGCAGCACAGCCATAACCATAAATGCTCCTGGAATGTATTCTGAATGCTCTTGAATTTTAGCACATCAGACTGTAAGGGCCTTTCCCATAAACCAAAAAAAAAAAAAAAAAAAAAAATTAAAATAAAGAGGAGCTCTAATTCTTCTGATAGATAATTAAAGGCTTTTAATTTAGAAAAAAGAAGTCCCTATATTTGCAATTCTTTACCAATCCCCTACTTTAAAGGCCTCAGAAAAGTCATTCTTTACATCTAGAATTTGGGTCTGCTGGTGACTTGTTTAATGTAAAAGATGAAGTGGGAGGAAAAGTGGACATTGTGCCATGAATAACAGATTGTATGGGTTTTTTCCAGCTTTTATCAACCACTGACAATGTGTTGGTGTTTTTTGATTGTCATATCAGTGACAGTGATCTTAACAGAAGAACAGGTATTATTCATTTTTTAATTGAGCTTCTCTTGATCTTTAGACCCTCTCTATCTATTTTTCTGCTTAATCCAGTAGGCCTAAAGTGCCTACTTACAACATGTGATCAGCAGAATGTACTTTTATTTTGAGAAAAAGGAGAAAAATCCCTTCCCTAAACCCACCTGTGTTTTTTCTTCTGGAATAATCTGAGAATTTGCAAACAAACCTGGCAGCCTGTGGCAATATACTGCAAAGATGATTAGGTGACTCAACTGCCTCTTGTATGAGGAAAGCCTGAGAGAGATGGGTCTGTTTAGCCTGGAAATGAGAAGACAGATAGGGGATTTCATCAATGCTTAGAGATCACAGAATCACAATCACAGAATGTTAGGGGTTGGAAGGGATCTCGAAAGATCATCTAAAGGGAGGGTGTCAAGAGGATGGGTCAAGCTCTTTTCAGTGGTTACCAGTGACAGAACAAAGGGCAATAGGCACAAAATGGAACACAAGAAAATTCATCCCAAATTCCATGCTGAAAAATGTATTTGCTTTGACAGTGACAGAGATCTCCAGAGGCCCCTACCAACCCTTACTGTTCTGAGACTCTGTGATCATGCCATTCTGAAATCATAGTCTATTAATTAATTTGACACTGCAACTGCCAGAATTTGGCTAACACAAATATAAATTATAATTTCTCCTGGTTAAGTATACAGGCTTTGTTAAGAAGGCATGAGCTATAACCACTGAATTCAGTCTTTCTCTCTCTGACCATCAGT
Source organism: Gallinula chloropus (assembly GCF_964237585.1). Lineage (NCBI taxonomy): Eukaryota > Metazoa > Chordata > Aves > Gruiformes > Rallidae > Gallinula > Gallinula chloropus. The sequence continues at coordinate 49,410,774 of NC_140085.1, read as the reverse complement.
GCCATAAAATGAGGAGTCAGAAAGGTAAAAGTAGAGTTCATTTGGTCTGAGCCATTGGGAAGAGTGTATCATCTGCTGTTCTGCAGTGAGGTGCCTATTTAGAAATGAGAGCTAAGGCAAGGTTGCCTATGAAAATATTTTTTTCTGGAGAAGAAATATAGAACAGTATATTACCCCAATTTCTTCCAAACATGCAGTTCCTGACTGTATTAGGGACAATCACTGAATTCACCCTGGGTCTACTCTTCCACTGCCTCCTTTCTCTGAATGTACAAAACTGTTTCAAAACATGGAGTTTGGTTCAAAACAATAATTAATTACTAAATTACAGAAAGCTCTGTTTTGCCTAAGGCTTTTTCCAGAAGTTATTAACTTGACTCAAGTTTAAAGACATTCTTGGTTTGGCATTTGTCTTCTCTTTGTTGATTCAGCTCAAAAAAATAATCAAAAGAAATTCATACCAAGAAAAACTGCTTTGTATTACCCAGTTGCATGCATAATACTCACTCAGAAGCAGTACGTGAGGATCAAAGTGAGATAGCAGAAAGTGAGCAAGTAAGGGAAAGGACTTGCGTCTTCTAATTATGAGGAGATGGTAAATGGAATTTCCTTCTAAACCATTGGGATAGTATTATAGTTTGCTTTTTCAAAGGGAAATAACTGTACACATTTGAAAGGGAGCTGAGGCATTCAGAAGTCAAAAAGTCCTTGGGCAATCATATTTATGAATCTGAGGCCTAGCTCTTATCTTTGTGTCCTTTGATGCTACTGCTTAGTTACCTTACTCTCTTCCTTCTTCGAAAAATCAGCCAGATGATGATCATTTACTTTTCATAATGCTTTGGCCACCTCTTTTCTGTCTCCTCATACACTGTAGACGGGGGGAGATATTTGAAATAGTGAGGTTAGCCCCTGCCAGGACATTATTCCCATTGCCTCTGAGTTTTAATTTACACCCATAAAAACATTAGAACTGCTGCTGTCTGCAGGCATCTTTAGCTGCATTTTCACCAGTACACTAATTCTTGAATCCCTGTAGTCCTTCCTCCCCTCATTACTCTAGGTTTCTCTTGTACAGCTGCTTTCAAAACTTCTGGGTTATGCATAATGATAAGAGGTCCTTCCTCTTGGAAATCTAGTTCATTGAGTCTCTCCTACACTTGATAACTGTACATAATGCAACAGTTCCATACAGACAGTTTATTTAGCATGTTTGGTTTCAGTGCAGAGGGTGGAAGCTTGCATATTTATTAGTCCTCACCTGCTTGCATTCCAGTAACACTGCCTTTTCTCTGGCTTTTCTTTGGGTGTAGCAGACTGCACAACAGGAAAGTAGTTCTCTGGTAGCAACAACAACACCACTTCAGTTTTAATATTTGGTTCATGGGAAATGTAGCAAGTAAGGAAATCCTGGTCTGACCAAGAATTATTGAGGTAGGGACTTCAGGACAAAAGGGATCTCTGAAGGCCTTATCTAACTAAATGCTAACAAATCTCAAAGTATACTTATGCTGAGAATTGCCTGGAATTCTGAACATTTTTTTTCAGACTGTCACCATGATAGTAGGAGGACTGTAAGACTAAAGAAAAATCTTATTAAAAGCAAATATTTATGTCATTTTGTGTCTTATTACAATTCACACTGTCATACCATCACGTGCTGACTCTTATCTAACGCTCCAAGAAATCGTCCATCCTGTACTCTACTTAATTGTTAGTAGTGAGGTGGTTAGAAACACTGGCCCTGCAGATTTCCCTCTGAGTCATCAGTACAAGACCTCTAAGCACCACAAGCAATCTCAGAAACATTACTTTCCTATATTTAAAGATAATTTGTTTGTAAATTATGTGCTAACTCTAGTAACGTGTTGCGAATGATGAAAAAAGAATGGGTAGCAAGCTAATCAACAAGTCAAGATTAGTCTAGAAGAACTAGTGCTCTTCACACTGATATATTTTCACAACAGCTTTTCTTCTTTCTTATGTTTTAGAAGAGATGATATTTTGATCAGTAGCAGGCCTTTCCAATGACAGAATTATCTCTGCTCTAAATTACCATCTGATTATTGCATGGGTCAGAACTTCCTCACCTACCAACATAAATACTGTCACATAATTCACGCTGTGCATGTTAAGGGTGGGCTTTTCCAGTAAAGCTTACTAAATCATGTAAGTTGAGAAGCAAAATAACTGCTCTGAGAGTTCCACTCTCTAACCAGAGATAGTAAATACTACCTTTCTTTCACATTCTCCAGCTTCTAAGAAAAAGGTACTAATAGTAATATGGTAATTTTTCCATGAGACACAATTGTGTGGTCAATTGTTTCTGTCAGGGGCTGGTTTAGAGTAGAATTCCAAGGAACCCCATATCAGTCAGTTCTGAAATAACCTAGCAAAAAGAAACTTTCCTGCTAACTTCATGAATCCGTGATTCATTTACAATCTGTGATTCATTTATGGCTTACAATATTAAAGGCAACATATTCAGGAATTACAAAAGAATTATTCGCAATACCATATTCACAGAAAAAAACCCAACCTTGTAATTTCTTTTAATTTGGTGAAGTGTACAGTAGCTTTTATTGACTATGTCTTTCTCTTGATTTTTTTCTACTATTATCATAATCAAAGCTGTTCTTACTCTGTGGTTGAATGCTAGGCTGAAATATGTTTTATCTTTCACAAATAGTTAGCAAAGACTTTCCTTTTGTTTTGTTTATTTATGTCATTTGTTTAGCATAATTTTTCCCTTTAGATCACTAACAAGTAATTAAGTTGCCTGTTTTCTCATTGATGGCAGACTCCTACACAACCCAAACTATTCTGTGATCTTACTATGTTTCTTCTGCTTCATCTAGGTATTGTCTTAGCCTAAGCATCTGACTAATATAAAAGAAGCTGTCCCTTAAAGAAAGGTTTTATGAAGGTATATGTCATTGTTCCATAACCTCTGATCTTTGGCTACTTAGCCTAATAAAGGAAAATGGGGGAAAACTACTGATAAATGTAAATTGAAGCTATGTTTACAGCTTAATACGCAGTCCTTTGCACTCACAATGCTTTTGACTCATCTACTCCCACTCTGCAAGAAATTAACAATAATGTTGCTCCATGAATTTTGGGGCTGTTCTGTGTCATCTCAAATTTCTACCACAAGTTGATTCAACTGAAATGGCGCTCTAATTGATGCCTGTTAATCTGAAAAAGGGCTGTGCTGTTATTCTTGTACTAGAGGAAATAAAAGAAGATGTCATCTAAATGTGCAGTGAGATCAGCATCTAAGGGTTCTAGCTTCAGTGATTTTTCACTTTTTCTGGGAAGTCTGACTGCTGAAACAGCACAGGACGCTGAAATGCTGTGCAACTTCATGGGAAAGGTTGTGCTGTGCAATATGAGAGACCTTGACTTACATTACTACTCATGTCAGCATAAATTGACATGTGGCAAATTGCGACTGAATCAGCAACCAAATGTCATGAATGAGTCTGTCTGAAGCCTGTGCTTTAACCATAAGGAGATATACAGATATAGATATAGATACAGATATGCTCTTACCAAGTGGAAAATCCTGTGGTAGAAATATATAAATTGAGATTTAATTTTCACTTAAATACTTTTTAAATCTTATTTTTATTCCAGTCTGTAATTAAACAAATGTCAAAGTCTCAAATGTTACTACAAAATAGAACTGGCAGCTTCTGTAAAGTTCTGATCTGGCATGATCTGTTAACATTATTTGCAGAAGATGAATTTGGCAGATAATAATCACAGAATTTCTGTGGAATCACCATCTTCATCTGCAGACTTTTCAAGCTTTTCCAATAATAAGCCACATAATTTTAGACCCATAAACATACTTCACTTGAGAATGACAGTTGAGAATTTATCAACAGGTTATATTCATAATATAAAACCATGTTTATGCCCACTATAAAGAATGCTATTTAACTATAAAAATTAATTTTATCCTTTCCAACTCAGCATATTGAAAAAAGCATAAACACAGTTTAATTTTGTATTTGGCAACATCCTTTATTATTCTTTTAACTGGTAGATACCGTGACATGTTGGAACATGCTGCAGCTTCTAACTGGATTCAGTTGAATGTGAGGAGGCTTAGTTGAATAACTATTACAGTTGTAATCCATTTAACTGTAGTATTTGATTTGTTGGTTTTAATCCCATAATTGGATTTTATAAATAAGGTAAATTGGATAAAATATACAAATAGGATAAATATGTATTTTATGTGAATGTAATAGGATAAATATTGAATAAATAAATATTGAATAAATAGATAAATAGGATTAATAGAGTAAATGCAGCCTGAACTACAGGCAGTAACTACACCTCTACATGGAGAGGGTAGCTTCTATCAAAGTAGGCAAGGAAGTTCTTGGGGTAGAGGGAAGCCTTGGAAGGAACAAGGAGTCACACTTCCAAAGTGCTGGAGAAAAGCACTTCTGGAAGTCCTAGAGGAGACTTTGTAACTTCTCAGCACCTGAGTCCAACCCCAGAGAAAGTTATTCTATAAGGATATGTGGGAAATATAAATGTGCTGACTTAGGGACCTGTTTTATTTTTGTTTGATCTCACTGGATTTTCTGTTATTTTGCAAAGCTAAATATAGTATCCTGTGTTCTGATAAATCTAATTTAAACACTACATCTGAAATTTTGTCCCATCACAAGTACTTCTGTCTTTTTGTCTTATATGTTACACAGAGACCAAATATGCTGGTGCCCAGCTTCAAAATAAATGGCTTTACCAGTTTTCAGATGAGAGTATCCTTCTTTGTGGATTACTACCAGTGTCAAGGAATAAGAAGGAAGAAAACTTTGTTATCCTTCCTTCTAATAACTTAATATGTACACTTTATTGGACAGTTAATAAAACCAACATATAATAAGTGTCATAATTTACACCACTGTAATATTTCTGAAGTAGTTAGTCATTGTTTCTGCTAAATTGCTTTAACTGCTCTTAGGTGAATAACTTGAGCTACCTGCAAATTACAAAAATTATTGTTCTGCAATACATTCACTTATGGCTACAGGCCTAAAAAACCTACTAAAAGCTGAATATTGGATATCGTCATCACTTTTTAAGTTTTAACCTTTTTTTTTGTAAGTTTCAGCAAATTTTCTACTAAAAAGTTGCCATTCATTTTAAATGTTTTAATTATAGAAGTGGAGCAGAGTAGAGCAAGAGTAGAAGTGATGCTATGGAAAAATAATAGCATAGAAATTCTAGAAAGGTTCTCATATCACAATATCATTAGGTATTTGCCCACAGGTACAGATGAATCAGAGGGTTTTTAGGTGACTTGTCATTCCAAAATCTGGTAACTAATGAATCAGTATTGATAGCAAAAATGGTAGAAGTATGTAACACTGTGACTGTACATAATTAACATGTATAAGGGGAGATAATGAAAAAGGTTCAGGAAACTACTCTTTGAGAATTAAAGATGAAGAAACTGTTTCAAGGGCAAAGCCAATCACAATAAAACAGTTCATAGACTTTAGGTGGTGCTGAATGTTGACTGTAGTATTAGGCTATAAAACTTGTCTCAAAAAATGTCATGAATTATCCATTTTCAGTGCCACATTTCATATTTTAATACTGAGTTATTGCAACTAGACACTAAATTATAATTCAATGAATTGAGTTACCTATCTCTAAAAAGACAGCTTGACACTCAGAGCTTCGCTATTTTGACAATGGAGAAGTCCATCATACTTGCCCTTAATGGGATTGATTTTTTCACTCTTATTCTTTATTATGAATATTCACTATGCCATCGATAGATACCATATCAAAAGAACCCTGGAAATGGTGAAAGTTTTTTTTCTTTGGTGTTTTTTTCCCTAAACATTCTTATTTTTAAAGGATTGGTAAAAAAAATATGATCTTTATTGTCCTAAGTATGTAGGCAACACTTATCTTCCTTCTCTAAGACATCTCATTTCCATTGGTTAATATCAGCTGATGAATCAACTGAGCCTTGACATTTTTCACTTGAGGTTGACAAATAAAAGATAGTGGCAATAAATAACAAGCTTTGAGAACTAGAACTTTATGCAGTAGCAATATGATACTTTGTATAAAACTTTTTAAAACCAAATCCATGCCAGATTTTAGCAAGGAGTTCTGTTGTTTCACAAGTGGATATTAGAACAATTGACCAATTCATGTACACAACAATTACTAAAGTTCACCTCTGAAAATGATCTAAACATGTGGACACAATTGTCACTTGAGGGGAGACGATGAATTTGGAAATGTCTTGTGTAGAATTAGTTCACTACTTTGGTCTTTTGTTTCCTGTCTAAATAGCCTGTTCTGCATAACTTTGAGCTCCTGAGTATTTAAAACCAAGAATAATAATATACACAAATTTTTGATATCTGAAGAAATGAGATCCTTGTATTTTTTAGAATTATTACTTATTCATTCCCTCTAGAGTCTCAATGAATGCCACTGACAAGTGGCATTCCTCAGGGGTTGGTATTGGCACAAGCACTGTTTAATTATTTGACAGCGACGTGGACAGTGGGATTGAATACGCCCTCAGCAATGTCTGTGAATGTAGAAAGAGGATGTTAAAGAGGACCTAAGTAAAGAAAGACATAACTTCTTTCAAAGATGGTGTGAACTGAAGCGCACAGCTCAACTAATGTATGAAAGCAATAAACATATTCAACGAACTGTTGTATAAGGAACGGGCTGTATGGTCACACAAAAAAATTGTCAATAGCTCTATGTCCAAATGGAGACCACTGACAAGTGGCATTCCTCAGGGGTTGGTATTGGGACAAGCACTGTTTAATTATTTGACAGTGACATGGACAGTGGGATTGAATACGCCCTCAGCAAGTTTGCTAACAGGAAGCTGTGATGCAATTGACATGCTGGAGGGAAGGGATGTCATTCAGAGGGACCTTGACAGTCTGGAGAGGTGGACTGATGCAAGTCTCATGAAGTTCAGGCCAGACCAAGTACAAGATCCTACACATGGTTAAGGGCAGTCCCAAGCACAACTACAGAATGGGTGGAGAATGGATCGAGAGCAGCCCTGAGGAGAAGAATTTGGGGTTGACTGATTGGTTAAATGGTCAACATGATCCAGCAATATCCACTTACACAGTTAAACCAACTCCTCTATTTGCTGATTCAGAGCAGACATTTGTTGACACTCACCAACATCTTAGATGAATACTCTTATTACTGAGTTGCTAAACAAAAAGCCTAAGTTTTATGATTTGTCCTGTCTTCCTTCCCTTCTATCACATACGCCTGAAAAATAGTTTCAAAAGATGTGCACTTTCCTTTTCCCTTCATCTCTTAATGGAGCTTACTTAGTTTAGTAGTCAGAGTAAGCTAGTGCCACTTGCAGCACTGTTGGTCTTCCTTTTTAGAAAAGTTTACATTTTTTTGGTCCATCCAAGGGAGGCGACATGAGCACATTGAGACAAGGTGCTTGTTGCAGAAATGAAGCTGTTAGTCTTGCAATAGAAGGCTGCATCCAGCTGTTCATTTATTGCAGTCCCGTGTTGGAGCAATGAGGCTGACAAGAAATGGAATCAGCAGGCAGTGGTAAGAATTGTATTTTTAAAAGACAGTGGTGGTTGTTGAGTTGGAAGAGAGAAGAAATTAGTCATTAGTTTTCCCACCTGTTCCTGTGCTAAATATTGGCATTAATTAGCTAGTTCAGAAATGCCAAGCAGCTGAGCACAGGAGGTTCAATCTAAGTGGTTTAAAGTGCTACCTGGAGGTTTATGATGTTGTTCCTTCAGTAAGACAGGAGCCTTTAATGGCAACACTCTAAAGCACGCTTAATGTTAGGTATGTCTTTCAGTCCCTTCTCTTTACTAAGAGAGGACTTTCTTGCTGCATCATTTCTTGTGTTGTTTTTTTTGTTTTTCATTTAACTGGTTGTCAGATTCATGATACTTAAGAACCAGGCTTCTTTTTTTATGAAAGTTTGTATGGAGTGTTAAAAACTAAACTTCTCTTTTAAACACAGGACAAATGAAGAAAACAGTATCTACCTTTCCCCCTTATAATTCAAACTACTTATAACCTTACCACAAAAAGTTTTTGGTTTTCTCTGTTATTAGTTTTAAGTTTGTTTTGGGGGGTGGTTTTCCCCTTACTAGAAATCATGACTTGAATATCTGGAACAACAACTCGCTGTCATCTGACTCCTATAAACTTACAGCAGAACTCCCTCTGGATGTTAGTCTTCCAGTTTTGCATTTTTTTTCAACAAAGAATGAAACTGAGCAAGAGTAAGAACTGTACAGATCATTTCTTTTTCTATTCCTGTTCTAAATAACTTTTAACTGGTTGAAATGTCACTGTGACAACACAGATGGCAATCCACAATCCAAACTACTCAAATGAAATGCAAACAAAAGTTTAGCAAGCTATAAACTGTTACTAATTTTCCAGCTTTTTCTTTCTAATAAAAAAAATCCAGGCCTTTTCATTTCCACTCATCTAAACTGCCACAGTTTTGCATCAGTTATAAATGATGTCATTAAGTTATATAGGTAGACAGGCCTTCAGTATTAGTAACTTCAGAGACCGATGGACCATATGGCCCTTATTCAAACCATGCAAAGCAGTTGTTTGTTCAAGATGATCTTGCAGATGTCATCTTGCTCTCAAGAGAACCACAGGGGAGTTGTGTTTTGCTATCTCTGTTGTTGTCAGCTTGAAGTGTACTGGTATCGACTGCTTTAGACTGAGGCACAAATACAAAGCAGATAGATAGTAGTGAACAAGGAGGGCAGAAAGGGAGCAATCAAATACAAAAACTTTTTTTTTTCTTCTTTCCATTTTGTGCCGTAAGTGGTAAATTTGGATTTGTCCTCCTAAGAGACGGAGGAAGTTATTAATCTGTCCTGTTCAGGTTTCCTGTTGGTTGGGTTTGGTTTGGTTCTCCAGGGGCACTTCAGCCAGAGAAGAAAATAATTGCTTTTGCCCCCTTTGATTTACCTTCAGGAGTGGTCATACTGCCCTACAAACAGGGTGGTTGAAACTGGCCTTCAGACATCAGGTGCATTGTTATTTAAGGACGAAACTGAGGCTTGTCATTTTCTGCAAAAATATCCTGCCCCCACTGGTTTAATTTCTCCTGGCAGTAAATGATACTAGGAAATAAGCCATTGGGGTAGTCATTATCAGGATTCATGCTGGTGCTTTCAATTTCTCTTTAGTTTTTTTTCCTCCAGTACACCACATAGTCTGCCTAACAATTATTTTATATTTGCTGCAGTGTGGGGCATGTTCATCAATGCTTCAATTAGAAGTGCAAACCTATAATTACCGTCTCTACAGCCAGAAAAATGTGAAGTTTCATTTGTAATGATGAATATGCAGCTCCTTTTAAAAGTTCCTCAGTGTATATTATTAGAAAGTGAAGGAGAAAAAGAAACAGAGGGGGATTTGTCTGACATTTCCACTAGGGAAATGGCAGTTATATTGAGACACTTTTGTCCCTTTTCGTAGCAAAACATCAAAGACTTTATACCTAAATCATGTATAGAACATGACTGTAGAGATTACATATAATCTACTTAAGATAACTTTACTTTAAGGAACATATCATTTATGTAGATGAAAAGAATACTAACAGTGTTGAGATGAGCATTTATATGCTTTTGTAAAGAAAGTAAAAGCACACCTCTGTGTAAAAGCATGTCATAGCCATTGACTAGGATTAGGAAGTTTTTATGTATCAAGCATGTCCAGTCTTGGGGTACATCCTAGAGTTTCATAAGACGTAAGTGAGTGGTCTAAGGGGAGAACTACACTTCAGAGAGCTCCAGTCCCCTGCTCCCACTTTCAGCTTAGCCCTTGCCTTCAAGTAGTCCGCACCGTGTTTCCACCACTCACTACTACATCCTTGATTTTAACATCCAGGAGCCATTGCAAAAGCTTTGTGCTTCTCCGTCTGATCTGGCTGTATTAAACTTGCTCCTAGAATCATAGAATATCCTGAGTTGGAAAGGACCCATAAAGCTCATCGAGTCCAACTCCTGCCTCCACACAGGGCCAGCCAAGTCAGAGCATGTGACTGAGTGCATCATCCAGATGTTCCTTGAATTCAGTCAAGTTCAGTGCTGTGATGTCTTCCCTGGAGATGTTGTCCAAGTGTCCAACCAGCCTCTTAGTAAAGAATCTCTTCCAAATATCCAACCTAAACCTCCCCTGTCAGACACAGCTTCATACTGCTTCCTCGGCTTCTATCACTGGTCTCCCATTAACTCTCCCTCATCATGAAGCCATAGACCATGATGTCTTTCCTCAGCCTCTTCTTCTGCAGGATGCACAAACCAGGAACTTCAGTCTCCTCTCATAAGACTTCCCCTCCTCCTTTAGTACAGCAGTGTAAGAGAACCTTTTAGACCTCAATCACCACACTGCTCCTGTTCTGCTCTTACACAACCACAGAATGAAAGCATTTAGATCATAGGTCATCCCTGTCCCTCACAGGCCCAAGCTACTGCAGAGAATCAGGACCCTCTCACCTTCTTCATTTTTTCTTAATCTGCTCCAGGTATAACTCCAGTGACCACTGTTTTCTGTAGCCACTGGTATGCAGCAGCAAGTGGTACATCCTGAATATTTTTGACATCTCTCAGAAATCCTTAATTTTTTCCAAGGACAGGGGGGTCTATTGTACATATATATATATATATATATATATGTCTTATTCTGCTAAAGAAAAATGAGTAGTGACGGACAACATCTAAGATGTAGTCAAAATCAGATAGCAAAGAAAGATTGTAGCAAAACGTGTCTACGTGGGAAACAGCCCTGATTCTTGAAAGATGTTCACAATTCACAACAGCCAGGTACAAGTGACTCCCGTGCTATTTTCAGCTGGCCTCTGCTAAATATGATTTGTAAGTTCCCGCTGTTCGAGATGTAATGGAGAGCATGTGGCATTGAGAGGATAATATAACAAGAGGCAATGGAAGATTAAGGTTACTGACTAAAAAGAGTCATTGTCAACTAGATTTGTAACAGAAAAGATACTGTTGATAAATAAATGGCAAGGCTGTATGTTAGTGGGTGGATAGGACTATTCACAGGGTGGACCTCACTTAATTCTTATTCATAAATTCAGAATTGTTGAAAGTCAAGTAGAAATAGACCTTGCAAAGGAAATTACAAGTGAAAAAGGTTCTCTGGAAAATAGGAAAAAAGTGGAGTTGCAATGTGTTAAAAGTAGGTATTGTCTAAAAGATAATATGAACCTGGCTCAAAAATGAAATAAACACTTAATCTCAGTTTTCAACAAAGAGGACTCTATAACACCAGTACAGAGGCAGGGTGGCTAAAAGGAATGATTATACAGAAATGCAAATTGCAATATTTAAGGTGAAATAAAACTCAGATGGCTGTGTTGGGAGTCAGGAAAGTTGTATAATCTCTGTCAGAGATATTGAACAATTGGTAGATGAAAGTTCTGTAGCATTAATTCTTATTAAATGTATCAACAGGTTTCATACTTAATGGCTGAATATAAGCAAAATGAGTTGTAATTAGGAGGGGTATTAAATGTAAGAAAGTAACTACAAACATTAGGAGAGGTATTAAATGTAAGAAAGTAACTATAAACATATTAACGTTGATAAAATGCAAAAATTTAGAAGGAATAATAAAGGAAATAACGTATTTGACTATATCTATTAAAATAAATCCTGATCTACCAAAAGTGGATTTTATCCAGCCACTCTGGAATTTTCCTTGCAGTCTTTGCCTTAATGAAGATCGCAATTTTCGACTTGGACATAAAAAATAAACATATTTTCAAAAATAGTCAACTGATATGAATAGATTTTACTTTAGTCATGGCCAACATTAATTATCATCCTTACTAGTGTACATTTATTGCACTCTTCCACTGTACTTTTCAAAGTACTTTTTCCTCTTTGTAAACACTGTTGCCTTTATAATTTTAACATTAATGGATTTTAAGTTCCCAACAAAACTATGAGCATGAGAAATACTACCTTAATTTTGGAGACAAGAATTGACCTACCACAGGGTAAATGAAGAGAACTGGCAAGGGAATTTGTGGACAGCATTACAGTCATTTCCTGCCCCAAATACCTGCAAGACATGTAACCTAGCTTCAAAATAACTCAAGTAACAGTCACAGAGCAGCTGGGTCAATAGAACACTGATTCAAAACTCACCTGAGAAGTGGGATAAATATTGAATACACTAGTACTTCAGTTATTTGAAAAGTATCTGTGTAGAAGAAGCTTGAGTTCACCTAAAATTAGTTTTCCACACATAAGCTAAAATCTGTTTACTATTCTGAATGTAGATGATTTGGGATATCTTACCCAGCTTCCAGCTGTAGTTCATAAGGAAAAGGACATCTCAGGAGTCCTGTGTTGTGTAATAAGGTCTAAAAATGCCTTTTAAATTGTTTAATAAATTGTTGTTTGTTTTTTACTAAATATGGAATCTATTTTGTCACACTTGGTCCTCAAACTCAAAAATAGGCTCCGCTTAAGAAAGTCCACATGCCAAGAATTTCTTCCACAGACGACAGGTAAGCATAAAAGCCAGTACAGGTTTCTGGGGAATAAATTTGCTTCAAAACTCTGTGTAAATTTGTTATAAACTGCAATTTGCTTCTTCAGAAAGGTGGGGGCTATTTCCTGAGAATTCGGAACATTAGGGAAAAATACTCAATCCTAAATTTGGACATTTTCTATGTTCCAAGTGGACTACTGCTTAAACCAAAAGTTACAGTCCTGCCCAGTCCATTTTGTCATTTTCCAGTGTATGAGTGTTCATTTTGAGAACTGAGAACTGAAGAATAGTAGTTGGTAAACTTGCTTACTTAAAAACACTTGCTTGAAAACTTCTTTTATTCCTTTAAAATGTCTTTCTACTCTTTTCTTTGGCAAGGGACTCTACTGTATGTGTGTGTGTGTATCTGTGAGTGTGAGTGTAGCCAGGCCGTGGATTGGAGGGTCTGTGTGTCTCTGATGACTGTGACTGCAGACACTCCAGCCAGTGGATGTCAATACAAGCAACTGGAGTCAGACGGAAGAACTTTTTCACAGTGAGGGTGACAGAGCACTGGAATAGGCTGCCCAGGGAGGTGGTGGAGTCTCCATCTCTGGAGATATTCAAGACCTGTCTGGACGCCTCTCTGTGCAATATGAGCTAGGGAGCTGCTTTGGTAGGGGGGTTGAACCCAATGATCTCTTGAGGTCCCTTCTAAAGCGTATGATTCTATGATTCTATGATTCTATGAGACCTTGGGTTGCAGGAATCCATGTGTCCATGGTGCAAACCACTTGATCAAGTGTGGGTGGGTAAATGAGTGTGTCAGCACAAGTGAAGATCAAGCCAGTTGAGCCAGTGAGCAAGTGAGGTGGTCTGGGAGCCAGAGAGTGGGTCTGTAAGAGTGAGTCCACAGGGGTGGGGTGAGGGCTGGCTACCGGGGATTCCCAGATGGCTCTGTGTTTGCACTTGCACGTGACCATAGAGCATCATATGTCCAGATGCCAGCAGCTGAGCAGACTGGGTGTCTGAGCCCAGGTGTGACATCACCCACACTGTACATATGCACATATACATATTCCCAACATCTGCAATGCAGTTGCTAACAAATAGCTGTTTGTTGAGATGAGATGTTAAGCAATTCCTTTTCTTTGGTAGCTATTCGGCATTCCTGACTGAAGGAAGGCGTCTTTCATTGTGTCTCTCTCTGCCCAAGCATTAAAACCACACAGGCTAACACCAAAACATCTTCATCGTATGCAGAGTAAGTGTCCTTGACTGCAGTCATGACTGGTCTCAGTCAATCACTTTTAGGTGACAACAGGGTTGAAATCACTGATCCCAAATCTCCATTTACTGTAAGTCCTATTCTTCTTCCCAACCACATTAACAAAAATGCAACATTTTGGAGCTCTTTCAAGAACTGACAAAAGAACGAGAAGATAAGGGTTTGAACAAAAAACTATCATCAGCTGTTTGACAGAAGTCAGAGCAGGCAAGTTGTTGTTCCCCCATGACACTTCCAAAAGAGTGTTGCAGTTGGACGTGGGAAGAGTTAGCCATAAGAAAACTCCTTTTGCACCTTCCTCCTCTGAAAACTGGAATAGATATCTGTGGTGGTTATCTGGCTGGAGGTCAGATGCCCACCAAAGTTGCTCTATGACTCCCTTTTTCAGCTGGACGGGGAGAAAATATATACTTGAGAGGCTTAGGAGTCAGGATAAGGGCAGGGAGAGATCATTCACCGATCAGCATCATGGAGAAAATAGACTCAACATGGAATAAAATGCATCTAATGTGTTACCACCCCATGCCCAAGGCAGTACCAAGTGAAAGCATAGTATAATAATGAGAAATAAAATGAAATCTTAAAACACTTTCCCCCACTCACACCTCCCTTCTTCCTATGCTCAATTTTATTCATGATTTCTCTCCCTTCCTCCCTGTAACCCAGGTAGCACAGAGTGAGACAGGAAATGAGGGTTGAGGTCAGTTCATCACAAGTTGTCTGCTGGTCTTTACTTCTTAGGGGAAGGATTCCTCACACTCTTCCCCTGCTCCAACGTGGGGTCCCACCCACGGGAGACAGTCTTCTACGAACTTCTACAGTATGAGTCCTTTCCCTTGGGGCTTCAGTTCTCCACCAACTGCAGCAGTGTGGGTCCTTTTCATGGGGTGCAAACCTTCAAGAAAAGGCTGCTTTAGTATGGTCTGCCACAGGGTCCCCCAAGTAAACCTGCTCCAGCATGGGCCCCTCTTTCCACAGGCTGCAGATCTTCCCAGGAGCTTACTCCAATGCAGACTTCCCACTGAATCACAGCATCCTTCACTTATCTCCACCTGCTCCACCATGGGGACACAAACCCACACCACCCCCCCAACCCTTTCCACGCAAACTCACAACAATATCTTATTTGCTGCTAGCCCATGGTGCTGGTGTTACTAGTGGAAGACTAAAGATGCAAGAGGATGTAAATGGCTGCTCTCTCTGGAATGGAATTATCGAATAGCTTTTGAAATATTTCACTGGTATTCCAAGAACATTAAAAACGTAAGTTATAGCAGTCTTTCTGCCACACCAGTGGCTGATTACTAAAGAAAAATCTTATCGGTGATTTTCAGTTACTAGGATCTGGAATTGGCATCAGGGGCTTTTTGCATATGCCACACAATATGCAGAATGGATTTTATCTTTAGTGAATTTCTTAACTGAAAAAAGAGACATTCAGTATATATGGTTCAGTGCTGCCATTCTGAAGCTGCAATGACCTTTCGAGTCTGAAATGGTTTTCTATCAAAGGACTTGCAAATGGACTCATTTATACCTTACATGCCCAACATTTTGGATTTATGCCAGGACAGAGACAAGGTTTCTGACATTATAAATCTGTATCTTGCTCTTAAAATACCAAATAGAACACATAGTCAAAACCCTGATTCTTTGAGAGCAATAGGATGTTTGCCATTGACTTTAATCAGCCCAAAACTTAATTCCCTATAATATCAACGTTCTGTTTTATGACTACATATCAAAGGTTAACCACACATTCATGCAGCAATGTGTGTGCTGTGAATAGCATTCTGTGCTGTAAATTTTTCATTTTTGAATTATTTCCTTGCTATCTGACAGTGTAGAATACAAGTGGAGGAAGTAGAGGGAGAGAGTGCCACTCTATCAAGTGAAGATGTGTTCTCAAAGAATTCAGACTATCTCTTCTTCTGCCATAATTAGATTTACAGGACTAACAGGAAGCTGTACAGCACACATTTATCATATTCTCAAAGTCAATTTTCGTGGTTCTTTCACTCACTCAAACTCTAAAGTTCACATTTAACTTTTAATTAAATCTAGAGAATATAAGATTGAGTGAAAGTTACATTTATCAGTTTAATTTTTGAATGCTTACTGAATATGCATTATTGCTCTGTGGTTCAATTGAATTTAATTTATTACAGATCTTACACGCACACACACATTAAAAAGAAAAAAAAAAGAAAAAAACCAACTTAGTTATGGCATCCTGATTTATTTAAAAAGATGTTTGATTTTGTAAGCAGTAATTCAGGTTGTAAAATTTTCCCGGTTTTGGCTAAGCTAGACTTGATTTCTCATTCTAGTAGCTGGTATAGTACTATCTTTTGGGTTTAGTATGAAATTAATATTGATAATACGCTGATGGTTTTAGTTGTTGTTAGTGTCTACACTAAGTCAAGCACTTTTCAGCTTCCCACAGCCTGCCAGTTGCAGAAGAAGCTGGGAGAATGCAGCCAGGACATCTGGCCCAGCCTGGACAAAAGGCTGTTCCATAATATACAATGGCATGGCATATATATATATATATATATATATATATAACTGAGGAAAGTGAGCTGGGAGGTGGGCTCACTGCTCACAAAAGGACTGGGCATCCTATTGTTCTATTTTCCTTTTGCACATGGTGAGCAATTCCAGTTGTGCAGTACTTGTATTACTGTTGTTGTTGTTATTGATGTTATTATCATCATCATCATCTTACTTGTTACCCTGTTAAACTGTGTTCATCTCAAACTACAAGTTTTACAAGGTTGTTTTTTGTTGGGTTTTTTTGAGGGGTAAAACTGAGGGGAGACTGAGCAAATGGCTTCATGGTTGTTTGAGGTGTCTGCCAGATTACATCATGACAAAAATATATGCTTAGATTTTCAGGACAGATTATCCACTTTTTGCTGTGTATATCTTCCTTTGTGGAACTGTATTGGTCATATGTTTGTCCTACTGCAATGGACAGCACTTTTAATGCTTTTTAAATAACTGTAACAATGATCAGTAACAAATTCTATTTTTCCCATAATATGTACTGATAGAATCAATATCAGAATAATCAGTTATTGATGACATTTGTGGAGAATTAGCCATGAAAATGCCAACATATTATTGAAATGTTAGGAAAAAAGTTTTGTTTATGTTGGCTGTGTGAATGCATGGCAGCTCACCTAAAAGGTATCCGAATGAATTAGGAACAAAGGGCTAATGATGTACAGAGAAAGGGTAGTGTTTATCTCTGTGTGGTCTACTGAGGGATACCTGAGTGAGTTCTGTGTGGCAGTTCTCAGCGACAGAGGGAGAAGAGCTGTGCTAGGATTTTGCTTTCTCTTGGGTTCCTGCTTTTTCCAGGTTGCTCAGGCTGCTTGTAGTACCTAATTACCTCATTTCATTTAGTATTACATAGGACCCACACTGCATCTTCTGTTACCAGTGCTAGGTTTGTCTGTCTTTGTAATTTCCTTTACTGGTCGACATACCTAAGGTAAACAGAAAAATAACAGCAACAAACAATAACTATAATTCATTTTGTTCTTCCTTGGAAACAAATAGGATTGTTCAAAATTGCCAATATTCCACCTCACTTTCATCTTTAATGGAGTTCTGAATATCAATATGAAGGTTTCTTCTGCAATCCACTAACAATAACTATGCCTTATGCTTCTGGTCAAAAGCTTTGTGGAAAGAGTACAATCTTAGTCCCAACACAGATTAAGGTCTCTTTTAACAAGCTTTTTAATGTTTACCTTCCTTCTTTATCAAGGACATCATTCGGTTCTCTCAGGACCCTTGGAGGCAGACTGTTGGGTCTCACGAGCATATATTGGCTGACTTCACTCAAGCAATCCCACCCTCGACCCTCATTTGCTGCTAGCCATTCTCATCCTCCTTTAACCCCATTTCTAAGGATAGAGGCCTGAAAAACTTTGTTGATGAAGAAGACTGATGTAAACAAAGCAATTAACACCTTAGTCCTTCTGTTACCAAGTCCTTATCCAGCAAAGAGTCCATATTTTCCTTGTCCTGTTTTTTACTACAGCAATAGAAGCTTTTTTTTTTTTTTTTTTGCCCTCATGGTAAATGCAATCTTTAGATGAGCCTTGGTTTTCCCAAAGTCATCCTTAAATGCCTGCATTCAGCAGTTCTTAACCTGTATGCTGTGTTCTCTTACAAGTGGCATGGCAGTGAGCTGAAAACCCATGGAGGAGAGAGCAGCAATCTCAGGACAGCAGCTGAACTTGCATGTGTGATGAGGAGAGACTTACAGATGATGTGGCAGGAGGATGAAGCTGAGGAGAGAATACAGGAAGGAGGTTTGTGGGGGACTACTGAGAAAGATACATACAGGACATATAAATAGAGATATTTTCATGGTGATGAATGAAATTCTGTCAAATTTTGAGAGACTACAGCTGAGTTTGGTATCAAAGATAAGGAAATAAAATCTTTTTACAAGCCCTTTATTCTTTTTGTTCCATTTTACTAAGTCTTATTAAGACTTTTCATACTATCTTATTCTATATTAAAACTTGAGGGGGTTTTGAGTTAGAAAACATTCTCATCTCAAAGGAGCTTGCTACAAGAGAATGCAGATGACCCTTGAAGTTGTTCTTCATTGGTGGGGCCCAACACACCTGCTGTTTGAGGATTATTATTTTTCTTTGACTTTCTTTAAATTTGTGTCAAGACTACTGGTACAGCACAGCCCAAGAGAAGTGTGTTCCATTCCTGTCTAATTAACTCTTAAATACTATCGGTCCTGATATATCTCCATCATCAGTCTCTAAATAGTAAAAGCTGCCTGATACTCCTCTGCTCTTCACCTGCTGAAAAGGACGTTTCACTAGTTTATCACACCAAACATTACCGTACTTATTTAGGCAAAGAGACACATATTCTCCTATATGCTACTCCATTTAACACACAGAGAAGAGCTAGAGAGGTGCAGTTGATCTTCAGATACCAACACTTCAAAAGAGATTTCAGGATCACATAATCTCTGTTTTCACACTTCATGTGTGTTTCCAGTATTTGGAACAGAGTCTATTTAAAATATCACTAAGTAGTGATCCATTGGTTAACACCCACCTACCTAGTGTCTCAATGTTGAAATGAGCTTGACTCTACCAGCTGCTGAACTGTCTTTATGGTTAAGCTTGGCCCTTCTCCTTCCCTTAGAAAAACAAAAAAACAACAAAAAAGCTAAACAAACAAATAAATGTCATTAAAGTTGCACTTAGAAATAATTCAGTCAGCTGGGTTCAATCACAAACCTCAAAAATCTACTCACAGTTCCATCAAATCAGAGAAAGGTAATGCATAGCAATGTCTTCTCCTGCAGATACACACTCTTTTATAGTAAGGAAACAAGGGATGTTCAAAAGACATGTTCAGATGGATTGTCAAAGCAGTCCAGCTAAGGTGTTGATGCAATGTGAATTATGTGTTCCTAGAAATTCTGTTTCACATCTAAGACAACTGGTATATAGTACTATTTTGGTAGGAAATATATTAAAATATAGTAGTTTTCTTCAACTATTTTAAGATTTACCTGTGTAATACATTTGTAGAGAGAAATATATGCAACATCTTTTGCTCTTTTCAATTAATTCCTTGTTTACTTAGAGACATTAGCCATGTATATATGAGGAAATCTCAATAAAAAAGGCACTGAAATAGTTCTATTCTGTTTGAATGCAATCTTTATAAAGGTGATTCTTCTCTCGTTGGTACCATCCAAGTCCTAGGACCTTTAACACCATTACTGTGATTAACTACTTAGAAAGCAATTGCTAAACTGGCTTTTATGTGTCTCAGAGAATGAATTTGCTTCCCTACAATGACATATTGGAGTTTTTTAATATTAACTTCCTTGCAGAGGTATGATGTATTTTTTAAATTATTCTCTTTTCTAAGTTATTGTTTTCAATAAAGATCAATTTGATATCCGATCCTGCATTCTAAACAGAAGAGGAATGAGTCATTGTAACTCCACTGCAACAGCAGAAAGTTCCGCTTTATTTAAGGTTATAAAAATAACCAAGGAAAACAAAAGACCATCCATTCTGAAGCACATTCATAAACAAATAGAAAACAAAGGAAAAGAGTATGTCTTCTCTTGCTGTGTCTCCCCTGGTTTTTAGGAACTTCTTCAGCTATGTTTCATAGATATGAACATTCACATTAAATTTCAAAATTTCTTCTTTTATCTCATCTTATTCTCTGCAAAACCTATGGAAATGAGTTTTTCAATAAGACAAATGCCCATAGCAAACAAATACCACAGAGATTCTTGATGGGATATTTTTCCCTTTGGTGGGAAATTGATTTTTCTTATCCTCTGTAAATACTGAAACTGAGATCTTCGAAATCTACTGGTTCAAGCTTCCTACATTTTCAATTCTATGCGAGGATGCAAAGAACACCAAAGTCCAACATAATAGCAAATCTAAGTAATTATAGTTTCCACCAATGAGATGTGAAGGCAGCAGCAGAAAGATTTTTTTATGGTAGTAGGTGATTTTTCAAAAGTTCAGAGCTGTTTTTCTGCTGATGATTCCCTTTCATTCAATGAATTATAAGGGCCCAGGAAGACTTCTACCTTTACCTGGAATTTAATAGTATTAGTCCCCAAATTCACCCTTGTAATTAAAGTTTGCACACTAACTCCTCCTAAACATCTATTTGAGAAATCTAATGTCTTTCTTTTAAATTCCACCTTATCTGAGTGTTCTGCATTTTTAAAAGCTCAAAGTACCTCAGGTTTGTAGAAACTCCAGAAAAATTAATTATTATTTGAAAAAAAAATCCAGTTAAAGAAGAAAAGAAAAGTTATAAGAATTTCAAATACGCACATAATTTGCACAAAAAAAAAACCCAATATCAAAAAATGTGATTTAGCCTTCTGTATTAAAAGGGTTAAATCATTATCTACTTTGCAAATAAGGAGAATTAAATTATGGCTTTTGGAAGCTCACAAAATAGTTGTATGAGTGAAAAATACACAATAATTACAGCCTTACTTGTAACTCATGTCTTCCCTGTCATTTCCTAAAAGAAGTAGTTCAGTTAATTAGCCTTCTTTTTTGTTTTGTTTCTGTTTACTTTTTTTCTTATGCTGTTCATTTGTTGTATTTTAGGGGTTTATTGTCTTAACAGAGCAACAAGGTTTTACTGTCATAGTCAATGCACTCATTAGTTTTCCTTAAGATTCTAGGTAACACCGAAATCATAAAGTTTTGTTCCTGATCTGACAGCCATGTTGCTATCAAGCTTTATCTGTAAAATACTCCTTACTTGTAAAAAAATCATTATTTACAGGGATGGAATAGAGTTTGTAGGCAAAATCAATTAAATCGTACAGCAGAAACAGACTGACTAGAGGAATGGTTTCAGCTAGAGTAGAGTTAATTTTCTTTCAAGCAGCCGGTGGAATGATGTGTTTGGGAGTTAAGATGGGAGCAATGCTGATAACACACTGATGTTTTTAGTTGTTTCCAAATGGTCAAAGGCTTTTCAGTTGTTCATATTGCCCTGCTAAGGAGAAGAGGGGGTGCCCAAGAATATGGGAGGGGACACAGCCAGGACAGGTGACCCAAACTGGCCAAAGAAGGCATTTCATGCCAATTATGTCATGCTCAGCATAAAGGGGGGGCTGGTGGGAAGGAGGGCATGGCTCCAGGACATGCAATTTTTGGGGACAGTCCAGTTCTGGGATGGCTCTGAGCTGTACGGCCTGAGTTGTGGGGTCCGGTGAGAAACTGCACTTGTGTATCACCAATTTGTATATTTTGCTATGAAGTGCTCTTATTGTTATATCTCTTGTTCTCTGCTGTCCCAGTAAACTATCCTTATCTCAAACTGTGAGGTTTAGAGTTTGGTTTAGGTTTTGGTTTCTTTTTTTCCTTAGTTTCTTCTTCCTCTCCTCCCTTTCACACCCCTACCCCCCCCCCCCCCCCCCTCCAAATTCCTCACACACCCCCTCTTAAGGAGCGAGTGGCTGCATGTTGCTCGGCTCCCGGCTGGGACAAAACCAAAACATCAGGTCATCATTTCCTTATTTTCACACTCTTCAGGTTTCACATTGCTTTGCATGTTAATATTTACTTAAGCACACAACCCACTGAATGGTATTACCCAACAGGAAGAATTTTCCCGTATTTCCTATATGCATTGAAAAAACTGAGACTGAATGTTAAGATCCATAAAACCATTAGGGCTTGGTTTTGTTCATTTTGTTGTGTGGTTTTGGTGTTGTTGTGGGGTTTTTTTTAATAGCAGATAATATTTTGAACAGTTGTAAAGCCTGTCTTCAGAATACCTTGTTTAGTGAAGGGTGTCCTTGCCTGTGGTAGGGGGTTGGAACAATATGGCCCTTGAGGTCCTTTCGAACCCAAACCAGTCTGCTATTCTATGATTTAATATGTTCTCTCTCACCAGGGAAAAAAAAAACCCACCAAAAAACCCCCAGGGAAAATAAGAAATAAATCTGCCATTATCAAGTCCAGTTCCATTTGTTTCCTAGTCAGGAAAACAAAAGGTACTGATAGGCAGCCATAGGAACAGTAGAACCAAATATTTTTTACCAGCTGACTAAAATTTAACTTTGTGATGACTATAATATTTTTCTCAATAAATATATGTGACAAGCAGAGTGCTGATGACTTTCAAAACACCTTCCATTTCTGTTGCTAGCAATACTTCCCTTCAGGGGGATCGGAAGAAGAGAAAGAAAGAGACAAGCAAACACAGGTTTTCTTACCGTGATCTGAAGTATATGAGGGGATTCTGTTTTGTTTTTTTTTTAGGGGCATTGGGGTTTTTTTCAGCTATTCAGATCAGTTCTCACACACTAGTGAAGCATATCTTTAGGTTTAGCTATATTCAGACTTACTCAACTTTACACCCTTTGAGTTTCTTCTACAAATCAAAGTGAACTGTGAATATGTAAGTATCAACATGTAAATGGAAAGTAAAATCTTGCTCCAAAGTAGAAAAACAGTGCATACATCTGTAATAACAGTCATTGAGAACGTAACCCATGGGTTTGACTAATTATGTTTGTATATATATTCTTTGTAAAGTTATTTCAAATCTGAAAAAATGTGGTTGGAGTTACTGTTATTCCTGTGTGTGGCTGAGTTAACTACACTGCATCTAAAATAATAATAATTTAGCTAAATCTTTTGTTATATTCTTGTGAATGTTCATAATAGTTGCCTAATGAAAATAATAATTACATTTGCTTTTAACAAGTTCCGTTCCTGGATGTGTTTAAAAGAAGGGTAGATGAGGTACTTAGGGATATGGTTTAGCATAGGACAGGAACGGTTGGACTCGACGATCTTAAAGGTCTTTTCCAACCTTGTAATTCTGTGGTTCTGTGTGATCCATTGTTGGGCCTCTTTTGTGTTTGACTTCTGTTAACACTAAAGCTATATAAAAGATACTACATTTTCTAAAACCCATATACCCAGATTCCAAAATTTTACATTGTGGATTTCAAGCTGCAGAGGCATTTCTCTGTAACTTGACAATCTAATGATATTGAAGAATTTGAGGGGGGTGGGAGTGGGGGGGCGGGCCGAGCAGGCCCAACAAAACTTGTATTTAGTACTGCATCTACAGACATAAGAAATTAAAATAAAATTTCCTTAAAACACGGTTATATGAAATACTCAAACATTTGTGCATAGTGGTAGAGTGGATGTATAGCTAGCTGATCAGAGCTTTTGTGCTGGTTTTGGCTGGGATCGTTAGTTTTTTTCACAGTACCTAGTATGGGGTACTGTTTTGCATTTGTGATTAAAACAGTGCTGATAATATAGAAGTGGGTTTGTCATGTAGTGATGTTTTTGTTACTGCTGAGCAGTCCTTAAACAGAGCCAAGGGCTTTTCTGCCTCTCACACCACCCTACTAGTGAGTGGGATGGGGGTGCACAAGGAGTTGGGAGGGGACACAGCCAGGACAGCTGACCCCAAATGACCATAGGGATATTCCATGCTTTGTGAAGTCATGCTCAGCACATAAATCTGGGGAAAGAGGAAATGGGGTACATTTGGAGCAATGCCATTTGTTTTGCCAAGTAACATGTGATAGAGCCCTGTTTTGCTGAAAATGAACACATACCTGTCAATGGGAAGCAGGAATTAATTCCCTGTCTTCCTTTGATGCATGCACGGTTTTAACCTCACCTGTTAAAACTGTCTTTATCTCAAACCATGAGTTTTCTCATTTTTATTCTTCTTATTCTCTCCCCTCATGCCACTGTGAGTGAGTGAGTGGCAGCATAGTGCTCAGTGGCTGGCTGGGGCTAAATCACTATTGTCCTTAAACTGAACATTTAAAAAAAAACAAATCAAAGCATATGCAATTTCTAATGCTCAGCATAAACACCCCAGTACATAAGAAGCATGGATCTTTATAAGGAGCCTCCCTTTCCAGAGGATTTTGGGCTGTGGTCCCCAGTATGCTGATTTTCCACTGTACTCTCCAAGCACATTCATGCTAGAAAAATGGAACACCCATGCAATAAGCTGTGAATCACCCCCCCGAAAAGATACTTTCTCACACCATGAAAAATGATCTTTTTCCAACAGCTATAAACACATAAGAAATTTGTTGTATATATCATAGGATTAGTTTTTATATTTTTTGTGGGTTTTTTTTTTTTAACAATATGAACCCTTCTTGCTAAGCAGAAGATAAAACAGTTCTTTCAAGTTATCAGGCCTAAGCATGCTCTTAATGGTGCATGACAGATAAAATGTACAAAAGAAACGAATGCACTTCAAACTTAGTCTTGATTTTTGCTATTAAAGCACATTTAATCTGGGGGTCTACTTCATACCATCTGGATTTTAACAACTGGCAGGCAGCAGGATTATGAGTAAAATTCCCTTTAATTTTTTCTTATGCAAATTTAAGATAGAAGCTCGTTGAATGTGGCTGAGGGTAAGAATGTAAATTTGAATTTCACATTGCAATTTTGTAATAAATCATAAAATCCATGTTTATAGATGTTAATTATTTTATATAGAGAATAAACCAATCATATGGGATATCTGAGGTGCTAAAATCTGAGGGGTTAGTTTATAAAAGCAATTGGACAGGAATGCACAATAATTTATTAGCTTTTTCACATCTACAGAAAGAAAAAACCCTCAAAACTCTACAAGTGGTAAATTGTAAATTTATCTGATCAGGGATTAGGAAAAAATATTTACTGCTGGATATGACTCACAGAGTATGCCTATTGTTTTTTATACACTGACATTTTAAAAGCACGTGGTTTTCTGATCCTTTATTGGTAATTCATGACAGCTATTGAACTTAAAAGGTAATTGTGGTGCTAGACTTAACTACAGTAAAAGAAGAAATCTAAAGGAATTAATATTTTGCTTGAAAAGATGGAGACAAATTAAAAAGGAAATATTTGAAGTATTCAACCAAAAAGAATCTGAACACTGGAAACTATAATCACCAAGATTGAAATAAAGCAGAAAAAAAAATCATGCATTATTCTTAATGGAGAAAATTTTATATTATACTGAGTGTATTTTTGATAGAATGATAAAAGGAAGTGATAATATTTGTGCAAGACATCACACAGACAAAGGAAACTAAATGTAGAGTGTATTGAAGCATCCTAAAAACTATCATCCATTTTGAATCATTATGTGAAACCCTGCCATGAACAAAGCCATACAAAGAATGTTTGATTACATGGCAGAAGGGAGGGGAATGAGAAGGAAAGCTGGAGATAATGTTTTTCCAGCTTTCATGGGAAGGCTATGAAACATGGTTACTGAATAGCTGTAAAGGGTCCACAAGCATCGAATACTTACCATGTTCAGAGGAAGTGAAAGGCTATTTGTGAACAAAGGCACAAAAATGAAAATCGCCTAGAAGAAAAGATCAACAAAAAGACTTAGATAAAAAATTGAACCTATGAGGTGCCAAAAGATAGCAAGAGATATTTAAAGCAGTGTGTTCTTTTTCTGTCATCCAGTCGATATTGAAGGGGAAGCTGCAGGAAGACCCAAAATATGTGGCCGCAGGACATTTTACAGTCAGCTTCTAGAGGTTTATTTATATCAGCTTCCAGGCCAGGCTTCAAAGCAGGTAATAAATTTTTCCACATCTTTTTCTCTTACTAACTCTTTCCCCACAGAACACATACTCAGGGAAATTCTTAGCCCCCTACGACTCATCCTCACAGGTCATTTAAGTTTTGCATCTTCTGCGATTTGCAAAGAGACTGAGAGCAAGATCTAAACAATCAAGAGAATATAACGGTTATTTTTTTGTTAATACAGGCTAGCTGTATTAACAGCTCAAGCATGCCAGTAGGTGAGGTATTAATAAGCTCACCTAACCCATTGAGATAGGTGATGAGGCTGAGTTGGACAGCCTCAGTCAGGACAACAGTTGTCAGTCAGGATAGGAAGGGTTGATTTCCACTCTTCCCTGGAGTAGCTTGATCCTTCGTGTTGCTGACTTGCTCTTTTCTGATTCGATGCTTTTCTTCTTGTATCTTCTCATGACAGTATTTTCCCTGTGAATCCTTCATCTGCTAGCAATTCCCGACTTAGCAATGGCACTTCTGTGGTTTGCTTTTCTTATCTGCATGGTTTAGTCTATACACTCTCTCATACCTTTTTTCCCATTAAAAATTTTCCCAAGAAAAGACTGAGCCAAGGACATATGCCCATGTTTTAACAAAATGGATTTTGGAGCACAGAGAACTGAACTCCTGAGATGAAGGCTACATACAGGAGCAATGATCTGTTCCCATATCTGTCCCCACTCTGTTGCGAAATCACTGAGGCTCTATTGCAAAAGCCTTCTGCAGCATTGAAGTTAGAACTGTGATTACCTCAGCTCAATTTTTGTAACTAAAAACATTTTAGAATAATTTTGTTCATGTGGTTGTCATGTACGTTATCAACAGACTGTGGGCTTTTTATTTCTCATATACTTTATGGAAGTTAGCTGTGAAGGTCTGAGATATAAATATATATATATAGGGCTTTCACAGCTAACTTATCATGTGATTGACAGAAAGTGATTCATTCATCATTCATTTCAGAGAGCTTTTCTGACTTGCAAATGTGATAGTGAATTAGAACTGAACGCAGATATACCTGGGCTGATTTTCTAGCACTGGAGAAAGATTTATGGTTTCTAATGGAAACCAAACAGAATTTAGTGAACCTGACTCCCTGTGCGGACATAACAAAGTCTGTAAAATTGCACCAGCATAAATTCAACTCATCAGGGTGGAAGATCCATCTCTATGGGTTCCGCTACATTTTTTTGTTTGATTATGTCCTAAATACAAAACGAAATATGAGGAAAGAGGTAAAAATGGTGTCCATGCAGGTAAGAGTAATAAGAGTCATGTGAAGTGCTAGGGAACATGAACTGCCACATCCTGAATCTCTCTCATCTTCAGCTGAAAATCACTGATTTCCTCTGAATGAAATAATGTTGCAGCTTCTTTTTTTTCTATCATTCTTTTTTGGTTTTTTAAGTAGGTAGAAAAATGTATACATACCAAAGCAATGTAAGTATTGCATCTATCCATTTATATCAACCTTGTGCTTTCTTAGTCTTGAGCTGTAAGTTTTATATTAGCACTTACATCGAAGAGCTTTAAGGAGAATTTTATTGCCACCTTTCAATATCAGAGTCAGGGAGATTAAGAAAGAAGTATAAACTACAGAGCTCATAAATTACTGTAGATAGCCTGCTTACAAAAATAATAAGAATACAAAGTTATTTTCCATTTTCACATGCGACTGTGCAGTTGCATTCTTTTTTTAGTTGGACGACATAGGTGGGAGATGTAGCTTAGCTATTTTCCTATCAAGGAGTTTCATGGATTTCTTACTTATCCAAAACTATAAAACATGGTAATACATCTGGTTGGAAGAAGGAAGTCAACAAATTGTTTTAGAGACAATCACTTTTAAATAAGACTTCATCACAGAAAACTTGGAGCTGGTTCCTTAATAACTTTCATAAGTGTATATGTTTTTCGCCATGGAAAAACTCAGCACAAGCCTATCTTAAAGAAGCATATTTTAATTTTATGTTCTAAAGAGCTAAATACTTGGCATCTTCTAAAAAAATAATCTGTCAGTGATCAGATAAATTTATCATCAACATCTCAGAAAACAGTTTTCTAGAAAATAATTTGAGACTTGTGAGTACTCACATAAATAACTACTAGACAATATTAAAATACCAAAAGATTAATATTTTTAAAAGAATAAAGTAATTAATGAAAATTCAGTTCTCAGGTGGAAAAAAAATATCTGTTTAAATGTGGGATCTTTGTTAATGACTAATAGACCTCTCAGAGCTAAACTATGGTTTATCAGTAGATCATCTACCATGGTTTTGAAAAGGCCTGGCACACTTGGAAATTCAGGTGTTCTTTATTCCTTCAGTACATGCAATGTTCATGTACACAAAGTTCCTGCAACATTCATGAAATAACAATTTAGTCCTTGTTGTTGATCACACAAAAAGCATTATCTCTATCATTACACTTTAGCAGGAAGTATGATGTTTTTTAATTCTAAGTTATCCCAACTCCTAGTTCTTTCTTGTGTGGTTCTTTCTTGTCCTTTTACTCCTTCAGAGACCATATCAACCAAGCATAAAAGGAATTTCTGGAGAAAAGAGTTGGAAAGTTTCCTTCTCTTCTGAGTTTATTTTTGACATCCATCTCAGGAATTTGTGCATTTTTGTTTTAAATATGCAGCATATCTCTGAAACTAGGATCACAGGATTTAAAATGCAAAGCACATCAATGTTGCAGCAAAGTTGTTGTTGTTGTACGAAAGAAATAATTTTTCAAACATATATTTGAACATGGTTAAATTCATGACTTTGCATATTTTATAGATATAGTGCCATACTCATTTAAGAATTTTACCTATAATGCTGCCAATAATGATGAAAAGATATGTAAAGCTTAGAAGCTAAGAAAGAAGCTTATTATATGAATTTTAAAAAATGTACCTATCATCATTAAAACAGAATACTGATAAAAAGTCAAGGGAACACACACCTAGTAATTTTATAATGCCTTGAACTTTAAGACATTCATTCTGAATGCTTGCCTACTGACTGGAGATGTTCTACACTCCCTTTGTCAGTAGCTGCTGACCTCAGTCCTGTGTCAAAGAAAAACCACTGCATTATTCTCGCTAGATGAGCAAGTCTCTAAGCCTGAACTAAACTTGGTGCAGGGTGTCTCTTCTTGGTACAGTGCAAATACTTCTAGTAAAAAAAAAAGCATTCTTCAACCCAGCTCTCCCAGTGAAGAGAGCTATCTTGACATATGTGTTTAAGGCAAATCCAGGATAAGGTCTTACTGTAGGAAGAATGGGGGTGCACCCCTACTTGAAATTTGCAGCTCTCAATAAAATCTTTGTCCTGTTTATATAGTGAGGTGATGGATAAGAATAATTCAGTGGATTTTTAAAATTATATCATACAGAATAAGAACAACATACATTGCTCACTGTCAAAATAAAACTAGCAGGAGGAGAATATGTACCTGCTTCTTATTAGAAAACACAAAGATAACTGTTAACTAGTCAAAGACTTTGTAAGTACCTGGCCTGTGTTTACCTGTTTCTGGGAGCCTTAGAATAGAAAATTCCTGTGGAGGATCATCATGCAGTAAATTTTGCACCATTCTGAACAACACAACACACAGAAAGTACATTTGACAGAGATGTCTTGGAGAGAGTCCACTGGAGAACCACAAAGACGATTAAGGAGCATCTCCCCTACAAGCATAGGCTCGGGCTGTTCAGCCTTGAGAAAAGAAGACTAAGAGAGGGTCTTATTAATGTTTATAAATATCTGAATTGTGGTACACGGGGGGAAATAACCAGCCTCTTTTCAGTTGTCTGTGGAGACAGGACAAGGGGCAATGGCCTGAAGTTGGAGCACAGGAAGTTCTGCACCAGTACGTGGAAGAACTTTTTCACAGTGAGGGCGACAGAGCCCTGGGACAGGCTGTCCAGGAGAGGTTCCCAAGAAGTATCCCTTGGTGAGTATTTTGTCAGGCTTATTTACTGTCCCTCTTCTTCTTCTTGCCACTGAATTTCCTACAAATCCAGTATCCCATTAAATTTTAGGTGGACTGGGATTGTATTTGTGATTTTGAACATTCTGAATCTGGGGAACATGAAATAATAAAACACTCACTAATCTTTATTTCTCCTCTTCTGTTGGATATTGCTGCACAGTGTGTCCATGTATGTTAGAAACAGACAGGTGAGAGGGCTGTATTAATCAAACTGAGGGTCAGGTGCATCTGACAGGTTGAGGAAAGAACATTTACTTCCAAAACCAACACAAAGAGAAATTAGAGAAATATCTGGTCATCGAAAACACAGCATTTAGAAAGCCAGATTAGATGTTTAAATTATTTCCAAAGCTACCCAAACCCCATATTCAATTAAAAGTTAGTATTTTAAGATGTGCCTTATTTTAAGTACCTCTCATGCAAAATTCAGTCCCTAAAATTAATTTGCCAAAATGTAAACAAATGTCAATAATAACCTATACACCAAAATGTGATACTCTGAAGTAAATAACCAACTTCTGGAAATCAGAATATATAAATTTACAAGCAGGAAAATTATTTTAATATGTCAGGGCATCCTAAAGGATGTCATTATGTTGTTTGAGTTTCCTTGTTCAAATCTATTACCGCAAGTGTCAATGTTAAAATATTTAAGAACATAAATGGATTAAAAAAAATAACAAAACACAAAGCAGATTCATAAAATGCATACAGAACCATGACATTTCATTGGCTCATGAATAGTGGTAACTCTCACTATTCCTAATCTGTTCTCACTATCTATACATACCGCTAACCTGTTCACGGTGAATGTAAGTAACTGACAGGAAAGCTAATGCTATGCTGAGAACATAATATGAGATTTACCTAAGACTTAAAAATTCAAGCCTCTAGCTCCCTCAAAGAAATCACTGAAGGGTAGGAAACAGTAATGCTGCAATATAATCTGCGCTTTTTCTGCACTTTTTCTCTGTGTGTTGCCTTCAATCCTCCTCTGGAAGATTTGGGTCATTTTAGTCCCATCTGAGACATACAAACACAAAAAACCAAACCAAAACAAAACATAAAAAGCCAAAAAAACCCCAACTTTCTTATATGCATACTATAAATCTGACATTTCAAAAAATTTTACATATTTCTCTTTTTTTCCAGGGTGTCTTTAAAGTTTGGGGTATTTTTGCAGCCAGAAAATGTCTTATTTTGAAAGCAATTCATATTTGTGTTCAAAAAATAATCAGAAATACAAGGAATAGTATGAAAAGAAAAAAGCTGTTCTGTCTCTCAAAGGTCTTATGCAGAGCTGTGAGAACTGCTACCCAAAACAGTAAAACATCTGTGCTTCAGAATAATTAGTTAGGATATTTCTGGTTTAAAAATAAGGAAAATGAACTCTCTAATAAGGTCCTGGAAAACAAGCGAACAAAAAAAAAACCCAAACAAAGCCAACCACCCAAAAGCCAAACAAAATCAATATTTTGTCTGTCAAAAACCTGAGGGTTTTGAAAGCCCCCAGCTATTAAACACATAGACATGAACTCCAAGGGTAGAGCAACATAAGAAACTTTCATCACACTAGAATTCCAATCTGTCCCTGCTTCAGTGGGGCATCTTCAGGACACAAATAACCTGTTTTCTTCCTTCCCTCCCTCATCTGCCTACCAGTATGACATTGTGTAACTCACTATGGTCAGAAAAGTCTTACAGTAAACAAAAATTCATTAATGTTAGTAAAGGTCACGGACATCACCGTGATACATGTTGTAGAAATAAATCCAAAAAAATACTAAGAGGCAGAAAGGAAAGAAAAGGGAAAAAAAATGGGATACCAGGTAGCACAAGTAACACACGTCTGTGTGGATGGCACTGAGACATGGGAAGATCGATACCAGCACACAAGGGACAACTATTTCTAACTGTACTGCTGCCAGTCATACTAACATGCCCTGACCATTGATAGAACTGACAGTAGAAAAACAAATGCTCAACTAAGAAAATAAGTGTCAGTGCCTCTCTTACCATGTATTTTTAAAAAAAAAAAAAGTTAAGTGTACCCAGTGAGCTCACAGCAACAGGTGATAATTATATTCTTAAATGCTTCCCCTGGAAATTCTTGGATTCAGCTTCCAGGTTCTTCACAACATATACAATTTTGCATGCAAAAAAACCATGATATTAAATATTTTTTTTTCTGAGACAAAAGACACTTAAGGGTATTAATAAACAAACCTACAAATAAGAAAATAAAGGAGGAATAAACATTTAATTTATAACATACAGTAATAAATGCTGCTAAAAGATCTATTATAGAAAATTGCAACAGTGCCCTAGCTTTTGATTATATGTAAATTCATATTTGGAACTGTTAGCAACAGATTGTGTAGAGTTTCTAATATTCAGTAGAATCTACCAAAAGGGTCTTTGGCATTCTTACAGAGAAATCTTTCTGGAAGGTTCTGTCTTGGTGGTTATTTGTTTCTTGTCTCTGAGATTGGGTAATTAATATAGAGCAACCATCGTATTTTGGCCTGAATTTTAGCTTAATATTCAGTCCTGTATTACAACTAATGATCTACAATTCAGAGGTTTTAAATTATTTCTTTTCTATCAGCAAAGGGCAACAGTGCTTTCCCTAACATTCCGTGACCCCCACATACTGTATGAATTATTTAATTTCTACATTTTAGACTGGTGGTATACCTAGACATATCCAGCTAATCAAGACTGAAGATACATTAAGAGGGGTTATATCAATATTATAGTAATGTTAATATTGCTGCCAGCATGTTGGAATAGTAAATCATGGCTAAAAACTATTAAGAGCATTATATGAAGTGATTTCTGTGAACTGCTTTTAAAAATACATAGTAGTGCTAACAGAAACATTATGATCCATGTACATCTTTTGCAGCCCTCTCAGGCATTTTTCATTGCAGCTGAATGCTGAGGAATCTAAAACTTAAATCCTCAGTATGATCTCAAGCTAATTATTTACTTTAAGGCAAATTCTTTGCAAAGTAGTGTAGGTGAGTTAGGCACATAATTCATCCTGAATTTCATTCCTTTTCATAAACATTTAAACTGTCACTGGTTTTAAAACCTCACACAATATTTTCATTCTATTCCCTGGATTACTGCACAGCACCACAGACTTTCAGAGTCTGAAAGTACTCGGTATTTTTTATTCATACATAACACATTCGGTTATGCAGTAAAGGAAATGGTAAACAAATACCTTCTCTGTCGGCTATCTTTTCCTTTCTGTTTTCACTGCAGCTTGCCATTCTTTCCCATGACCAAAATGCCCATGGAAAATTAGCATGACTAATACACAGCTTATTCAAGCAGGCATATAATATGCAAATTGTACCTAGTGAGTGATGGGCTGACTAGCCCAGGATTTAAAATTAAAATTCTTTCTCCAAGTTTAAATTTTGCTTGTTTAAAAGCAAGACCAAGCACAAACTGTTAGAATAGCAAAACTGGACAGTTATTCAGGAAGATGCATTTATGTAGTCTGTACTTCAGATTCTTTGCCATGCTTTGGAGCCTTGTAGATTCTTGCATGAGCAGTGTTCAGCCATATAAGCCAGCTAACAGATTTCTTGGGAGAGCTTTCCTAGTTAAAATGTGCTCACATTAGAAGCACATGATGTTGAAGGTCCTCTCAAAGCAAGAAGCTTGCTGAAACTGCTGGTTTTACTTGTTTGAACTTCCACATTAGTGGTCTGGTTCCCTGAATAACCTGAAGGTTTGGCCTGTGATTTTTAATCTCCCATGTGGTCCAGCTATAGCAGAGGGAGACAGGTCCCAGCCTAAGTGACATGAGATACCTGAGTCATTAATCATTATGTAACTTTTGGCTTCCAGCATTCCCAAGCTACAGATTACTTACTGTCCAAGAGTCCTTGAGTGTTAGCAAAAGCCATTAGATTTTGATTAGCTTCCTCACCCGATGAGCAAGGTAACGCTTTCAGAAAAAAAGAATTAATTTTAAACTTAGGTATTGTCTCCCTAGTTGGGGAATAATGATGTCAGTGACTCTGTCAGCAAAACTCTTTGGGTTACTTTAACTGTGGCTTTCCATGGAGACTACAAAACACATCAAAACAACTTTCTTTCAAGCCTCTTCAGCCTTTCAGGAAGTATCTACGAAAGACTGACAGATCATATCCCATTTCAATCAAATGAGCTATTCTGCTGTAACAGGTCTTATAGGCTAAATATTATTCCTAACTATTCTGAGATAAATACAGCATAAAGAAGCTAATGACATAACAATGATTTTATTTAAGTACATCTGACAGGAAAAGTTGACCCTCGGGTTATTTTTGATCATTAATTGATTTCATTTGCTTTTCCTTTGGATAAACTTATTCCTCTCTCACTAAAAGTGGGAAAAAGTAGAGAGGCAAGTATTCTCTAAGACCTTTTAAGGACACAGTATGAATTTATTCACTGAGTTTCATTTGTTATGAAGTTACATTTCTTTTTAACTATAATCAGTAAATTAATAACTTCTCCCTATTTTTCTTGTCCCATCTTAGTCCCTGTATCAGTCACCACAAGCAAAAGCACAGAATAAATAAATGTAGTGGAAATACAAATAGATTTGTAAATTGGAAGCAAAATCACTATGAGATTTAGGAAAGAAAATGCAAAAGATGATGTAGAGGATTTAAGGGTTTCTTTAATGAACAGAAAAATTACTGGAGGGAATAGGTGAAACTGTTTTTCAACTAGAAGTAAAATGTCCCTCTCATAAATGTTTATTTAAGATTATTCCAACACTAACAACAATTAGTACATCTATCTACTGATGAAGTCAAAATCAAAATCTACATTTACATGAAGATATTAAAAAAGAGTAACAGAGTGTTCTAACAGTATTTGTTTAACCGCTCTCAATATACATGTTCAGGTCTTGTATGTGCACAATTTTTCATCCTCCATATGGATTCGGAAATGCCTATTTTTCATGTTGATGTGAAGTTTTTGCAGTGTGAGTTAACAATATGTTTGACAATATTTTCTGAAGTTTGTGGGTTTCTATAATGCTTAAAACTGCAGGTTACATAGTCTAAGTGATTCAGAAATGGAAATGAAAAATTAATCTCAAATACAGGTGGACCAATAGATCTAAGATTAGCAAATTGCCACCTCTTAGGTAGCAAACTTCTTGTTTACTATAAGATTTAGCAGACAGGTATTGTTACCTTTCTTCAAGATTATTTTCCTGTGCATTATAAATAAACTTTCATAGTAATGACTTCTATTCCCGATAGTGATTTCACGGAAAGCATCCATTTTATTGTGGGAAATGAAGAGCAGCCCTGGAAAGGAGACACAGTTGTGCTTTTTGGAGGGAAGCCATGAAAGCAAAAAAAAAAAACCCAGTAAAACAGGAGAGGGAGGTTCTTGTAGAGATGTAAATTTGTGTGTTGTTCAGCAGGGAGGTGGTACACCGTGCTTCGTCATCTTAAGGAAGGTGTAAACAGAAAGACTCCTGCACAGAGGGAGTCTGCCAGGGTGGGACAACCTTTTGTATAAGAAAGTTGCGGTTCTTGTGTTAATGAAAAGTACTGTAACCTGATTCCAGGCTGCTGCGTCAGCCATCGAGAGGGGATAAAAGTTTGCTTGGTTGTTATTAAAATGCTCTTCCATCCACCACGATCGGAGTCCCATCACTTTCAAAACACCACACTGTATTATCCTACATCTGTCCACTTTACTACAGTCTAGTTGTGAAACAAGACTTACATTTATAAGAATTTACATTTATAAGAATCTGCATATCAGCTGCAAATCTGTGCATGTCTACTGTATTGAGCACCAATAGCTGCATTTAGAACACAGAAGTTTCACAGAATCTGGATCTCAGGGACTTCGGTGTTACATGCAACTTCCATCTGCTTTCATTAAATGTCCTCGTTCGGGTTTGGGGCTTTTTTTTTAAATTTAGGGGAGGCCATAAAACTTTTGTAAGAAAACAACAAACCCTTCTTTAAGGAGCATCTTACTTGTCCAGATCCCAAATAAATATTTATTGATGCAATTCCATGGATCCAACCCAGGAATTCTTTTTCTTCAGTGTAGGGAGGTGACATTTGTAACAAAAGCACCTGCAGATTAGGCCTAAACCAAGCAGTGTATCTTTTCTTCTTATGGATTTACCTCGCCCCAAGATTACTTTTACATACACTGCTTAGCACCTTATGCCTTGACCAGCATCACTGCTTTTATTTATGCTGTAAAGATTGTTCAGTGATAACACATTTAAAAGCACTGTTATATGAAAAAAGACCACTCAGATGTAATTTTCTTTAGATCACATTGATTTTCCATTTTCCTCAAAACAGTTCACCACGAAAATAAAAAAAAAGCAAACAGGAGCAGTGAAACATATCCATTGTGCTTTTATATATATATGTATGCTTTATCTGAAAAAATATCAAGCAACTAAACCTTTCAGGAAAAGGTTATTTAGACTTCAAAGGATAACTAAATGATATTATATTTAAACTCTTTTGCTACTTGAGGATCAAATGTAAAATTTCTGAAATAAAATTCTTCTTTCAGAATTTAATTGTGAAAGCAGCTTAAAATAAGCTATTAAAATTAGGAACACTCTGCTGTCATTAAAAAAAAAATCAGTGCCTTCTAAGAAATATTTGGTAATGCAGAGTCTTTGTAGATTTTTCTTTGTTCTTTCGCAGTATTGCTGTCTACTATCTCTGTATAATGGAAACATTAACAGCAAACAAATAATTTTTCATTCCAAGTAATGCAATATTTGGCAGTACTCCCAAAAATTCCTTTTCCCTTTTATTCTTCCACTTTCTCCACCATAGTGGTGATGGGCTGATTATTTGTTTATACAAGATGAAAGAGTCAATAAGTGAGTTTTCAAATCTGCAAGCAGAGACATTTGTCATTTAAATAGGAAGTTCTGTGCCTGCAGCAGAACTCAGTTTGATCTGCTAAGGAAAAAAATCCATTTGGTTAAATATGCTGCTGAGGATGTACATTGCCTCAGCAGAGGGAATAGATTAAGAACAGATATACACTTTAGCTCATCTAAAAATATCAGAAAACATTATGACATATTTTCTAGCAAAATACAGTCTATATGATATTTCAAGGGAAAACATTACAGAACTCAACATTAACATGCAGCAAACACATCCCTCAAAATGGAAACAGAATGGGCTTTTTCTTTTTCTTTTTTTTTTTTTTGATGAGCATATTGTTTTGAGCACTATATTTAAATTTAAGAAGATTCAGTGCTGTTCATGAAGGAACCAGTACTGAATCTCCAGTTAAGAAAACCAGCTGCAGATTTGATTAGAACGATAAATATTGTGGCGATGCATTGTAAATAAAGTAATGTGTTGGCTTAAACAGTTTAAATGGTACAACGGAAATCAAGCAGATAAAATAACTCAACTCAAACCTTTCTCTTTTGGAACTATATAAATCTATTTTCATTTGAGTTCTCTACCACCCTAAGAACCCTCTTTCAATTTGGCATGCATTTATTCCTTTTACAATCTGAGAGGCCTTCAAAACATAATTAATAGCACTGCTGACTTCTAAGTGTTGGAGTTAATAGAAGATGTAGGCAATGTAACACCTTAATTAGATCCACACCCTTATGCTATTTCCTTAGATTGCCCATAGTTTGCATGGAAAGTTAAATTGGAATGGTATCCCAAGGGAACAACAGCCTAAGATGAGAGGAGTCTGAAATCAGCACACTCAAGATGCTGCTGAATAAAGGTAACTAAATAGAAATAGTTGGGAACAGAAGTTCTTAAATTTGATCTGTGAAGTGGATTACCTACACCTTCAGCTGCCTGACTATCAGAGCACCGAAAAGCACTTCTTGAATTGAATTTTTTCTAATACTTTTTTTCCTCCTGTTTGATGTTACGGATGACAGATCGGACAATATTCACCTATCCAGGAACAGCCTGTAGGTTTTTTTCTGGAAAGGGGTGATTCATAGTGATTGGGAAATAAGCCTCCTTCAGGAAATAGAAGCAACACACATGTATACTCTAACAAACATACCTTTCCATAAAATCATACCTTGCCACCTATAATAAAACAATCCTTATAACTATGTTTTTAGAGGGAAAATCTCCCACTCTCCATACGGATTGTCCTGCATACCTACACAACTGTGTTTTCGGTGTTTGTGCAATATTCTATGTGTAAGAAGCCCTTTTGTGTACTAAGGAAGATATTTGTTTCTTGGACATGAACTGAGCTTCTGGGCTCCTCAGGATATTCAGGATTCTGACTTTGTATGTTTACAGAAACATAAAGGATAAAAAATAAGCAATACCTATACAATTTTAGTCACATTCTGCCTTAGAATCTGGAACAGAGTTTTTAGATGGTAGTTTAAAATCCAGTGCTTGAGTCAGTTTATGGATTGGACCTAAGATTTTATCTTTTGATATCAATGTTAATAAAGGAGTTTTACCTACAAAGAGAGTTTGAACTGATGTTTCAGTTCTCTACACTTCTCAGTAAAGCCCAAGGGGGGAAGGGGGAGAGGAAGAAAAAGAAAAAAAAGAAAAACAAAACCGGAGGAAAAAAAAAAGTGTGATAAAGTCCATACAGCTACAACATCAAATCTCTGTTTACCTTAGTTTTGAGATATTAGAAATAAATACAGTATAACCAAAATAGGAAGTGATGAACAATCTCTTCCTCTTAAGTGGAAGTGTTTCGCTGAAGTATCATAATTGTTCAAAGCTGCCTGTCACTCAGAAAGGTCTATAAAGGTACATCTTGTCAGACTCACCATGATGATCCCACAGATTAGTATGGGGGGTCATGCAGCTTCCTGGATTTAGTCCTATAGAGTTTGATATTGATCCAAAGGTAAAAAGTAATGGCTTGAGAAGAATGTACCCTGCATTTCAGTAATAACTAGGGTGATTATATTGATTCACATCCACCCTGTACATGTAAACAAAAAAGTTCATGGTAGTTACAAACTAAGTAATGAGTATCACTGAGAATGCTTCTGCACTTTACAGGTGATCCCAGAATAGGTAATAAATGTCTCCATCTTTGCAGGTAACTCTGCTTTAACCTGAAATTGTGATCAATGAAGCAGAAGATAAACTTATCTTACATTTCTGTTGCTTAAGATCTGGAGCTTAAAATGGAAGCCTTCAAAATGTTCTGGTTTTGCTGTTGACAAGCTATATCCTGTCTTTAACTCTCTGTAATGCCATAAAGGAACTTGTGAGCATGGAGTAAAATCTTCTCTTCCCTACAGATGCCTGCACAAGAAATCAAGACTTCTTTTTAAATTAACTAATGAGTTTTCCTTTTAACTTGGAAACAGTGTCCTGGAGTCTTCTCTCCTGGAAATGAAGATTCTGTTAGCAACCCTGTATCATTGAATAGCATAAGATAAAAAGCTTTAGTACTTGGGCCATGTTTTATTTTAAGAGAGTGGCATAAAAAATCTTCTAGCTCACCACCTGGTTGATTGAGTCAACATGGCATTAAACTAGCAACGAAAGGAGAAAAAGAAAAAATAATCACTCATTTAGCACCAAATCCAGATGTCAAGAAGAAAATTAATTAAATCACTATTATACATGAAATGAATACAGTGTTTAATTTCCTATACATCTCTGCCAAGATATTTGCTTCAAAACAGAGAGAATTTGAACTTGTAAACCTCTCATTTATGAGCATAAATTCAGTCTTCTTGGTGTTGCTGAAATCTAGCAGGTAGAGTCACAGGATTAGAATGTCACAACCACAAATTACAACCAGCTTAGGAAAGCTTATATAGGCAAAATGAGAAACAAAAGAAATGGATGACCTTATCTCCACTTGAAAACTAAATTCTAAATATTCTTGAATACTTACAGATTGGTATCCTAATGGAAAAAAACTCAAACTCCTATAAAGAAGGTGTGTGCTAAAGACTAAGCATCCTATTAGGAAATATATGTGCTCATTCAGCATTCTCATTAACATACAGGAAATCCAAACTAAACCAAACCAAACGAACAAAAAAACCAGAGTCAAACAACATGAGGAACTTCAGTTTGTGCTAAAAGCCTGGGGTTACTACTACAAAGATGATTTTTGTAGTTTGTAAACACTCTATCAAACAGATGCTACATCTAAAGAGAATCAAGAATACTCTGTGACTTGAATTTTACCTCAAACTTCCTTCCAAGAAACAGAGGGGAGCAGATCACAGAATTTAAAGTCAGTTGTTGATTAGTTCCAAGTGGTTGTAACTTGTCTACATTTGCAAAAAGAATGAAATCCCAAGCATTAATATATGCCTGTTTATACTCCAGAGATGCCAATTTCACAAAGTAGAAAACAATTGTAACCTACTTGCACTGAGAGAGAAGATAAACAGCACAATGCAATCAATATTTCAGAGTTGCTTAACAAGATTTTACTAGACTCTCCAAAAGCCTCAGTCTTCATTAACAAACTGCTTTACTTAAAAGGCAAAAAGAAAGCAACAATAAAATATTCAATAAAGAGAAAATTGGTAAAACTTAGCATAAACTATA
Source organism: Gallinula chloropus (assembly GCF_964237585.1). Taxonomy (NCBI): domain Eukaryota; kingdom Metazoa; phylum Chordata; class Aves; order Gruiformes; family Rallidae; genus Gallinula; species Gallinula chloropus. Next base: position 49,370,242 of record NC_140085.1, on the reverse strand, counting down.
AGCTAAAAGTTGCAGAAAGCTCATAAGTAAAACATGGACAAATGTATGGCCAGTAAAGCTAGAGATAATAGTTAGAATTATCAATGACTGTTACCAGTTAGAAATAGGACTGGGAAAAAACACTTGAATGACTGAAACCATGACCACCCTACAGGAAGAAATTTGAGAGCTCAACTACTCAGGTTAGCTCAATAAAGCCAAAGGCTTTTCCCTTCACCATTGATTTGAGCCTACAAACATAGCAGGTGAAAACAGAGAAAATGAACTGATCACAGCAGAGAATCATATCAGCACTAGAAAAAAAAAGTAACTGTATGTTAATTAAATTAGTGCAGAAAGTAGAAACAAATTTCTAATGCAAGATGAACTCTGGAATAGTTCACCAAATGGATTATTAAGATACAAAAAATGTTCCCTAACTATACTTAAGATAAAGCTTTGTCTGAAAATTATGAATAGTGTGCAAGCCAAAGCAATGAACTTAAGTCTGAAATGTAGCAGATCACATCTAACACAGTATTACTAAGCAGTTTACAAAACGATGCAATACTGACACTTTTAGCATTTTGGCCAGAAAGCTCTTTCTCCTCTTAGGTATATTTTCTACATAAACTACTCCTGTAAGTTGTGTATCATACCCAACTGTATAACCACTGCGGTAACATTCAAAAAATACTTTTAGTCTGTGAGCCATTTTCTACTGAAATGATAAAAAAATAAAAAGGTGTTAAACACACAAGCCTTATTATGCTCTCATAGTTTTCATTCCTCTCTTGGAATGACATAATGGGCCTTCATTGTAATACCTGTTACAAATAAGTGCACATTAAACAATTCCAGCAATGCTTATTCATAAAGAATTGTTCATGTTGGGCATTGGTGCATGCTTCTGAAAACTGACTTTATGGGATGGGTGATATTTTTACCCCACAGAAATCACTTGCAGAGGTGATTGCACTATTGAGATTTATGTGGGTTTTTTTTTTAACATGGATTTCCATGCTTATGCATAAGAAATACACTTTTTTAAATTGTAAGGGATAGTTTAAGAGGAAAAATTTTAGAATAATAATATTTTTAGAATAATTTCTGTGGAATCTTACATTTGAATGGCACTTTAACCAATGAGTAAAAATAGAATAAATGCTTTCCAAAAGATGATGGCATGGTTTCTCCAGGTACAGATTCTGACACTGATGGTGATGAGCGGTGTGTAGTGTCAGTACAAATTGAGAGGCTATAATGTCAAAAGAAATTCTCTGAACATGAATCCCCTTTCGTAAAACTGCTGCACTGACTTTCTGGATGTACTTAGAGATAAAGACATGCTATTAGAATATTACTGACTTGCAAAAAGAGAATGAAAAACACACAACTGTCATCACTGAAAACTTATGAAATCAAATTATATTCTTTTGTGGCACCATCAGTATTGTGGAGCCCACACTTTTTGTTATTTACTTGTTTCAGCAGTTCCTGGTGCTAGATATTTTCCTAAGAAAAAAGCCTATGTATTCAATACTTTCAAAAATTAGAATTTAAAATTAAACCATGTTGCTTCTTATCTGTTTTCTTGCTATGCACCTGTGAAAGAGTGTTTCCTCTAGAGTAAAATGATTAATCCTCTGTAGACTTACATATGTTTGCATTGCTCCTCACAGCTACTAAAATTACACATTTACCTGTGTTCCAAGCATCAGTCCTTTCCCTGCTTCAGACAATCTCATGGAGATAGAATTTCAGCATTCACAGAATTATTTAAAAGGAAAACCATACTGAAACTTTTTTCCCATGTTATACTTACGTATTTACTTTCATGTAAAACTTTTTTTCATGTAGTAATTAGTACAGTGGACTTCCACACTTGTATAGGAGTAAGGACATGGCAGTCTTTAATTATGGGGACCAAGAGCTACTTCTCTTGAAATTCTGATGACTTGAAATATGCCTGTGGCCTTCACAGATTTTTAGGGACTAGTTAAAGGTGCTAATCTCACAGATTAAGTAAGAATGTTCAGAAGGTTATTTCAGACAGAGATGGAAATTAGATATAGGTTCTGATGTAACAGAAAAAAGACTCTGCCACAAAGAGTTACAGGAAAAGTATGCCACATTAAATTTAACTTTAGTTAAGTCTCTGTATATCTCTGCCATTTGAAGAACTCTTTTCTAACTCAGCAGGGCATGAATAAAGAGAAGTAGTGAGCAACTCACTGCACGTGCAGGCAGGGAGGTATTGCTGGGGTTTGGTTTATATTTATTTCCACAGTGAAGAGCCTGAAATTAAATGGCTTCTGTCTGAATATGTGTATACAAGCAGAAAGGCTCCTCCTTTGACTTTATTTTATCAGAAAACATTACATTGTTCTCCAGTTCTTGAAAAGTTGTCTAGGTTGCATATCCCAAGTAGATGGAGACGCCTTGTACCTTGAAGTAGACATCTGGGATGACATTAGAGATTGCTTTTGTCCTCAGTGTTTCCATTCTGGGTAAATATGGTGTGCCAGCTTTAGCTGCTGACTCTTCAGAATTCATTTATCTTAAATGAGGCTTGGAAGACCATGTTACTCATGAAGTTTCAGACAGATATTTAGGTTCTAATCAGTAGACATCAGCTAAATATCAGGGTCATCTAATGTAATCTTTAAACACTCTGTTGAGATTTTTATGAAGCCATCACTTCCCTAAGAAGTCACACATACTTTAAAGATGATACTAAAAGACCTCTTCATGGCTAAGCTTTTCACTCATTTGGTTTTGTAGAACCAATTTCAGCAAGTTTGCTCCATGGGGAAAACCAACAACAACAAAAAAATTCATCAAAGCCACAAAGTGACAATTCTTCTCATTATATTTAAGTAGTAGGAAAACAAACAAATGAAAAAATAATCAGCAAATCTATTTTCAAAATAAGAAGGATCTGCCCAAAGCCTTGATAGTCTCACAGCTCCACTGCTATTGCGCTGCATGACTGCATAGTGTACAGGGTAACATTTGGTTATTCCCGACTCTCTTAAATCCTCCTGAAGTGACTGGTTGAAATAATGATTAATAGAGTATGGGAAAGGGACTTCTCCAGATTGCCTTGTTGTAGGTAATAACAATACAACTACTTTAATAATTCTGTTTGGAGCAATAGTACAAGTATTTAGCAAGGCCCCTGACTGTCCCGCCTTATGACAAAATATTTCAGTCCAGTAGACATTTTAGTGTACCCTAGCTAAATTTCTCTAAGTAGAAACTAAACAAGAAGTTTTTTTTTTCTCCAGGTAGACACTACATCTAAAGAGACCATAGAGGTCAAGCAGTCACTGGTCGTATGGTTACATATTAGCCATGTGCCATATGGGGACATTCAGTATAGGGGACCAGGATGAATCCAGACTGATCTGAAGTTTTGAACTTCATACAGTCTAGCTGCAGAGCCTTCAGTACCAACTCCTTCAAATTACTGATCCATGCTCTGCCCTAGTACCAAATATAACCATCTATCTTGGATCTGAAGTCCTACAGAAGTATCATCATAGACCAGGCTCTTCAGTTAAAAGAATGCTACTTTTGAGAACTGGAAATAGTCCACTGTGAAGAGGGGTGTGCTTTACCTCTGTCATTTCTACTTTTGGCATTTTTGCTCTTCAGATGCAACCAGCCATAGATTGGGACTCTGAATCACGTCAACCTTTACTTCAACTTTATCAGACGCCATAGGAAGATCTGTAGTAGACAGGACTAAATTGCTGATTGGCACTTTGGGTGCAAATTGCCAGTAGGTGCTGACTGCTTCGCTTGCCATTGAACAGGCACTTGTGGAAAGTAACAAAGATGGGAGCTTAAGTGTGCGTGTGCATGAATAGAGCAATGAAGGAGGGTATGTAAAAGTTTTGCTTAACAACATAATCACAGGCTTATACTGTACTTTTCTATGACCTAATTGTAATAATTCAATCTATTGCATTTGGATGTTGTGAAATAAATTTAAACTAAGGGTAGATAATTACTCACCTTACAGAGACATTCTAAATGAAAGAAACAGTTTATTTCAAAGAAACAAAGTTAAGACTACCTACCTTCTTTAAATCAATGAAACAGCTAGTACCCAATTATTTTGATTAGAATCACAGCTAGCATCATTCAGAAACCTCTCAACCTTCTTGTGAAAGGTTAAAGTTATTAAAAAGAAAGAGCACTGCATGGATGTGCTAATTTTCTAGACTAAGAGAACGTTTCCTGTAATACAGAAATCTTATTTTCTTTGACTAACTTACGTATCTGCTTTGTAAGGGAAAAAGAATTCTCAAAAATGTTTGGGGCTGTTACCTCTAACTGTATTTCAAGTTGTTTGTTTGTTTGTTATGTCAGGAAATTTGGTAACAGAATCAATGGTAAGAGAATGTTGTAAGAATTAACTCAATTTTTTGAACAATTTAAGGGAGTAATTAACTCAGTTTGCTAATCCAATTGTAGATTTCCTGGTTCAAATAGTAGGAAAGGATAACATGAATTATAATGTGGGAAATATTCTCTCTACAGCCTGATTGTTTGCTGTCATATGCAAATAATCATGAATACATCAATCTACTAATTGCTAATCAGACCCCATGCTGTTTTAATAAATTCATCTACTAAGGTTGTTCTGTCAATATTTAATTAATGCAGCTTAATATAATGACTGTTCCTGTTAACATCTGTTCTTAGCAAATACGGAATTCAGACATTTTGTAACACAGCATTGCTTTTCCTCACAGGAAAGTGGTGTTTAAACAGTGTTTTCTTTTGCATAGCAAATATTATCTAAGACATCCAACAGTTTACAATGCCATCCATTTTGAATGTAGCATCACTTATACAACAGCCTTGAAGCTGCATCAATTTTGGGACTCCAAGGATGCACTTGACTGGTGACTTAGATGTTAAGTTTATCACAAAACCTGTGTTACAAAGTTACATAACAAAGTTACATAACAAAGGACAAGTTATGCTATAGCAAAACGCAGCTGCCTGAAAATATGTGCCCATTTTTCAGAGTGATTTCAATTTGGTCATGTGGTGATCCCTCAATTTAATTAGCCAAATAAAGCCAAATAAAAGTAAACCTTCTGCTTTGTGGAAGACACTAATTGACGTTGGATTTACTAGAATTCATGTTATTAAAATTCTAGTTTTAATTAAGTTCTACTTTTTTTTAATTGCTTTTTAAAGTGTAATTATGCAATATCTCAGATCCAAGAGCTTTATATGTATATTTGCATTTTGACCACATTAATTCTCCACCATATGTAAGATTCTTGGGATTTCATTCATTATAATGCATATAGATTCATTATAAAGCATATAAATGCAATTAATAGCACTTTATTCACTCAAAAGATAAGTGACTACAGGAAATCTTAAGGAATCATCATGGTTTTGTTTCATTAAAAGTTAAAGAACACCAGAACTTGCTACATCTAGCATATTCAGCAGTTATTTCTACTTTTAATAGAAATAGGATTGTTTGGGAAAAAGCGAGGGGTTTTCTCATATATTTATAAGTATAGAAGATGTTCTGATTTAAGTACACCATCAGACTAATGAAGTGATAGAATACATCAGTTATCAATTATATATTATTTTTAAATTATTGGGACTTTATACATAGGACTTGCCCCTTGTATTTCCACACTCAGTTTCTGTATAATTGATATTCTTTTGTAATTTTCATTGATTAATTTAAAAGTCATATTTTTACTCAATATACTTCATATTAAGGAAGTTTTTAATTTGGGATATTTTTTCAGAGTTTATTTTTGCATACTTGAATCAGAGCATACAAAACACAGCAGAGCTCCAACTGTATTTGGAAAGAGAGTTGAAAAAAGTGTATTAAAGAACTTTAAAAAAATTATTCAGGAAAAAAGGTAGACATAACAGTCTCAGGAAATTTTAGATGAGCAGAAAAATCACTGTGCCATAGTTTGATACAAGGGGGGGTTGTGTGGGGTTTTTTTGTGGTTTTTTTTGTTTGGATTGTTTTACTTTAAAGCAAACACAATAGAAAGCATAATTAACTGATCGGGTGATAAGGGCATTAGTGAGGGAAGGGATGAATGGAAAGACTGTCCTGCTGCCAAAAATGTGTCATGTCACACCACAGTCTTTTAGCTTTTTCAGATGTGTTCACAATAAATACTTTCTCTATGATAATCAATTTATAAAATGCAGTGACACTCTTGAAAATGTGAATAGCAAGAGGGTTATTTAGACTCAGAAAAATATACTAAACTGAATATATAAATAATAGGATCATGTGTCAAAGTAGCCCTCTGAGAGACAAAATGCCCTATCTTTTATATTTTCACTGAATTAATTGGGTTAAAAATAAACACAGGTATTAAGAGATGCTGCAAAGCTATCTTAAACAGAGGAAGAGATTTGTCCTTGGAAAGCCAAGGCTCCATTGAGAAACTAGACTTACTGGGACAGAAAGGAGCAATTCGCCTCAAAGCTAGTTAAGCCATTGGACCAAGTAAAGAGGAATTGTAGGTTTTTATTATTCCTTAAAGTAATTCTGATTGTGTAATATAAGTTAACGCCATACTGGAATAGGCTTCTGTAAATTTATCTGACGCTATGTGTGATAACACAGGTTACTTTGTGTAGAATAAGACACAGCATCTGTTCAGAAAAACATGAATTTAAATCAAATGTTGTTGCAGGATAACCCGAGGTGTTTGCAATCAGGCACCTATTTGGGTGCCTCAGGAAGCAGTTATTTGTTTCACACTATTTTGCAACAGGGGATCGGGCTGTACCAACTGTTAGAGATGAAGATACCTCTCTTGATAAACACGATCCAGTGGAGGATAGAAAGGAAGTTCAAGCAGAATTCACATGCCCTGAGAAAGAATTTTTAGTATAGGTAGCTCAACTAGAATAAATCCTACCCCTACTTACTGCAGACCTACATGATGGAATGCAGAGAGCTCTGCAGCTGTTCAGTTTTCCAGTCTGGCAAGTACTTGTCTTAAAGCTGTGTAAATAGAATACTAACTATAGCCTCTGTTTTCTTTCATTAGTGTTTAATTTGTTAGCTTTTAGTGTTGTAGATGCATTTTTGAAGTGAATTTCCTGATCAGCCTCACTTATGAGGTTTGCAATAAGAAAGACCTTCGAAGGATACAAGCAGGATTTCTTTCAGAACAAACAGAACTAAAAGATGGAGTCTGGAGTGCCATTAGTGTACTCTAAATACTATGGACACTAAGTATATTGGACAAGAATAGAGCTGAAGTAAAACTTCCCAAAAGGCAAATAGAATGAATATGGAGTCCACAGTACTGGTTTAGTCTACAAAAATGCTCCTACAGTTCTGTACTACTTTTTAATCTTCATATAACCTTATAGAACTTACTATTTGCAACAGCTAGTCCTGTCCTTCAAGTGAGATAAATGGTATGTTAACATGGCCTTAAAGATTCAGAGCTGGAGATGGTTCATGTCCCATAGGCTTACAGGAGCTGTAAAAACCTGTGATTCTCTGTCCCTTTGTAAACGTAAGCTTTGAGGTATCTCATAAATTCACGATCTCCTGAATGGTACAGAATGGGAGAATACTGCAGTGATGGAGATCTTAGTTTCTTATTACTGTTATTATTTCTTTGATTTTTAAATTACTATAGAAAAGTATTAATTTCTATTACCATTCTTTTTTCTTGCTCAAATACTTTTCAAATCAACCTTTGTTTTGTTGTTTCCTTGTCTTAAATCATGTATGACAAATTTCAGACAAAAGCTCTTTGTCCTTAAATAAAAATGGAAAAATAGCATAATAAATTTCAAATCTCTCTCAGTGTTACACTGTTTCATATCTGCAACCTATATAAAATAGTACCTCTTTTTTTTCCTCACTAGAAAATCTAATAGTGCTTAACTAAATGTCCTGAGGATGCCATAGGCTTCCTTAGGTAACCATAACAGACACCCAGTCTTCTCTGATGTGTAGCAGGCTTTATAAGTTGTTATGTGTTCGAACAAAATATATTAATTTTTTATCATGACTAGCAAACATTTTTACTTTAAAATTTGACATCAAGAGAGACAACTCTTCATATGTTATTCCACCTGTTAAATGCTGTCACTATTCAAATTAATATCTCATTTTTTGCCTAAATACACTTCCAAATACTAAATTTTAATTTACTTTTAGTCTAGTACCTTCAAGAGCTCTGTTACAAAATGCCTGTTTTCCACATATGTATTTACACTCAAATTAGTTCATAACCTTAAACTTTGAATTCACCATGGACTCCTGGGTAAAAAAAAAAAGGTGTTGTAGTTACACAGCATCTTTTACATCTCAGAATTAGACATCTGGATGTGTGAATCAAATCCATGTTGCTATGTAAGTATTCGGTCTCATTATTTCATGTGAAAACCAAACAGTAACAACCCTTGTTTCATACCATAGTTCTTATGACATTCAACTGTGAAATAGAAGAAAATCCAATTCTCATTCTATTGGTATCATCATTACCATTAGCCACGACTGGAAAAAGTGTTCGTCATTTCCCTAGTTCTTAGTGAAAATAATCCATCAGTAATTCATTATTTTTTACAAGCTTATTGTCAGGATGGTTTATATTCTATATATATATAAAAATTTAAAAACGCTGGAAATAAACTCATTTATTGAACTTCTTCAGCTCTCCACATACAAAATTTCAGAACAATTTGCTGCTTGCATGTGGTTTTTTTTAATATTCCTTAACATTTCAATACTTCTTTTCTTTTATGTATACTTTCTGAAAATAGGACCAAAATTGACTAACACTTGTGGCATCATTCTAAAATACAAGAAAAGGTCCTTGATCTAACCTAGCATAAAGTTTAATTCTGCCTCAGAAAATCAATGTTTTCTTATTCTTTAAGAATTTTAAAGCACAGCATGTCAACATTGTCCCGAATTTTAGAGCAGGTAATGAGGCATCCAGTGAGATGATGGGAAGAATTTACATGAGAAAGATATAATTACCTACATTGGATTTTAGCCAATATATGCAAGTTAATAGTTTTATGAAATGAGTCTTCAGAGATTGGGTAATTTTAAAGGGTTTAGGGAATTATTTTTTTAGTATCAGAAAAAAAAATGGTGTCTTTCTAAGTTTCTTCAGACTGCACTGAAGAGAAATGACACTAAATGGCCACCTTCACTTCCTGTGACACCTATAAATTTTCTAAAGCTTTCCTACCCAGGTGTTCAAATTCGTCCATGCTTGTTTAGCTCTTTATGAAATTTGAAGAGACTACATTTTAATTACATTTTAACTTAGTATTTACTTTCTGTTTGTAGAAAGTATGTAGAACAAATCACAGCTAAGGAATTGTATTTACATAAAAAAGAACATCACTATTTTATTTACTTAAAACCCAAAAATTAATTTCTGGGTTTGACATTCAGACATGGAATTATATTTTTTTTTTCACTGTTGAGATACTGCAGTGGAAAAGAAGAAATCTTGATCTTATAATTTATTCTTAACATACTTTACTGTAGGGTACCTGAAGGCTGGTTTTGGCTGAAATACTCATTTGCCTCTAAACTGCAGATTCTAGGACATCTCTAGAGCATCACAGATCCATTTAGTGCTTATTCATGAAAACATTTACCATAACAGCATTTGTTGTACCTCCCTCAGAACACTTTTTGCATAAACCACTTTTTAAAGGACTTTCCTTAACTTAGTGATCTGTCTTCACCAGAAAGCTTTTCAGAAAGTAAGGGGAAGTTGAAGATTTCAACATGTTAATATATAAATTATCCTCTGTTTCTAAGTATTCATTGGAAATGACGTCTGTAACACACCTTGTCCAGCCCCCCACTAAAAACAGGACTCTCACCAATACCGTACCAGGTCAGGCACAGACTTGTCTATCAGTGTCCTTGAAAACTTTCAAGAGTAGAGGTTGCCTCTCTGGGCAACTTTCTGAGCAACTTCTTATTACATTCAACTTCTCCCCTGCTTCTGTTAGAAAGGTTCACTTCAAGTAGTTACAGGCTGTTATTATAACACCACACTGCTCTCCTGGGCAGATATTTCTACCTCAGTCTATGCAAATACAGTCACTTTGTAAACAGGAAAAAAAGAAGTTAGTTCACAAGATAGCCAAAGAATGTGTACATACTGTGATCAGAAATGAAGTCAACTGCTGTTATTGTGCATCAGTTGACAATATACTTCTTGTTAGTCAAAGTCTAGTGGCAGGGAAAAAGTAGACTGCAAGAGCTACCCACTTTAATTTAGTATCATCATTGTGTAAATTAAGTCTTTGAAGAGAATTGTATTTTGGGGATATAGTGTTGTCATGAAGAGCTTGGTTTCTAGGTTCTTCTAATTCTGGATTGAGGTATGTCAGGTCTGAAGTGACAGGATGAATTTTAAGGACCAGAAACACCCATAGTTTTCCCTCCTAATGTATGGAAATGGTATTTTCTAATGATGTGTCTGTGGCTAGTCATTGTGTCCAGTTAGAGAGTCTGGTTCTACAGTGTCTTAAGAGCCAGGATATTTGCAGCAACCAAACCACCATTTCTCCCATTATACACACGTAATTCTTCTCTCTTCTTTCATTCATCATTCATAGACATGTGAATCATATGCTCCTGTGAGAGCAAAGTTCTCCAGTAACAAAGGAAAGGCTACTGTACATAAGCCACAAGGCATGGTATCAACATTGTAATAACAACCTTCTGGCAGTATGAATGACAATTTGCTATACTTTCAAAAGAGAAATCTAAGAGTCCAGTCTTCCTTTCCCTCATCCTTAAAAAGAGTCTGCTTATCCTGCTTGCTTTCCTACCACAGCCTCTTTCATCTTAATATCCCTTTTACCTTCAAGAATAGTCAACAATAATGTGGGAAAATAAAAAAGCTTTATACTACCATGATTATTCTATGGCTTGTTCCCTCAGTCATTGCTGAAGCAAGAATACTGGTGATTTTTCAAAGTGCTTTCGTTTGCCTTATCTGATAGATAAAGTTATGTGAGGTCTTTTTTTTTTTTGGTGTTGTTTATTTAGTAAACCAGAAGAGCCCTAGAAGACAGTAATGATCAAATCTAGCACTTTTCCTATTGGTAAAGCCTATCACAAGGAAAATCTTGTAGATACACTGGTAGCCATTGGCAAGGTCCAAAGTCACTTTAATTATAAATCCTCAAGGACTGTATATAGGTGAAAAGGTCGACTTGTACCTGTCTGCTCTTCCTGACATCCAGTACAATGACATTTCACTTTGTGTGAGGTGAAGCTAGTGCATAACCTCAATACTTTCCTCATTTACATACTTTTACTTGGAAAAAAAAGCTGTCGGTTGCTTTAAAGTGAGTCTTCTGAGATAGTGGCAGTCGATAATGCAAATTGAGGTTTCCACATACTTTTCTTCTGTGACCTGTTTGTCTTTTTTTATCACCAGGAGTTATCAAGGCTGATTTTTCAAAATGTGTTTTCCTATAGTTTTTGACAATAATGAAAGCCCATAAGTTAAAGGACAGAGGGTAAGAATGCACAGAGGGCACGATTCTTAGGCAACCCAGTATGTTAATGATAGATTTAAACAGTCTTTATAACTGGAGATCTTTGATTTGATATACGACCTTGCAAAAGAGCAATTCATTACGTTCTTGCAATGGCAGCTTCAAAAAGTCATCAATAACTGCTTGGCAGTTAACACAAAAGAGTTAGCAGAGAGGGCAAATAACATGGTCTTACAGTCAAGGAAACAATGGAAAATATGCAAGCTTGTATCAGGAATGTATATTCCAGTTCTGAACCAATTAACCTAATAAAAGATAATTGAATAAGAGAATAAACCTACTGTATTCATCTAGAAGACTAAACAGGTTATTTGACATTATTTATGTATTTCATTTGTTACTCTTACCCTGTATGAAGGATGAAGTACTGCCGTCTCCTTTTAAATAGGACTCACTCCATTGGTATTTGCTCAATTTGGACATCTCCTAGAGAAACAATTTGGCTGAAAGGCAAAGTATTTGACTAAATTCTGCGACCAAAACCAGCCTTCTTCTCCCACAGAAGTCAAAGGCAAAAATTCTAATTATTTCAGTTATGGCAGAGATGTTTACAAAGTTGATGAAGATTGAAGTAAGTATGAAGAATTGGGCATGCCTCTGTTTCAAAGACAGAAATCTTCTTTCTGTATTCAAGAGTCAGATCCAAAAAGGAACTTGTTCATGTAACAGTTAGATGTTGAAGTTTTTAGACAACAGGACCCTGGAAGAGAACCCAAAAAGCTGAGTTAGGCACCTGTGCTACTTGAGAACAAATGTGGAATGGGTCTGAAACACAAAGCATCAACAAGTAATGCACTTAATGCCAGTGTATTGTTAGTCACTTACCAGTAGAAAATATGAAGGTCAGAGTGCTTCTAAAATGCCTCCCTCTTCTTAGACCTGGTTAATATCCTACAAGGCTATCAAGTGACGTTACTCTGTCCCTCTAATACTTTTTTTTCCCATATATGTGAAAGGAATCTGTTGTTTCAGAGAGGTGAATAGAACTCACTCTTATCTTAAAATATGCAGGAAGAGTAGATTTGTTGAAGCTGTCACAGTTCAGCAAAGATTATGAGTTTCTGAAAAGTAGAATGGTTATTTATAGCTGGAAACAATCTTGGATTCCAGAACTTGTATTGTAATAAGGTGGGGTTTTTTAATAATTTGCATTAAAGGTTTGTTGGAGATGGAGTATGAAGACTCTGTACCAAAATAAAATGTACACTACTCTTCTATCAACATGCTCTTGTTTGCACTTTTGCTAGCTTACTACATTTCTTCCCCACTGAGTGATATGATTTTGAAAAAAAAAAACCAAAAAGAAAAGGAGGATATACTGTCCAGCACAACATCCTTGTCTCTAAATTGGAAAGATGTGGATTCAACAGATGGAACACTCAATAGATAAGTAACTGGCTGGACAGTTGCACTCAAAGAGTTGTGGTCAACGGCTCAGAGTCCACATGGAGGTCTATGATGAGTGGTGTTCCTCAGGGTTCAGTACTGGGACCGGCACTGTTCAATATCTTTGTTGGTGACAGGGACAGAGGGATCAAGTGCATCCTCAGCAAGCTGCGTGGTGAAGTTGACAAACTGGAAGGAAGCGATGCCATCCAGAGGGACCTTGACAGACAGAAGAGATGGGCCCATGCAAACTGCATGAAGCACTGGAGCATTGCATGAAGCAGGAGCGCTGGAATAGGCTGCCCAGGGGGGTGGTGAAATCTCCTTCTCTGGAGATATTCAAAACCCGTCTGGACGCCTGTCCTAGGGAACCTGCTTTGGCAGGGGGGTTGGACCCGATGATCTCTTGAGGTCCCTTCCAAGCCCTACAATTCCATGATTCTGCAAAGTTCAACAAGGCCAAGTCCAAGGTCCTACAACATGGGGCAGGGCAATCCCAAGCACAACTATAGGCTGGGCAGAGAATGGATTGAGAGCAGCCCTGAGGAGAAGGACTTGGGGGTGCTGGTCGATGACAAGCTTGACATGAGCCAGCAGTGTGTGCTAGCAGCTCAGAAGGCCAACTGTGTCCTGGTTGCTTCAAAAACAGCATGAAAAGCAGGTCAAGGGAGGTAACTCTGCTCCTTTACTCTGCTCTCATGAGAACCCACCTGGAGTATTATGTCCGGCTCTGGAGTCCCCAGTACAGGAAAGACACAGAATTGTTGGACCAAGTCCAGAGGAGGGCCACAAAGATGATCAAGGGGTTGGATCACCTCTCCTATGAAGACAGGGTGCAAGAGTTGGGCTTGTTTAGTCTGGAAAAGAGAAGGCTCCAGGGTGACTAAATTGCGGTGTACCATAGGGTCCTACAGCAAAGTGAGAGAGGGACTGTTCACCAGGGAGTGTAGTGATAGTACAAGAGGTAATGGTTTTAAGATGAAAGAGGGTAGATTAGGAAGAAATTCTTTGCTATGAGGGTGGTGAGACACTGGAAAAGGTTGCCCAGAGCAATTGTTCCCCCATCTGTGGAGGCATTTAAGGACAGGTTAGATGGGGCTTTGGGCAGCCTGGTCTAGTGAGGGTGTCCCTGCCCATGTCAGGGAGGTTGGAACTAAATGATTTTTGAGGTCCCTTCCAAACCAAAATATTCTGTGATTCTATATCTCTATTCAATTAAGTGTATAAGCTGGTGCTGAATTTTTCAATTTGGTTGTAGTTTTTCTCCTCCTCAAGCTGAGAAGAGTTCATACCTACAGTTAGTGCTATGATAATCATTTATGCACATAAACTACAAACTTTTTCTCTAGATGTATTTAATAATAGAATGCCATTTGGGGGGGGGGGGGTTGAGTCTCATGTGAGAGTAGAAAGTATCATAGAAGGGCAACTGTAGACTTAAAACCCTTGAGGAACTTAGGCTCCTTTATATTTATGGTTTATTTCTTAGGGAAGACTCTTAACTGCAATTTGACAAGAAATAATTAAAATGCTTTGATTTATCACAATATAATTAATCCAAATACCAGCTGGAGCAATTGAAATAAAGTTGCAGCTCTAAGGACAGAAATTTATTTCGGATGGTATGTCAGCAACAAGGATGATTCTAAAATATTTAAATATTAGTCAGACACCTATACAGAGACCAAATCCCAGTTTTCAGCACTCCATTGTGCACTAATGAAACAATAATCATATTGTTTCCCTCCCTGTCTCAACTGTCTCAACTGTCACACTTTTTGAGTAGCTGAACATTTATACTATATTATTAAGTTATTTTCTTATTGGGAGATAAAGTGCTTGACAGGAACACTGCATTCTACTCTAGTCTAAATTTATTTTAAATATGTATGCTTTTGAGAAGAGATATTGGATAGCAATGACAAATCAGAGCTCATAATTGATACAGACAGAATTCATTAAAGCAAACTTGAAACAGTCTTATTCCAGACCATTTTATAGGTACAATTACGCTTTAATTCACTCAAACTTTATATGTAATAGCTATATACCAGCATCAGGCAGCAGGATAGCCCCAAAACTGAGGACAGGGAGAGGTAGAGGCTGGGCTGGGGTATTATCCCAGGAGTGGGAGTCAGGATCAGGCTCAGTGAGGGTACCCAGTGCTAGATTTAGACTCAGTCAGTGGCCAGGTTAAGGTGCCTGCTCATGAGTCAGGATCAGCAGTTCCTCTGGCCAGGCCCAGCACAGTGTGGCTGCAACACAGCTGGACCTGGACCTGAAGCCACTTTCCAACAGGCACTGATGAACCCAGGCTGAGCTGAAGCAGGGCTTTTGAACCCATGGGTGTGGGAGTTACCAGGTGTGGCTGCTCAGGATCATTAAAGCCCACTAGTACCCTCAGGACCTAGATAGAAGTTCCCTTGAAAAAATGAGGGAAGAGTATTCATTAAACTTGCCTTGCTGCATTAAGTGGATTTATCCTTTATATTCAGCTTTTTCTTACCAATAAGCTAATTCAGTTCCCCATTTGGTGTTTTTGCCTCTGCTTTTGAAGCATCTTATTGTCCCAGTGGTGTCAATGGAAGGACTTTAAAGCAGGAGACTGGCCCTGAAAACAAGGCATTGTACTACCTGATTGTAGGTATTTCCATCCACTTATGATACATGAAAAAGCCATGAAACTGGAAGCAATATTTCTTAAAATTTTTTGCAGTGCATTCACTATTTTATAATATTCCTGGTTTTTGAAACCTAATCTCTTGCTAAATATTTGTATACTGCTCAGGAACTGCTACAATCACTTAAACATTAGTAAGTGTGAGGGTAGATCTGCTGCACAAACAAATGAAAAAAAAAAAACCAAGTAATGATTGTAAGTAATTCTGGACATTTTGTAGATATTGCCCATTCTAATATTTAAAGAGTCTCTCTCTTTTAGTAAACTGAATCTGGTCATCTGCATTAAGTGCAGGTCATCTTTTTGTGAACTAGTATATCTTTTTTTCAAGACACGTTCCTCAGTGGTATATGGTGATTATGATTATGGTGACATACCGTTTTTAAAGTCAGTAAAGCCAAGATAACTAATGTCACTGAAGTTTAGTACTTGTGGAGTGTCATAATACCCGGAGCAAACATCTGCCTTTGGAGTCATATAGGATTTTCTCAGTTATAGTGGGATTGCTGTGTGACTTCAGGCTGTACTGGATTTACATGACTAAGCTTCAGCAGCAAGGATGCTTCAGGGGTGGCTCCTGTAAGAAGAGGACGGGGCTGCCTCTCATACCAGATAGTTCCAGTTCCAGACAGCTCCACCATGGACTTGCTACTGGCCAAAGCTGACACCATCAGCAATGCTGGTGGTGTCTCTATGACAGCATATTTAAGAAAGAAACAAACCTTCTGAAACCAACGTCTGTGAAGAAGGAGGGACAGAAGATGCTCCATGTGTTGAGCAGAGATTCACGTACATCCTCTGGAGAAGACCATGGTGACACAGGTTGGCCCCTTGAGGCCCATGGAGGACCACACTGGAGCAGATTAACTCACACTGAAATCTGTGGAGGACCCTGTGCCACAGCAGTAAGTGACAAGTAAGTGATCTCCCTGTCCTTATCTCAATCCATGAGGTTGTCCACATTAATTTCTCTCCCTGTTCTGTTGAAGTGGGAGAATGTGGGAGCAGCTGAGTGGGCATCCAGCAGTCAGCCAAGGTCAACCAACACTTGAACAAGTAGTCAAACAACTTAAAACTTATAACCTAAAAGAAAAGGTAATGTGAGCCACATTACTTCCAAACTCTACTATGTGAACTCAGGATGGGGCTGAAGGGTTTTAGGCAGAGGGCAAGATTTTCCTGTAAAGCAGTCTTACACTAAACACCATTCTGTACTTCATATAGTAGCTACTCACAATATCCAGTCTACCACTGAAGTGTGGGATAGTTATTTATCTTTATCAAAATGCTATGTGCAGCAAAGATAAAATAGTAGCTCTTTGTCCAAATATTACAAGTTCTTGGCTAATATTTAATTCTCACCTGACTTTGTTGTACAAAGTCCACACCCCTATTCCTAGTCATACAGTTTACTCTTTTTCTTATTCACTACATCTCAGAGAAAGACTACTACCTAGTGCTTGAAAGGATCTTGAATAATTTTTTCCCAACCTATAGTACCTAAGCTGCCCTTTCTAATAAAGTTCAAGCATGTCTCCTTTCTTACCAAGCTGTTTGCTAATTTGTCAGTTTTCCAGCTTGCCAATTGGTTTATTTGTCAGATTTTGTTCCTTAATTTGTTAATTTGTCAATTTGTTAATTGCTTGACACTTTCACAGTACTTACTCAGTTGCATTCACATCTTCATTCTAGTGATTGCAGTGAAAAAAATGCAGATCCTCAGTTCAATCCAATACCTTAGAGCTCTGTTTTGAAGTATTTTTAAAACCTTATGCTGTATGGATCTGCAAATATTTTAGACAAGACTTTTTTTCTTTATATGAATTTGCCCAATACCTCCACACAATGAATTATAAAATCTATGCAGAATTCTATACGTTTGAATTCTGTTACATGACGTACGTCTGACCAGTGTATCATATTCCTCCACAAAAAGTGAACAGAATCCATGAACTAACATGACTGCATTTATAAGACAGAATAGAAAGTTTCCTGGAAATCAGTTTTCCATGAAAGAGTGACTTTAAACTTTAGAAGTAGTAACAAAAGTATAAATATTCAAAACAGGAAGATAAAGCATACTGGAGAAATGGAATCGTGCTGTGATAACATACTACTGTAGTACTACAGATTCCAAGGTGTATTTTTCTTCTTTTTAAGGATCCACATTCACATCTTCCAACTCCTAAAAAAATGTTATCCTGAGTTGCTCTGTTATTGTGGCATTATCAAGCTAGTCTGCTGAAGGCAGTTTCTTTGCAGAAAACAATTTAAGATTTATTGGACTTGAAAAAAAGAGTTTTACTCTATAGCCCACTAGTTATAGCTCTTGCTGTGGAAAGAAGAGGCATGGGCTCTGATCACTGCTCCCAGTGCTTGTTCTTTAAAATAAAAAATAAAATAAAATATCCAATAATGTTTAAGTACTGTTGTGACATGTGCTTTTAGTTTCTTCTTGTTATTACTGTTTCTTTCATGTAGTGTCAGTTTATCTGAACACAGCTGTTACTCAAACTGTCTTGGCAGAAAAACGTTTTTTCATCTCATTCCCAATGCAATGGTCAGTTTGATGACTAAAATCATTGAAAGTGAAAATCAAGATGGTTAACTTCAATTTGCGCCTTCTGATGTCATGGTGTACAACACAGACATGACTGAGACCATTAGTCTTTGCAGGAACACAGAAAATCATAACTTGAAATTTCCCTGGTCACTTGGTTGGCTGTGAGGAGATCAAAATGGCACTGAAATGAGGGAATTAACTATAAGGGAGAGCTTGATCTTATTACTCATTATTTATGAGTGATTCAAGGTTTATTAAATACATCGGGATTAATCCTAGTTACAAAATTTCTGAAAAAATAATTTTTCAAGCTGAAAGTAGACAGAATGACTGTGATAATGCACAACATAAGAGCAACTGTAGAACCTAACAGTCTTCTACTTTGTCTCCTTGAATACTAATTACACTATTATATGGAGGTATTTTAAATGTATTTTAATACATATTTTCTTCATTGCATTTCTGAACCTGTATCTAGTTTTATCTATTTTAAAGCCTAAAAGCACAAAAAAAAGACACCTTTTTTCACTAATGCCTTCTTATAAAGATTTTTAAAGATTTTTATTTGATTTGTATAAATTCTTAGTTATCTGAAACTAGCAATGTTATCCAGCTATTTCAGGAAATTCAGGATGCCAACGTACAGGCAAACCATGCGTGTAAGGATATTTCAGTATAAAACCCTTGTAATTTATATTACATAGTTCCCTTTAGAATATAAAAAATAAATTACAATAAAGAACTTTTCTGTTTAATTACTTGTCCAAATCAATAATAACTCAATGTGATTCTTCCAGTAATCATGTCACGTACATATATACTGACTTTTTAACAAATGTGATAAAACCAACAGACTATGTATTTTAATACCTAATTATTAAATATTAATATATATGATCGGACTAATGCCTGTATAATTCAGCTTGAAATTCTGTTCTACTAACTAGAAAATAATATCACCAGATTTTCTTAAAAAAAAAAATCAGGAATTTTTTCAGGCCTGAAAAAAAATCATTGAGAATGTTTGCGGCCTCCAATGCCAATATGCAATCAATGAGTGTCATGGCTTCACCCCAGCTAGGAGCTGAGCACCATGCAGCTGCTTTCTCTGAGGGAGGGGAGGAGAAAAAAAAAAAACCAAAGGCAAACCTCATGGACTGGGATAAGGATAGTTTACTGGGATAGCAGAGAAAGAGAGATATAACAGTAAGAGGACTTTATAGCAAAATATACAAAACTGGTGATACACAAATGCAGTTTCTCACTGAGCAGCACAGTTCAGGCCGTACAGCTCAGAGCTGTCCTGAAACCAGACTGTCCCCAAAACTGTGAGTCCTGGAGCTGTATGTTCCTCTCCCACCAACATCACTTTATGTTGAGCATGACATCCTGGTATGGAATATCCCTTTGGCCAGTTTGGGTCACCTGTCCTGGCTGTGTCCCCTCCCAGCTTCCTGGGAGGCCCTGGCCTTCTCATTAGCAGGACATTATGAGAAGCTGAAAAGTCCTTGACTGCTCAGCAACAACTGAAAACATCAGTGTGCTATCGGCACTGCTCCCATCCTAACTCCCAAACATAGCCCTGCACCAACTACTATAAAGAAAATTAACTCTATCCTACCTGAACTCAGGAAAACGTGTCTGGTTGGCAGGATTTCCCATGACTGCAAAGGAGGGAGAGGCATTGATTAATTCTCTGTAAATTTAGGCACCTAAACTCAGGCTAGTTCTTCATTAGCATTAGAACAGCAGCTTCAGAAAGTGGTTTGATCATATGGGTTAAAGTCATATGAGATTGAAATAAGTGAGGCACAGGGACCAGGTTTCATTATAGAAGTAGTCAGGTTTGAGCCCTGAGTCTAGCAGGGCACTGCAAGGCCATCTGAAATTTCCAGTTCACTAAAGGCTGAAGCATTGGAAAAGATTTCCTATGGAGTACACATTCGATAATACAAGACTAAAACATTGCTACAGAGTTCTAACAAGGTAGTCCTTGTGGCACATCTATTAAGTGCTTCATGGTTGTCTCTTGTGAAATCAATCAACGTAAATATTTCCTACTATGGGCAAAGTGGCTCCATTTGTGGGAACAAGGAATTGCTGCTTGATTGTGAATACACCGGATCCTTCTTATTCCCTAATGAACTGGTTTTAATTTTCCTGGCCAATAATATGTATCCATCTGGAATTTGTACAAAGGATATTTTTTTTTATTCTGCATCAATTTCTAGGGAAAAAAATGTCTAGTACCCTTATCATAATTGCAGAATTTGTCTACTGTATTTTTTGTAGATGATTGATTTTCCATTCCAGAATATATTGGACATCTTTAGAGAAGCACAGTCATACAAATTAATCCATCAGATTACTTGTATCATCTGTTTATATTTATCACTCTGCTTACTTCCCTGGTGTTTATCATGTGTGCAATTTACTATTTCCGTTTTTAACCTTATATTTTCAATTTAATTTCCAATAATCATAAGTGAGAAAAACACAGCAATGTTAGCAAGAAATGAGATGAAACCTGGCAGAAGGAGGCAATTCATTCAGACATTTAATAATCATACTTTATGAAGGTGTGGACAAGCTGTCCAACCTGTCAATCTGTGGTCAAATGGGAATAATCCAATTTCTCAGAAAAGGCATCACAATGTGGGCCAGTGAGGTAAGGAAAACTATTCTCGTTATCTCCTTTACCTTTAAGTTCCGTATATATATCATTCAAAAATAGCACATTTATAGGAGAGTCTGTCTTGTGGTCATAGCTAACAAGTTCTTGGTGGCAGGGTGCTGGTGGCTGACTAGTGGAAGCAACCAGGAGCTGCTCTGAAATGGACCTAAACAACCCACTATCTGCCAAAATCTACTGCCAGTCCAAGGACAACTTAGTGCTGCTGCTCAAACATATTTAAGAGTAGCAGTTGCTGGGACAATAAACAAACAGAGGAGAAAGGAAAGAGACATGGAGGAGTTAGGCAGAAGGAGACATTGCTGAGGATACCACTAGAGATGCAGGCTTGGTGACAGACACTTCAAGACACAGCAGGGACCACCACCCTGAGGGACTGTCACTGTGGATGGACTGCCCATGAACAAGGCAGCGACCAGCCTAAGGGTCTGCAGCCATGGTCAGTGCATACTGGAACAGAGAACAAGAAACCAGGAGCAGAGAGATACTGATCCCAAATTTCTGCTCCACCTGTCACCTATTCATAGGAACTAAGTAGCATCTGTGGCAAAAAATAAAAAGGAAGCTGAGACTAGATGAGGCACTTAATGCTTTTCTGCATAATAATAAACAAAGAAATGAACATTTAATTTCATTATGAATTTAGGAAATTAAATGTATTTGTTACAATATTAGTGAACAGTCTACTTTCATCTCTGCAAGGAGATGGACTTGATCCGCATAGGTCCCTTCTAACATGAGATATTCTATGATTCTATGACTGCAGGAACAGTGACTCTCCATTTGTGGACATTGAAATTGTATGGAACCAATTGTATCAGTTGAATGTTAATGTATAAATCCATGGGGCCTGGTGGGGTTTCATCTCAGAGTACGTGAGACAGTGGCTGTTTCATCAGGACCACTCTCAATTATCTCCAAAGGTCTTGGGAGTAAGGGGACTTGTTGACTATGAGCTAGCCAATGTTTTTCAATTTTCAAGACGGGTGTGAGGGAAGACCCAAGAAACTACAGACCTGTTAGTCTAACCTCAATACTTAGAATAACTAAAAAGGTCATGTTAGGTGCTTTTGAAAGATATTTAAAGGACAGTGCATCATAAGGCACAGTCCACATGGATTCACAAAGGGCAAGTCCTGTTTAACTGATTTGACACCCTTCTACAACAAGGTCACCTGACAGGTGGATGAAGGGAAGATGGTGCATGTAGTTTCTCCGGATTTTAGTAAGGCTTTTGATACTGTCCCTAACAGCATCCTTCTGGACAAATTGACCAACTGTGAGAGGTGGTGAATGGGGCTAAATCTGGATGGTGACCAGTCACCAGCAGTGTTCCTCGGGGCTCAATTCTAGGGACATTTCCGTTCAATATATTTCTCAACAGTATGGATGCAGCACTCATGAGCCAATAGCTAGTCTGCTGATGGTACAAGACTGGAGGTGCTGTTGAATCTTTCAAGGGACAAGATGCCTTGCAGAAGGACCAAGATTGATTGGAGCACTGAGCAATTGTCAATTTAATTAAATTTAACAATAACAGACACCAGATAGTGTAGCTGCGATGAAGTCAAACACAAGTATAGACTGGAAGAGGAGTGGCTGGAGAGCAGCTTTGCAGAAAGGGATCTAGGGCTGCTTCTTGATAGCAACCTCAATTAGTTAGCGCTGTTCCTGGCAACCAAGAGGACAAACTGCATCCTGAGGTGCATCAAAAACAGCATCAAAAGAGTTGATTATCCTGCTGTATTGGTGTGACCTCACCTGGAGTACTGTGTGCAGTGCTGGACACCAGAAGGATGTGAAGATCATTAAATGCATCCAGGGGAAGGCATTTATGAGGAGCAGCTGAGGACCGCGGGCTTGTCTGGTTTGGACAAAAGGAAGCTAAGGAGTAACCCTATCGCTCTGTACAGCCTCCTGAGGAGGGGAAGTGGAGAGGCAGGTGCTGATCTCTTCTCCCTGATATCCAGTGATAGGATGCATGGGAATGGTTCAAAGCTGCACCAGGGAAGGTTTAGACTGGTCATTAGGAGCATTTCTTTACCAAGAGGGTAGTCAAACACTGGAACAACCTTCCTAAAGAGGTGGTCTATGCCCCAAGCCTGTCAGTGTTTAAAAGCCATTTGGATAATGTCCTTAACACTATGCTTTAACTTTAGTACTGTAGAGGTCATGCAGTTGGTCTAGATGATGATAATTGAAGGTCCCTTCCAACTGGAACTAATCATTAAAAAAAAAGCAACCTACAAAAACCCCACAAAAACCCACCAAAACCCCCACAAAAACAAGGACTGAAAAACTTTTGAGTAGAATGAAGGTATCCGCTGTAACCTTGACTCAGTCCTGCTGTATGTATGCATTGTGATATATTATCAAATTACCTCTACTCTCCTTAGGATCCCTGTGTTCACAAGATTATTGTGTATTTCACACATCTCTTCAACATTTTGCATTCTCCTCATTGTCCACTGCCTGGCAGCCTCCCTTACTTTCTCCATAAGATTGAAAGCCTGGTCTGGAGAATGAATTTTTAATTTTCCCATAAGTGTTTCTGCAACACTGATCACTAGAGTGTGTTACTGCTTCATAAACATTAATATATTCCATTTCACCTATAGGTACTGTCACCATTTCAGAGACGGAGAACTGAGACACTGAGGAACTAAAATTAAAAAATCTCTGTTTGGAATACCTATGACCTCATTTTTCATAGTATTAGCATTAATGGATCTTCATATATTCACAGCACAGCAAATCAACTTTAATTACATCTGTGAACAGTCAATATTGCTGTAACTGAGGTGCAACATATTCAGATTATTATGAACACACACACACACACACCTTTAGAAAGTATTGTTGAAGTGATTTACCAAATACAGTGATACTCAATGGCAGAGACATAGACAGAATCAAGTTTCCAAACATTCAGCTCTTGTAAATGTAACATCAGCCTTCATGTATTTCAGCTACTGCAAGAAATGAAGTATGACTCCGTATAGGCAATGGTCTCCCCTTTCCTGTTGCGACCGTCCTCTGTTTCCAGTCTCCTTTCTGGTCTTTTCTCCCTTCACCCTTTGTCTCCATGCTCGCCCATTCCCTGGGGACTATTTGTCATGTAATCTCAGCCTCCGAATATTCCTTACTTTTAACCATCATCTCCCATGTCATGCTTATTCTCTTCTGTTCCCTTTCTCACCCTCAACAAGCCTTTTAAGAATATTTATTAATAGTCTAATTTACTGATTAATTCTGAGGCCAAATTTACTATTGGGTTTCAGTCAGTAAAGGAAGTCTGTACAAGATGTGGGATCTAGATGGCATGTAGGTGCCTGGTCAAGCTACTGAAAGCTACAGTCTGCACCTGGTGGAAGCTAAAGTGCAAAGGGCCTTTACTGTTTTACTTTCCTGTTTTTCTGGGCCATATCTTGTGATGCAGAAGTGAGCCCAGCTGATCATAAATGTGATATATGGAAACAAGCAGGGAGGTGGTTGTGACTTTCTCTGTTTTGAGGAGTTCTGAATAATGTTGGATAATGCTGACATTAACAGGTTATTGGAAACAAAAGGCCTGCAATTCAAAGGAGTTATCTGTACTTGATGAAAACTGTATATGCATACACACACATACACAAATGCATGCAGACAATTGCAGTTCAAAAGATCCTTTCAATTTTACCAAACATTGCAGGTATGCTCATGACAAAAGCATAGCAAGACTCTTGATTAATGTGTATATGTATGTCAGACAAATTATGTAGTCAATTAGCAAATTGAGCAAAGTGTAACAATGTAATTATATAAGAAGGAAGTTAGTCAAATTCAGATTTTAAAAACTGGACAGTTATTACAGCTCTTGGCCACAGTTTGGCTGGTAATATGCAATTTTACTCCATTTTGCTAATTGCCATATTGTCTGCAGTCAGGAAACCTGACTGACAATTCTTACAGGATATCTCATTATGGCTGAAGAAACGAAGGATTTATATTGATGGGAGGGGTAGACCTTGATAGAAAAATAACCCAAAAAACAGTCACTCAAAAATCAATAAAAATATAACTGTCAATGTCTTGACAGTGTAGCGTAGCTTGAATTTAAGACTGATTGGAAGCCAGAAGATAAAATGTCCTCTACTGATTTCCCCAAGGACTTTATGTAGCATCTATGGCCACACTGTGGACTCCAGATCTTGAAATTCTGTGAGAATGGGCTTCATGCTGTTTTAGAGATCTGTTTCTTCTACAGTTCTTTTGCTGTGAGGTTATATTTTCAGGGTATCAAGTAATTTAAAACCAATGTACAAGCAAGTATATTGCCTATATTCTCCATCAGTGATGAAAAAAACCTAACAAACCAAAAACATTTTGCTTTCTTCTGGTTTATTCTTCTATAATCAATTTGGAAATTGAATGAAGAGGGTATTTTTCAACTAGTCTATTCTTCAATCTATCTAACTCTTCGCTCAAGGGCTTAAGATCATGATTACTTAAGGATTAGTATTGAAATATACTCTATGATCTGTGTGTTTATCGTTTAGAAAATGTTTGGCTTCAAGTGCGAATCAATACTGACATTAGCATCTGTGGCTGTGCTGGTTTTCACTGGAATAGAGTTAATTTTCTCCGTAGTAGCTGGTACAGGACTGTGTTTTGGATTTGTGCTGGAAAGAGTGGTGATACCACAGGGATATTTTAGCTGTGCCAAGCAGTCAAGGATTTTCCAGCTTCTTGTATTGGCTTGCAACCAAGAAAGCTGGGGATGTACAAGAAACTGGGAGGGGTCACAGCCAGGAAAGCTGACCTAAACTGGCCAAAGGGATATTACATGTCATATGATGTCATGTTCAGCACATAAGCTGGGTGTAGTTGGCTCAGATGAGTGCCACTGCTCTGTAACTAGCTAGACATCCGTCAGAGAGTTGTGTTGTGCAATTGTGCTATGCATCCCTTTTATACATATATTCTTTTATCTTTATTATTATTATTCTCTTCATTTTCTGTCCTACTAAACTGCTTTTATCTCAGCCCATGAGTTTTACTTTTTCTGATTCTCTCCCCCACCCCACTGCAGGGAGAGGGGAGAGTGAGCAAATGGCTATGCAGTTGTATTAGCTACCTGCCAGGTTAAACCACAACAGTGGCTTTTCTCCTTAGGTATCAATTAAATACTCAATAAGTGAAGGACTTCTGTACTCATAGGGCCAGGCGCAATACCTGGATAGTCATCTTTCAAATTTAAATTTCTATTGAGAACATTAACACATACCTCTTGTTCATTTGGTTGTAGAGACTTAAAGATCCCATTCTTAGGCCTCTGTGGAATTATAAGTCAGAAATTGTTTGTCAGGAAACATTTACAAGACTAACCATTTTCAAAGAAGCTCTAACAAAGATACAAAGCTTTCAGTAATAAAAAGTTAAAAAATACATATGAAAAGCCAGAAGAAGAAAATATATGTATATATCAAGCAGCAATCAATGAAGATTTTAGGGTGGGATTCAAGTCTGATATTTACACAAATCACAGCAAAATTCATGGTAAAAAATTATCACTGGACAATTATTGCTAGGAGAATACTGCATTGTTATTGAATTGTCAGTACAGAATGATAGGACTTGCTGAGGTGGAAAAGAACCCATGCACCACATCCTTCTGTTTGTGTCAAGTTTCAGGGAGTATATTCCTTGAAATCTAGAGCTTAAAATGCAGTTAAGATCAGCTAAACCTACAATGAAGTGCATCTACAAGATATATTCCATGGGTTATAGACCCATAACATGCATTTAAAGGAAAAGTGACAGGGGGAAAACCCCTGAAGTACTGTGGTTACATTCCATTTAGAAATCACATTGCTATAGGGAAAGAAAAGTAGGAAAACCAATACTTTTTGATTAGAAATAAAATGGATAGGGTCATGTAATGAAAGCTAAAGCTTGTGTTTATTTAGACTAGTGCCAGTTGGTTAAATGCAGGGTGTCTTTTTAATAGATTACACATTGCCTTTAGCTAATTTGAATTATATTAAGGCAATCAGCTCTTTACTGGGACATACAAGCAATAAAATCAACAAGAGCTTCACAGTGGCAGTTATTTCCATTGACTTGAGAAGCTTGTTCTAGAAATATGCAGCTCTTTGAAGGCTTTGGTGATTTTCTATATCCACAGCCTGATTTCTGCAGAAATTATTGTTTTACTGACATAATACATCTGAAATATAGCTTATATCAACTCTCAATTTACATATTCAAATGAATGTTGTCAGTGTAAATTTTAGCATTGCGTACAGTAGCTTACACTAAATTTTAAAAAATTCCTTTCAGATAAAACATTTGGTTTATGGAGGCTATATTTTTTGAAGTACCTCTCAGTGCTCTTGGGTAATCAGGAGACTGGCTCTATCCTTTTTCTTCATGAAAAGAACTTCACTACAAAAAGTAGTTTAGCACCTAGTTGCTCTACTGCTTCAGTAATGAGTTAAAAAGAGAAATGGCATTTCCGGTAATGCCAATCCATACAGAACAGCAGCCCAGACTTCCATGGGAAGCCTACTATATTTAATTCTGGTTTACCTGCAGATTCTGACAAGAATTTACTTTTCAGTAAAATAATAGTCACCATTTAGAGGCAAAATTCTTGAAACAGATGTTTTCTATCCTTATAATTCAGTAGTAGATTTTTCAGCTTGATTTGGTTGTTGAAAACTTCCATGAATACTGTTTGGTAGTACAGAAGATTATTTTGGCAACAACAGTAACATCAACAAAAGGTTACTCAAGGTCTTTTCAGCTCTGTTCAATTGCAGCTTTAAACCAAAATAAATATGGATTATATTTTGAATCAGAAAGCACAGGAATTTATTTAAATTATTTTAACAATGTGATCAGGAGCTAAATGAAAACAATGGAACAAAAGAATTTATTCATAACAGTAGTAAGAAGTCGAAAATGTCTTTAGTTATGCATGAAGAATGGAGATGGAATGTGGCCAAAGGTACTGCTTCAGTGAGCATGAGAGAAAGAAGGACAAGAAGCTGGAAAATGGTGGAATGGACCAATGCCATTAACAGTCACAGTAGCTTGTGATCCATAGATGGCAAAGCAGGAGTAAAAGTAAATTGTTATTTACTTAATGAAGACTTCTGTGAAATATAAAATTACTTGCTTTGCAACTTAAGAAATACAGCACTAATCTAAACCAAGGCTGTAAGTAAAAAATGAAACACTGGAATCTGCAAACAAAATTTTATTTCATCCACCCAGGTTTCACCTCAGGAGTTTATATCAGCTCCTTCAACCATAGCAGTGGTGACTGTTACAGTGTTACAGTAACATACTGAAATAAAAGCATAAGAAATAAAAGCAATTTTTGCATGAGCAGAGCCTAGTTTCAAATGTCCCATGTCTCTTTGAGGAAGGCAGATAAAATCCTAGGCTTCATTCAGATATTATCAAGTAATTTCGTATTGGCTTAAAAGAATAGCTGCTCAAATATTATGGCATATGAACTGGCACAATACAGTACTCCAAGGATATGCCTCTCCAGCATCTCTGCATGACACTGTGGTACACTATGTATATACATGAATTTGCCCCAGAAGAACTTCCAACCTTCACCCAGAAATAATAACATGGGATAATTCAGGCTAGAAGGGACATCAGGAGGTCTATAGTTCAATCTTCTGCTCAAAGCAGAGTCAGCTGTGAGATCAGACCAGCTTGATCAGGACTTTCTTTTCTAGTTAGGTCTTGAAAACCTCCAAGTATGGAGAGGGATGGTACAATCCCTCTGAGCAACTTGTTCTGCAGCTTGAAGCTACAGAAGCACAACAGATGTGAAAGCCAATTTGCTGATCTCCAATATGAGCTGTAATGAACCACTGTGTGTGAACAACTGTGAAAGACTGTTTTGTGCAGTATTAGCCTACTTCCCAGTGGATTTCTAGAAGAGAAAAAGATAAAAGGAGGACCTAAGTGGAAAAAGGAAAAAAAAAAAAGGCTGAAGATATTATTTTATAAAGAGAAAAATTGTAATCCATCAAAATCCTTCTCTGTATTTTTTGTTTGGACTGTTTAATGGTTTTGAGTTGAGGCAAAGCTCAAAAATATGGCATTTGGGCAACTTGAATTCAAAGGAAATTTTACATCAGTTATATTACATGGAAAGTTAAAAATACTGAAAATTTTCTATATATAGTGTATATACTTCTTTCAAGGTATTTAAAAAACAACTTGTTTAAATCTGTACTTTCTACCTCATTTTTTATAAAGTTACAAATTAGTTTACAATATAGATGCTCAAACTGGGGATTCAATTTCTCTATTTCTTTTATTTGACCCTCAAAAACTAAGTGATATTAAAGTAATTATTATCTCATGGTTTGCATTTCATTTAATAAAATCTCAAAATAATATAACTTACATTAGTCTTATGTCAGATGATTTAGAGTGAAAGACACAGTTTAGAATATATTGAATGAGAGGAGCTATATACCTTTCTCATAAAAGGACTGTGCAAAAGGAGAACTTCATTTTTACTATATTGCTTTGCTGTCTAGAGGGAGTTCTATATCTGCAATATATATTTTCGGAAACTCTGCTGTTTACTAAATTTATGGGCTAAAGAGAGTAGTACTACCTGTATATCCAGATTTATTGTCATCAGAGCTTTATACCACCCCAGGCAAAGAAAATATATGGCTTCTACGCATTAGCAATGCAATACATGTAGCAAAAATATTTCAATATAGATTAGTAAATGAAGCTTTCTGATTTATAGAAAATATGCTGTTGCACCTTTCTTTTTTTCCATTTTCTTTCAAGATACTGAGATTAATGCTATCTTCATAACAGGAATTGGTCACCTATCAGACACCAGTATTAGCTGTTACTGTTAATTGTGTAGAATTGTTGGGGGTTTTCACCCTTAAAGTAAGACAAGTAAACTGAGGATTTAAGGCCATTTTTAGAAAGGCAACAATATACACAAAAAAAATCTGGTTCAAATACTATCTACACATAAACATACCTCAGCCTTATTGAAGACAGAACCACGTCAGGCCTCATAAGAAGACCCCTGTTTTACACAGATGATCTGTGACCATGCAGGTTACAGCTGTGATGTCCTCAGCAGCAGATCTTGTCTAGACTTTGAAGTACGAGTTCAGAAAACCAGCTGATTCTGCTCCATAGGTCTCAGGACTTCTTTGATGCTCACTTGTTCCACATACATTGTGCATGGGTATGGATGTGCTAGATCATGCTAGCTAGTCTCCTTTACTAAAACTTATCTCACTACATTCACAGAAACTTATAAGTTAGCTTTATTAGCCAAGAGTTGGAGGGTGCCTAGTGCTAAGGATCTTTTGATCTGAGAATTATTTATCTTGCCGGGTACACAGTTGAGATATTGGTATGACAATCCAAATTTCTTTTCTCTACATCCATTGATCCTTACTTCTTAATTTAGTGATAAATAAAAGTCTGAATTTAATATTATTCAGACAATAGCATGCTAACTTTTTAAATAAAATTCATATGGTGTATTCTACTTAATTGCAAACATTATAATTTGTCCGTTTACTTGTGGGCAAATTCTCTCCTCGCACACTATTCCTGCAGAGGATTTTGGGGTTTATGTGTTTGAAGGGATCTCCATGAGGACATAAGCTGTTGTCATGGCTTTAAATAGTTTATTATTTACTGTTAATTTTGCAATAAAAAAGATTTTGTTTCAAGATAACATGCAAAGATGGATGCATATTTCTCAATATAATACTAAGATAATAACTTGGCACTAAAATGGATTTACTGTGAGAGTTGACTACAAGCTACGATCTAGGAGAGAAAAACAGAATTATTGGTTCACATTTTCCTTGAGTGGATTTAATTTGTGCTAGCTCTGTACCAAGAGCATCTTCTGGCTCTTTTCATTGCCTTTGCTGCTCCTATGCACCAGCTTCACTACTCTCTTGGTTGTTTATCTACCATCTGTCTACTAGTATGGGAGAGAGCATGCCAGTACCATGGTGATGATGGTCTCTCCAACTGCTTAGATATGATAGGAGTAACCCATGTACACCTCATGATCTGCAAGAACATTCAGGGCCATAGGAGGGTCACTGTTAGTTTTTAATTTATTAGTCCTCTCATTCAGTTCTTTGTTCTTCGTGATGTAATGCTACCAAAACACTAAAGAAAAATAAAAAGCTGGGAATCTAATCCCAAAATAATTTCTTCAGCAACTGAATATTCCCTAACAGAGAAAGAGGATCTGAATGAGCAATTCAGCCCTGCATATTGTAGAAACAAAGGGATGTGATGTCACTAAAATTAAAATGTACTCATATTCTTACATAGTTTATTAAGTAAAAGAAAAATGGCATATCTTACCCCAGAAAATAAATATGCAATATTATGAGGTTGATGATAGTAAAAGTTGTAGCTATCAACAATGTAAATCTTAACTGTCCCCAGGAAAAATGTTCAAACTGATGCTATACAACAGTTCTAATAATATCTGAAAACTCTTTGTGTGTAGATTGAGAATATATGAAAGAAACTAAGGAAATATGAGGTATTCTTCAGAATTATAGTTCAGGTTCAAAACTAAATCCAACCCAGACACCAAATAAATTAATTACAAATATATCTAAATGCTAATGAAAGAGTTTTCATGTGTATTTGAGGAAAGTAAGGGGGGAAAAAAATAACAAATATGCCTACAGGAGTCCAAATAAATAAAATAAAAAAAAAAGAGAAGGGGGGGTGGGAGAAAAAAACAATAGGAGATCATAATATTACCGACAGTAATTCTATACAGGTAACAAATGGTAAGGGAGAAGATCAGCCCTCTGAAGAGCAGTGGGTAGAAATTAGATTTTTGGAAACACCTGACAACGTTCCACATCACAGATTAATGTCTAAAGCCGACTGTCAGAGGAGACAGGAAAAGCTGGCCAACTGCTTTATAAAAACCTTAAACAATTGCCTGGAATGCTGATAAGAAGAGGTATCAATAAATAGTAGCAAGAAAGTGAGCATGTCCTTATCAAAAAGGAACACAGAAACACACCAATGACTCTCTGCTATTAATCCTAGGATTCCTTAAGTCTCATATGCATTTTTCACTGTTTAACCCCAGTCAGAAAGTACCATGCTCACTTACTCACCTCATGGTGGGATGGGGGAGAGAATCAGAAAAGTGAGAAAACTCATGGTTTGAGATAAAGACAGTTTAACAGGCAAAGCAAAAGCTGTGCATGCAGGCAAAACAAGACAAGGAATTCATTCCCCATTTCCCATGGTCAGGCAGGTATTCAGCCATCTCCAGGAGAGCAGTGTTCCATCACACATAGTGGTGATTTTGGAAGACAAATGACATCACTCTGAATGTCCCCTCATTCTTCCTTTTTCCCCCCAGCTTTATATAAACTGAGTATGACATCATACGGTAAAGAATATCCCTTTGCTCATCTGTGGTCAGCTATCCTGGCTGTGTCCCCTCCCAGCTCCTTCTGCACTCCCAGCCTACTCGCTAGTGGGGTGGTGTGAGAAGCAGAAAAGGCCTTGGCTCTGTGTAAGCGCTGCTCAGCAGTAACAAAACCATCCCTTTGCTATCAACAGTTTTCAGCACAAATCCAAAACACAGCCCCATACTAGCTACTGTGAAGAAAATTATTTCAATCCCAGGAAACATCTGCACTGATTTCTGCTGTGAGGTACTGTATTTGATTTGGAAGAGTCTAATGAAGAAAATATTTCCTAAGCTTCTCTTATGTCTACGCTTAAAACTACTTTATAGTTGGCAACCCCAGTTGTCCCTTCCTATCTTATCAAGAAAGGACCAAATAATTCTGGACAGCCTCCTGTTGAAGCTATTTGCCTTATTTAGTATATCCAGAGCTAAACAAAGACTAACATCTTGGAAATCTTTTCCAAGTTCATTTGCTCAGTTTCACTATTGCTATTAAGTCTCTACAGGGATTTCCAACAGGTCACACCATATAGCATACAATATAGCAACTGCATGTTCATGAGGAGAATGTTATGGTTCCTGTCACATTACCTAGGTTCTACAGAAAGCTGTCTTTGACATATTTGACATTGTATTTGACACTGTCAGACTATTATTACAGATAATACTTTTGCTACTACTACTATTTATTTAATATTTGTTATAATTGTTAATAGGAAGTTTTTTTAAAATTGCCTTTAAGAACCTCTTGTACCCCACCACGATCACAAGAGAGGACAGAAATTGGAAATATTTTCAGCAAACTCAAGCAACATTTACTTACAGAGGAATCACATTTATTTTGCCACATAATGGATCCGTTTCAAAAGCAACAATCTCAAATGTAACTCTGCACCAATTTGTATTACGAAATTCCTACCTCGATTCTTGCATTGCTGGATGCTGGTGGAATTGCTTATGGATATGTAAATAAGCATCAAAATTTTACATTTATTAGTCTGTTAGCTGGATCTTTGAGATATATTCTGTGTAATATTAGTACTGTTCATTGAGTTCATAACAACTTCCAAATCTAAATACACTTCTTACCACTTAAGGTTCTTTCTTCTTTGTATGTAAAAGGAAATACGTTATATTTTACATAATGCATGTTGAGGGATATAGTTTATTCTTGGAGATTAGATTTGCAAACAAGAATGGGGGTTTTTTTGTGTTTTCCTGATAGTCAGTTGCATGTAAAAAGGTGTATGCATTATTTCCAAGAGTGTGAAACAGCTATTCCCAAGTAATGAGAATTTGAAAGATGATTCTGTTTTAAATGTCTGTGTAAGTGATTCACCATCACAAGAGTTCAGAATAAGCACTGTCTCTTAGACAAACTAATTTATTAACAAAATGGGCTGAAAAGCAAGCCATATTGTTCTTTTGCAGATTACACCAAATTATATTAATTTAATTAAAACCTAAAATCATGTTTATTAATTAATTTATTCTTTCAGCAATCAGGAAGATTGAGTAGCTTCTTTAGTTCATAGGCTGAAAGCAATGTGAGATTATGTGCTGAATTAAGAGAGGTAACAGGGTGAATTGCTAATATAAAACCTGAGCTTGCTTCTGGGTACAGCTAGAGCCATATATAACCTAGATTCTGCTCTCTCCATAGAGATTTTCTCTTAGAGAGAGATAAGAATAAAGACAGAAAACATATTTCTACATATTTATGACAATCTTTACAGTATTATTCTTCCAGTTATCCTCATGAGCTAAAGAGACAGATCCTTCTCAAAATATCTAACCTTTGATGTGACTTCTGAAACAGGAATCATGGCATATCTTACCACATATGTTATAAGGTTTTGAAAATATATTTACATTAGTAAATATAATATAAACCTTCAAAGATATCAAAAGCCATCAGGGCAATAATGGCCAAAAATTTGATAAAAACTCCACACAAAGAAAATAAAAATATGCAATTTTTAGATATTGTAATATCAAGGGGAGGGAGGGGGGTGAAGAAGACAGACCAGGATTAATAAGAAAAATATAACAGGATGAACTCTGGTGATATCAAACACAGAAAACTGAAACATAAATTATATAGAAAAGAAATCAGGGGCTCTTAAGCCCTTTTAATAGGTCCTTGTTAAATTGCATATTAATACTTAATAAAGATTTCGGAAACAAATCTAAAGTAAACTAGTTTATGCCTAAGGGAAGGTTTTCCACTAGTGAGGTTAGTGGACAGAGCATTTTACTTCCACTTCCTCTGTATGTGTTCTCAGGTGGTTTACTTATACAGCCAAGAGTTTATGGTACAGCATGTGAAAATTATGGTACCTGATTCAAATAAAGATTACGATAAATTTGAGAATCTGCTTGCTCTAATGAAGACACCAGAAAAGCGGGTTCAAGTGAAGGTATAGGGGCAAATTTCCTCTTCTCAGGTTCTGAGATAAGAGTAACAACAATCCTTTGAGATTTTCTTTCTTTAAATGTCTCTTCCCTAAGGGAAGGGGTTACTGTATTTGTATAGCAAGGTATAAGGGAAAACATGAGTGATTCACAAGGATATGCTACCCTGTGCATTAGAAAATAACCTTATAATCAATAACTCAGATTTTATCCCTACCAGTCAAATGTTCACCTCGTGCGTGAATGCCAGTGTATAATATTTAACTGAGAAAGAAATGCAAGTGGAATACTTATATTTCCATTTTTTCCAACTTCCAGAAAAGAGGGAGGTATGAATTGTTCAAAAATTTTCTGATTCTCAGTTCTGAAAATGTTACTAGATCCCAGTGTTGCATGGTTAACAGAAAAAGCATATAAAATTCTTAGTATTTTATCATCTTACTTCAGTATTTTACATAACATTTTATAAAATTTGTAAATATAAGTCCTGCAATGCATTTTAAGGTCCTGATTTATTACAGAATGTTCTTTCATTTCAGTACAGTTTGGTTTTCCATTTTCCCCCACTTTTGCCTCATTTGCTTGACCTTATCTCTCTAAGAATAATGGTACTATCTTAATTCAATTGCAATCGTTTGAAGTGAAAAACTGCTCATCATTAATCTTATAGTGACAGGCCCTATTGTAATTAAACTCCAAAGATAAGTAATTCTTTATTAAGAGAGATTCTTTTACTGCTCAGTTCACAATTCAAATTTATCTGTTCTCAGATGCTTTGCCATGTTGTGGTAGTAACTTGTCCTTTATTTTACCTGTTTTAAATGTGTTGATTTTTGATGTTATGTTTATGCAGCTGTTGAAATTAAATCATAAATGAAAAAGCCTTTTAGATAAGTGAATGAAAAATACTGATTATATTTGTGATCAACTAATGCCATGAATGGGTTAAGAGATGTTTTTTATTACTGAGATTTAAAGACATGCTCTAATAACAGTCATGCCAAGTATATACACATCACCCTTGACACTTTGATATACTGTCACCGAAAAGAAAATATGCTTTTGTATAGCAGTGAATTTCTGAAAGAAAAGGTAAGAAACAGATAATTCAGTGTGTCACCTCATTTTAAGCAATCTGCAATATAATCCACAAGCAACAGTTCTTCCTGTTAAATAATATGGTAGTGGTGGTTGTGGTGTTATTTGATTCTTGAACACCAAGAGATAAGAAAGAAGTGCAATATTCTGACTTTTGATGTTACCAGAACATATAGTGGTTTACTGTAAAATTAACTAACTTGTTTATTTTTAAAAAATCGATGACTGACTGTATTTTCATTCTCCTTTTTTTCCTACTACAGGTAGGAAACACTGAAAAGTGGCTCCTCAGATTAATGTTTCTTTATTTTTCCTTGCCAGTTGCTTTTATCTTTGTGGAAACAATGTAAAACAAAAGGTCATCAGCCTAGAAGATCAAGAAGTATGTAACCATTCTTTCTGACAAAGACAAACTGACCTTTTATATTTTAAATTTGGGTCACTAAATGTCAGGGCATGGATGGCCCCATCCACCCTCCCTTGGGGCCTACCCCAAACCCTGCCCCATGGGATAGGACTCCATTTCAGCCTAGCCCAGATCTGCCAGTCCTGTCCCAGTGATGCTGTAGGAGGTCTACAACTCCACTACAGTTGGGCCCTGGCCCTTCTGAGCTGACTCCAACCCAAAAAATGACTTCTCCATCTCTGCTTAGGTCTCTGATGGTGTCTGAGACTGCCCTCAGCTGCCCTCCTGGCCCGCTCTGCTCCCTGGCTAGGGGTCATGGGAGGGACCATTGGCTGGTAAGGCCTATGGGGATCCCCTGTGTCTCCTGGCACTCAGCTCCAGACAGCTGCCAGTCCTTTTGGCACCCTGACATTATGGATGCACACAACCAGTAATCTCATGGGAGACTTTGTTCCTTCTGTCTCAAAGCAAAGAATTCAAACAAGCCACATATAGCAATATTCTCAACCTCAAATATTCTCTTTTTCATGCAATAACAGAACACGAGTGAAGAAGGAAGAACTGTGTGTACTGTTCTGTTACCACACAACAAACCCCAATAAAGCTATGTGGTTGTCTAATTTTCAGAACATCTGAGTAGTACACAAGAGCTAACATCACTTACACTTCAAGGTGTGCTAGCTAGACTCCACTGTACTTAAACCCCATGTCTTATGTCTTGTTGGCCTGTATGTTACATCTACCCAGACACTCAGACACTTACATATATCAGCAGAGTAGGCAGAAGTAGAAGTGTGTGTAAACAGGTAAACCTTCTTAACTGGGATTTAAATCAACATTGACATTGTAGGGAAATTGGGTAACAGACTTGTGTAACTTGCACTAGAACAGGAAGATGCCTGTAATGGCTCAATTAGACTTGTAGTATGTCAGCGTTACTCCTTTTTCAGATTTATTCTAGTTTAAATGTGACTTTCTCAATTATGTAATTTTTCTTATATTCCAAATCAAGCTACCTCAGTTCTGAATGCCACTTCCAACATTTTGACTTCCTACTAATAATGAACTCCAGGGTTTAAAGTACAGTACAGTCAACAATGGCTTTTCGTTCGCAAATGATTCATGTGCCCTATCACCACACTCTGAATATGCCACAGACCTATAAATAGCATTAGTATTAATGGAAGTAAAAACTTTTACAATATTTCACACCACTGTGACCTCAATTGCCAAAGTCTCCCTAATTGGAGAGAAAGTTAAAATGGCATTATATATTATACACATTATACACAGCTTAAGGCTGAGATGAGATAGTCTTACCCTCTATTAATATGTGGTGGAGGAAACAATGAGGGAAAATAACCTCTTTTAAACTTCTTAGATATAAGGAGTTAAATATAAACTTGCCATTAATATATTGAGATTGCAAATTAAAATCAGATGAGATTCTGGAACAGTTTTCTGGAACAATTGTGTTCACATCCCTATTTTTTAAATCACCACATGAAAACAGAACAATAAGATAAAGCTTTTTTAATTTTCTTTTCATGGTCAGTAGCTCCAAGTAGGACCAGCAGCTAATGCTGGTACTTCACTAGGAACTACAGATGGGTTTTGAATTTTATATGCCCCTCAGAAGGGCAACAGATGAACTAAGGTTTTGAGGGCAATCATTTCTTATAAATTCTACTGATTCATTAATATTAATTTCAATTTTCTCTGACAAGGAAGCATTTAAATTCATTAAAATGTTTGAATTAATTCCAAAGTCCAAGTGGTTGTTCAACTATTGGTATGGACCAAACTTGAATTCTACAAACTGCACCAGGAAAAGAGTGTAAGTCTCTGAGAATTTAGAAATGAGACAGAGTGAAATTCTCAAGCGAATCTACAGAACAAGGTTATCGTGTCCCCAAAAATACCACTTCCCCAGTGCAATTATTATTTCTTCTCTTCCTGGACCTGGATTTTCTCTCACTGTGGTTCTATGCTAAATGACTATGAGAATGGATGTGTGTTGAGGGACCTGATAGCAATCAAAGGAGAAATTAAAACTCCTTAGCAGGGGAACAACCGCAGACAGATCAAAGCTGTCACCTACACTGTTCCTTGTAGTCAGGCCTGGGTATATTAATGTGTGCTCCCCTGGCTGCAAATTCAGGAGCTAATGTATTGACTATGACTTGTCTGAGCTGAGGGAAGAGATAGGTTTAGAAGTCCATCTCATCTAACTTTAAATGTCTGTAATGCCTGATCTAGTCACAGGTGGGCTACCTTTGCAATCAATAGAAAGGATATTTAGCTCCCAGATGAACTCACGAGTGTTAAAGAAGGCATGATAAAACCTGTGCCCTAGTCTCCATGGATAATAGTGACTAGGTGAATACCAATTTAATTAATTTTAAGCATTCTGAACTAGCCCTGAACAGTGTCTAGTGCTCTCTGTTGACTATATAATGAAATTATGCTCCTAATGTAGCTGCTCTGATTTGTGCCAAAGTAGCTGAGGTAGCCACACAGTGACCAGAAAAAAAATAGTAAAAATATCATAGTTTCTTGGGCTTGAATCTCAGTGGAGTAGCAGACTTCAGAGTGTCAAGAAAGGAAATTGATTTCTGTTGGAGGGGTTCTTACAAAACTAACTTTACCTTTCTGGTCTTCAGAATCATTAGAGTGCACTATGCTCTTCTGAACAATATTTAGGAGGAGGAGGCAAATAAACTCATGTTTTGCTAATTTCATTCTCAAAAAGTTACTTGTACTTAGATTTAAGAATAACCTATATAACAATGAGAACAACCAGAAAAGGCAACAGGTGACACTAATATGTGACTCTCCAGAGAGGTAGAGTCACCCATTTTCCAATCTCACATACTCTCAAGAGAGGTGTGCTTCTTACTGTGGTCTCAGATCAAAGATGTCACAGAGAGACTACCAAGCCTCATTCAGTCCACTGACTATTCACTTATGTGGTTTGACGTGGGCAGCAGTGACACAGGCAGGAGCAGTTTGAGGAGCAAAAAATGACTACAGAGCCGTGGGAGAAGCAGGAAGGGACTCTGGAGCACAGGTAATTTTTTCATCAATACCCCTAGTCAAAAAGAAGGGGTTTAAAAGGGCCAGTCAAATCTGGTGAATCAACAAATGGTTACAGGAGAGGTGCCACAGCTCCTTAGACCATGAGACTCACTTTGAGAAACCTGGTCTACTGGGGGCTGATACAGTCCATCTATTAGAGAAGAGGAAGAGCGTCTTTCATCATAGGCTTGCCAAGCCAGTGAACAGGGCTTTACATAAAGTTGCCAGAGGAGGGGAACCTCAATGCATCTCGCTCCTCACAGTTTGATGTTGGTGCCAGCAATAGATGCCTACTGCCAGGAGAAAGATCATAGCTTAGGAGATCACCCGAAGTGCAGCACAAAGAAATTCTGGCTGCATGTGCATGCCCATAGGGCTATGATCTCATTAACTTCATGGAGACATGGTGGGATAGCTCCTATGACTGCATTGTTAGAACGGAAGGATGTCAAGCTGGAGTACACGCACTCCACCTGGGGGTGGATGAGTTCACCGAGACGTTGTAGGTCAGGATTAAAGGGAGTGCAGGAACAGAGGACATTATAGTAGGGGTCTACTACAAGCCACCCAGCTAGAAAGACCAAGCAGATGAGGCCCTCTATAGACAGATAGAATCCACCTCACATTCCTGTTCCTCAGCAGATCCCCCTCTACTGTGGTCCTGTGAGACCCCATCTGGAATCCAGCTACCCGGCTCAAGAAAAACATGCACCTATTGGAGTGAGCCTATAGGAGGGCCACAAATTTCATCAGAGGGATGGATCACTTCTCCTGTGAAGACAGGCTGAAAGACTTGGGTCTGTTCAGACTGAGAAGACTCCAGGAAGACCTTATTTCAGCCTTCCAGTACCAAAAGGGGCCTACAGGAAAGAAGGACAGGGACTGTTTATCAGGGAGTGTAGTAATAGGACAAGGGTAATGGCTTAAAAGAGGGCAGATTTAGATTAGATATCAGGAAGAAATTCTTTACTGTGAGTGTAGTGAGGCACTGGACCCAGTTGCCTAGAGAAGCTGTGGCTGTCCCCTCTCTGGCACTCCCTCCTCTGGTTGGATGGGGCTTTGGGCAATCTGGTCTAGTTGAGGGTGTCCCTGCCCATGCCGGGGGCATTGGAACTAGATGATCTTTGAGGACCCTTCTAACCTAAACTATTCTATGATTCCATTATTGTAATATAAACAAACATATGGTAAATAAAAAAAAAAAGAAAAAATACTGCTTTCCACTGAAATTTTCAGTTTACCTTCTCTGATGATAGTATATATTAATCCTGGTAATTTTCTTTGCTATTAAGCTACAGCTGCTAAACTAATCTAAGTGATAATATAAATGTTGCATTAATAGGATTTAAATTGTCATCTGGTCTTTTTTTTCAAAGATTATGTGCTTTTGATTGAAGTCACATTTCACGGGATTCGACTTTCAGGAAAACAAAACATTCCATTTCTTTCTTCTTTTTATCATATCTTTCAACCTCCCAGGTTAAGCCAGTCTATTCAATTATGTCATATTTTTCTTTCCATTTTCCTTCTTTCTTGCTTATTACCTTGTAATATGCCTATTAACTAGAAGATGAAAGTTCTTGAGCCTTTTCATACAGTACTGGGTTTAAGCAGACAAAATATAATCATAAAATTTATATGTAAAACTGCCATAGGTGGATACTGTTTCATGTCTTCTTTGTCCGAAGTTACAGTCATCCAGACTCCCTTTCTACAAGGAGGAGACTGGACACCTGTATAAGGTGTTTGGTATGAGAAAGGATGAGCCAGAAGCCAGTGGTAAATCATCACTGTGCTTATCTCCCATTGTGTGCTGTTTGACAGCTGCTAGTGCATTACATATTCTTTTGCTTGGGCTCTGGCAGAAAGCCAGCCAGTTTTTATGCCTATGTATTCATTAGCAAGTTCAGATACATGTGAATAACGTGCAGAACATACTTTTTGGACCTTAGTCCTGTAA
This sequence comes from Gallinula chloropus, assembly GCF_964237585.1. Taxonomy (NCBI): domain Eukaryota; kingdom Metazoa; phylum Chordata; class Aves; order Gruiformes; family Rallidae; genus Gallinula; species Gallinula chloropus. Next base: position 49,328,920 of record NC_140085.1, on the reverse strand, counting down.
AAACTTGGCATCTGGAACAGAACAGAACAGTTCACAACAAGACTAGGAGGGCAGGTTTTCATGGTGCTTCAAATTATGTTGTACAAGAAAACAAGTGTCTTACAATACTGTCTGTACTGTAAGATCCTATTTACAAATTAAATGTTATGTGCCCTTCTGGGTCATTTCTTTCTCTCTCATTTGTACATTTTCCAAGACAGCCACTGTGTGTGTTGTTTCTTTGTCAGCACTGCCACAAGCTGTGGTATGCCAACACCCTGCAGCTACCCATTCAATTGATTGCATAATAGCAGTGGGCCATTTCCTACCACCCTTGGTATCATAGAAAAAGTCAAAGTCAAACACTCGCTTTCTAACATTTGAGTTGGAAGCGTGAAGTGAGCATGATATTAGAACAGCAAAAACTACTGAAAAGTGAAATCCCTGCAGAGATGGATTTATGTGACTCCACAGAAAATCAAAGCAAACTTCTTAAAAGCAAACATCACTTTCTTTCAGAAAGTGTTCCACTTTCAATTGCTGAATAAACACCTGTTTTGACTCAAGCCACCCATGTATTTCCATTTGTTTTAAGGTCCTCTTGATCTGGATAATAACTTCCCAGTGTTCTGGGTTCCGAGTCTGTTAAACAGCCACAGGAATGTGGACCTTCTTTCTGACCTATTAGCACATGACAGCCCATACCACTTATACTGGTCTTTCCCACTTCTTTAGACATATTCCTAGCTTCTGTCCACTATATAATACTGGGGTCCAGGAAGCTCTAGCTCCTTTATTACAAATACAAGTGTATCGATAATTTTTCTTATGATTTAAGTCTTTATGCCTGCACATTACAAGCAAGTTACAAAGCAAACTAAAGGAATCCTATATACAAAAATCCCAGTCTGCTCTCACCCATTTTGAATTGAGTCTCAGTCTTTCACCCCTGTGAATTTGCCCTGGCTCACATTATTTCTACAAGAATGTTCTCCTTTCCTCAGGGAAGCATTCCATCCAAATTATTTTAATCACATACTAGAAGAAATGGAGAGGATCCAAAAGCTGTACAAGAAAACACTAAAAGTCAAGAAATGGCTGACTAGAAAACACATTGAAAACAACTGAAAAGTTTTGTAGTTTGTCAGGCAGAGTATGCATGGATATCCAAAGGCCATCTTCAGGTCTACCTACAATGGGAACTGTGAACCTAAAAATAAAGTCACAAGCACAAATAAATACTGTCTTTCATGATGAAGATTCTCCTGTGCCCAGCGGACACAAAACTAGTTAGTACCCAGCTAAAATAAACCAACCGTTCAGACACTGACTAGTCAATTTTATGAGCAAACTCCAAAGCAACTGCTGCTCTTTATACAGATGGAAGGCAAGAAAGAAAAACAATATGGTCACAATGACATTGTGTTCTTTCACAGAAGCATAGGCACAACCAACATGACCAAGTGTCATTGAACCTTTACAATCATATGGATGCTGCAATCTTTAGGAGAAGTAATCTAGTAAGTATTTAAAAAATAAAGTTGAATTCATAACTTCACATAAATTTACCTTAGGGTCTTGGCAGAATTGAACATACTGCTGCCAGTGTCTCAGAAGAAAATGCTTTTCATTTGGCTCATTCTGCTTTCCTCTTTTTCTCCTTCCCATGAATACATGAATGGAGTAGACTGACAGACAGTGACTAGTACAGTGTCACGGTTTAACCCTGGCTGACAACCAAACACAACACAGCACCTTGTTCACTCCCCCACAGTGGAACAAGGGAGAATTGGAAAGGTAAAAATGAGAAAATTCATAGGTTGAGATAAAGGCAGTTTAATAATTTTAAAGGGAAAAAAAAAAAAAGAGAGAAGGAAAAAAACCCACAACAAAAAGGAGGAAAATAAATCTAATTATAAACTAGTGATAACAAAGAAAAAAATTAATCACCATCAACCAACTTATGCTCAGCCAGTCCCAGAGCAACAGTAGCACCCACCCACATCCACACCCCCATGCTAAGCATCGAATCATATGATATAGAATATTCCTTTGGTTAGTTTGGGTCAGCTGTCCAGGTGGTGTCCCCTCCCAGCTTCTTGTACACCCCCAGCCTACTCACTGGTAGGATGGTGGAAGGAGCAGAAATCATTAACAAACCCATCTCTCATTATCAACACTGTTTTCAGCAAGCATATAAATTATAGCCCCATGCAAACTACAACAAAGAAATTTAACTTCATCGCAGACAAAACCAGCACATCCAGAAAGAATCAAGCAACCAGTGTGTCACCTTTTGTCTGCCCACTGGAGAAGAGTGAAAAATTAATTCTCTATATGGAAATATAGTCAACACTGTTATTAAAAATGTTTGTAATCAATTTATTTTGGAATGAAATACCATTAAGCACTGTGATGCTTGCACTTTTGATATATGCATTTTAAAATTGTTTCTTTCATCAACAATTATCAAAGTGTTTGCATAGGGGTGTAATTATTTTAGCCTTTTGATAAATGAGAGACTAATAGATGGAGTCACTAAAGGAATTAAATGTCAAAATACTTTCATCTTGGGTTGAATATAAAATTTCCCTTAAACAACTATTAACGAAAATTAATGGAAGGAAGGAAGGAAGGAAGGAAGGAAGGAAGGAAGGAAGGAAGGAAGGGAGGAAGGGAGGAAGGGAGGAAGGGAGGAAGGGAGGAAGGGAGGAAGGGAGGAAGGGAGGAAGGGAGGAAGGGAGGAAGGGAGGAAGGGAGGAAGGGAGGAAGGGAGGAAGGGAGGAAGGGAAGAAGGGAGGAAGGGAGGAAGGGAGGAAGGGAGGAAGGGAGGGAAATCCTAACAGTGTAGGGAAGTGACCTAAACCTACTCTGTGTTGCAGAGTACCTTGTTTGATCATGGCATTATTGTTCAGTTTAAAATGTTCTCTGTGCAGTAAAACTCACTGATTTTCTAGGGAAGCAAGAAAGGTGAAATTGAAGATGCCCTTTTGGAGAAAGGTTTAGAAAATGTTCATGAATATGTCCATTCATGAATGAATGGCCGTAATCCTTTGTTTATTATCCAAAGGTGAGAACTAACAACTCACCCTTCTACATTTTGATAATGGGTTTTAGAAATAATGTAGACATGATTACACTTCATAATTTTGTATTACTCTTTTGATAATGTGTATTTGATACACTGTAAGAGTACTTAGCCCTGACATGACTATGTCAGACCATGAATTCCAGCAGGGCACATGCAGAAGATAGATGCTTGTCCAAAGTAAGGCAATTCTGATCATGTACAGGTGCAGAACTCTAAGGCCTTACTGAAGACTGGAAGTAGGCTAAACAAGGATTTGCCTGCTGGAATTCAGTGATCTTGGGATGGATGGCTACTAAATAGTAATTAATAAGGCTACAGTTTTACACTAAACCACCTTTTTCCTTATTTCAGTAACCTGGGTTTCAGAATGTATGGAACTCAAATAGTGTTAGTCTGTTCCCTTTTAGCCATTATGCCTTAAAAAGGGTGACTTTCAAAAATCTCTACTCACCCAAAGATGAGTTGAGGTTAAGCCCCAGTGGCAGAATTCACACATGGTGATAACACTAAGCACTTTACCAAGGTGATGACTGACCCCATGCCCAACTGCACTCCGACTGCCCTGGAGCCACACAGGCCTGCCCCTCCCCAACCAGCCTTTTACAGGAGACTGATGTCAAGGGGTGTGGAAAAATGCCTGGGCCAGCTCAGGCCCTGTGCTGGCTCCTTGGGAAAGCTAACACTGTGTTGGCCTGAACCAGGACAACTGGCAACAGCCAGCATATTTCACAGATACTATGTCCAAGTCATGTATGCCTTGCATGTAGAATTGCCCACTTGACAACTCTAGTCATCTCACACAGTTTCAGCACCTCAGATTAATTTAGAAAAAATGATATTGTGTAGCTTGGGGCCTTAGTTCATTGTGTAACAGAAGCTAACAGCAATGCTAACATTCTTCATTATTTAGTACCTACTTGAGGACTTGAAGTCCTCAATTCTTTGATTAATTCCTTGACTGTTCTAATTTTTTTTTTTAAAATATTGTGACTTGGAATATTGGAAACTAAAATCTACCCAAGAAGGAATTAAGATAGCATTGTCAGCAGAGAATTTGTATTGTTGTACCTGTACCCATAGAGAAAATCCCACTTAAATCAAGGAGAATTATGTGTTATAAATCAGTACAGACCTGTGATCTGAAGTTCTAAGCAGACCTTCAAAGATAAGAGTATGACTCTTCCTATCTAAATTCATCCAAACAGCACCTTCAAAAGAATTTTATTTCAGTAAACATAGTTGCATTTTTAAAATTTGTTTTACCTCCATGTAGAGAAAAAAAACCTAAGGTATTTAGAAAGCTTTTTGAGATATTAAGGCAGACTGAAAGGGATATACCCCAAAAACCAACATTCAAGCACTGAGGAAAATCACTTTTAAAGTGCTCAGCTACCTGCTGCAGATCAAAGTAAAAGGTTTAAACCTAGATCTCCTAACTTGCCCTGACCACTGAGATTGTGTTTTGGAAATGAAAAAGAAAAAAAAAAATCATTATGAAACTTTTATTGAAAGGATATACATTTCTGTGAAAATCTTTGGTCTCATCAAGTCAACATTTTCTGATGAAAAATGTTTTGCCAAAATCATTCCCACCAGATCTTCCAGAAGGAGACAAGATTGCAACTTATTATGACATTATTTAAAAGATATCTACTCTTGTGCTTCCCATTTGGCATTAGAATCACCTTAGAATAACGGGTATGATTCTGCAACATTTGGAAATAACCACAGTTTCCGAGAATGACATTTTAGTTAATGGGAAATCTCATAAAGAATGTTACCTAAGTTTAAAGCAGTTTAGAAAGAAGCTAAGGTGGATGGACTGCAATTAAACTAAAAGAAATGTATTCATTGACAGGCTCAGCTATTGCCACATTAAGCTTGTAATAGCTTTGCAATTAGGTGGAAAGTCTAATGATTCAAAAGCTATCTCTTAAAATTATATTGGAACTAAAACTGACAAGACAGAGAGGAAAGAATACTGTGTAGAAAAGCTTTATCCAGCATCACAGTTAATCATAAGGCAGGAATCATCACCCATGAAGACATCATTGAAATGTCCTGTCCAAAAAAATTCCTTTATCTCTAATTATTATCACTTCTGAAGTTTGAAGAACATCCAGATCAGTCACAACCTGTACAGTTCTCATACCTCAAAACTTCTCAGAATAGCATTTTAAAATATGCAAGATTTTTACTCAATCTGTTCCAAAGCCAATGTTCCTTATGACTTCCTTAAAATATTGTGTGAGAGATAATAAATAAATAATAAATGATAGATAATAAATAAAGATATTGTTAAGATCCTTCCTGCCTGACAAAGAAGGCTTACGCAGGCAATGAGATTTAAAAATTCATCGAGTAATGAGCATCAGAGAACCCTAATGATGAGGGCTGGCAACTTGTCAAGGAATTCTACAGATTTCCTTAATTCATGATGACACAGAAATGTGTTTGGGTTCCTTTTTTATTGTCCTGCTACCCTTAGCACAACAATAAAAAATAATTAAAATATTCATTAGTGGTCTTGTAAACAAGTATATTGTTTCCTCATTTTAAACTTGATTACTTTTAAAATTTTGCACACCATTTTTTCAGTCCAGTGCCTAAAACTGGATTAACAGACTACATGGCTCACTCTATTGCAAAAACAAAGCAATTCTATTCAACTGGACATAATGTTGCAGGATATTGGCATGATGGAGGCAATGAAGCTCCATAGGGAAGCAACAAAGCAATGTCTCAAAAGAGACTTAGAAAATCAGTATTCCCAGCCTTTTGTTAGTGTGCCCAACAGGAGACAAAACCAAGCTGCCCTAGTCACAGGCCTTTCTAGGCTACAGATGAGCCAGTTCTAATGAGCTGAACACTTGGGGAATTTTCACTTATTAAAGGCTTGTGAATCAAATGATCCTGTGACAAGTTAACATGCACGGCTGAGCCATTCTGTCTTCCTACTTACACTGCTGTATGTTCAACAAGTCTCAGTATGACACAACGTACATTTCTATAACAACGAAACATAACACGGTTTATTCACAGAATCACAGGTTTAGGCTGGAAGGGACCTCTCCAGAGCATCTAGTCCAACCCCCTTGCTCAAGCAGGTTGCCCAGGACCATGTTGAGTTCAGTTTTGCATATATCCACAGCTGGAGAACTCCACAACCCCTCTGGGCAAGATTCACAAAGGAAAGTCTTCTGTAGCTTCCTACATCCAGTCACCACAATATCCACAGGATCTACAGGCAGTTGTCTCTGCCATTCCTTTCCATCACCATCCCAAGTCCCCACTCCTCATCCCCACCAAGTCCTGCTCTGAAAGCCCCAGATCCCGCCAAAGTGAGGCTTGGGGAGGGATTGTCCCAATTAGCAGTGGCACAAGTGGTGCAGGGCCACTGATGTGGCAGAGCACAACATGTCCAAGTCTGCACTCCCCACGGGGGCTCCAGCACTATGTAGGGATGCTCTGTAAAGAGCAAGTGTAGTTTTATGCAAGTGCAGTTTATAAGCAGAAGTGCTAAGAAACAAATACCACATAATACTGCTTAATTTGGATTGTTATAATCCCAAATACAGTGAAGAAGCATCTGACTTCTCATTTTGAAACTTGTAGATTTTGAAGGGTAAAAAAATGAAGGTGTAAGGGAATAAACAAACAAGTTCTGGACAGATGAAAATTATTAATTTATTTGTAATGTCACTTTCCTAATCAAGTTTCTGTGTTAATAAAAGAGAAACAAATTTGGTCTGGGTAGGATGAAGAAGAATGTAAGTCTAAAATAGAATGAGTTCAGAGGAGTAACAGAGTTTAATTGTAACATTTCTTTGATCTTGTCAGAAACCATTGTTGTGAATACTAATGCAATGACTTTTTTTTTGGGTTCATTTAATGAAACCTGTCCTAGATGTAACTATTCATAAAAAATAGCTGTGTGGTGTTGGAAACTGATTCAATGTCAGAAAGTCAATGCCATGGGTAATCTCGTTATATACAATGTGATACCAAATTTGCCATGAAAGTTACATACTTACACTGGGTATTATCCAATTCACAGACAAAGCGTGGAAGCTAAGGCCAAGTAAATCAAAGTTTTTTGATATCAATCTTATTCAATGGCCTGTCCTTTTCATAATTAAGCACATTATACAGTCATTGTTAAAATTACAGAAACCATCTTGGGATCAGACAAGAAAAGATCGGTCTCTTCTCAAGGTGAGTACCCACATAAATAGTTAGCTATAGAATCAGTTTCAGTTTTATACTTTCTCCTTCTGCCCTGTAAGTCCTGATTTATTACATGTACAGTGACACTGTTTCAACAAGGGAATTGTAAGTGCCCCATTATAGAACCATTGATTGATGCAGATTTGCCCACAGCAGAGAAGAGAACTGAACTGAGCTCCCATACATCCTGAACAAACGTTGTAATGACTAAGATGCCTTGAGGACATGGTGTGGCACCTGTCCTATTGACACTACTTCACTCTCCTCTAAACACAAGACTTAGTCAGAAGGAAAGTGACAACCTTCAAGAGTAGGGTCTGGGATATTGCCTCGGGTGGAGAGAAAACCACTTAGAGTCCTAATGAGAAGACAGGAGTTACCCTTGTCCTCAGCATTTTGAAGTGGCTATCTACTAGTTATTTCTTAAGCTGCACCCATTTGCTGATTTTATGGTCAAATCCTGTGTTCAGGTAATTTACTTTCATCATGCTACCTTAAAATGAAGCAAGATAGCATCTAACCTTCAGTGTGGTTTTTTTTGAAAAAAAAAAATATTTAAAAAAATTTATTTAGCCTTATTCAATTACTTTTTAGAGAATAGCTGAAGTTGGTAAAGACTTCTGGAGATTCTCTAGTCCAACCTTACTGCCCAAAGGAGGCTCAGTTACAGCAAGCTGCTCAGGACCTTGTCCCGACAGGTTTTCAGCATCTCCAAAGAGGAAGACTGCACAATGTGACTGCATAACCTGTTCCAGTGTATGATCACTCTCACAGTAATCTTTTTTTGTATGTTTCAGTGGAAGTTCCTCTATCTCAATTTGTGCCTCATCCTTTCAATTTTGTCTTGTCCTTTCACTGTATATTACTGAGAACAGTCTTCCTCCACCCATCAGGATTGATTGATAAGTACACATTCCCCTCTCCCATCCTTCTCCTTTTGAGGATAAACAATCCAATCTCTCTCAGCCTACCCAACACATGCTCTAATACTTTAATTACCTTTGTGTCACTTTGCTGCACATGTCTAGTACATCTGTTTCTCTCATACTGAAGAGAGATGGAGGTATGTCTCTTGTATTCTCTTGTACTTCCTCTTCGTGGCAGTGCAGAATGGGACACAGCACTCTAGATGCATCTCACCAGTGCTGAGGGGAAAGATCCGTATCATCTATCTGGAATTCTGCAAGGTCTTTGACATGGTCCCCACAACATCCTTCTCTCTGAGTTGGGGAGATACGGATTTGATGGGTGGACTGTTCAGTGGATAAGGAATTGGCTGGATGGTCCCATCCAGAGGGTGGTGGTCAATGGTTCCAAATCCAGATGGAAGACAGTTACAGGCTGAGTTCCTCATGGGTCTGTGCTGGGACCGGTGCTGTTCAGTATCTTTATTAATGATATTGACAGTGGGATTGAGTGCACCCTTAGCAAATTTGCTGATGACACCAACCTGAGTGATGAAGTTTATGTGCTGGAGGGATGGTATGCCATCCAGAGGGACCTGGTAGTACTCGTGGATGAGAAGCTGGACATGAGCCACCAATGTCCATCTGCAGCCCAGAAGGCCAACCACGCCTTGGGCTGCATTGAAAGAAGTGTACCCAGCAGATTGAGAGAGGTGATTCTATCCCTTTACTCTGCTCTGGTGAGAACTCATCTGGAATACTGTGTCCAGCTTTGGAGCCCTCAACAAAATCACATAGACCTGTTGGACTGTGTCCAGAGGAGGGCCACAAAAATGAGAGAGTTGGGCTTGTTCAGCTTGGAGAAGAGAAGGCTCCGGGGGTACCTTATAGTGGCCTTATGCCCATAAGAAAGCTGGGGATGAACTATTCACATCAGCATTTAGCAGTAGGACAAGGGTTAGTGGTCTTAAATTCAAAAAGGGGAGATTTGGGTTGTTTATTAGGAAAAAGTTCTTCAGTATGAGGGTGGTGGATCACTGGAACAGGTTGGCCAGAGATGTAGTGGAGGTTCCATCCCTGGAGATATTTAAGGTCAGGTTTGACGGGGCTCTGAAGGACCTGATCTAGTGGAGCTGTCCCTGCTTACTGCAGAGGGGTTGGATTAGATGACCTCTAAAGGTCTCTTCCAACCTAACACATTCTATGATTCTATGATCACTTTCCTTAACCTGCTGGCAATGCTCTCCCTAATGCAGCCCAGGATGCTGCTGACTTTCTTTGATGCAAGACCGTGTTGCTGCCTCATGGTCACCTTGATGTCCATCAGAACACCCAGGGCCTTTTCTGCAAAGCTGCTTTGCAGTTACTCCCAAGTACATACTGACACATGGAGTTATTCCTCTTCACGTGTAGGACTTTGCATTTTCCATTTTTTAAATTTATGAGCTAATTGTTTTGTGAGAGATAAACAGAATCACACAGATTCACAGAATTCTAGGACTTATGGAGATCACCTCGTGCAACCTCTTAGCTAAAGCAGGAACACCTACAGCAGGTTGCACATCCAGGCTGGTTCTAGATATCTCCAAAGAAAGACTCCACAGCTTCTGTGGGCAGCCTGTTCCTGTGTTCTGCCACCCTCAAAAGTTAGGAAGCTTTTCCTCATATTCAGGTAGAACTTACTCTGTTCTTGTTTGTGCCTGTTGCCCCTTGTCCTGTCACTGGGCATCACTGAAAAGAGTCTGGCCCCATTCTCTTGACATCTGCCCTTTAGATGTTTATAAGCATTGATGAGATCCCGGCTCAGTCTTCTCCAGGCTAAATGGACCCAGCTCTGTCAGCCTTTCCTTGTAAGAGAGACTCTTTTCTTTGCTTCTTTTTGTAATTTACTGTTACCCATGCTCCCTTCTAGTATCCTTACTGTTCATACCTTTCACATCTAAAATCCTACTTTAGAAGGTAGAAACAGAATGCTTTTGATGACAAACCATGTATTTTAACTGATCAGAAAAGCTACTGGAAATTTGAACCCTTGTCTGTTCCTCAACATATCACTTAAGAGACAGCTTGTCTGCTTCTCAAGATAAGGCCACCAAGTTCACAGTTCGGACACCATGATATACAGTAAACCAATAACTTCTAATTTCCATTCAGGACAGTGATGATTTGTTTGAGGGATTTCCTGGTTACAGTTATCTGCTTTCTGAAAAAGGGCATCATGATAACAGAAACACCACTTAATTCTGCTCTAAAGAACCAGCAGTTGAATAGACAAATGAGAGAACGCAAACAAACCACATTGACAGTAAGTCTTACCAGCTAGATAAAAATTTTAGCTTTTAAATCTGCAGTTTAGTTGGTGAAATTTCTTCTTAGTTTCTTCCAGAGGAAATTCCCTACTCTTCACTGATCAACCATATTGCTGTATGGTGATTTTAACAACTCAAGTATCAGCTTAGGCAAAGCACAATGACACTCCCTGCCTTATCACTGAGATGATTTCTTAACAATACGTTTATAAAACGTTTGTGCCTTGCCTCACCTTCAAACAGAACATTTCACAAAAAAGCTCTAGGTCTTTACAGAGAAAGCATTAACCATTCATGGTTCCAGCAAAAAAAATAAGGCAACAAGAGACACTGAAACAACTGTCGAAGAGCTGCTCAAAATGTTTATTGTCTTTGTTAGCAACAGAAGCCAGCTCTCAGAATGTGACCCTGTACTCTGCCTCCACACCATACCACCTCTTTCTTCCTTTACACACAGGTTTGTGAAGAAGTGGCAAGATTTCAAAAAAAAATCCAGTAAGACACAGTTAGGCACCTATGCCCCTCTGGTGTGTGTTAAAATGTTGAAGGAAATAATGATTTACATAGGAAATCCATAGGTGGCTTCGGAACACACTCCCTGGAAGACAGGATCATGCAGCTGTCAGGCCTGCAATGATGCTTTTTCTCTCCAATAGATATACAGTCATGTATAGGATGACTGCTGATCGTATATACAGACATGTATAGGATACTCTGATTTCTCTCTCCTTAAAGAACTCACTGCAGGGAAATTGATACAGGACTGAAAATGACAAAAAGGTCTTTGTGACTGTACACATCTTAACACCTGTATACACTTGAATACACAAAATGAAACAAGACCTAACTCACAACAGAAATGATTAATAATTTATGTAATCTCTGAGACAGAAATTTGCTCACAGTTGTAATTTCAAATCCATCTTACTCTTTATCTATTTACTGTAATGAAAGTATTTTGCCATATTTGGATTTATTTCAGGTTTGTTTGCCATTTCATGTTCCTATTTCTTTCCTAATTTTTTAAAAATAACTCACCTCCCTAAATTATCTAAGGATGCAAGTTAGTTATTTCTGTTCTTGCTGTCAAATTCAGTATATTGCATCACTGAAGCTCAGGTAATGACTCACTTCTGAATGATTTGGTAATTTGCTAAACTCCAGACACTTTCAATAATAGCATTCCAGATACCCCAAATTTATGTTTTTTCTGAACCAGTGGAGGTTGCTAAGTGACAGAAACGTACTTATCTACTACATCAGTTGTAGGCATTTCAGTGCAAAGAAACAATCTTATACACCCACATCACAAAAATACACATTTTATTAGTGTGTGCTATATAAAGAGCTGTAGTTTATTATAACACAGGCTTAGTTTTGATATTTGGGCTTCTTGCACATCAGCAGTAAAGTGAGGCTTTTTTTAATCTTGATATTTTAAGGATCAAAGTGAGAATGCAGTAATTTTTTAAAAGTTCATTTAATCTCTTGGTCATCTATAGCTAAGATGTCTTGAAAAAAATGACAGAAACATTGTGATAGGATACTATATTGATCCAAATTTTTTATAAAGATTACAGACTTGCCTTTGACACAAAGTGGAGTTAAAATGCATCTTTAAGTGTTTCTCCTTCATGCTTTTTCTGCATTTTAGTGTAAAGTCTATAAATAATATTCGGTCAGAATGATAATGTGGATGTTGTGACAACACATCAGTTATACAGACAGGTATAAAAATGTTTTGTATTGGCAGAGCATTTCCACTGTCACTCTCTTGGTTTTTATGTTTGGCTTTGCAAATTATTGCATGGATTAACATAGCTGTCAGTGAACAACTTTACGTATTTTGTTTTACGGGGTGAGGATTTCCCATAATTTAGGAAAGCTTTCATGTTAAATCAAAAATACATACAGCTGTTCAATCTATATCAAACTATATCTATATCTAATTGAAGAATGGTTGGAAAAAGCCCACTAATAGCTGGTAGCTTGAATCTGCTACAGAAAGATCAGTGAAAGGGCACAATCTACATGTAACACATCATAGTTATAGATATGTAATAGACCACAAAAGCACACATTGGTGAGAGCACCTGGCACACAGATTATATAATGCAATAAAGGAACATGATTTAACTTTGGTCACTAAATGGTCAACAGCTTTCCTCTAAATTTTCACTTTTTTTTTTTTTTTTACTATTTTGACTATTGAATTGTAGACAGTTCTTAAGGACCTTACTGTCAGTGACCTTTAAAATAGCCTGTTACATGAGCATGAATCAAAATATATCTCTGTATCTATGAATTTTTAAGTACTCTGTAAATAAATACTTTTACTGAAATACTGGGTGAGAACTAAGTTCCTGATCCCATAGCTTTAGATTTATGCACTTCTCAGCCATTTAGACTTAAATAGAATTTCTGTTATTGAAGGACTGAACTCACTCTCTAAATTATAATTTGACAATGAAAGCAGAAAGCATCTAAACACTCTTTCTTCCTTCCTCTTTCTCTGCCACAAATACAATAATTATCTGCTTAACGTGAACCAATATCAAAACCTTCCCTATTAAATAGATGGTCAATATTGTGGGCAATTAACAAGGTATTAAAAAATCATTGAAGTATGTATCTAGTTTAAACTTTTTCTTTCAAACATTGCCTAAGATGAGCAAATAGAAAGATAGCAAATCTTCTCACAGAATCTAACTAAACATGTTGTTTTTCTTTAACCATGAATCTGTAGCACCTTACCTGTTTCCACTGATCCCTTCTTCTCAAGGAAAATGGAAGAAAACTGCAATTCCACAGTATTTTTTCTGATACTTGCTATGGCTGTTAAAGAGGTGCAATGGATTGTTATAAAGAGGTACACAGAATCTTTTAACAACTTTGTTGAAAATAAAGAAAATAAAGTTGAAGAGCTTACTTTCTAAATATTAAGTTCCACTGCTCTTCCAAATTCTGTTGAGATAAAACAAGCGGGTGTCACAAATTTCATGTAATTCGTGTTCTTAAGTTTGTAAAAAGGTTTTATTGATGCCATTCTCTTACACCTATTTTACTCGTATTTATCTCAAACTCCACAGATCCAAAAAATAATGTGCATTTGGGGATTATTTTGCTCTTTCCTTAGAATCAATATTTAGAATCATCCGAAGCATTTTACTGTATCTGAACTCAAGACTCAGATGTTGGCTTGAATATTATTGGTAATTTTGTATGAAGTGTACTGAAATCTGTGTATGGCCACAGAACTTACCCACTTTTTATTTAAACCTTTTCAAAATAAAGAAGAAAACTCAAAATTAATTGATGGTCTCTCTGTAAAGATCCACCTTCCTTCTAGCGTGTACATGCTAGACAGTAAATGAGCGTTAGGACTTATCCTCTGTAGGCTGCACCTGTAATAGAGGTCAACATCACTGCACAGGGTTTACAGGTCTGACATCCAAGCAGAAAGCAGCGGTGCACATACACATCATGGATAAAGTGTCTGACACACAGATACAGCACACAACAGGCTTCAAACTATGCCTGCTTCAAGTCAGCAGAAACATTTTGTTTGTAATTTCAGATGGAGCAATGGCACAGTGTATCTTAGAAAATAACCAAAATAGGTATTTTTAATTTCCTGGTAGATATTAACTCTTCCAACAGAAACGGTAGAACAAAAGATCTGTGTCTTTGATTTTATGGCAATAAATCTGATTTCTGACAAGCTTATTTCACTTTGATATACAGCCTTTAACTTGGGTTTCTATTTTCTTGTCTGTGTTCAGACATCTGTCCATGAGTTTAATCATTGTTTCTACATCTCTGCACACGCAAAGGTCTGAATACTGGGAATTTCTTGGGAGATGAGAGAGAGGCATTAAAGACAGAGGCCTCACACATTTTCCTTGAAAATCAATGTGAAGGGGACATGTCAGGAAAGAGGCAAGCAAATTAATTTAAGATCACATTCTGCCAGTTTTTCATTCAGTATTTTACTCAGGGAGTAGTGTCACTCTAGGCTAAGGTACTTTTCAGAACAAGACAGTACAGAACAGCCAGACCATTACTGGTGATCAGCACACACCTACAGAACAAATCAGCAGTGACCTAAAATTACATTTTTAATCAGTGAGTTTAAGTCTTATCTTGTATTTGACAGTCAAATCAGAATGTAATGTTTGAAAATCTTTCTTCATATAAAGTACCTTTTGTAAAACTATTATAGGTTGATGTAGATAGCAACACAAAGGCTCCAGCTCAGTGGTCCTTGTTCTCAGTGAGTTGTACCATACTTTCTGAATAACTGAGTTCCCTGGCACAAGAATTAAGCTGGTCTCAAGTGAACAATGTCAGTTTTCAGAACTATCAAAGCAATACATTACTTTTTACATTAAGCTACAGGCTTTATTTAGGTGAACAGTAATCATGACTCCCACTTCTCAGACTGAAAGCTGGATACATTTCCAAGGGAAATCCTCTTCTATAACCACAATTTAATGGGAGAACTGTAAGATTTACTATACAAAATTCTATGGACTATAGTGGAAGGTATCACAGCGTATATACTGTTGCAGCTATCCCTTGTGCCTTTAAAGTCTCTTAATCTGTACATTGTACTATATATCTTCTGTCAAGATACTCACGCTTTTTTCTTTTTAGTAGTAGCTAAAACATATTATTCAACTGTACATTCAATACTCGCAGCTGTAATGGAAATAAAATTTCTTTTCATACATCCAGAAAACTGCTTAATTTACATGTTAGTCCTAGAATTGCAGTGAACAGCAGCACATCATGCTGAGGCATTTTTGTTGCTTAATACTTATTTACATTTGTTCTGAATATAGGAAATTTTAAAGTCCTATTTTTTTCAAAAAACCTTCTTTATGTGGTAGTACTTTATGACATCAAGTTGAAGTAATACTTCAGGTTACTAAAGGCAGTATGGAACTCATATTGCCTTACCAAAGAAAGTGTCTAAGTCAGGGATAGAAGGTATTACATTTAGTCTCTACATACAAAATAATAATAAAATGCTCTTTTAAATGATGTGAGGGAGAAGAATAAGGCTCAGCAGGTCGCCTTAATGCTTGGGTTGTGCTAGTTTTTAAATGTAATAAAACAGAAATTCTCACTGAAAATACGGGAAAGTCACAACTTGGCAGGGGATTTTGTGCATATAGCCAAATGGTAGTTAAAGCTTCATCTCTGTGAGGTGTACTTGAACACATCAGCCTATTGCCCTACCAGTTCAGGATACAGACTACTCTGGTAGAAAAGCAGATCCAGAGTTAAAGAGATTGCATTGACGAGGCCTTCACGGTGCAAAACTGAACTTAGCTTCAAGTTGCTAGTCAAGTGCAGCTGTACCAAAAAAGTCCCTGAAGTCCTGTCTCGTAAATAATGCATCATTTATATATGATTTTAAGTCCAGATATTTAAGCAGCAAACAATCAGGCAAACCTCGGGCTGCTGAAGGAATTTGGATCTGCTTTTTCACTGTAGTTTTATTATGCAAGCAAAACACAGGAGATGACGACTGGGACATTTTGTGACCAGGCGCCTCTTGTAGTCTGCCAACCTTGCCTGTGCTCAGAATGTGACTACCTTCTGCAGAACCTAAAATATTAATTTGAGGACATTGCTATGGAGACTCGGAATGGAAAAGCTCAGCTACCTGGCCCCTCCTGGCACATTTCAGGTTTTTATTATTACCATAGAGCCTATTGGCACACATGTGGTCCGGAGCCCTCTAAGTTTCATATTATGAGGTCCCTGCCACTACAGCGACAGAAACTGCATGCCAACAGTACCTGTAAGCACCACAGATGAGCACAGGAGGAATGTTTACATTAACACCTAAAGGCCGTGCCTTGGCTGAATACGCCGCGGAGACACTGATCCACACCGTGCCGGTGAGGGGGGCGGTAAGAGGCCCCCAGGCCCTTCTCCTTCTGACAAAACTCCGTCTCAACCAAGAGCAAAGCCTCCCTGAGGGGGCTCCGGGCAGGCATCTTCTCCCTATTCCCCATCCTTTCCCCTTGCGCCGCCTCTTCGCTGGAGGCCGCGGGGAAACGCGGGCAGCTGGAGCCAGCCCTACCCTTGCAGAGCCCCGGCTCGCCACTGTCTCCCGTCTGACCCTCACTGCCGGTAAGGCTGGGAGCAGCAGCAGCAGCAGCAGCAGGGAAGCTCCCCTCGCGGCTCCTCCCTCCCCACCGACAAGGGTTAAACCCGCCGGTCCCAGCGTTGCATTGGTGGGATGCGAACGAAGGAGCGGGCCGAGGCGAGGTGTCGCCGGCGGCGGGCAGGTGTGGGGGTGATGGGCTCCCGGAGGCCGGGAGCGCTCCTCCGGCGGGGACGCGCAGGTGGCGCGTCGCCGGGGGAAGGACCGCTCCGTGCGCTCTTCACCTGTGGGCGTGACCGCCGTCCTCCTCCTCCTCCCCCTCCTCCTCCTTCTCTTTACTTGAAGGGCCGGGGCCGCTCTAGCGGCAGAGCCTAAGAGTGGGGTTGGCGGCGCACGGAGAGGAGGAAACCTGCTGCTGTTGCTGTCGACCCTCCTCGTAAAGTGTCCCGCCCGCCGCGGATCCGGCCGCCTTTCGCGCCTCTGCCCCGCCGAGCCCGCAGGACCGGCCGGGAGGGGAGATCAGGCTGGACTCGCCGGAGGGGGAGAAGGGGCGCCTCTCCGCCCGGCGGGCAGGGCCGTCTGTCTCCGCCGCCGTCCTCTGCCATTGGCGGGTACAGTCGCCCCGCTCTTCTCCGCGGGCGCTGGGCTAGGGAGCGGATCGCCCTCGCCCCGCGGAGCTGCCTGGTGGAGCCCTTCTCCGCCGGCGGGCGGCGGTGGCCGCCGGGGTGCCCTCGTCCCTCCGTGCTCGCTGCCCCCGCGGCCATGCTGCCCTGGGCTGGGAGGCGGTGGCGGCCTGAGCGGGGGTCGCCCTAGAGCGGCGGGCGGGCGGGCGGGGGAGGCCTCCCCGCGCTAGCACCGCCTCGGCCCGGGCCCCAGCCTGCGGAGGTCTGCCCCCGGGGGAGGAGGAGGCAGGAAAGAACAAGCGAAAGAACAACTTCTGCAAATTAAAAAAAAAAAAAATACAAAAAGGAGAGGCTCGTTCGCGGGACATCTTCAAAGCTCAGCACCTCGCCAGGCGTCAGAGTCCCAGTAAAAGCCACCACGTAGTGAATCTCGCCACAGTAACAGGAGGAAAGCTGGCAGCCGCCACTGCGCCAAAGTCCTGCACGCTTTAGAGTCGCCTTGGCTTTCGGGCTGGAAGATGGTTCTTGCAACAGGACCGTGTTGCTGCTGATGAACCGTGGGGTCGCTGGAAGATGCCTTCCTTGGGGATTACACGTGGAGAAAGGCCATCAGTCAAGGGAAGAGCTGACTGGTGAAACTCACTGACTTTACTTCCCCCCCCCCCTCCCCAAACCGGGGAAGTGGCTTCAATGGCTCCATCTCCCAGGAGAAGCAGTCGGAAAGATGCCAACGCCTTGCCAAGCATGTCCTCAACTTTCTGGGCTATCATGATCCTGGCTAGTCTCCTAATCGCTTACTGCAGTAAGTACATATTTGTGCTGGTGCTTTTGCTGGGCATAGATCCATGCCCTTCCCGTCTGAGGTAACGTTTCTGGCAAAGGCCAAGATCTGAAGCTGGCAGGCATAGGTACTGTGCCACCTCGGTGCTTCTCTCTCCACTCCCCCATGGTAAAGCAGGTAGACTGACACTTTAATACTGCTGCTTTTCGGGAGCATGAGATGTCCGTAGGTTATAGGTTGTAGATGTGACGTTTACAGTTCAAACAGAAACATCTCTTGGATTTTGGGAACAAACTTTTCAGTGGTAGTAACAGTAATCTACCGTTTGCTGTTTATTATCAGGTGTTACCAGCTCTCCCAGACTGCTTGCTCCCTCCACATGCACACTCTCCTAACCCCTGTCCACCTTCCCTGAACAGGAGCTATTTTGCTTATGTTCATCTCTTTAGGAAGCACATACTTAGTCAAGTGACAGATGTCTTAACATCACCAGGATCATATGTGATGCTCTGACTGTGAAATTGTATTGGAATACCCCACTCCTTCCTTAGCACATCCGCAGCAGTTCAGTAAACCCATGCTATCTGTTTCAGAGCTGCATCACAGGTTATCTGTAGAGCTTTGTATATTCTTTTTCAGGCTTGATAGATTGTCTGTTAATCACACTGGGTTGCAGATAAGGTATCTGTAAGAATCAAGTGCCTGGACTACTAATACTGTTAAAGACCTTTTTTTCTTGTTCCTTTCCCCCCCTCTCTTGGCAACAGTTAATTTCAAGCAGTTGTGTAATATAAATACAGTAAATGTCCATCCTTCTGGGGAATGCAAGTTAGCCAATACAATAAGAGTGGGAATCTTTCAAAGAGAACAGAAAAAACAGTTTCTATGCAATAGCAAAAAATAGATGTAATTTATCAGGAGGGACCTGCACAAACTTTGCTAAAATGAATCTACACTGTATTTTCCCAACCTGAGCTGAATGTGGTCTGTAATTTACCTATAGTGCGTATTCCTTTCATTAGCTGCAGCATAAAAGACTTTGCACTAGGCTTGTCTTGTTGAGCTGTAATAGGTGTAGGTTATGATGAATAGGAAATGGATTCTGGTTTTCAGGAGCATGCCTGCTGCATTTCTTAACCCTGTATTCCATTCCCTCCAACCATATTCTATACTCCATTTTTCTGTATTATATTTTTTCTGAAACAAGGTTGCAATTGACAAGGAGAACCTTTAAGTCACTTTTTTTGCATGTATGACTCTTCAGACTGACAACAGTGCAAGAGGCTTATTACATATTTGGTAATTTAGCACCTTTTCCATTGGACTTCTCATTAAAAAAAACCCCACATTTTGTACATGATGCCATATTCAATGTGCTAATATAGAGGGTATACAGGACACCATACTTGGATTTAAAAGAATTTATGTGCATACTGGGAGATAAGTGACTCAGTAAACACATATTACAGGACGAGTTGTTCAAATGTGAAGGGAATTCAGCTGGTTATTAGTAATAGGAAATATTTTATTAAGTTGGTGTTAGAAATGCCTGGAGAGTCCCAGGCTTTCTATGAGAAGATACGAGTTCTTCTGTGGTAATATCTTCTATCAGCATAGCCTCAGAAAGAGTTAACTGCAAACTCTGACACCTTAAAAATTATTTATATTCAACAAGGAGAGGTTTGACAATATTCTGTCCCAAGGAAGGAAGTTATCCATTTGGATTGTTCTATATTGTTCATTATTTATTTTTTTTAATTATTTACTGATGCTGAACAATGCAAATGTTAGCCAATATTATGAAGGCAATTTCTGATGTGCCCAGCTTCTAATTAGTTCTCTCAGCCGGTGTGGATGGTGTTCCTCAAACCTGTAGTACACTCTTCGTTCCATATAGTGCTGAAAAGCACCATGCAGCTTAAAATATGCAGTGTCAAAACACTCCACCATTTATGTAATGTTTCAGTGATTTGACAACTGCAATTCCAAATGTTAATGAAGCACCACGAACACTTTCTCGAGCGGCAGTATTTGAAAAATTGCAAAAAGTGTTTTTGCTGTGTGGAAAGGGTGAAGATGCTTAAAAATCGTGGAACAAAATGTGAAGCTATTTCTAGTTAAAGTAGTACTGCAAATTTTATGAATTCTTTAAAAAAAAATTATTTGGTCGTTTTAAAATCTTATTATTTTGAAGACAAGCATGACTGGGAGGGGGTGTCAGTTATGTTATAAGAATAACAGCTTTGCTGTATTTCCTAAGAAGTAAAGCAAAATAACTTGAACTTGAGTGTTCTGTGTTTTTCAACACACCTTATATTCAGGTATATAGAAGTATAACAAATTCAGTCTCTGATATCAAGCAGCCTTCTGTAAAAAGATCAGTACAAGTTGAACCCATTATTAAAGTAATTACAGGAGCCTCATATCTGATTATCTCTCACTGAATCATTTTATTACATTTACATCAAACCCTGCAGCTCAAAAACCCCAGAACTTTTATGTATTTCCATTTTTCTAGCACTATAAATAAAACTTTTGATCTACCTTTCTTGTTGTAACTTTTAATCTATTGGTCTGACAAAGCTTATTCTTGAATCAGTTATGTGAATGATTTTTCCCCTAATTACTTTGTGAATATTTGTTTCTGGGAATGTATTTGTTGTACAGTAGAAATCGCTATTACTGGGAGCAACTAGTAAACACCATACTCCACTTGAAAAATAAGTGTATTGATGAAGCATGTTCTGGGTGTATATGTACAGTGCATTAGACTTTCATTTATGCTTAAATTTCTGAATCCCAAGTATGTTCTCTTTGACAAGGTAAAATGATAAACTGATCATTTTTTTCTTTCTAAATGTTTAGGTTATATTTAGGGATAGTGGCTCCATCCTATGGTGGAAGAGAAACCTGCATCAAATCAACTAGGTTAGTTGCTATAGTGATAAATATAATGTAATATTCTCCTCCTGAAGAAAAATGGTCTGATTTGGTAGGTTTTCAACCGGAGAAATGCAGCAGTAGAAATACAGTGTTTATGGTCCTTTCTGTAACCACCAAGGAGTTAGTTTGCTTAACAGAAGCATCTGTAAATGTAAAAAAGTCTCAGAAGGGTGAGCTAAAGGGCGACCACGTTCAATGGCAGTTCAGAATTAAAGGAGCTGTGACATTTTGGATCCCAGACACACATTCTGTGTAGTTGTCTAATGAAATTAGTAGACCAGAGAAGTACTTAAAGTGAATTCTTTGAGTTGCTGTTTTTATGTTGCAGAGGTACATTGAATAATTGCTTCTTGGTTTGGTTTTTTCCTCCTTCTATGATTGTGATTTACATTTTTCCATGTTAGAAAGTTTGGTCAAATTAAGGAAATTTGATGTGGTGTCACAGCTGCATGTTACACCACAAAGCTAAATAACATGTTTTTAATTCAGAATGATTTTTTTTTTTTTTAGTGCATTTATTCAGTTGGCTTGCTATAAATACTGAGATGCTTTTTATATGTAAATGGTGACTTTTTAAACAACAGATGATTCATGTTTAGCAAAGTTGTGGCTGTTACAAGCTTTTGGCTTTTCTTATTTTATACTGTTTTGTAAACACAAGGAAGAGAACATCAGACCCCTGTGGTGTTACAGGTTTTGCTGTTCTGTTAAGGTAATCCTACTAAGGACAAGCATGTGGGTTTTTCGAAAGGCACCACCAAAACTGAATGTTACTTGGAAAGTTCACCTTCTTGTTTTATATACTGTGTACGGAAGAGAGAAAAATGAAGCCCAGTATTTCTGCTGACTAAATGGTAATAGTACTAGGAAAAAAAGACTCCAAAATGCAAAATGCTTCCCATAAGTCTGCAGTTCTGTATTGTAAGTGCAAGATCTTTCAGAGCAGTATGTAATGGAAAGAGGAAATGTTCTTCTAGTTTAGTATTTCTTTTGTTTGCAGCATGCAAAATAAGAACATTGTAATGATGAAATACTAGTAGGTTATAGTTCATGACTGATTATGCAGTCTGCCATTTAAATTTGTGTAATTTGTTGAGCAGGAAATTCAAGCCCTTAGCATCAGTTTAAAAAAAAGCATAGTACCATGCAAAATGCAGAGATTTTCCATGAAAAATATTGTATTTCCCTCACTTTTACTTGAGATCCTGTTGTTACTCATTGGGTGGACAGTGCTCCTTTGAGAAATATCTTTTCATTGGCTACTATGGTCTCCATGACTTTTTGTTCCCTTACATTATTTAATAATGACAGCAGGGATGATGACAATTACCTGTGACTGCCACCTCTCCAACAGGAGCTACCATATCATCATACATTGGCTACTGAACAGCTGGTAAATGATAAATAGTTGCTACTGATTTGTGTTGGATGCACACAAGTCATCTCTGAATGAAGGCCTGCCACCTCTGTTACTGATCCTGTATCATTCAGGCCATTTTCTCTGTCTTTTACAAATGAAACCTTTTTTTTTTTTTTTAATTTGTCCAACTGATCTGTAATTTTATTATATTTTCTGCCAGAATTACCCTCTGTGTGTGTATTTTTCTCAAACTATGCACACAGAATAAGTGTGACACACAGAGCATCTACCATCTTTCTTTTCAGTAGAGTTTGTATATAGAAATGAAAAATAATGATTTGTGACATCAGAGAAGGAAAGCAAGATACTCAGATTTTGTTTATTTATATAGCAGCTGCTCCTTTTTCAGAAGGTTTACTTTTTTGAATTAAAACTGGTACTTTGAACTTAATGGTCTCTACAATGTACTACCTGTCAATGTGAGTGCTGGACTGACACTGAGAGTGTTTTACCAGGTGTGTTGTAATCTGTCCAGATGATGTATTACATAGAAGTCGTTGGCATCAACATAAGAAATGTCTTCCTATCACTTCTGCTGTTGCATTCAACTCTTTAAGAACAAGTAAGCATCACCTACAATTTTTCAAATGTTTTTAAGTTCTGGTAACTCCTACTTCCATTGCAAGTGTAACCACAGATTAAGATGGATACAATGTGAAGCAGGTAAGGACAGAGAGCTAGAAAGAAATGGGAATCTTCAGCTAAATATGAGCCAGAGGAGTATTCCATATGCAATGCACTGTGCTGTGCTTAACATAAACTGTTAAAACAGTGTCAGTACCATGGAGTAGAGCTCTACTGCTCTGGCTACATGTGTAGACATGGCCTAGGTTGTATCTTATTTTACTGGAGTTCCATTAATATTTTGCTCTGACTAGTGACTTCATTGAAGAAGTGGTAATAAGTTCCTTGCTGAGATGAGCCTTATGAGTGGGTATTCCCACACTCATTCCTCTCTGCTAGTAGCTGGAGGTATGAAATTTCTCAATTTTATGTCATTTAGTGCTTTAACCATAAGGCTATTACATATAAAGCAAAACAAACATAACAGCTAGTCCAGCATCTGGAAAGCCAAATGTGTGTTAGAGGTATGCTTTTAATGTTGTCAATAACTCAAAAGTACAATTGTAAGCTGAACTATGTACAGAAGTGTCAAGCCCTTAGGTAAGTCTAGATAGCAGTGATTAACCACGGTCTTCCTGCTCTGCATAGTCTTTGTTGCTAAATTCAAGCCACTCTATTTTCATGCTTAGGCTCATATTTGACCAGGTGTGTTGTTCTGCTGCTGGGCTGGGGATTTGTTTAGGGTTTGGGGTTTTTTTTCCCCCTCTGTTTAAGGGGAAGTTATACAATTTTTTGCATGGATGGCTGGCAAAATTTCTTATTGTAGTTGTTTTAGGAAGCCATCTCTTCATGGACATCCTTTTATGTTAGCCCTGCAAATAGGAAAATCTTATGCAGGGACTATTTGAAAATATACAAACTGTATTTTTGGTGTAGAGTTTTATCTCAAATGTTTTGTAAATGTTTTTCCATAAATAGACTTTGGATACAGTGCAGGAATCACAAGTATATTGTTAGGGGGTATTGCATTCGTGTGCTGATCTGTTGATCTCCTAAAGACTTTGTGGCCTGTGTCTTATTTTGATCTCTGGATGGACTGCTTCTTTGGACATCTTTCTTCCAACACTTGATTGCTCTCAGATAACAGGAAAGTATCTCATCTAACTCTGGGGTGAGAAGTGTAGCTGATTATTTTTCAAAAGACTTTCTGTCCTTCAGCATCTTTGATTATTTCCTGAGTAGCAGCTAGTTAGTCCATATCATCCCCACTTTGTGACTCCTAGCATTTCTCTTAAGTTCCTGTGGCCCAGTACAGCAATAAGGAAGTTACTTCTCTTGAACAAAATATTACTTATTTTGCCAAATGATATGCTGCTGTTGGAGAAAACATGAACTATATCTAGAGAGACCTCTAGATACTGTTTTTTTCTGTGGTTACAATTCCCTTCAAGGCTGTAAGTTGGCACCACTTACTTTTAGTTTTAATGATTTCTTCCTTGTTCTGCAACCCAAGTTAACACATGCTTTCAGCTGACCCTTGTCTTTAACAGCCTCACCACCACAGGGCTGGGTCTTAGGGTATTTTTAGCATTACATACCTGGCAAAGTAAAGCTTCCTTCTGTCTTTTTGTGTGACTGAAAGTAACTATTTGAGCTATGATACCATTGTTCAGTTTGGTGTTTTAAAGGTCCAGAACTGGTGCTGTCACTGGTTTTGTTTAGTGTGGAGGTTAATTCCTAAACATTGTTAACAGATGTGCTCTGTTTGTAGTTTCTGTACCAAAAACTGAATAAAAGCCCAGAGCCGAATGCCTAGGAGATTGGTAGTGTTTCAAATTGCAAGTTATGTTGGCTGGACTGATTCCTGATTTCTCATCTGTTGTTGAGAAGAATTGTAGTGACCAACTGTACTCAAGTAAAGCAGTAGAACCCACTGGTTGCATTAGCTGACAAAACTGCATCCTCTGAGAGAAAGGTCCTTAATTCTTACAGAAACAAGAAATTACTACATCAAAAAAAACCATTTTGGTTTCTGAAGTCTATCAAAATGAAATTCTTATTGTGTTATTGTTAATCATAGTTTAATTTAAAGTTTTTTACCTTTGCTCTTTGAACTTTTTTACTATTATTATGTTAAAACTCCACTGTTGACCAGTGTTATCCAAGAGATGATACTATGACAGTATAACATAATGTAACCCCAAATGTCTCTATCACTTCTGATACTCTCAGATGTCAGTATCTATTTTAGCAGAATAATTATTTTTTCCATTGAGCTACAGAGTTTGGCAGAACAGCTTAACCAGATGATAGAATTAGGCTTAAGCTAAGCTGTTCAACTTTTTATTAAAGGGGTCAATTGCAAGCAGAAATGTTGAAGTGCTGTGGGGACAGTGACTTCTGGCACTTCTGGCAAATCTAGAGGAGGCCTGCAAAACTGATCAGAGGGCTGGAGCACCTATTCTGTGAAGACAGACTGAGCTGAGCTTGTTCAGACTGGAGAAGGCTCCATGGAGATCTTAGAACAGCCTTCTAATACCTAAAGAGGGCCTATGGGAAAGTTGGGAAAGGGCTGTTTAACAGGGAGTGTAGTGATAGAATAAAGGGTAATGGCTTTAAACTAAAAGAGGGCAGATTTAGGTTAGATACCAGGAAGAAATTCTTCACAGTGAGTGTGGTGATGCCCTGGCCCAGGTTGCCCAGAGAAGCTGTGGCTGCCCTCTCCCTGGCAGTGTTCAAGGCCAGGTTGGATGGGGCTTTGGGCAACCTGTTCTAGCGAATATTGTCCCTGCCTGTGTTAGGGAGTTGGAACCAGATGATCTTTAAAGGTCCCTTCCAACTCAAACCATTCTACAGCTTTTCTTATCTTGCTTTAAATTAAACTAAATAAGAGAATAACAGGTATTGTGAGAAACTAACTGTTACTGATTGCATTCTCTGGTGTTCCTGAAAATTTCTAATTTTTTTCAACCAAAATGGACTTTGTATTTAGTTATACCTAGAATAAATATTTTTCTTCTGTGCAACCTAAAACAGACGGGAATTTTTCTGTTGTTTTTATATAGTGACTGAATTCCAAAAGTGTTCTGTATATAGGCTTAAATCATAAAAATATAAAATTGGAATTGGACTAATATAATAATCTGAGTTAATATTCAAGATAATTTTATTGAAAAAACGTCATAAAGGTGTTCCATAGTTTTTTCAGTGTATGTTGTTATCAGTATTTTATTAAACATCCATTTTAAGATGAGAGTATATATGTGTCTGTGCGTATGTGCTCAGTAAAAACCACGTCAATATTCAAAATAGAACTGAGAGGCTTTAAAAATTGTTCTCACTGAATGTTACTTAGAGTAATTTCCCTGAAATTGCCTGTGATAAGGCATTTGACCTAAAATGTCTTTGCACATCCTAATACCTGAAATAATGATTCTTTAAATATACCATTTTAAAGAGTTTTCACAGATGTTTTCAAGTTACCAGCTCCAGCTAGAGGAATGTAAATATATATGTTCTGAAACGTAAATCCTTATGGGTTAAAAGAAATGGCTGACAAATAAATTTCAGTTCCATCTGAACATGACTGGTCTTTCCTTACCCAGATTTCTGGAGTATAGTCATCTATATTTACCATAATATCCTCTTAAAGTTAGTGGAAGCACAGACATTTTTATAGTGGAGTTTGTGTGACCTGTTTTAGATAAACGATGTAGTTTGAAGTAAGCTGTGTGGCAGAAGTACTTGTCTTTGACTATAAAGCAGATTAGACAACTTGCTAAGATTTTAACGTGTATGTTATCACATTAATCTAGTCCTTCAGCACAGCAGCTTTGAATTGTTGCTAATTTTATTTTCAAGGTCTGTGCTTAATATTTAAACATTTAATGCCAAGTAAGTGGTTCAGTATTTCTGTAAGGAAGACCAACCCTAGATAGATTCGTGTTATAGATTCATTAAGACTAAGAATAGGTCAAGATATTGAACTACTGCAGCACAGAATCTGTACCAATTGAGGGATGCAGTTGGCATTAATTACTGGGGTCTTTTGAAGACATCTTTGCAAACAGGTTTTTTTTTTCCCTGAACATTTTTTGCCAAGTGTTCTGTCTTAATGTAAGTCCAGTTTCATTGCCAGTATTTTCACTCTGGGCACTCTAAAACTAAACTTTCCCCCAAAAGTTGGAAACCAGGTCAATTCTAGATAAGCATACCAAAGTTTTTCATCTTTACCATTCTTCTTCTTGCATTTTAAGCCCCTTCTGTACAAAACAATATTAAACACGTTTGCACTGTTCAATCTTTTATAATGTGATTAATACATTTCAATAATCTTCATCTACTAGTGGTTTAAATAAGAGAATGTTTAAAGGTGAACAGTGTGCACATATATATAAGAAGCTGCAGGGATGAAGAAGACTGAAAAAGCTTCTCTGGAATATAACAGCAGACAGGAGTTGCAATGAGCATTAAAGTGCCACCCCATCAACTCCTCCTGCCTGCCCTTCTTCCCTCACTTGGAAAGTAAAAGCTATATATGAAGAAAAATATTATGTTATGTGGTTATTTTTGGTAAGGTATTGGGCTTTATGACCCGAGTCGTTCCTCCAATTCTACGTTCTTCTCAGTGTAAGTGCTATTTTTACTGTCCTTTTCATCTGCAGTGATTTGTTGCCTTCTATACATCATTCTTTTATCAATATGTTTTTGTTCAAGGAATGTATTTCTGCTTTTCATCTTTTTCCATGGTATATATCTTCATGGACTTTTTATTTGTCTAACAGCAGGCCAAATCTGGTTGTGCTGGCTCTATAACTAGAGGTCTACCTTAATCCTGTTTATAAACTTAATTATTTTCTAATATAATCTTCTTTAAAATGCCTTACTGGAGAGACTTAACAGTGTATGGTGTTGTTATATGGGCTCCCTTTCCCGTGCTTTGCAGTGTTCCATTAAGCACTGCTGTGAACTCTTGGGGTGATAGCAAGTTGCATGTACTGCCACTTGTCATTACAGTAAGTGGATTTGAGGTATTTCAGATAAAATTCTAAGGAATTAGTTTAAAAAAAACAACTTACACTACTTCAGTTGGTGGCATTTGAAAAATAATTCCTATGAAACAGCTTAATGCTTATCTTTTTCCTTTTTGACATTTGACAACAATATAGGCAAAGTAGTATATTCTTTGGCACAAATATTACATTGGCTTCATAGGACTGACATTGTATTGAGCATATGTAACACCAAGAACTATTGCTTAGAGAAAAGGGATGTACTTCAGAATCTTCAATTTCACAGAGTAAAAGTAATCTTTTTCTCTTGATATTTTAAAATAAGCACAGATGCAAAATAAAGGAAGCAATTACCTATCTTTTTTTTTTCTTTAGTTAATTCCCTGAAATTTATAGGGGATTTTTTTCTCTCCATCAAAGACCAAGTTTGTAGAGCTTAAAATAATATTTTATACATTACCTTATTAGAGCACATTCCCAATATATTTCACTGCCTTTCCATTCACTACTTGTAACTGATGTCCATTTCCTTCCTGAGAGCTTCCTCTAGAATTTAGAGCTCCATCCTGTCATGGAGTCCCAATATTAGTTTTCTATATTTTTAAGTTTTGCTTTCTTATTTTTCTTATCTAAGGTCAGGTGAATTAGCCCTACTGTTTGTCTTGCCGCTTTCTGAAGTGCTTTTCTGTTACTCAGCCTGACAAGTACAGCTATGTGAATCACGGTTTGCCAGTGACTTTTCAGACACATTAACTTGATGTATGTGTAGAGACTTTTTCTCCTAACTGCTAGATCTGCAGAGATTTGAGAATTGGGCTGGGTTGTTTTTCTTCCACACGCATCAGGTTCTCTGAGCCAATTATAATCTCTGTGATATGGCACACTATAGGCTTGCATGGGTTTACCTTATCACAAATTAGTAAACTGGCAGTGGAGAGAGAATATAATATGTATTTTTTTAATTTTAAATTTTCTTCTGTAATTATTTTAAAGTGTATTAAAACAACAGATATGATTATGCACAGAGTGTTAGAAGTACTGAAAAAAAAAATATCCTTTTGGTTTCAGTGCATGTAACTTGAACAAACATGTTTAGCTGCCAAAATGTTGGACAACCCTTGTATGTATGATGAGTATATGCTACCTGTCATGACAGGGGTGTCTGAATTTCACATACATATGAATATCACTTGTGTATGTTTTGTGTGACAAAGGGCACACATGTTTTGGCTGGATAATAAACATTTTTTCAATTGTGGAACAGGAACAGCTTTCTCGAAAGTGAGTGATAGGAAACTAGAATTTAAACCAGAGCTGGTTGATGTCGGTCTTTGTTTTAAAGGCATAGTCATATAAAGCATATGGAATAAAAATTTCAGAGCTCTTCTGTAAAGTCAAAGAGTGGGGTTTCTAAAGTATGCTTTCGACCAGTTTCATGCTCCTATTTGCCTTATGTTTTCCTCTTCATGGTGTATGTTTCTGTAATGTGTGTATTTATTCTTGGAATGTGGCACATCACTGATCAAAAAGTAATTTTTTTTTCCTCCCATGTCTAAATTTCCTTACTTCTTTTCCCTCCTGAAGAGCAGAGAGAGTACCATGAGGCTGGGTTGTTTTATTGTTGGGGTTTTTTTGTTGATGTTTGGCTGTTTTTTAAA
The DNA here is from genome assembly GCF_964237585.1 of Gallinula chloropus. Classification (NCBI taxonomy): domain Eukaryota; kingdom Metazoa; phylum Chordata; class Aves; order Gruiformes; family Rallidae; genus Gallinula; species Gallinula chloropus. The sequence goes on along the minus strand of NC_140085.1, from coordinate 49,299,287 downwards.
ATATGGAAAACTCAGAAGAAAAAAAAATGGAGAAAGTAGCAGTTTGAATTTAGCTTGCTAATATTTTGAAAATAATTGGAAATTGGATATTAACCTTGATTTGCAGACTTTGACAGCATTTCTTTAAAAGTCAACAGAGTGCCTTTCAAATCAGGTACAACTATGCGACAGCCCTTAAAAAATTAAAGCTTATAAATTCACACTGAGGCTTGTTTGTGTTTTGGTTGCTTTTGCTCTTACTTGCGTGCCAGGATTGATTGATTGATTGTAAACAGAAAGATACCCATATGAGAAAACCCCATGATACTCTGGATCATCCATTTTAATTTTGCTTCATTTGAAATGAATGTATCATACTGGTTAATTTATATCTTGTCTAGAATTTTGGAAAGGAGTAGTTTTCTTTATTTAGTAGTAGATTGATCAGTAAATAAATGGGTTTTTTTTTCTTCTTTTTGAATATCTCCTTCAAAATTATATAAACCCATTTAAATAATAACAGCAGTTCTTTCTAAGACTATAAGATAAATAGTTTTAATTGTTACAGAGTGTGAGATATGTCTGTGGCAGCAGATCATTTAAAGAAAGCTAAGAGCTGGGTTGAGTGCTTGCTTTGGGGTAGTGAGTTTTGTGTTGAGCCTTGTCCCTGTTTCCCACAGGCACCTGAGTTTGAAATGTTTCTGCTAGTCAGGAAGACGTACTTGGTGAAAGGGAGAGCGTCCGCTTCTGTCTCTTCGCTCAATGCAAGAGCTGCCATAGCGGGGGAATTAAAGCTGTTAACAAACTGTCAAAATATTAGTTCCCCAGCACTGGTAGTATTTTAGCTGAGAGGCAGGAAAATCAAGATTTTATAGAATGTGTATTGGCTAACTCATTCGGTTGCTGCACATACTAGAACAGATCTTAGCCAGGAGGTTCATTCAGTGCTGCAGTGCTTAGCTCTATAGAATACAATAGTGACAACCATAAAAATGGTGGGGGTTTCACATTGAAAGTAGCTGTTACTGGGACACTGATAGATTTCAAATCTACAAATCTTAACAGTTGAAATTATTCCAGGAAAATGACCATAATGTTTATTTCCGGAGAATAAGGATTTTGTGCAGGTTTAAACACACAAAATGAGGAATGATTTATTGTTTGTAAACAGTTGAAAGCACTCCCTTTAAATCAATTGCAGATAATGAAAGGGAATTGATGGTGAAGAGAAGACTTTTTTTTTTTTCTTTTTTTCCTGAACCTGGATTTAAAATGACTAATGGTGAAACAACACATTGGAAATTTGCATGAGTGTCTGAAGTAGTGAAGCTAACAAAGGAAGAAGAGCTGCCACATATGAAATTAATGCAAATTATATAAAAATATCTACTAAACTCCACCTTTCTTCAAACCCACCTGATTATTTTGTTTGATATTTCTTAACTTAAACAGAAGTACACAGCATTTTTTGAAGCCAGCTATATTTCTAAATGTACTTTTATGAAATCACTTTTAAAATGTGCTTTGTGAGTGTATTTTAACATCTGAAAAAAAATTCATGTATATGTAGATTTTCTACAAATATTTTAAATTAATAACTTTTGTTCCTAGAATGTACTTTTTAGAGAGTCTATACAGATTGTGTATTTGTATACCCCAGTGTAAGCCTTATTGTATAGTATTTTTTTCTCTACTGGCTTACAATTGTGTACCTACACAAAGCAGTTTTCTGTAAGATGAATATCCATGAAGAATATTGATCTTACACTAACAACATATTTCTAAAGGTGTTCAAAAGAATGGTTGTGGCTCGATTTTTGCAGGACAGGCAACTGTTATTTTTGCCTTTGATAAAAGACTTATTACCTGAAGGTACTTAATCTCCATTTTTTAAAGACAAGGGAGTAAAAATCTATGAAACAAATTCTTGTGAGCAGGAAATTTTTCTGGTAGATGAATCAGGCAAAATAAACTAGTCTTTTTGACACTTCAAATATGAGCTACAGACTCTAATTTTGTGAAGCTCAAAAACAAGTGTCAAGCATTTTTATGGACCCCATTACCTTTCAGGTTCATAAAACACTGCCAACAAGCATGTCCCTCTCGCTCATTTGTAGAACAAATAGCTCAATTAATTTATAGAAATCTTTCTATTTTGTCTGTAAAAGAAGAAAATGAGGGTAAATTAGTCTGAATAAATTCAGTTTGTACTTTATTTCACTAATCTTGTGGAAATTAGTATCACAGTGCTGCTAATACTGTCATAATTTTGTCTGTTTCTTACATGTCATTGTCAAGAATGAAAAAGGTAATTGTTTTCTTGGCCTGGCAATGCCATGAGAGGTTACATTCACAGACTGGTGTAGGCCTTTTCAAAGTTTGCACTGGGCTTCATATGCATTTTTATTGCTCAGCAGATGTTTTCTGCTGCTGAGCATGGGCTTTGGAATTCTGTCTTGTTTGGAGTTCATTGCCACAAAAAATCAGAATTCCCTTTTCCTTCCATACATGCAGTGCAAATCTGGAAATACGAATGACTGCTTTACCATGACCAACCCATACTTGAAAAGCAGCCAAGTTCCAGTAAATCCGTAAGTCCTCCCTGAAAACCAGGAGGATATTTTTGCTGCCATAGCTTTCCGACATCTTTTCTGACATTTGAAGCTGGGACATGATCAAGTGGCACAAAGGCAAACATATTTGTAAATAGTAGCAATTGTAGACAAAGTTTGTTTTTTTGAGTTCTCCTGTCAAGGTTCCAGGATTATTTCAGCCTTCGTGGATTCCATTTTTACTGCCTGCTTTTAAACAAGAGTTTTTTACAGAGTTTATAATTTATGTACTTGGCATGGGGTAAAGTTGAATGCTGTATATGCATTGTACTGCTTGCATTCTACGTCTAGATCCTGATGGGGTGTAAACAGGCTTCTGTTCACCATAAGAATCTGAAGATGGTGGAGAAAAGAAATGCCAGTTCTATCTTGAGTTTGTGGTCTGAAAAAAAGTCATGGAGTCATTGAATCATTTGGGTTTGAAGGGACCCCAAAGATCGCTTAGTTCCAATGCCCTGATATGGGCCAAGGACACCCTCCTCTAGACCAGGCTGCCCAAAGTCCCGTTCAACCTGACCTTGAACATTTCCAGGGAGAGGACAGCCCAGGTTCTCTGGGCAATCTGGGCCAGGGCATCACCACACTCACTGTAAAGAATTTCATCCTGGTATCTAATTTAAATTTACCCTCATTTAGTTTAAAGCCATTACCCCTTTTTCTATCTCCCTGATGAACAGCCCTTCCCCAGCTTTCCTGTAGGCCCCCTCTAGGTACTAGAAGGCTGTTCTAAGATCTCCGCAAAGCCTCCTCTTCTCCAGTCTGAACAAGCCCAGCTCAACCTGTCTTCACAGGAGAGGTGTCCAGCCCTCTGAGGATCTTTGTGGCCCTCCTCGAGACCCACTCCAGCAGGTCAATGTCCTTCTTCTATTGGGAACCATAGAGCTGGACACAGTGCTGAAGACGGGGTCTCATGAGAGCAGACTAGAGGGACAGAATAATCTCCTTTGACCTACTAGTCATGCTGGTTTTGATACAGCCCAGGATACAGATGGCTTTCTGGGCTGCAAGCACACACTGCTGACTTATGTTGACCTGTTAATCAATCAATCAATCATCCCTAAGTTCTTCTCAGGGGCTGCTCTCAATCCATTCTCTGCCCAGCCTTTAGTTGTGCTTGGTGTTCCACTGACCCATGTACAGGACCTTGCACTGGTGTTGCTGAACTTTGTGTGGTTCACACCAGTCCACTTCTCAAGCCTGTCAAGGCCCCTCTGAATGGCATCTCTTTCCTCCAGTGTGTCAACCGCACCACACCACTTGGAGTCAGCAAACTTACTGAGGGTGCACTTGATCCCTCTGTCCATGTCTCCAACAAAAATGTTAATGCCAGTCTCAGTACCCATCCCTGAGGAACACCACTCATTGCTGGTCTCCACTTTGAATATTAAGCTCTTGACCACAACTCTGAATGCGACCATCCAGTCAGTTCATTATCCACCAAGTGGTCCATCCATCAAATCCATGTCTCTCCAATTTAGAGACAAATGACCCAAGTCATTTCAGGCTATTATTGTTTACCCTCTGCATCTGTCTTTGGGATGAAAGTAGGAATACTTGGAGATCAGGTATACCAAAGCTGCCAAGTCTGTTACAATTCATATGACTGTCTCCTCCGCCTTAATGCAGGGGTCATCCAGCAGAGCCATAGGTGTTGTCTCAGACCGGTGGCCTGGTCTGAAGCCCAGTTGACAGGTGGTAGACAGGAGGTTTTTTTACTACTTTATTGAACACCTTGCTTAGAAAAAGGTGATCGGATTCTGGCCAGAAGCTGGGAACATGTCCAGCACTAGTGTGTCAGATTGTTGCATGGTTTAGTACTTACAACACCTGGTCAGCAGTCAAAATCAAATAAACAGTCTTTCTGAGCTAAATAAGTGCGATATGCATTTCTGTACACGCACATTAACACTCAAGATCAAGTGATAGGTGATAGGACAAGGGGGAATGGACTCAAGCTGCACCAGGGCAGGTTCAGATTAGACATTAGTAAAAATATTCTTCACGGAAAGGGTTGTCGGGCATTGGAACGGGCTGCCCAGGGAGATGATTGAGTTGCCACCCCTGGATGTATTTAAAAGACAGGTAGATGAGGTGCTCAGGGATATGGTTTAGTAGAGGATGGGTACAGTTGGACTTGATGATCTCAAAGGTCTTTTCCAACCTTGTGATTCTGTGATCTTGTAACTGCATTTACAGAAAAAAACTATTACTTCATTATGTCCTGGCTCTGGCTGAGATGGAGTTCATTTTCCCCACAGCACCCTCACAGCACTGTGCTGTTTGTAGCCAACAAGGTGTTAGTAACACCCCCATGTTTTGACTACTGCTGTGCAGCACTGGCACACACTGAAGCTCTCTATTCAATGTCTATTTCCCCCTCAGCAGTAGGCTGGGGGCGGGCAAGATCCTGGGAGGGGACATAGCCAGGACAGCTGACTCAAACTGACAAACAGGATATTCCATAACATGGGATGTCTGCTCAGCAATAGGAAGTGGAGAGATGAGGGGAGGAAGTGATGGACATTCGGGTTGGGGGTTTTTTTACAACATTTTCTTCCAGAGCAATTACTGGGCATACCTAAGCCCTGCTTCCCAGGAAGTGGCTAGACATTGCCTGCTGATGGGAAGTCGGGAAGAAATTTTTGCTTTAGCTTTGCTTCCACATGCAGTCTTTTGCTGTATTAAACTGCCTTTATCTTGACCCATGAGTTTGGGGTTGGTTTTTCCATCTTTTTTTCCCCTCCCTGCCCCACTGAGGAGGAGAATCACAGAGCAGCTTGGTGGACACCTGGCGTCCAGCCAAGATTAAACGGCCACAGACTAGTTAGAAAATATTGTGTCAGATTCTCCACAGGAAAATCATTAGTTTGACAGCTTTTCTGAGGAACAGTACACATTAAAATGGTAGAAAAGCTATCAATATTTTCTTTCACTTGATTGACATGGGAGCAGAACGAAAGACTTAATGTACACTGAATCCCAGTGCATCTTTTGTTCCTCAAGTACGTAATTCCCCACTTAGGAAAATTATGGCAAAAGGCATAATAATTTTATTTCTTGTTTCGCTGATCAAGATCTTGGTGCAATGAAAGAGGGAGAATGACAGAGAGGGACTAAGTGTTTACTGTCTGTTTACACTTGAAAAGGTTGCCCTTTGCAGCAGCTTTCTGCTACATTTAGGTAGCTACTGTAGTGACTGGAAAATTTATTTAGGCTGGAATTGTGTATTTTTGACTGCTAATATGTGTGAACAGGCCAACAGCTGATATTTGTAATTCATTTTCACATTAATAATTATTTAAAAATCTTCTGAGTCTTAATGCATTTTATTTCAATGTTTTGCGGGTAATTTTCTAACAACCTACTGGCAACAGCAATTATTCCCAAAGTTGAAGCCATTTTTCACTAAAAATGGTATGATTTTTTAAACAGCTACTTCTCCTCCTGTTTTCCAGATAGTAAAGTTAGGAGTGCAGCTGTTTCCTACTAAATGAAATGCATTAATCATTTTCTTTTACACATAAAATTCAAATAGCTGTTGCAGTAGTCGCTGTATGTAGAATTTGTTGCTTGGCTGGTTTCACTGTTTTAGAATAAATGATTCGATCATGGCATCATTTGATACAATATGAGTCTGGAACATTTTGTGTTGCAGTCAATAATATCAAAGAATGCCTTGTATCTAAAGCTTCAAGAAGCAAATAATACTTAGGGTGCACATATCTCATTTAGTTTGCATTTTAAAAATCCTACTGATATGTCAAAGTATAAGAAAAAGTGTAACACCAGTGGATGATATTAAAGACTTAAGTAATAGGGGAAAAACACAATTAGATAAAAATACAACAGTGTGTGTTTATTACTTGTCATGGTGAACTTTTGCAATAAAATGAGATCTCATCTCATGAAAAAGATGTGGACACCCAAGATGAATTAGAAAATAGATAAATATTAATGTCACTATAGACAGCATTGTTGAGACTTCATCAGGAAAACTTTGTATAATTCCTTTTATTCAGAAACTTATACTGAACTAGGTGGAAAAGTCATTGGATGTTCAGAAATATTGAATTTCCACTCCAGAAATGAAGTTTAAAATTGCTTTACTTGTTTAGTCAAACCACACCTGAGAGGTATAAGGTACATCAGGAGGATAAAAAAAAGGAAAGAAGAAAAAAAAAGCCAAAAGACAAACCCCAAAACAGAAAACAAGGACAATGTTAGCTCAGGGTTAACGTGAAGTGGGGTTTAACTGCTTTAGAAAAATGTTTTTAATACATAGGAGTCTGTGATAACACTGCACAATGTATTTGATGAATTGAAGACATCTCTTCCAGACTTCTGTTTGTCTAATGATACTGCTGTTATTAATGTTAGGCATCTGTGAGATGTAATATCTAGCTGTTAACTTATTTCTATGTTGCCTTGTTTTTATTTTTCCTTTCCCAACACTCAGTCCATTATATCACTCAACTGCTAACTTGTAATTTAAGGTATTATGTGCCAAAGTTGTGCAGCATCTCATCAGAAGTCTGTCCTTGAATATTCCCCTAACACCATGTTTCCCAGACAGTGGGTTGTGCACATTGTGGATAAGCCATTGATGGAGGATTATGTTGAAGTTACTTATAGGGCACATACATTATTTGTGTTTGAGAAGGGTGGAACATGAACAGGCTGCCATTCACTTGAAACAGAAGACAGATGCTGTCGTAGATTCTAAACCACTGGCAGTACTGGTTGATTCATGGTGTAGGTGATCAAATATGGTAGAATAATCAGCCAGCAACGTTTATTAAATGTTCTTATACCTGGGCATCTTTATTTTCTTGGTACAGATTAGAATAACCTAATCCAGTATCCAAATAATATTTTACAGCCCCTGAGCTTGTAGTTTTCAGTCACCTCAAGTCACTGTGTCACTAGCTCTTACCACACTGAAAACCAGATCATGGAAATGATCCCCATCCAACATGTTTTTCTTTTCATTCTACTTTCTTTTCTCCATCTTCTTCTTTTGGTCAGATTGGTTTTCAGATAAATACCTTCCTTGAATACTATGTCTGGCATAAGGGTGCATAAGAACGTGTGGCTGGGATAAGGAAGAGGTTACCCCTTCTGATAACAATCTGCACTAAAATCATGGAATTGCCTGTGGATTACTGTCTTTGTCTCCTGATAACTCTTACATGTTGACTAGCTCCTTTGGAATGGTTGATGAAGCTTTTAAAGTTCAAGTTTTGAGATAAGGCTGGAATCTCTTCCATTCATCAATATTGTACGTCCTTATCCTTCAGTTTTCCCTAAATGAGTCCTGGGGGAATCCCCATCTTTTGCATAACATTTGTTCTGTTGACAAAAGACAGACAAGTACCCAGAATTGTCTGATATAGTTTATTTATAGTTTTATGGCTTACAGGTCTGTTTTGATAGATTCTTTATTCATACTGAAACATAAGAACAGATTTACTTAGTTATATCAAAAAGAAATTCAGCCCAGTAATCACAGTGGTAGCCATAAACAGATTCCTAGGGAAATCTTAGGACAGTGCAAGGTTATATGACACTTATCCCTAAAGTCCTCCTGCTCCCAAGCTGTTTTCTGTTCAGGGAGTGCTGCGTTGGGTGAGATTTGGAAGCAGTTAGTAAACCACAAATTACTTCCCGTTAACTCCATTTAGTGTGAGTGTTAAGAAATTAAGTTATTTTTTTGCCTCTTGTATTTCATGGTGTCACCAGACACCATTGTAACCAGCATAATTTAGAATGGCAGTATTATGCCATAAATTGTATCCAGCTGCAATGGGAAAACACCTGCTTCCTTGAAGTGATTTCATTTTTATTTTTTTCAGTATGACTGATATCTCATCTGTCAATTCATGATCATCAGGTAACATTCTTTATCACATGCATAGCTGAAATCTGGAATAGAGAATGAGAACACGTAATGCTATGTTTGAGAATGGTATGTACGGTACGATGGTGAGAACATCAAGCACTATCCTACCAATAATGTATCCTAAATCTTTTCCCTTTCTTTTGCTGAATTCAGAATAGCATGTTCTGTATTTGTGTCATAAAGTGTTTATTATGCATTTGTTGAAATGAAATTCTGTTCGAGTCCTGTCCTTCCTCCCCCTGCCCTTTTTCTATAATACTAGTTTTGAAGATAAACAACACCAGATATTTTTTAGCTAGGATTTTAAACAATAATTAGGTCCTGTTGAATGTCAGCAGGAGTGGAATGGTGAACTTTTGTACGACACTCCAGAATTCAGATTATGCAAAACTGCTTAAAATCTCTTTTCAACTCAAAGATGTTGAAGTGAATCCCTAAATCTCTGGCTTCCCTGTGGTATTACAATGAATAATGAACACTCCATATTTCACTTCCCTAGCTGATCAAAGCAGTGGATTTCAGAAGTCTCACTGGGCATATCTTTTCTTGTTGAAATAAGGACTGAGATTGACTTTAGTATTTTGACTCTTTAATCAACATGACTTCTATAAAATTTTTTAAATTGCAGTTTATTTCCTTTTAACAACAAAAATCTTGTAAAATATTGTGCTTTTAATGCCTTTTGTGGTTTTAATATTTTCAACCATTTTAAAACAAAATAATTTTTAAATTGAAATTCTGCCTGAGACTCAAAATTAAAGGAGAACTTTGGATTATGACTAAATTCTTTCACTGAGTAAACAGATTTGAGTTAATCTAGAGGTGACAATTCTGAGCTAACATCTGCCAAGCACTGGCAGTAATGTAATACTTATGCAAAAGCTTATTACATTGACCTCATAGTCAATGGGTTTAAGAGAAACATCCTTGGTGAAAAATCACATCAGAAACATTCTTTCTGATTGGCTTAACAATACTGTTACTATTAACTTTATAGTGTGCTACCTAAGGAATAATTAAACCAGATGGCATGTTAAACACAACTGAAAGAATAAAGACATTTTTACTTTTAAGTTGATCAAAATTAGGTAAAACAACATATGTTCATGTGCATTACGATTCCTTTAACTACATATTAACTGCTTTCCTTAATATTCTTCCTGGTGATCTGAGAGCTCTTGAAAAAAATCCCAAACCCAACAAAACAAAACCCCCAAAACCCCAATCCTTTTCCAAATTCTTCCTTTCTGACTCTTCGGTCACTCATACCCCAGTGTTGCTTTTGTTTTGATGTAATTTAAACAAACAGGTTGTTCGCTGCAGCATTCTCAAATTAGGTGAAATTGAAACTCAGGCTATGTTGGGCCACATTCAAATTGTACAAATTAAGGCAGGTACATCCAAAAAAAAAGGATTTAGAGATTGCCTTTAAAGAAGCACAGCTTGCACGAATGAGCAAATTACATTTTATGCAACAGATGTTGAGGAGGGAATTACAAACACCCTGGTTCCTGTTATGTTACTCTGACTTCCACCATTTCTCTTGAGGAATGCCGTGCAGGGCTAATGATACAGGCAGAATAACACACCGCACCGCGTGCATTGTGACTAAAGTCTCTCTGCTGCCCAGGAACCAGACCTGTGTTTCATTATTCCCCAAAGCATAAAGCACTATTTCAATTACCCTTGTCCTACCAATCACTCTTTTCTAACACTGTCAGTTTTTCCCTCCTGAAGACTGTGTGGTGAATGGAATGCAGCTCATGGTAATACGTAGTCCTGTTGTCTGAAATGATACAAAATTAAATGAGAGTGGAGACACCCAAATTAGATTTATGATCTTAAAGCATTATGGAATAATGTTTTATCTTCACATCTGCTCCTTATGCAGGTACTTTTAAGGGGACTGCAAAAGATTCATAAAATGAAGCTAACTGTATCTTGGTTTTGTGCAGGGTTCTGAATAATGGTCTATCACTAGCTTGGTCATTTTATATGCTCCTGTCTTTATGGTGTAAATTACTCCTTAGTCATAACTACTTGTTCAAGTATCTCTTGTGACTGAATGAATCTTACTTAGGATTTTTGTCTGGGAGAGCTTTAGATGGTTGAAGGGGGAGAGAAAAAAAATATCTTTGCATATAATTTATAATTGTCTATTGTTTTTATCAGCCCTAAATTTCTTCTAGTTATAATGAAATCCATAGGAGTAGTATGAGTTGTCAACCAGTCTGAGAATACTGTTATAAAATACAGAGACTAATTTAAACAGAAGAGACCCTTGATCCCTTGTTTGTGTCTAAATGGAGAAACAATGTGATAAAAGACAAATCAATATATTTCACAGGTTTAACATTTTCCTATGAATATGCATTTATATCAACATTTATATCAAAGCATTTATATTATCAAAATTCACACATAAATAATGTATTTCCAGCCAAGTAATTTTTTTTTATATTCATACATGGCAAAGAACTTTATTTTACTTGATTTAATGTTCATTTAAGCAGGGGATTAAGAGTATCAGCTAAAGCTGAGCCTGATGCAATTAGTGTTTCAATTTGATTCTCTATAGGATGCCGCTGGCTTTTTATTCTGCTTTGAACACTTTTCTAGAATTTTGTACCTATACTGGGGTTCAGTCATGCATGATGCAAATCTCTGTTACAAAATCATGGGATAACAGAATGGTTGATGTTAGAAGGGACCTCTGGAACATCTGGTCCAACCCCACTGCTCAAGTAGGGTCATCTGTAATTATGTCCAGATGTTTTTTAGTATCTCCAAGGATTCAGGATTTCTGGGCAACCACTGCCAGTGCTCAGTCACCCTCACAGTAAAAAAAAAATGTTTCCTGATGTTCAGAGGGAACCTCCTGTGTCTGTTTGTGCCCACTGCCTCTCATCCTGTCACTGAGAACCACTGAGAAAAGCCTATCTTTGTTCTCTTTGCACCCTCCCTTCAGCAGATAGCTGAACATATGTAACATTGATTGGATCCCCTTAGGCCTTCGTTTCCCTAGGCTGAACAGTCACAGCCCTTTCAGCCTTTCCTCACAGGAGAGACACTTTAGTCCTTAACATCATCTTTGTGATCCTTTGCTGGACTCTCTCCAGTATGCCTATGTCTTATTCTGAGGAGCCTAGAACTGGACACAGTACTCCAAGTGTGCCCTCACTATTGCTGAGTAGCGGGGAACCATCACCTTCCTTGACATTCTGGCAACGCAAGCCCAGGATACCTCTCTGCTGCTCCAGGGATGCATTGTTGGCTTATGGTCAGGTTGTTGTTTACCAGGACCCCTAGGTCCTTTTCTGCCAAGCTGCTTTCCAGCTGATTTGTGTACAGCGTATGTTGGTGCACTTCTTGTTGAACTTCATGAGGTTCCTGTCAGACCATTTCTCCAGGCTGTTGAGGACCCTCTGAATTGCAGCACATCCCTTTGGCATATGAACTACTCCTCTGAGTTTAGTGTCATCTGCAAACATGCTGAGGGGATGCTCTGCTCCATCATCCAGATCATTAGTAAAGGTATTAAACTGTCCTGGACCCACTGGTGTCCCTTGGAGTACATCAGTAGTTACTGGCTTCCAACTAGGCTTTGTGCCACTGATCATAAGTCTCTGGACCAGGACATTCAGTTATTTTTCAGTCTACTTCACTGTTTGCTTGTCCAGCCCATACTTCAGAAGCAAATCTGTAACAAGCTTACAGAAACAGTATTAAAAGCTTTACTGGAGTCAAAGTAGACAATATCCACTGCGCTCTCTATGTCTATCAAGCCAGTTATTTTTGGTTAGAAGAGACCTGCTCTTTCCCCCAAACATGGATTAATGTAGTTTAGAACAGAGTTGAATAGGACTTGGAGGTGAAACTTTACTAGAGGAGGATGCAAAGTAAGCTATAAAAGGGAAGTGAACAATACTAAATTCTGCCTACCTAGAAATCACTACAAAATAACAAGAGGAAATGTCCTGTTAATGTAATTTGAAGAAATTTATGGTTTCTCCTACATGGACATTCACAGGACTTGTAAAGGACCAAATGGAAAATCTTTGCCCAAGTTGCTATTAAATTTGGCAATAAAAAAGCTGAAGATAACATGTTGTAGACACCTATGAAATGAAGCAGCTTTCAGGAAGTCTTCTACTCAAATGCTTTCCTTTGCAGGTCCTTAGCCACATCACAGAATGATTTCTCTTTAGTGAGTTTTCAAACCAATGTGGTAAAGGAATGCAAAAATTTTACAAGAGCCGAACAGACTAAAAATCAGTTGCACAAAAATGACATTACACCAAAGTTTTCATTTCTAACTATTTGCCTGAAATCAATCACCACATTTTTCAGACGTCCTATACTGTTAATTGAGATAAAACTAATTAAAGCATTCAGAAATTATGCTAAACTAGTATTCAAATTCTTTCATAATTCCATATAACCCTTCAAGAATTCTACTGGAATAAGACTCTGTACTTTATTCAGCTAGACCTTTTTTAGAAAAGTTTAACCTTGTTTTACTAGTCAGCAAGAAATCTTGCCCCTTTCTACCTTTAGTTGCACTGTGGTTTAACCTGGCAGTCAGCTAAAACCAACTTTGGACAAATGCCCAGCTAGTTCCAAGCCATGACCCTCCCCAGCCAACTCCCCCCACCCCCCTTCCCAGTTTATGTGTTGAACATTGTGTCATATAGTATGAAATATCTCTTTGGACAGTTTGGGCCAGCTGTCCTGGCTGTGCCCCCTCCCAGCTTCTTGTGCACCTCCTGCAGAAGACAGGGCTGGGGCAGCTGGAACGTTCTGGAGTTAATTGTCAACACTGCTTAGGAAAAACTAAACAACTAAACATCAGGCTGTTATCAACATTTTCTCATCCTAAATCCAAAACACAGCACTATACCAGCTGCCAGTCCTAACCCAAGCCAGGATAAATTATTAGTAAAATCCAGTGGCATGTATTGCTAAAATGTGTTGCTGCTATGGTGAAGGAAAGCATTCAACAGTCTGAAAGAACAGGGAATATTCCAAAAGCTTTTCACACATACACACTGAAATATATATCTTTTTCTTTCAAGCTAGTTTTCCTCCCTTGCCATAACCTTTCAGTTTCTTTTAGTAGTTCTATTGACCTACTGAACGTTTCTACTTGATTTTCCCTGTAAAGGATTTGGGATAAAATACCTATATGAAAGACACAACACAACTTACTGTGTACATTAATCACGGCATAATTCTGCCCTTTATACTGTTTCAAGGTAATCAAAACATAAAGTCAGTGCAAGGGTGTCCTTTACAAACAACTCATTGCTGATGTCAAGAAGACCCAAATGGATTTATGAAAAAGAAGGTTGTTTTTGAAATGTGATATGACAGACATGTAAGCAAGAGGGAAAAGAGTAGTGCAGAGTAGTGAACTGAATCTTATAGTATAACTTGTATAGACAGACAAATTAAGAAGTCATATCTGTGCCAAGCCTGCTGTCTCACTGAAGGGCTCTTTCCATTGCTAGTTGGTTTTCACTGAATAGTGTGATAAAATGCTGCTGATGTTCAACAAATAAAAAAGCAAATCCACAGATCTTAAGAGAAAAACTGCAACTGTTCGTATGAATTCCCTTTGGAATTTGGGTCTAGACTAAAGTAGTATTTTTCTGTTAGAATGTCTAATATGCTTTTCAAACTCCAGTTTTGAAAACTGAAATAGTGAGTGGATAATTGTTCGCCGCAGTGTGTTTCCCAGCAACTAGTACTGTTGACAGCAAACAGAAGTTTCCCACCTCACAGAACAATGAGGTAGAGAGGAATAAATGCAGTGAAACCACAGGGATAGCATCAGGAGAAGAGGAGGAATTAGTACAACGTACTATAGCCAGATTTTGTTCTTCAGTTCCAGGTACTCTGACTTACATACAAGATAAGGAAGAGGTAGCAAATTAAATGCGAACTATGTTCGTTGATGCTCTGCGTTAGAAAGGTTGGGGACAGCAAATCCTTGAATGACAAGCATGGTCCCTGACTTCCTGTCATAGAAAACTTCAGAGAACTCATTTAAACATTTTAGAAAAAAAAAAAAAAATTAAAAAACCTAAACCAAAAACCCCACTCCAGGAAAATCTTACTCCTCTCTAATTTCCCCAGTTTGTCTGAAATGTCTGAAACACCATTAATTCATTGTGTTCCTTCAAAGGTGCTGTAATTATTTAAGTGGTATAGAATGCAATAGAGTATTCAAACCTAGAAGATAATGTTCTTGTTCGATCTAACACTTGAAAACTGAACTCAATGGTAGCAGTATAAGAAATGTCCCTTTTGGAGACCAAGGGTCAAATTAGTCTGGTATTCTGTCCCTGACAGTGGCAGACAAGACTAGGTTTCAGCAGTATGGAGTCTATAGACATCATTTACTTATCCTGAGCATCTGTGCCGACAGTCCATAACTCAAGGCAATAACTTTTCATATGTATTTGAGTTTTTTGACTTCCATGCGATCTGAAGAACACCCTGTGATATTCCCCCATTTCTGTTAGGCCAAGCCTACAGCCTAAATGTAACAAAGAGCTTATTTGAGTTAAAATGTGGTTTGTTCACATATCTCTAAGACATTTGCATAATAGTGCAACTAGAAGATGACCTATTCTTATTTTCCATGAATATTCAACAGTTTGTTTTGTTCAATTTCTTAAGGTCTGATACTGCTGCCATTAACAGAAACATAAATCTTTTTTGACTAAGATGAGGGTGTAGGCATTCCTGAGACATATGAGTAAATTGTGTTCTCTTAAAGGAGTTTAAACAGAATGCCTGAGCTTCTTGTTTTTAGGTCTGCTACTGTAAGCAGAATATTTTACAGTTTCAACATTTAACTCAATTTTTGTTACTGGTCAAGTTTAGAAAGTGATAGAAACTTGGTGTTTCTATCTTATGTAAGAAAAAATCCTGTTTGGTTTTTATATTTGGAACAATGTTCTACAGCTAAGCAGGGCAGTTGTAAAGTCCCTTGGATTTAAAGAGACTACAAATAACTAGATTTTAATAACTTTTTGAAGGCAACCCACATTCCCACCCCCAACCTTATTTCTGCTGTTTCTGGTAGTATCTGCAAAATCTGTTCCGATGAAAAATTGAACCACTTCAAAGACAATTTAGAAGTGCTTAGTCTTCAGTCTTTGTACTTAGGTATGGAAATACTGATACATAGTGCCAGAAACACGGCTATAGCCAGCTTTATATTATTATAAAGAAGCCTTCTACTCAGAAAGGATCACTGACTCTTTTTGACTTTTGATGCAAGATTTTGCTTTGTAATAGCAATTGGTATAATTGCAGCAAGACAGTTCTGTCTCATGGTTCTTCCTACTACCTAAGTTTTCATAGAGAATAGTAGTGGATGAACCTTTTCCCTGGGAATTTTACCTTTGCAGGCAAACAAAAGTGTTACATATAAGCTATTTACATTATTGTCAAATTGCCATAAACCATTGAGAACAACAGAAAAAGATGAAATGCAGTCAGGTCTCCAGGAGCAAGTTAAAATCTTGGAAGTTTTTATCTCTACTTTGGTATAGCAAACAGTACTTTAACAAGGTGCCCTAAATAAATGACTACAGGTTCCTTTAAATTTGAAAATTCACACTGAATCAAAAGAGACAGGGTAATTTTTCATTCAACCTGAAGTGTTATTTACTTTCTGGACTGGTACTTAAAATACTGATGTATAATGCCAAAAGATAAATAATTTTGAGCTAGATTTAATTTAAATTTCATTGCATTTTTGTTTGAAATAGAGGATTTGGCATTCATTTCCTTCCCTTCACTTTGAGGATCTTTCACTTTTAATAATTCTGTTGCCTAATGCCCTAATCTGTTTATTACACTATAACTTAACTTGAACAATGCTTCTTCTATTCAAAGCAAACAGATTTAGTATGTCTGTGAAATAGACTTATGTGTAGTAGGATGCTTTACCATCTAGAAAAGCTCCGAGGTTTCTGAATGCTTAAGAAATGATAATGCCAGTGGATTTAGCATTTGTATATCTGCAGGCTCATGCTTATTCAGTTGTACCAAGGCAGCTTAAGCTAATATCTAATCTTCTTATGGAATAGTTCTCCCTATAACAACGGGATTGTGCACAACAAGCTTGAACAACTGTTTGGCTCCAACTGTTGTGTGAAAAGGGAGGGAAGGAGGAGTTTCTTAACTTTTTATTCTTTACAAAATGTCTAATTACTGATATCCTTGCATATATAGGACAAGCCAGGAATCGTGCTGTGATGCTATGTACTCAACTCACAGGAAGCAGGGAGTCATGAATAAATTATTTAGAATTGTCCACCTGGATTCTCTTCCTTATACCACTATTCCATACACAGGAGAAATAGGGAGAAGACATAGAAAAGAATACCTTGGTACTCTACTGAGCTTAGATATGTATGACAATGGAAAAAAAATTGTGCATGAAATTCAGTTCTCTCTGTATTAGAAGGGAAAACAGGTTTAAAAATGTTAACAATAAATTCCTGATAAACAGCATTCTCATTTTCTTTTTCTGACAAAACATATGTTATTTTCAACTGCTTATGAAACATGGAGTAGAAATCTAAATAGCATTGTCTTATTTCAAACACCCATCATTTTAGGAAAAAAGTGAGGTGACTTAGTTGTATGTACTATGTTCATTGCTCATTTTGCTCAGCACTTTAAGTTGTACTCCACTGGCAAAATTCCCACGGGCTTCAAGGAAAAGTGTAGATCCTCTGTCATGGAAATAGTAAGCCAAAGGAGTTAATAACTAAAGGAGTAGCATACATTGCAAAAATCTAGGAAGAGATTAAATGGGTGGTGAAGGGAGGAAGTAGTGGGGAGTTGGGAAACTATTACTTTTTTGTAGTATAAAAGACTGAATAAATCTCTCTCTTGTGCATTTCATTGATCTCATCGATGAGCTGAAATAACACAATAGCCAAGATGAATCTACCTCCTGATCTACCTCCAGATATTGTCTTCTCTTTAACAAGCAGTGCAGCTAGAAGAGTCCAAGGAGAAAACCAATAAAATAAGCTTTCCTATGCAGTTTCTGAACAAGTTCATGCCATCTATCAAAGTGAAATGACTTAATCTTGTCCCCCTTGTTGCTTCATATACAAAACCTGTGAGTTTTTTCCTGTCACTATTTTCTAAACCTATATTCATTTTTGAATGTGCTGAAAGAATGCCTAGTAACTTTACTGTAGGATGTTAAGTTATAAAAGTATTGATTATATATATTTAAATTGAGAAACAAAGGCATGGAATGAATTTTCAAGGGTTGTTTTTTAAGCTGTACTGCTATGATGGAAAGTCACAGGCTTGTGGTATAATTTTTTTTTTTTTTTTAACGCTGAGATATATATTATACAGGTATTCAAGTGTTAGATAAGAAAGGGAAAGAAAGACCATGCTATTTGTTAGATAGTTTATATGCTTTTTCCTTATCCTAAAATGTGAAAAATAAAATTGAAAATTTTGGATCTCTATTTGTGCTAGAGATCCAAGAAATTTGATTTCCCATTTGCCATAAAAATCCAAACTTAATTTAAAACTAATTGCTTTTTTTCTTCTTTTTAGGAAAAGAGGAAAAGTATTTTGATGTAATGCTTTGAAATGTACAATGTAGGAACTTTTTGTAACAACTTTTTGTTGCTAAATACAGGTCACATTTATTCATTATTTTTCTTCAAATTAAGAGCTTGTCCTCCACCAGATACAACTTTAACATAGCAAAACTATAAAAAAAGTTTTAAAATACGGACAGGAAGCTTTGTGAAAGTAGATGTTTAACATAAATTCAGGGTTCTCTTCACCTTACTGGAAACGAATCAGATTTGATTTTACCTGTAGAGTCACCTTTAAATAAAACATGATCACAATATGAAAAAAAAGCATATAATCTCCTTCACAATTATTGCTTCATGCAGATGACTTGCTTTTAGGACAATATGGTGTGATTTTCTTTCAAAAATTAATTTTGATGCACCAAGTTCTCTCCGACTTGTTTTGTTCTTAGACAAATGGGGCACAAGGTGTTTCTGTAACAAGTTTAGGAACTGCAGGTTTATGAACAAGCTTTGGAATAATAGAATGAGTATGTTTTAGAGTGGCTGCCTATAGAAAAGTTATTTGCAGCTTGTTTGACCTCTCATTGATGTAGTATTGCTGTATCTGTCTCTTTTTCTCCCTTGTCTTCAGCTTTTATTCCTTTATTTCAAACACCCTTAATTATATTTTTATTCTCTTCATCACATTAAAGGGAAAGGATAATAACAGATCCATTAGACTTCATTAAAGTGATGATTAAAGCCAGAAATTCTAAAGGACTATTTACAAGATGAAGAAGTTTTATTTAAAAGTATGGCTTCTTGGATCTGTCGTATTCTAATACATCTTTAGAGCTGTAACTAAAAAACATCAGCAAATGTTTTTAATCTATTAAATATGAAAGAAAAATATGACAAAGGAATTAAAATTATAGTCAGACTCACTGTATTTGTCATTAAAAGAAATCATTAGTTGTTCCAGGCTGTTCATTGTTATTAACAGTTGGTTTCCTATTATTTCTTTGAATTTGTAGCTTGTAACTCAGATATCTCTTTCAAATTGCATTCAGTGGGATGAATTACAAATATAAAGATTAATTTATTTTCTGTTTCTTGAGCTTCTAAAATATAAAGGATCATATCTTTAAATATTTTGGTTCTTATTTCCTATTAGATAAATGAGAATTTAACCTCCAACTAGGACAATAATTACACGTATAGTTTTGTGGATATATACTCATCATATATTATAGATAAGTAGAGAAATGAAGTAGTCAGCATATTGACCAAAGAAAGACCGACTTATATTGTGGAGACCTTAGATGGTAAAATGCACAACAGTGGTATAGCAATAACAATGATTGTATCGAAGATACATTGCAACTTCCTCTTTCCTGGCTAATAACTACAAAATGAATGAATGTTTACAAAAAATAAAATTAAAAAACCCCTCTTAAAGTAGCTAAAATTATTTTTTTCTTAGATAGCATGTGATGAATCCATTCAACTTATTACAATAAGGACTCAAATTGAAAGCTGGAGAAAATGGAAAATATGAATAGTTCTTTATTCGGAAAATGTACATATGTTTAATTGTAGGGTAAATAAAAATAAAATTATACTTATGAAACCTCAAGACTTACAAGATTAGCCTACCCATAATTTATGATAGCTATAGAGTGGCCTGAACATAGACATATTTCTATGTCTTAGAAGCAGAATTTCCTCTTAGAGGAAAGTGAACTTGACCACTGGCAGCAGCATGGTGCTAGATGAGATGAATTGCCAGCCTTACTTTGTGTAGTAACTTGCTTCTTGTATTGCTTCTTGTATTGAGTATTGGTTCAACTTTTCATGAGATGCTTTATAGGATTATTGGGAGATTGTAAGATAACATAGGGAGAATCTTTAGACGTGATAGAGGTCAGCTGGCCTAATTTTTCTCTTCCCTCTTGGTGTTAACTGAAAATATGGAATGTACATCTGAAGGTGTGTCAGAAGAAAGAAGCATATGTTAGATTATTGTTGAAGTTCTATAAAGTTTAGTACTTGGAACCTTTTAAAGCTTTCCAGAATTTGATTCAAATTAGTGCAGCTGGACAATATATCTGTGCTTTTAAGTTCTTTTTTTTCTTTTTTTCTTTTTTTCTTTTTTCTTTTAATATATGTTTAAGGCATGAGTCCAAAGATCATCTAAGGGATGAGATAGATATATATTTATATATATATATATGTTCTGTAGGCCTCCACATTTCCTCACTTTTGCCACAAGTTTCATCATGCTGACCTATTGTTCCTTTTTACTTTAACTATATGTATGCTGTGCTGCTTCACAGTGCACCAGAGATACAAGAGTTAGGTTTTTCTTCTCATCTTTGCAAGGCACAGCTGAAAAATTGTACCCAACAGTATGCTATCTCAAAAGCTTATATAATCTCACCTCATTGTTAGTGTAATATAGAGAGTCTTCTTGCATTTCAGCAAGGTTAATTCTAATCTTTCATTAAAATGCCTTTGTGAGCTAAGCTTCTAATGGAGATTTAGAAATATTTCATCACCTGCATATTTTCAGGGCGATAGCTATTAGGCCAGAAGTGTTAGTTTCATACACAGACATGAAGAACTCTTTGAGTAAGTATGGAAATTGAAATAGGGGTTTGAATTTTTAAACTTGAACTACATAATGTTTGCATTATATGTTTAGAAATGAGAAATTTCCCCCACCCTCTTTCTCTCTAGAAAAGGAGACAGGTTGCTTAAAGAAACTTTCTTAATATGAAAGTACACCTGACTCTTATTAACAATACTAAGAGTTAGGGAATACCCTCAGGACCTCCAAATGGAGAAGGAACAGAAACTTTGGAGGTATTTAGAATAACAAAGAGAAGACATGAGAAGATATAGCATTTGTGACTAGAATGAAGTGAACTTCTTGTGTAACTGGTTTATGTCACTGAAGAGGCATCATAATACAGAAGACCAAACACAATCTGTAGCCATATTGGCTTTCTGCTACACTTCTGTGAGGCTTAGCTTTTTATTTTTTTTCACCCTTTCTTGGGCAGATGGACCCTTTTGTTCCTGTTTGACATAAAATTCTCTTGTGACAGGAGGAAGGAATATGGAAGGTGTGTCCTCATGGAATGCAAAGTTGCAGATCTGGACAGGTAGGAAGATAAGCTTAAGAGAGTAGAACACATTCCAACCTTCCCTAAGGCATTTGTGTATACTGCAGTTAGTAATGTAAGCCTCTGCTGATGCTGCTCATTAATGTCTCAGGTCCTGGGTTCTATACTGTGAAAGCTCTGGAATGAATCCTTAGCAAAGAGGATTTCTCATGAGGAAGGGATCAGACTGGACACAGACAATGGTCTGTTTATGCTGTAGTCCAAATTGGCTCTAGCCTCATAGCCTTGTTAAAAATTATGTCTTTTCTGGGTATCTGCTGATGGATTTAATTTCTTTCTAAATGCGCCCTAAAAACCCACAGAAAATGGATGCAGAAAATAAAAAGAACAAGAATTTGTGCAGAGATGGATGTTGTTCTTTTCACATTACATAAAATTCACACTTAAGCTGAGTTGTACTTTGTGGCTCAAAGGGATGCTCCAGTCAGGGTGACTGACAGAAATCCAGTGACTGTGACTATTAAAAATGAGTTCTTCAGTTCAGTCCAATTTCACTTAAGAAAAAATGTCTCATTCTCTGATGAAGTGCTAAGGGTTTTAATGAGCCTAGACAAAGCGATATGTTAGGGGTAATGGTTTTAAGCTGAAGGAAAGTAGATTTAGATTAGATACCAGGAAGAAATTTTTCATTTTGAGTGTGGTGAGGCACTCAGGGCCAGGTTGGGTGGGGCTTTGGGCAACCCTGTCCAGTAGAGCAGGGTGTCCCTGCCTATGGCAGGGGGTTGGGACTAGATGATCTTTGAGGTCCCTTCAAAGCCAAACAATTTTATGACTGTATGAGTTACTGAACATTCCTTTCAAATACTGTCCAATGATTATGATAGAAATATTAGAATAGAATAGAGTATTTCTCTTGAAAAGGATCTACAGGACCTACAGTGATCTGGTCCAACTGCTTGAACAATTCAGGGCTGACCAAAAATTAAATCATGTTTTTTAGGGTGTTGTCCAAATGCTTCTTAAACACTGACAGGCTGGGGGCATTGGTAACATCTCTAGGAAGCCTGTTTCTGTCTCTGATCACTCTCTCGGTAGATAAATGTTTCCTAAGCATTTTCTTGCTCAACATCTATTTAATGAACGGTCTCTCATCTCTCCATGGTCAATTGAGAGATTCCAGGTAACATGAAGGATACTTAACTTACTATAGACACTATAATGCATTTCTAAGGGAAGAATTCAGGATATTTTGTGTTAAAACATACAAAATTAACAGTAGTTTAAGAATTCTAGAAAACCTTAAATTGTAGTATTTCTTTACAAATGTTTAAAAATGGTGGGAGAGTAACAGTTCATGCTCCTGTTACTAGACTGCCCCCATCAGACAGTTCTCCATTTCTTCATTTATTAAAAGATTCACAGATCTGCATCCCTTGGAGTCGAAGTGTCTGTCTCTGTTCTGTCAATTACAGTGTCTCATGTCATCAATGGTATAAGAAATAGAATCACATTTCTCAATGCTTTCTCCTAACATTAACTATAGCTCTGTAAAGATGCTGTGAGTCTATTATATGTACAATTTGGGTAGGGTTTTGCTGAATTACACTAGCTGCAAAATAACACATTAATAGTCAGCATATATTATGTTCACAAGCTAATCTATTCATAGGATTTGAGCTAAAGATCGCTTAGCTCCTCAGTCAGGCTTTAATTACTTCAGAGGCTTACAAGGGATCTATGAATCTAATAATTCAGGGGTTTTGAAACTGGATTATTCAAGGATTATTGGTTGTCTGTGGTTACTTGTAATTAGCCACCTGATTTTGGCTTTTTCTGTCTCTAAGGGAGGGAACATAGCCATATTAATACAGTACAAGACTAAGACTCGAGAGTACTGTTAGCTTAGCTCTGTGATTTGTGTGCTGAGTATACTTTAAAAGGCACTTGACCTTTCTATGCCTAAGTTTATGCATTGATAGCAATGGAGATCATAATACTAAACCTTTGTAAAACATTCTGTGAATATTGATAAAAGCACTGCATAGGACTAAGTACTTTTCTTATCATATCCAGTTAGCAGAAACAGATCAAGTGGGAGAAACAGTGAAACAGAGAAAATAAATACCATTATAAAATTGTTACACACAAATTACTCTTGAAATGACTTGATAAGAAAGTCATACAGATGTTAATGAGGCCAATCTCAACTAAGTGGAGAACTAATCTCAAAAATCTTTGTAGTTCCTGATCTGAGCTTATGCATCCATCATGGTACTATATGAGAATCTCAAATACTATGTATTAAATCAATATTAGTCACAAATACAAGAAGAACCCAGCATGTTCGTGCATACTTCATCAAACTACCAGTTTACTGCTGTAATGTGTGGACTTCATGGAAGAAACTACATGGTTCTGTGATATTTTATAAGAATATTTTAGGTAGAAGTACCTCAGCTCATAGGGGACAGTAATCAGACAAGGAAGGGGAAGCTGATCCCATGAGAACTGATTGATATACAGCAGAATTCTCCTTAACCATAAGCCTGTCTATTCACTGACAGAGAGTACCTATTATTTGGTGCAGAGCTGTCTTTTAAAAACACATTGCCACTTTTTGTCTGCATAAACTGTAAAAACACATGAAACTACTTGAGATCTTCTGAGGACTATATAAGCTGGTCTGTCTTCTGAAACTATTTAATTTCTGTTTGGATTTTTTGCAAGGACAGAGTACAACTAAACAGAGGTAGCACTCCAATCCAAGGAGAGCTTTATTTCTTCTTTTTTAGTGATTCAGGCTATCAGCTCACCCATCTATGAAGACACCTCCTTTTATTAAACAATTTATTTTTTTAACCAGCATTTTAAAATTAATCCTTTTTCTTCTTTCTTATGACATTAATCCTCTTTTGCTAGTTTAGCCTCTTCTTTCTCAATGTCTAAGCAGAATTTCATAAAAGCAATAGCTTATTCAATTATAATATACGGCTTGTTATTTATAGAATCATATAATCATAGGATACCTCAAGTTGGAAAGGACCCTTAAGGATCATTGAGTCCAATTCCTTGCTTCTCACACAACTGCCTAAAACTAAACTGTATGACTCAGAGCACCATCCCGATGCTCCTTGAACTCTGACAACCTTGATGCTGAGACTGCTTCTTTGGGTACCCAGTTCCAGTGCCCCTCTCAGTGAAGAACTTTTCCCTAATGTCCAATCTGTACTTCCCCTGATGCAACTTAATTTCATTTTCTTGTGTACTATTGCTGGTCACTAGACAGGAGAATAGAACCTTCCTCATTGCTGCTTTGCTTGAGGAGGTAGTAAACTGTGATGAGGTCACACCTCAGCCTCGTCTTCTCCAAGCTGAACAATCCACCTCACCTCCTTAATCTTTCTCTTGAGGCTTTTCACCACCTTGGTTGACCTCCTCTGGACATACTCTTCATAGTTTGGTGCCCTTTTTATATTGAGGTGCCCAGAACTGTGCATGAGTACTTAAGGTTGAGCCACAGCAGTGCAGTATAGAGTGGGATGGTCACTACTCTTGAACAGATAGCTATGCTGTGCTTAATGCACCCCATGACATGATTGGCCCTTTTGGCTGTCAGGGCACAGTATTCACTTTTATTCAACTTGTCATCAACCTAAACCTCCAGATCTCTTTCAGTAGGCCTCTTGTTCCCCAATTTGAACATATAACCAGGATTAATCCATGCCAGGTGAGGAATCCTTCACTCGCTCTTGTTAAATTTCATATGGTTATGTGAAGCTGACAAAGAGTCAGAAAGATTAGACTTCCAAAGGTTAAATGGAGATGCTGTTATGTAGGGCAAGACTTCATTCCGCATAGTCTACAAACAATACTCTGTGAAGTGTCAACTGTATCTCTCATCTTTTGAACAAGCAAAACGAATACTACATGAGAAACACTTTATCTTCCATAGATTCTATAATAAGCTAGTGCATTGCCTTTGTGTTATGCCACCAAATACTGTGTAAGCTTTGGTTCTCTTTAAGATGAAAGAAAAATAATGGTTGTCTATTTTGTGTTGCTGAAGTGACAAATATGTCACTTTAAAGTAAAGATTTAAAAGTGTGCTTTTTCTAAGTCTCTTGTGGGCCTGGAACAGTCATGGAGTAGGAACTTGATTTCATTTTAGGTACTGAATAAGCTGTTAGTAAAGACATTTCCTTCCAGAGAATTAATAATTCAGCTGTAAGTCTACAGATAAAAAAAAAAAAAGTCTGAGAGGACCAGAGGGAAATAATGTTAGTTAGCATGAGGAATACCAGTCACAGCATACTGCACATTGCTGAAGTAGCATATTTTCTTTATACAGGGAAGGAGAAGGAAAGCGTAGGGACTTTTCCCATTTACGTCAGGGTATAATATAAAGAGTTGATACTGATTTATAAGTCCTACAAAACTTGAAACTTGACTTCCTAGAAACTGTTCCTCTGAGGCAATGCAGTTAGCAGCTCTCTAAATGTAACTAGTAGCTCTGTGTATTTCAGTGAGAGATGGTAAAGACTAAGAATCCTTAATGCTAGATTAGCATCCTTTTCTCTAGTGGACCAGATAGACTCTCCAGGTTTTCAGGGATTTTATACAAAATTCGATTTTCTTCTTAAAGGATTTTTATTTGTGTGGTTAGAGGAGAGTTTAGTTACATGGATCTTGATGGATGAATTATATCAGTGGTTTTGATATAGCCATATTTCATATAAAAAAATTGAGGCTAAAAATCTGTAACTTTATTGTTCTGAACAAATGCATTTAAAAGTTCATATTCAAAATGAAAAGTAGGTGTGTTTTAGGTTCTTTTAAGTGATTAGATATAAAGTAATAAAATAGCAGGATTTGGATGAATTTTATAGTGAATAATCACCTTGCATACCGATTCTGCTAACGATGATAGGGAAGATAAGGAGACTCAGCATCAGTCTGGGTGAGGCTGTAAATGCTGTTTATCTCCATTATCTCTCTATTCATTAATTTCATTTCAAACTTTGAGATCGTCACTTTTAGGAAGCTCATCCATACAGGAAAAAGTGAAGAGGGTTTCTATGCTGCTTATTGTTACATCTTTCCTGGTCTTTACAAGATTAGACAATGTCTTGTGAATTCATTTAAATGTTGATTACACTATCATTATGTGTGCTCTGGGTTTTTTGCGAGAGAAGAATGAGATGATCAAGTTGGTGTACTGTGAATAGACTTAACAAGATTGCAACATGGCACTTTTATTGGAGGAGGAGATTTCATTTAAAAATATACTATCAAATGTGTTTTTCTTAAATGGTGAACTGATGATTCCTTTTATTTTGCTTTTGTTTCTTGAATGCATCATTTAGAAAAATTAGGAGATCTACTGTTCACTGGAATTGTGGTTTGTCTGACAGTGAGGGCTCAAGGCATTACAGTGACTTGTATATTTTATAAGCTTTTCTTCCTTCTTTAATTATACTTCTGTATTTTGACCATCCAACTTTTAGAAAACATTATCTTAATGAAAACAAACTATGAATTCAGTGCCTATGACAATCTGTAGAAGCAATTTGAACTGGGTGGAAAAGTATGAGGAGAGGCTGAGGAGGCTGGGGCTGTTCAGCCCGGAGGAGAGGAGACTGAGAGGAGACCTTGGTGTGCTTTACAGCTGCCAAAAAGGAGGTTGTAGTGAAGTGAGTGTGGACCTCTTCTCCCTGCTGACTAGCGATAGGGCAAAAGGAAATGGTTGTGCCAGGGAAGGTTCAGATTGGATATTAGGAAAAGTTTCTTCACTGAAAGAGTGGTGAAGCAGGTGGAACGGGCTTGCCCAGGGCAGTGGTAGAGTCACCATCCCTGTGTGGGAGGGTTAAAAAAATGGGTAGACAAGGCACTTCAGGAGGTCATTTAGTGGTTACCGCGGTGTCAGCTTAACGGTTAGACTTGATGATTTTGAAGGTCTTTTCCAACCTTGATGATTGTATGATTCTCACCAAAAAAACCCATAGTATTAAATCTGCAGTCCGGCACAGATAGCTACATAATGATCTTTTCTTGTTATTGTGACATTTTGCCTTGCAGCCATGTTGTTCTAGGGTAAGGAAAGTTCTCTGATCAAGGAAAGTCCTCTTCAGTAGTACCTAATTACCATGCAGATAAGGAAAGAGTTTTTTCATAGACAGATTCACAGAATCACAGAATGGTAGGGGTTGAAAGGGACCTCTGGAGATCATCTAGTCCAAACCCCCTGCTAATGCAGGATCACCTAGACCAGGTTGCACAGGGTTGCATACAGGAATGTTTTTAATAACTCCAGAGGAGCAGCCTGTTCCTGTGCTCTGTCACCCTCACAGTGAAACAGTTTACTTTCATGCTGAGACAGAATTTACTGTTTTCCAGTTTAGTGTCTATTGCCCCTTGTCCTTTCACTGCACACCAGTGAAAAGTCTGGCTCCTTCCTCTAGACATCCACCCTTTAGATATTTACTGGTGTTGATAAGACCCCCTCTCAGTCTTTTTAAGGCTAAACAGATCCAACTCTCTCAGCTTTTACTCGTAAGAGAGGTGGTCCAATCCCCTAATCATCCTTTTAGACCACATTTTTCCTTTAAATTAGGGGCATCTATCTTTACAAAGCTAAGGTAAAGAATACTTATTAATTATTTTTGTTTATAAAGCAGGGAAAACAAAATATAAGAAAATAAATCAATGGGAGTCACAGCTTGAGGAAAAAAACAAAGAGTGCCCAAGTCTTCTCCCAGCCCATAAGTCATTGCATATTTTAGAGATGATAAAAGTCATTGGAATTACTTAGAGGTCTGTGTGCTAGTGCTCTATCTGTTTACTAGACATCTCAAGTATATTCCCTGGAGTTTATGGCTTAGTCGGAATTTACAGAGATGTATGAACCAAATTTGACTTCAGAATTTTTACCTTCAAACCTTTTTAACTCTCTTACACTTGGCCATTCCTCCCAAATATGCATGTATTTTCAGCTGCCAGAACTTGAGAACTCCTTGAGAAAAGGAGGTTAACGTGTAAGAATGTACCACATACATATATCACTGTGGTCTCTGGGATTTTTCACCCTGACCTGGACTGCACATTAAATAAGTTCTTGTAACAAACTTTGGATGATTAAAATAAGGGTTTGTAATCCTTTTGGGCAGATGCTTCTCTTAACTGTATGTAAAAAACAAGTGAAGATTATAATTTCTGGTCATGCAAGTATAAAATGGTGACATTGTTAAAGAGTTAGGTATGTTAGGTATGAAGCTCTTAAAAACAGTGCCAGGAACAAGGAAATACTAGGGATTGTGTACTTTTTAAAAGCTGGGAAAGCAGATATTTAAGTGTCATGAATGTTATAAATGTGGACTGCACCTGAAACTTACTCAAAAATTTCAACTGTCACCATTTCATTTTAGAATATACCTTGTGTATTTCAAAAAGCAAAAATTATGGCTTTACAGTGGTGTGTTCTGGATAATGTATTATTACCACCACAGATGTTAGTAGAAATACATTTGTTATTGCAAGGTCTAAAGGCTGGCATTTCAACTAGAGTATAAGGTATCTTGGTTACTGTGTTGCATATAGAAGTGCTGGTTCATTATGATGGTAGTAAGAAGGGCACCCGCACTCTGTAAAACATGGTTTAAAATGCCATTTATCGGAGCTAACGCTGTTAAGAAGAAGGGCTTTTGAACTCTTAGAGGGTTTTCTTAAAAGAAAGTTCTATTAATAATTTCTGCTGTCCAAAAAAAAAAAAAATGTTGGGGGGGAGGGTGTTCACATGAGAACCTCTTGCTGCAGTTTTCGATAAATAAAAGGACACACTGGAGGTGTAATCAGTGGTACTGGGTGGGAGCTGCCTACAGGCTCCTTGGTTACTGTGGGGGGACTCAGCCTCTCCTGCAGCCAAAGGGTACTCACAACAGGGGACCTAATGGCACCGCCCTACCTGCAGCACAGCACAGGAATGCGCCTACTCTGGTTAACTCTTGTGTGGATCATAACACCTCAATGCACAATGGTCTTCTGCTTATGATCACTACAGTTGCAGTTCTGCAGTTTCAGAAGGCTCACTTAGTGTGGTCATAACATCAAGAAATATGATATATTATGGAAGTAGTTAATACTATTTTTTATGCTCAGTTTGAGATTCAATTTCAATCTTTCTGATAAGGTCTAGACTCTGATACCTGCTTAACTCCCCTTCTGTCTGAGGCTGATTTTTCATCAGTTTATTCTTAGTGATGGAGATACATGACAGCATGATATGTAACAATCTCTGATAGTCTTCTTTTGGTTTGTTTGATTTTTTTTTTTTTTTTTCTGATTCTTTGGTGACTCAAGTACCAAAAACTGTACCTTGTAATTTATCTGATGGTTTTCAAAGGATCAGGGCCCCGACTTTCTTTGTTATAAGCTGGTACCTTCTAATTTGGGAACAGTGGACTTGTACATTTCAAATGAAGTGTAATATAAACACAGTGGTCGTATTTTCTCTTTTTTCTCTTTGAAAATGTGGTAAAAGTTGCTTAGGTCAGCAAGCCATAGCATTATTCAGTACCTAAAACTACAGGCTGTTAGGAGGAAGCTGTACTGATGTCTCACCTCTTAAGTGTATTAGGAGACAGTAATTCAATTCCTTCCTATGCCTTGAAGCAGGAACTGGACCTGAAGTTCCTCACATGCGCCTTACCTGATATATAAACAGCAATTTACACTTTCCAGAATCTTACTGGTTGAAATCCTGCCTGCCTCAGATCAGAGAGAGGGTGTAATCCTAGCCAATGCAGACTTCTCTTTGTTCACCTACAAGAAGTTGGATTGTTTCCTTCTGCCAGGCACTAAGCATTGGCATGAACAATGATCACTACTACAGATATCCCCTTTGGCTTTTCTTGAAAGATAATCCCATCCTTTTTCTTTTTATTTCTTTCCCCTTTGGGTGAAAGATCATGACCTCAGGAGATTCAAGCTGTGAGATGTCTTTATTTTTCATAATTTTTCATCATTGTCCAAATGTTTGGCTTTGTGTAGACATCTCAGGTGCCTTTGTTAATTTGCTCTTTTGGTTTCTGTT
This sequence comes from Gallinula chloropus, assembly GCF_964237585.1. NCBI lineage: Eukaryota > Metazoa > Chordata > Aves > Gruiformes > Rallidae > Gallinula > Gallinula chloropus. The sequence continues at coordinate 49,269,009 of NC_140085.1, read as the reverse complement.
CTGGAAAGCCTCACAGTTTATGATTCTGAAAATGACCAAAATATTAAATTGTTGCTAGTTTTATTGGATTTGGACAATTTTTAGCCATCTAAAAAATTACATGTCCAATATAAGCCATTTCCCTAGACTTTCTCAAAAAATAATGGAAAAGAAGAGACACAACCAACTATGATTCATCCCGTTATTTTGGGCATATATCTTATGAAAGAAAAAATAGGTTTATGGTGAAGTCTTTATGTTAGCCCCTGATGGAACCGGGAAGATCTAATGTCAGGTAAGTGTCCTTTAGACTACTAAAGCAGCTGCAGTTAAGTCTCAGCTAAGTGGTTTGCTGAAGGAAATTAAAAGCCCAAAGAGTAAAGGAGGGATTGACAGTCTGTACTCTTGACCATTTTGCTGCTAGTTTGGAAAACAAGCTTTTAATTGGGTGTTTACCCAACTATCCTACTGCTTTTCATATAATTGGTTTTCAGTATATGGTACGAATTATGTCATGTGTATGTTCATTTCACATTCTGTTATTTTCTTTTATATAATGAGAACTTCTTGGCCATGACCTTTCATCAGAAGAAGACTAATCACTTAGAAAATATTCTTTGAATGCTGGAAAAATCCTACCATGAATGTGCATGCCAAAGAATAATTAAATATGTTTTGCAAAAGGAAGTAGAGAGCTGGACATATGCGAGGAATTTGTGACTAATTGTTTGATTTATTCTGTAATTTATAGAAAATAAAATGTTTATACTGTGCTGAGGTACTCAAGCACTCGAACATTAATTTGACCAATAGATCTTTGAGGGAGACAGCAAAATCATCTTTGTGTCTAAACAATAGAGTCGAATCATTCTTTAAAAAAAGGTAAAAATAAGTATCTATTGATGTCAGCATTGGCTCACCTTTGTTTGCTGAGGATTCACTTTAGTGCTTTAAGTTGGTCAGTCCTCTGATGATCCCCAGAATGCCCGGTTTAATTTGAATGTAACTGTTCCTGTAGCTTATTATGTTTTCACTCTGCATTGCACAGCTTCCATGGTTTCTTTCTATGCAGGCCCAGCTTGTAAAGCTTGGAAGGGAAAACATGCACATTAGAAACAAACTTAACAATAACCTTACCCAGTGGTGAGGCTAAGAAATTTTAGTTTGTGTGCCTGTTCTTATGTCATCAGTGTATGTAATGGTACTAATAATGCAAAAAATATTCTCATTTCAACTTGTTTTGTTTAGAATGCATCTTCTTTCATTGGCATACAGGTATGTCTGTTTGACATGCATTAAGGGACCAAATAAATCTATGTTATTGGAAACTTTCGAAGAACTCAAATACTATCCAAGATAAAATATAAAAGCCTCCACTAAACTTTATTATCTACTCTAAAGATCTGGAGTGTGAAAGTTCATCCAAAAGTCTCCTAACTCATTTATGTGAGCTAGAAGAGCAAAACTCATTAATAACCTCCTGTTATTAGTTCAGCCCCAGGTACTGGTTGAGAACCACGTGCCTCTCACTCAACCCTCCATGGGAGGAGAAACAGATAGACCCCCTGTGGCTTGGGATAAGGACAGTTACTGACACCACCACAAAAAGGGAACAATAACAGAGCCTGTGGCAGAATTCACACACACAGTGGTAACACAGAGCACTGCACTGACATGAGGACCGACCCAATGCCCAACCACACTTGAACTGTCCCGGAGCAGCACAGCAGCACGCCTCCCCAGCCAGCCCCTTTTATGGGGGAGCCAACTCAGTTCACCTATGCTGGCTCCTTGAGGAAGTTAACTCTTACCTGGCCAGAACCAGGACACCTCCACCAAAACCAATCTGTCTCTCTCCACTGATTTTTGGAAATTTCTAAGTACATAATTTAATTTTAAATTAAATGTCCAAAATTAGAGAATTGTACTCAAGCAAATGATTTTTTTTCTTTTTTTTTTTTTCTCCTGAATCAAAGTTTGGACTGAATTGTTGATATCTTTAGTTTTTAATCCCACACAGGATTTTCTGTCATTAAACAGTTACATATTGCTCCCATTTTATCTGTATTCTGTTGCTGATGAGAACCTTTTCACTAGTTTGAGACATTGTTAGCTGCAGATCTTCATAGTCACTAATTTCAGCGCTATCTGAACTTTATGATAGCAGAGGCTCTCTAAGGCTTGCTACAGACACCACTAGTGTTTTATGAGTGCATTACTACTAATGAAGTGCTTCTCATCTTGAATATTTAGGACCAGGAAGTCAAGTTCCATACTTGGAAGTCAATCAGAGACTAGGGGTCTGTCTTAATCATTTCAAACTATTACTGCTGCTGCAGAAGAATTGGCAAGAGAAGCAGAAGTGGAAAATATTGACCCAAATGTGGTCTGCAAAGAACACTTATCAAATTTGAAATTTTTGGGTTTGTGGGGTTTTTTGTCACTTTTTGGAGGGTTTTTTTTAAAAAACAAAATCCTTCCATAGAGAGAAGACCAGAAAGGATTATTATAGTGTATAATCACTTCTTCCATTAAGTAGGCCATAGAATGTCACCAAATTGTCTGCATACTGGACATAGTGTTTGTTTGCTGGGTTTTCCCTAAAGCATTTTGCTGAAATCTGATATCCGTAATCTGTTTAGCACATCTGTAAGTGAGAAATTTTATTAACCTTGATGGCTAATTTATTTGCTCGTTTAAAGAAATAGGATAAACAAGTGTAACAACAGATGCCTTTTGAAACACATTATCTTAGTTTCAATCAGTTGTTGGGCAATAATACAAATGTTTCAGTAGTTGAGGATACATGGCCTTCTGGTCAAAAATTTGGGAAAAGAAATCTGATTTGGTTATAAGAGAAATTATTTTAAATATTATAATAATATATATTACCTTAGAGATATAGTTGAAAGGATAAAAAACCCCCAACTTCCTCATATAAAGTTCTATTCAAATATTATTTCAATTTTCAAAACCTTTCTTTTTCCTTTAAACAAAAATAAGAACACTTTATCTGTAACAAACATTCTGTAATAAGATCTCTGATTTATGATCATGACATCAAGAATATATGATGAAAAAATATGCGATGATAAAAAAAAAAAAGTGGACCAAAGGATGAGGTGAGGAGACAGGGAAGAAAGCAGGCAGTCAACAAAGTGTACAGTCTTTGATACCAATTGGTTTCATATTGTTTCCCAAAATGTTCCAACAAATTAGGTCAGCCTTTTGATGAAGTTGTACTTTATGCAGGTTTTACTAATATTACGTTTTGGACACTGACAATAGTAGCAGGCAAACAGAAGGAGATGCTGAGGTACAGTAAATCTGCTAATAACATGTTCAGATACAAAAGCTAAAGAAAAGCACTGTCCCACTTAAGATGACTTTGGGGGAACAGGGTGGAGAATAAGGTAATGGAGACATTTAAAAACTATCTGCCATCTGCTTCTGACTATAATGGAGCTTGATTCTGCTAACTAATTTGTGGCCTTCTGCATCACAGAAGCCTTGACAGCTTGGAAGAGCAAAGGACATTGAATCACCATTTCTGGACAGTATTTCAGGATGCTGTTGGTGCAGTATGTGAAATACATAGGTCAGAAAACATCTTAAAGGCTTTCTAGTACAATTGAAACTTTTTAATCTGAAAGCTTTTTGAATACCCACAGTTGGATGTATCATTCTCACAGTGTAATAAGAAAACTGCATTTTGATAGCATTTTGCAGCTATCTTGCACAAGCAGAAATAAGACTAAAAGCAATGAGCAATCAGACCAAAGTGATCCATTTTTCTTTTGACATGTTCTTGAAACCCAGTAGATTTTTCAGCTGTTCAGAGGGGAAATGTATTAGTTTGGGTACACAGAAAATCTAGTGTTCCTCTAGGTTCAATTGGCAGGCACCACTGGACAAGCCACAGATAGAAATAGCAAAGACAAAACATTCAGGCCTTTGTCAAAAATGATTTTTCCTTTGCTTTAGAATTTTAATTTCCCATTCTGTTTCTCTTCAAATGTTCTTCTGGCCAGTATTGATTGACTCTAGGACCCTGACAGAGACCTGTTGTTCAATGTTTTGATATCACAAACATTTCTCAGTACATCTAGAAAGTGGATTTCTAATTGCAATTTGCTACTTAGAGAGTAGCATCACCAAAAAGGTCTTCTCTTCCTTCCACCTATCTGTGTAATTCTATGACTAAGCATCTCTTCAACAGCTATCTGACCATGCTTTCATGTGAAATAATAAAATGGTTGCCATTTAATTTTTTTATGGCACAAAACAATCTATTCTATGTACAATATATACAATATCTTTATGAAATTGAAGCATCAGAGTAGTACTTGTAAACGTATTCAAGGCCAGGCAACCTCTTCTAGTGAAGGGCATCCCTGCCTATGGCAGGGGGATTGGAACCAGGTGGTCTTTTAGGTCCTATTCAACCCAAACCATTCTATGATTTTATGTTTCTATGAAATATAGCATTTTTATTATAGATGCAAAAGATTAATTTAAATACTCTAGTTTTAGGAAATGTTTTCTGATGGAAAGAAAAAGTAGGACTTACTAGACAAGAACGTTTTTTTTCAGATAACTTTTAATAAACTTTGCATCGAAGGTGTTTCAAAAATAGCTAATAACAAATTGTTTTCATTGTAAAGACGTAACCCAAAACTATAACCTGAATTAAACACATGTATTTCCAATAAGTAGTAGTAAGACACATCTAAAGGAAGCACTGATCTTATGGTCCTTTTTTAATCAATTGGAAGAACCAAACATATATTTAGAAAAGCATGATCCTTTAACTTTTTCTTTATTATTTATGTATATGTGCAAGACACACTGTTACCTGTGAGAATTTTTTTTCCACAGGTATGATTTTGAAACTTTAGCAAAATGTAAAAATAGTCAAGAATATTTCTAGTTATTGTATTCCTGATGATATATTATGGTTTCCAAGTCACTGAAAGGCAGTAGCTACCTAGCTACTTCTTGAGCCTTTAACGGCATCTTCCGTGATAAATGTTTGTTGTTGAAATGTTTATGAATCATATGAAAAGTTACTTTGGCATGTCATGTATTTTCTCCACTCTGACTATCTATCTCAGTACATAGTAACAACTGCTTTCTACCATCCTTATCAGATATACTGGTCAGGTTTAGAAGAAAAATTTTTAAGATGCAATTTGTTCCAGGTAGGGCTGAATTAATCATTACACCTCTCTAATAGGGCTTTCCTAAACAGCAGTTTATCTATGTGATACTTCCATAGTGCTTTCATGGAAACTAGAACACAGAGTTTCTTTGTTGCCTGTAATAATTTTCCAGGTGATTTCTCACAAATAATTGACCTATTTCCACCTCCAATGTGAGTACTTAAAGATGGAAGACTACTTGTGTTTGAAGACACTTGGGAAAGAAGGGATTCCTAAACCATCATCACTACTATGAAGATACAAAGTTATAGAAGATATAAATAGTGTAGATAAAAGATGTTTATCTACATTAATGTAGATCGGGAGGTTTCTCAATCCTCACTTACTGTTTACATTGCAGAGTGGTCTTAAAGCTTGGGAATTGGTTTCCTTTTAAAAGGAATCAGAAGATGTGGGACCAGGTTTGATCTGGTCAGGAATATAATTTTTTCAGGGAGATTTAGTATGGACCCGATACTCAATACCATCTGTTTTGCAATACAGATGTTATTCTATTGGACTATCCTGTTTGCTCTTGCAGACATAGACAAAAGCTTTTATCTTTGGAATGCTTCCTATTTCAGTCCTGAATGGAGGGAGAACCCATCAAGCACAGCCTTATTTTTTGTCTTTCATTCATTACTGACATATTAAAAAAAAAAAAAAAAGTAGTCTTCCTTACTAGAATTAGACCTTTACAATCTCTACTAAAGCACACAGTAGTACTTGTGTCCTGTCTTTGTGTTTTGATGCTCTCCCTAATCTATCAAGACCTACATCAGTTGTGGTACCTGGTTGATGGTCAGCAAGCCCTGATGATGTTGAGAGGGAATTACAGGTTGTAGGTGTTGGGAGGGAATTACAGATTGTTTGTGCCACAGATGTGAATGCAACTTGCAAACATGATTTTTAAGTTATCTTAGGCTGTGGGTGCCACTCAGGTTAGTTGTTCAGCCGAAGGATTGTGTAGTTCAGAAGAGGCTTGACAACCTGTGAGTGTATCCAGAGCCTTGGAATAATTTTACAACTTGCACTGAATCACATGCAGCTGTTAGTGCTTTGAGCTGGCTATTTTAAGGCTGCTACATCTGCATAAGATGCAGTCATGCTTCTGGTCTGGAGAGGAAATAGTATTTTGATAGTCTCAGGATTTGCTGGAGGCAAGGTCATATTGAAGCAAGAAAAGTCTTGGGGACTCTTGGAGTTCAAAGGCCATACTGGCTTTTGCTAAAATCTTTTCATTCCAGTTGTCTAAGACTTAGAGATAAGACTATGTCTCTAATACAGAGAACATTTTCTGGGCCTGAGGCAAAAGGAAGCAGACTGGCCAAACCCACGCTACATAACACTTGGCCATGGGTTTCTACTAGTCTCATGTGATATCCCTGTGGTCCTGTGATATTAATTATAATATTTTAGAAATGGTTATTTTTAATGAAAAGTATTTGAAGTAATCCAGGGCCTGTAGTGAAGCTCATCTGAAAGGTATGCGCATAGCATTAAGTGAAAGGAATGTGTTGCATACCTGGTCTCATCCATATTGGTCTGTCAATGTTCTCTGGCACATTTTAATTCCTAAATCATTGCCTGGGAGTGTTAGCTGGCATGAAGTGAAACCATGCCAAGGAGTAATCTAACAATTCAATGCCAGTTGAATTGAACAATTGAACGCCAGTGCTAGAGCCATGAACCCATTTAGCTTACTGGAAATTGTGGTTTCACTTGGCATTATCTTTCAGCATAATTTAAAGCTGTGCAGAGGTTCTTGTCATGCATCATGTCAAAGTCTGTAGTAGTATGTATTGGCATTTCATTCTTATGAATATTGCCTCTACTAATGGCAAACTTACCTACTTCAGTACAATGAGATATAGGGACAGGTTTAAGAAATACAACTTCTAGTGACTTAGTACTGCATACTTGGGAATACCAAAATGTATTTATGTATTTTCTTGTCACCGTGTACACTACTGAAGTTCTTTATTAAAGAACTGTACTTAAAACTTCAGGGTAATTATACAAAGAAAAGACATTCCCTTCCTCTTCATTCCAACTTGTCGGAATTATCGCTATTTTTTTGTAATCACCTAATTAAAATGAAACTTTAGGCCTTTGAAAATCACAAACTTAAATGCATTTCTACAGAAGAGGTAAATCTGTAGCATTAAGAATTGGAAAGGTGGCCTAATACTTTTGATTTCTTAAACAGTATTCTTCTATACTTATGGATATGTACAAACATAGTATTTTAGATATTTATATATGTAAAGAAAGAAAAAATTCTCTCCACACTCTAGAGTTCAGTCTCTGTTTAATCTCTCTTCAGAAAAGATTTCATACAGACCATGATCTCCTGATAAACATTAGGGAAATTAATAAATATAAAAATAATACTTGGATAAGAATGTTTGCTATTCTCATTATGTATTGTTCTTTCCATTTTCTTCATCAGGCCTCAATTTATCCTGCACAAGCACCAGAGTTTAAGTCACGTTTTGCATTACCACTTTTTCGATAATTTTCTGACTAGGTAATGGCTTTGTGTAATAAAATGTTTAGAACAATTCCAGATCTTAAGATGTTCACTTAGACAAAAAAATATTGTCATCTTCAGAGAGTACATTATATAATGTAAGAACTGTGATAACCCTGTTGTTCAGCATCAGTATTTTTAGTTCTGTTTACTTCTGTGTACTTAATCTGAAGTACTTTACTGTTCTGTAGCGACCATACCATATAATGGATGTCTATTCTATGGCACAAAAATTGTCCTGAATAGACATGTTAGGTAAACTCTCAGTTTGCATAGGAACACTACAGCTTCACACTTAAGTAAAGTTCTGAAGTTCCTCCACTTTAATCTAGTATCACATTTGAAGTTATTGCCTCCTGACTTGGTAAGGAGGACTTTTGACACAAAACTCCTTAAATATACTTGTAGATATTCTAATTTACATGTAAACACTTTATTTATTTAATTTACATTCTAAAGAGAAAGCTTGACTTGGTCATCATGCACTGAACAAACTTCCTTTGAAAATCATGTAGCAATTATTTCTAACTCAAATGTGTGTGGGCTACACAGTTTTGTAGAAACAATTAAAGGTAAAATATTAAAATAGTATTCATTTGAAATGTACATGACACAGTGGTGGCCCACTAAATGACCTTAGAGAAAAAGCTTTTTCCCAATCTCTGTGCCCTAGTATTCTCCTTCTCAGATGTGGACTATCATAGTGACAGTTTTTACATACCACTTTGTACCTACGTATCACAGAATTACAGAATGCTTGGGGTTAGAAAGGACCTCTGGAGGTTTTCTGGTCCAACACCCCTGTTAAAGCAGGGCCACCTAAACCAGGTTGCTGAGGACCGTGTTGTGCTGTGTTTTGGGTATCTCCAAGGAGGTAGACTCCACAACCTCCCTGGACGACCTGTGCTGGTGCTTCGTCACCCTCAGTGAAAAAGTGATTCTTGCTGTTCAAGTGGGATTCTTCCTGTATTCCAGCTTGCACTCGTTGTCTCTGGTCCTGTCGTTGGGCATCACTGAAAAAGCCTGGCTCTGTCCTTCAGATATATATATATATACACTGATAAGATGTATATATATAAGATAAGATATATATATATATATACACTAAGATCCCCCTGAGCCTTCCCCAAGCTGAACAGTCTCAGCTCTCTCAGCCTTTCCTTGTAGAAGAGATGCTCCAGTCTTTCTACTTTATGGACCTTTTCTGTACTCCGATAAATCTATGTCTCTCTTGTACAGATGATCCCAAAACTGGGCAGAGTATGCCCATAACTTCTCCACTTGGTGACACAGCTATTCAACAACAGCACTGTTCCTCAGGAAAGGGGACCTCCTTTCCACCCCAAGGGAGAGGCCCTAGACACTCTCTGCAGCCTGGGACTCACAAGGCGGCTCTCACCGTCTGAAACTGTGGCTGGGATGAAGCCTCTGCCCTGGCAGGGCAGCTGCTGCAACACCTGCTGGGGCATGTGCTCTGTGGTACATCACTACTGTATCTGAAAATATTGAAGCTGGTCTGAACTGAGATTAGGTCACCTTTTTTGTGCTCCTGCATCTGTTAGGTATCTTCTGGGAGGTGTGCTGTATCCCTGGACTCTTCCTGGCACCAGCTGAAAGGGTCCTTGACCACCCCTAATTGGGGGGCATCTATATCAAAGGCTGCAGGTATTCATGGTGCATGGGCAGCTGATCCACTTGTTAGAAGCTGCTAGAGCTTTCTCAGGCTCATATCTGCATGGCTACTTTTACCTGGCAGCAGTAGGTATCCTCACATTTCTCAGAGGTCTCCCAGAAGTCTCCTGATGATCCTGGACCTTGTTCCCAGATGATCCAGAAGCTCCTAAAGCAAAATCAAGTTATGAATTTTGTAATTCTTTATCAAATTGTATTTTCTTGGCAATGATCAGTCTTGGCAGTGATCAATCATATTCTCCTGTCCTAACACTTCTGTGAGAATATGCAGGGTTTTGAATAAAGGAATTCACTGTGATGGTTCAGAAATACTGTATTCTAAGAAGCACGAATACATAAAATAACCAGACAGGGTTGAATACTGAGTACATGCTGCTTCTAAGTCAGCACTTACATTTGGATCATAAAACCTAAATGTTGTCATAAAGCCATCTCTCTGGAGCAGCAGGGAAACAATATTTGTTCCTATTTTGTAATTGTTGTTGAAAAAATAAGATAATGGCATTTAAATTATAATATGGATACCAACTCTACAGTTTGGAGTGAGAATTTTTGTCCATTGGAAAGTTGTTTTTGAATTAGATCCCCGAATCAAAATGATTCAATAACTCATCTTCTTTGTGATGCCTGTTTCTACTGCTACTTACATAGCTTTAGCAGCTCTCTGTTCTCTTGCTTCACCATTAGACATATACTAATACCTTTTTCCTTTGCTTTGGATAAGGATACTTCCCATTTTCTCACCATGCTTCTAACTTTAAAGATGTCAGATCAAAGTGATTTTCCTGATACTTCAGGGGAGGGAAAAGAAGAAGAAGCAGGAGAGGGTAACAGCAGTGGTTTATTCAGCCATCAATGTGTAGCAAAATACAACACATTTTATCAAAGAATTGAATGGGGCTTTCCTTTTTCCATGATGAGGTAGTTGAAGTATAAAACATAAAACTGAGAAGGGAAATTATGTATGTTTCATGTCTCTGAAGCGTCTTTTGATAATGTAGAAAACATTGCCCCTATTAGTCAAAGGTGAAAACTGAAGTTGTAAGAAATTAAGTGACTTTTTCTGAAATCACACATTATTCAGCATAATATAAAATTAGGTCATCTTGTTCCGATTCTGGTGCACAGTACAACATACCCCTGTGAGAAGTCTGCCTCAAAAAGGCTTGGGGAAAAATAGTCAGTAATTCAGGATTTCTCCAGTTTTTCTTCTATTTTAAGATACATACTTTATTTAGATTTATTACGCATTTTGTTATAACTTCTAAACAATTCTGTGCAACCATGTGCAAATTTGCATGTCTTTCATCTTTTGCTAGTAAATTAATTACTGTTAAAAATACAAATCTTAAGGGAAGATTAACAATGACAACTATAATCTTACCAGATGAGTAAGAGCTTCCTTAAAGTTTGGGGTTTTTTTTCTGTTTCTGTGAAGAGTGGAGGCAGAAGGCAGATAGAGGATGTTTTTGTCAGGAACATTATGTATTTAGTACTAAAGGTTTTTATATGGAGATTTTCTGAAATGTTGTCCCAGAAGTGATCACTTGCTGGTAAAACCTTTATATGACATCCCATGAAAATAGAACTTTAATTTGCCAAGCTAATCTAAATAATTTAGGCAGGTTCATTTACAGAAAGATTTTCACAGAACACAATGAAGATTATGGAAACAGATTGCTTGTGGTCTCTTTTGGATTAGGCTAGATCTTGAAATGCCATTTAAAAGAACAGTCTTTTTTTTTTTTTTTTTCTAGTGGAATATCTTCCCCTAGTCCTTTGCTTATTTTTTTTTCTGAAAACAGTTGATTGTTTCCTTTCATTTATCCTTTTTTTCCCTTTTCCTTTTCTTTCCCTTTTTTTTTAAGTGAATGAAGACTTATGGTGAAAATTAAGTTAAAGGAATGTGATGGTTCTGCTGCTGCCAAACAAGAGAATTAAATAACATACAGACTTGTGTTTGCTTGTGTATTTTCTCTTGGGTAAACCATCCTGCAGTTCATTGGTGTGGCATATCCTTTTTCTAAACATTCCCACAACACATATGTTAAGACCTCCCTACCTTATTTTTCACTATTTGGGCCCTGAAGCTTGTTTCGCAAACATGTGAGAAGCAGAAGCTTTTACTCATATGTCCCACTTTCAGAGTCATATCCAGTCCAATTTCTAAGCAGTTATCATTGCTGCTGTATTAGTCTGGTAAAGTACAATATAAACCAGCAGTAAATTTTGTTTATCATCATGGCAGAAAGAAAGCATAGTAATAGTCAAGTTTTCACTAAAGCCCTGTTAGAATGGCGTTCTTTCTGAAAAGCCCTGTAGTAACAAGATACTCTTCAAGCTACAAGGTGCATGTTCTATACAACTTGGGCCTGTTGGAGCATGAATTTAACTTCTTGATTATTTCCGTTCCCAAAACATTTTTTTGCATTAGTTTTCATACTGATATCTAACAGCAGTGCTAACTAGGTGAGCCAAATTTAATACTTCTACATAAAGATAGATACAGCATCACGTATTGTGGTAAGGTTCTGCATTCTTTTGCCAATAGTAAACCTGGACTTTTATTTTTCCTTACTTATTTTTAAGCTTTCACAGCAAAGCAAGTTTTTGGTGAGTTGTCTTTATTATATATACCAAGACAGTCCTTTCTGACATCAAGGTTTTTAAAGGATATTTGGTTTGTTTTAAATTTTGTCTGGTTTGATTATTTTTTTTTCTCCTTGGCCATGCACGTGTTCAGTGCAGTGCTCACTATGGTTTAACCATTTATCCCTAGAAAACTGTGAAGTGGTGGCTACCGCAAGTGTCAGCTGAACGTCCTGTATGTCACTTTATATTTTATTCATGCTGAAGGATTAGGTAATATCCATCTTTTGCAGTGTTCTTTAATTATATTATGGGTCAAAACTTCAGATGATGTTTCAGCCAACTAAGCATCTAATCCAATGAGCTTTCCTCTGAAAGAAAGAAAGATGCTCCAATCTGTCTGTCTTTCCATATATGGGTGATCAATTCCAACATCCTAGATCCTTATTGTTCAGTTTCTAAAGAGTTAAGCTAGATGGCTATATAGAATAAACATTTTTAAAAAGAAATTTTGATAGTCATTTTAATCCTATTCTCATGTTGTTTAGTATAATTTTATGTTGCTCTACTTGTATTTTATTTCTTCATAAAGACAGGATACATTTCAGGAACATTACATTTAAATGTTAAGCAGCCAAGCTAACAAAAATGATCCTTCCTTTCTGGTGTAAAACATCTGCTGAAAGTACTGAAGAGTCTATTTTGTCTTAATAATATGATGCATATGTTACTTCTATTGATTGAGTTACATGAGCATTTGAAGAAAGGCATAAAATTCTAAGGAAGCCTGAAGATATTTTTTCTGATCCAGTTTTCTTATGTGATTGCAGATTTGGATAAGAATTACTAAGCAGTTTGTCCATAGATTTCTGTTATCATTACTTCTAACTGTGACAATATATGGACCTGGGGTTGGAAAGAAAAGTATTGTTCTAGTGTCATTGACATTTAAGAGCAGCAGTTGTTTTCCATCTCTTCCAAAGACAATGATTGGTTGCAAATCCTCTCTTAGGGATTTGGATAGTATCATTTCTTTTTCTACTGTTCAATTACAGTATCACGTTACTGTTCATGATGGTAGCCTTGGGGAAAGATAGTGATGACAAATGTTACCTTCAACACTTAGGCCCTTCACACAGAGATCTACTGCATAGCGAAAGGGCACCACCACACACACACTCCACCCTGCTCCTTCCCCCAGTCCTCTCCAGTTTTAAATACAGAAGTCAGGTTTGGGACTAGAAACAATCTTTTCTTCATATGAAAATCAGCTGTCGTAAAATAAAGTACTCCTGTGTGGCTTTGCATCTGGCTTTAGAAAAGAAAAAAAAAAGATGTCCTTGACTCTGAAGGCATAAGGCATTTTAAGAGTCACTGTTCAGCAATAGACTTGAAGGGGTTTTAGTGTATTTGTACTTCAGCAGACTGTTTCTTCCTTGTTGTGAATTATAATAAAATGTTGAGGTCCTGGAGATATTTCTACTTCTGCAAACCCAGCAGTACTCAATGAAAAATTAACTAATAGTGAAAATTATTTCACTATTCTTTCTTGCTATCTCTAAAAAAATAAAATAAAGTTTAGTTCCTTAGCAGTTCTGCCAAATCTATAGTAGCATAACCCTTTCATCTTCTCCACTGAGAACATTACTGCTTTTTTTGTAGGAGGGACACAATGAAATCATTATCTCCTATTTTAAAGTCAGCTGATCTCAAGTTCAAGGTACTTCATTCTACAGATGATTCTATAGATAGTTGGAATTATGCTGGAGAAAATGTGTGTGTATGTTATAGATATGTCCTTTACCAGACCTCAGCTGAAGTATTGTACTGTTCTCCATTTTGCTGTGACAGACACTCATAACAGGTTTGAAGGGACAATATTGTGCTTCATGCAAGCATACTTCTCCCACCAATTTCAAAGAGGACTCTCCATGGAGCCAACTGTAGAGAGCACTGAAATCAAATGAAATACTTGAGCTAAGCAGAAGCCAGTTTGTAACAGATGTAGCAGGCTGTTTGGAGCCTTTTCCCACTTCTTTTCCCTTATGAACTAAGTACTGGTACTTCCAGGTGTTCAGGTGTTAGAATACTTTATTTTTTATCAGTTTTTCATGGCCACAATTCATTCAATGACTGCCTTTTAGGAAAAAGTGTGGCTAGAAGAAAATTGCACTGCTGGGAAACGTATTGTAAATGAGTGTTCTGTATGCAAATGAAGAACTGAATTTTACTTATGTTTGAGCACTGTAAAGATAGATGTAAAACCCAAGAGATAGATACCTTTGTAAAAAAAAAAATACCACAGGATGGCTAAAATCTGTGTTTTATATAATAAAGTTGATGTTTCCCCCCCACCCCCCACTGTGCTGTCGAAGAAATATGAGAAACTTCTGGTCTTGTACTAAAGTGCAGTGTAGACGTATGGCTTCGCTCAACCACTGTAGAAGATGTGTTGTCAAAAATTCATTCCAGCACTTATTTCACCAAATTGTTTGCTATGAGGAGTGGGGAATCCAACCTGATTATCAAAATTTGATGTTTTGAGAGACCATGAGAAATTTTTAACTGTTATGTTTCCATGCCAACAGCTTTTCTTATTGCTAGTTGTTGTCATGAATTATCTTGGTCATTCATGAAACAGTGAAGCAGACTGATTTATATTTAACCATTATGAGACTTACTTGCCTCATCTTCACTGCAGAAAGTTCACACAACTGCAGTTATTGCTCTGTGTATAGTACCTAAACTATTTTATACTGCTGAAGCCAGCATATTTTTAAGTAATCAGACTGATTAAGTGATAATCAGACTTTGATGATACTTTATGTAAACAATTAGATAAGTAAAGTTTTAAAGTAGCTGATATAAGAACAAGATTAGAGGTCAATTTTCTGTTCTTCATTGTGCAGATATGAGTGACTGTAAGCAAAAGCGTTGGAGTCTTCAGAGTGCCACTGATGTTGGATGTTTAATTTCAGATAGTGAATAATTTTCATTGTGCTGAGCAGCTTCAGGTCTCATTGAAACGAATTTGAAAGTACAAATATACACTATCTGTCTTACCTAATAACTAACTAAATAAGTAGATAGATAAATAAATAAACAAAACACAATCATAAGCAGAGAAAATCACAGTGAAGTAATCAATCTCCTTCCAACTAACATAAAAAAAATAAAAGAAAATGAGGAGAGAGAATGTGTCATTTGTTCTCACTTCGTAGTCGATGTTGTTGCCTTAGGGCTGCACCAGGCTTGCTACGCTCTCCCCACTGCAAGAGAAGAGACAAAATCAGATGTGTCTGTAGAACTGAATACATTACTACCAGACTCTGAACGCCTTGAGCAGGTGATGCAGACACAGGCGTAGGCACTCCGTATTGCCCCTGCGTGAAGACAAAGCACCGTTTCCCATGGGTTCAGAACCTACTTTGGTGGTGTGAGAGTGAGAAATGTTTTTCCTCTGTGGATTGTGTGCGTTTCGTGCGTAAATGTAAAAGATTGGAAATACCTGTTTACTCTTTCACCAGTGCTTTAGGATTTGGTTTCTCTGGTGATAGTTAATAAAAGCGCTTGGGAAAACAGTACGTTCCACAAGAAGCAGAACTAACTCTTGGTTTCTTAGGGATTTGTATTTTTTATCCCTAATCTTTCCTTCTTTACTGCTGCAATAATCATAGCTCTCTCCTTATGGGAAAACCTCCAGACAAGACACAGCATATACTGTGGCTCATTTAGAGCTGTTCATAGATTGATCAGCTGGCCAATACATATATCTGACTGGCCAGCTGGTTGCTGTCAAACAAGCTCTCCTCTCCCTGGATCTCACTTTTAGTAAGAATCTCTACCTAATCACCCATTTTTATGAAACTTCTTGGAAAGCAATGGACTATGTTTTTCAGATAGACAGAAATTGTCCAAAAGATTAAAAAGTTATGGAGTGTTCGATGGAAAAACAGACAATGATCTACGTTGTTTTTCCTGTAAGAAATAAGGTAAAAAATACACTGCATTTAAGTTATTCATGTCTCAATGTCAAGTACTTAGAAATTAGGAGACATGCCAATTAAGATTGTCTCTGTAAGATGATTTCAACTACTTTGTGAGAATGCTGTATTTTTAAAGCATTTGATAACATACTGTATTATTATTACTACACATTGTCATCTGGATTTTATGTAATTATGAGGACTGCAACTTACTGAAATAAGTTTTACATATTTCTCTGAGATTTCACACACAAAGGTCAAAGTCCCAAATTCAGGTTCTGACAGTTAAATGTGTACACATACACACACAAAAACACAGACAAAACATTTGTAGTGTTTTGTTTTAAAGTGCCAGTTCTTTTTGCAGAGATACTTAAGATTAATAGCTATTGATTGGGTTTGTTTCTGCGCTCATTTAATTGACCTAAATAGGGGTTACTCTAAGTGAAATCAATAGGGAGCACTAACTTATGTTAAGTTTGATTTACGTAAAATTTAAACACAGAATGATGATTTTTTTTTCATAATATTCATGTGAATGACAATGTTTCACAGTAATAAGTAGATATAGGGAATTGTAATAAAAGGTTTGCAAATTGTTAAGATTAGACCTGATGTGACTAAGTTCATTGTGAAACAAAAATGGTAGAAGTGACACCTTTTTTTCTTAAAAAGCCCCCCCCTTTTCTTCGGGGTAAAATTCACCATGTCATTGTTTGTATTATCTGTAAATAAATATTAATTATAAATATTTATGATGCTTTCTGTATATCAACAGAGGTTTGGAGCAAAGATTTTCATGGACACACATTACACTGTTTAAATCAACTGTAGCATTTCAGATTTGATACAATTTGTACCATGACCTCTAAGCTATTGCTTCTAGTTTAGCTGATCTACTCACCTGAGAGGGAAATACATTTCTTACATGCCTCACCTTCTGAGACCACTGTCATGTAATCTGGTTGATTTTGTCACCTGATAGGTGTAGTGTCAGGCATTTCAAGAAGGACTTCTAGATGGGTGCAGACAATGACTGACAATCTGTGCCTTACTAACATGTGTAAAGGAAAAAAAAAGCTCCTTGAAGCAAACATGGTTTCTTTTGCTTCCTTAAAAATGTGCATCTTTCTGCAACAACATTCATCTGTTCCTTGTCCTATTTTTCCCTTAGATAACAGGAATGATCACATTTTTGTTCCAAATTGACATTGAAAAATGTAGTGCATATATATACTGGGCAGAGATTATTCCATATTTAGGAAAAAAAAAAACCCAAAACTCAAAAAGCTGAAGGGTATAAAGGGATAAAAGTCATGTCTTGTCCTTAGACCCAGAGATGTTTTGAAAATTTCTCTATTGAATGATTATTGTTTGATGAATGGAACCTGTAAGTCTAGAGATAACAAAGATTAGTAACCGAGTACCATTTTGTAAGTGTAATGTATGAAGGTGATCAGAACACAGTGAGTTTAAGTCTCATCTTTCACTTGAGGAAAATTGCGAGTAATTCTTCTGAAATCAGTAGAATTGCATTAGAGCTAAGTTATGTGTATAGAAGGGAAATAGACCAGAATAATTTATTCTGCTGTATCTATTTCCTAATAAATCCCATAGAGGCCTTCTCTTCTGGGAAAAAATGTTATTGTATTAAGAATAATTCTAGGGTTTTTTTTTCAGGCAAACCAGGCCTGATGTCCTAATATATTTTTTTTTTAATCTGAAGAGACCAAGTGGTTTGAATGTTAGCAGAACATAAAGGATTTGATATCTCTAGACAATTGGATACCTCTTTAGACAATTCTGAACATATGATCTACAGTATAATAACAAAATGTAGAATGAGATGATCTTCATCTCAACTAATATATCAATCACAATGCAGATGTTTATATCTGAGCTTGTTCTGTAGGGTTCCTCTATAATTAATGAAACAGGCACTTCCAAGGGAAATTCACATAGCCTTGTGGGAAGTAGTAAGTGACATTTCCAGAAAGTTCCCTTTCTCTCCATTGGCTCTCAGTTGAAATTGTTTATAATAATTCACAGAATCACAGAATCATAGGGGTTGGAAGGGACCTCCAGACATCAAGTCCAACCCCCCTGCCAAAGCAGGTTCCCTAGGACAGGTCACAGGTACACATCCAGACAGGTCTTGAATATCTTCAGAGAAGGAGACCCCACAACCCCCCTGGGCAGCCTGTCCCAGGGCTCTGTCACCCTCACTGTGAAAAGGTTCTTTCACATATTGGTGTGGAACTTCCTATGCTCCAACTTGAAGCCATTGTCCCTTGTCCCATCTCCAGAGACAAATGAAAAGACTCTGCCCATTTCCCCCTGTGTCCCACTCTTAAGATATTTATAAACATCATTTGCCTGTTGCATGGGCTAACAACTTAAGAGACAACCAGAAGTGAAGGTGCAGGACAGAACAGGCAGAAGAGCAGTCGGACATGCACAGTGTGCTTATTGTCAAGTTGAAAGCTGTTCATGCACAGGAGCACTGGTGAATCCAGCAGGTTGTGTGTAGGCAGGAGCAATGCCTCTTTATCCTGTCAAGTACTGTTGTTGTGCATTAAGTACCAAATTCGGCAGCTTTGCTAAACTTTTCCAATTATCAGCCTGCTTGTGAGCATGGATCAATTTATTTAGTAATTCCAATCAGGGAGTAAAGAGTTTTTACAGTTGTTCCCTGTGTTCCTGGCTAAAAAGAACAGAATTACCCTTCATTACCAGTTAACCGCCAGTGTTTGTCTTCTGTCTTCCTTTATCTACATAATTTAAGACCTGGACTTCTCTGGGTTTTACACTTGGTCTGTTTGTACTGACTTAGTGTCATTAAAGTAAATGATAATCACAAAATTAGCCCTACTACCTGCGTACAAGAGTATTTCAGTATTGAGCCATGTTAAATCAACTGCATTTTAGCTGTTTGATGGGACAAGGATCCTTCCTGTGGCACAGATCTGGTCCACTATATTCTCTACAGTTCCCTGTTTTTAAACTCTTTTTTGATAATTCATAGAAGAAAGATCAATCTGAGCTGATTTGAAATGCTGCCTTCCACAAAGAGAGTCAAACAGCTACTCAGGGGGAAAGGGATACTGAATGGGCTAACGGGATGATATGCAGACAGTGAAAAACAGTACTATAGTTATTGGGAAATCCTTTGGTTTATGAGTTTCAGACTTTCTTAGGACACTAGAAAATTGAAATAGAGTGGAACATCTTCTAGGAGAAACTAATGAATCTAAAGCAGTGAAGGGAGGAAGTTTAGACATCACACCCTCACCGGCTAGGGTGCTGAGATTTGTCAATGTTGAACTGTTCACTTTAGGAAATGAATGTGACTCGCTAAGGATGTTTTATGTCTTGTGAAAGGAACCTTTAAATTTAGTGGTAAGAGTATTTCTCTGTATGTAAGATGGAAATGTATTTCACTTGAAAACCTTTGCTCTAAACAATACATAATGAAAGATGTCATATAGAAAAATGGTGGAAGTAGGCCAGTGGGTAATGAACTCATTTAGAGCTTGACTATATTGATGTTAGGAAATGTACTTTTCTAGATACATGCCAACTAGACTTGGCATGGAAGAAAAATAAATGTATAAAGAAGTATAGATTAAGTACTAAAAATAAGCAAATGAAATTTTAGTTTCTTTTCTTCAGTATTTTCAACTTTTTAATTGCAAATATTCCTGACCTCTTCATGGCACAGATAGAATTGCAACACTACTGTAGCAGAATGCAATCAAAACCTGCTTGAATTATCTATCTAAACTCAATCCAAATCTGTTTCAAGCTGAGCACCTACTTCCTTTGGTATTAATGTAATCTGTGGAAAGGGGCTACCGCTTGAGTCTGGAATGAACCGATAAAAGATAAGAAGAATAAATTATTTTTTCTTTTTAAAACAAATATATTTATATACACACAAACAGCATTTAACTTATGTAATTCAGAAATTCCTTTGGCTGATACCATGTAATTGGCAAGTGATTCTCACCAAGAGAGTGGAATCAGTACTTGCTTGTCAAGCTCTGTTCCCCACTGAAGTTTGCCCTGACAACACATGTTCACCTTGGCAGGGCTTCAGAGGCAACGTGATATTAAGACTTTCTATTCCAAAGTTGCAAATGGTGCTGCAATTGATGCATTGTTAATGGAGATGACAGTCATGGACTACTACCATGGTTGTACTCTTGAAACTGTTTTCCAGGATGAAGCAGCTTGATGTTACATACATCTATATGTGTATCTCTGTATGTATACTTCTTAGCTGTTGGCACACAATTGTGTTCAAGCACACAGATGGGCAGCTCAGATCCATTTACCTCTGGTGTACATTCTGTCATTGGCAGCTGATGTGAGGAAGCCACAGGGACACATCTCCATACAAATGTGATTTTAAAAAGGCAATTTTCATTTTTTATGGTGGTTTTACAGAGTTTTCACAAAATTTAACGTGCAGATGACTTGCTACAGCATATTGAAAGTCAAAAGGCCTTACTCAACTTTTATGATTTAACAGATTACACAATGTCTCAAAATTAAAATAATTGCAATTATAAAATGTTATTTGTGGCTAGAGACAATGGAGTTCTTTTCAGAGTTTGATATTTAATCATGCAAGATACTCAGCTGCTCTGAAGAAAAAAAAGGCAGATACTAAAAAGTGTGCAATAGTTTAATCAGTATAATTACTATTTAAATACAGGTTTAAAGTTTTAACACTTTCAAATTATAGTCCATTATCCTTTCAGTGAGTGAAGGCTATAAATTGCAAGAAAGATTTTGAACCTTTGTTAATACATTTACTGATGTTCTTTAGTATTGTTGTTGCTTTGCTAAGTGGTGCTCGAGGTCAATGTTCAGATAGCACCAACCCTGGAGAAGAGACCCCTCCATGGGGCAAGGTAATATAGCAAGCAACCCCTTTGGCTGCCCTGTGCTGGGCTGTGTGTAGGTAAATACAGTCTTCTAAATGTTAATGCCATTAATGACAGCAGTAGAAAGATTCTCATCTAGTACTAACAGGGCTCTGGGCCACTGGAAAAGACATTCTCCTGTTTAGCTTTGTCCACATCTGTAATATCCCTGTATCTTTCAAAATAGCAGGTGAAACAGAAGCATCTATTTGTCCCTTAGATCATCGTCTAGACTGCACTGATTTATTATTACTAAAAACTGACTGAAAAAGCAAAACAAACAAAAAAAAATCAGGGACATGAAAGATTTCACAAGTGTTAAAATATTTACGAATTCATTTCAAACTCTTCCTTCAGTTGGCTGAGCTGTATGTAGCTACAAAGACTAAATAGTCTGTGAATTCATACAATTGGTTGACATGAGAGATAATATATTTGCTGTCTAAATATTTCATGTGCTGTCATTATTCTTAACCCTGCAACATATCCAAAATAGTAAAACCCTGTCATTCCTCTTACTAGGGAATTCTTGCTTTTCCAAACTCCTTCCACTTGATATACTGGCTTATCTTCAGCTAGTCTAGTAGGACCCTCAGGTCCTTTTCAGCAAGGTTTCCCAGTCACACATATCCTAACCAGTACTGAGCTCTTTGATTATTTCATCCCAGGTCTAAGACTTTACCTTCATTTTTGTTAAACTCTATGCTGATTTTGCTAGTCCACTCTTCCAGCCTGTCCTGAAAGATGGCTTTTCCTTCTGATATGTCTGACTCACTACCCAGTTTCATGTCATCAGGAAATTTGGTGAAGGAGCTTTCAATTCCATCATCCAGATAATTTATGAAGGTACTGAACAACATGGGGTTTAGTATTAATCCCTTATGTAACCCACTTGTGACAGGGTGCATGTCTGAGTGAAAATAATGGCTCATCACCACAAGTGGAATCTGTTAGCCAATGTCCTATGCAGACCACCCATCCAGTGTGTATTGTGCCATTTTTTCAGGATGTGGGAAATGGTTTCAAATGATTTTCTGAAGTCCAGGTCAAAACCAACCACCGCTCTCCTTGTGATAGAAGGTATGACTTTGTCATAGAAGGTGATCTGGCAGGATTTGCCCTGTTAGATCCATGATTTGCCTTAATAAATCCATGCTGACTTTGCCCAATCATCTGCTTCATTTGGTTTGTGACAGTTTCTAAGGGTACTTGTTCTATTATGATATCTAAGCAAGATACACTAGATAAGCTTTTGAAGGGTTAGATTGCAATATGACCATTTAATTATAGATGTATATTCTGCAAAACAATACACATATATATTGTATACATATGCTATGCATATTTTATGCTAAATGCAGTTTACACTAAATAAAGTTTACCCTTCATTTTTGTAATATGATGTTAGTGTTTGTGGTTACTTTTCTTGAAATGAACCCTGTAGATATATCCCTACATGTATGTGATTGATGCTTTTTAAATTTTAGTGCTTGAGAATGTTTCGTTCACAGTAAACAAAGCAAGCAACAAAAATTAATAGACATTGGGACTGTAGAGTCACTGTAATTGTTAATGATGTACGAGTTTTGCAAATTCACTATATTGTGAATTATCTGTTGCAGAGAAAGCTTGCTGACAAAGTGCGTTAACGAACATAGATCAAATAGAAATGAGGCTATAATTTCAAATTTCATAAAAGTAAGCTTCCATGATCTCCAAGTTATTGAAGAATCTACTATAAAGATGCAACAAAAAATTGATGGAGTATTGAATAATTTTTGAGCCCAGCCTCTTATATTTTAGTGTCATCACTGGTGGATCAAAACTGTGAAGAAAGCATATAGTTGTGACATATATGACATGTAAATTTCCTTCAACAATCTTTGGGTTTTTGTTTTACTTACCTGTCCATTGGTTATCATTACCAAAACGTAGCTTAATTTCTCCGTATCAAGGAGAAAGTATTGGGAAAAAGCTAAATATATTGTGTCACAACTCCTTTTAAGTTTAATGTAGGTTTTTCTCTTTTAGGATTTCTGCAATGCAATTGCAATTTCTGCTGTACAAATTCATGTGACAGTCTATAATTCATAGTTTTCAGAAACAAAATATACTAGGCTCATGTTGTCTCATTGGTTCATAAATGATATGATCCTTAAAATATCATCTAACTTTATAAGGAATCTGCATTTTAAAAGGATAATATTAAAACAATAAAATCCTGTCCTAAACCATTCCTTTTTTCTTTTAGTCATTAGTTTTAAATTGTTTCCAGGAAAATAATAAATTTTCTTGGCATGGACCTACTTCTAGCTTTTCCTTTTTTTCTTTTTATCTTTCTTTTTTTTTCTTTTTTATATTTTTGTTTGTTTGTTCTGCTTTGTCTGTTTTGTTCTGTTTTGTTCTTTTTGGCTAGCATTAAATTGCACTATTTTTAGATTTACTTCTGATCAATAATAGCAATACGTTTTGTTCTAAGTGGCCAACATTAAAGATTCTTTTATCAGTCTGTTTGTAAAGCTTTTATAGGCTTGACAGCTTTTCTTCTGAATCTTCAGTGCATGTAGGTTCATTCACATCTATGTCAGTGCAAACTGCTGTTGAACCAAGGGAATGCTACATCATATTTTGGAAACAAGAATGAAATGAGACATTGAATTTGCGATTAAGAAAATTGATTGTTTTGTTGTAAGAATACAGACATTAAAGGAACAGAACCAAGTCAGTTTTCATGATCACTCCCCTGTCATTTTAGCCAGTAAACCCATACAAATTCAAAATTTATTTATTTATTTAAATGTATTTATTTATTTATTTTAGATTTAAATTGAAAGAAAAGCCAAAGTGGACTGTGCCCTGGACAACAGAGTGAGCAATGTCTTGTGCCTATCTGACAAGAGGAAAGCCTTTTCCTAATGGAGAATCATATGTCTGATTAAGTCCTGAACATGTGAAACACAAACCCCAAGTACTTCAGTGAGTCTAACACCTGAACAGTACCAGCATAATCTACTTTACCTTCTCTGTCATGGCAGTCAATGCCCACTGGTTCAAGGGAAAGCAATCTGTAGTAGCCACATAAGGAACCAAACAGAATGATCATCTTCTACCCTCACAAGTAGGAAAAACAGTGAGATGTGATTCATACGATAGGAACAGTGCAAATAAGCAAAAGAAAAACGCAATCATTATTACTTCTTTCATATGACTAAATTTTTTGTAGTTTCTACCACAGAATCTAGCATGAGAAAGTTTATTTTTTACTATGGTGTTCAGTACTAAATGAAATCTCAAAGACAGGACTCTGATGCATCTAGAAGCATCTAGAACAAAATGTTACCTTGTTTAAGTTACCTGTTATGAAGTGATATGAAGTGATACAAAGTCCAAAGAAGAAAGTACCAGAGATGAAACTGTGGTTGCAAAAGCACTATGATTTTGTCCCAGTAAATATTAATAATAGGAGAAATATACTAGTATCAAGTGCTGTTGAGAGTATTGTCCCAGATGTGCTGTATGACTGCTATTATTCTTTTTTTATTTTCTACCCCAACCTGAATTGATGAACCAAATTAAACCCACACTTAAAAAAAAATAATGACAAGCAGTATATAGAATAAATTGCCTGTTTATATTTTATACACTTTTTAGCAAAGATTTGTACTGACATGCTCCTTTGGAAGATTTCAATTCTTTATTTCTTTGAAGTGCACTTCTCTGACTATAAATGTTTTATTACTCACAAAGTATTTGAACCTGAACTCATGTCTGAATGTGAGGTAAAAAGATGGAGCTACTTTCCTTTAAAGTTCAATTTACATTGGAATACAGAAAAAGCAAATGTCACTAGTTTTCACGAACAGCAATAGGGGTAAGGTTCTGTTCTGTTTTGCTTCCTGAATAACCCAATTGTCTTGTTACTTATGAGCATCCAGCAGTTTTGTGAGGTATCTATTTACTTACCTTTCCAGAGAATGAATTGATTTCCTTGCAGCGATCCTCTATTGCTTTATACTTTAGTTCATTATTTTCTATGTACTATACAAATGCATAAAAATTGTTACATAATTGTGATGTTTGGGTTAGTACCATTTTGCACGGGTAAAAAATTGCAAAGTCATACTTGAGAGACTTAAGATATTTGTTATTTGGGATCTGGCTTACTGACACTATGGTCATGCTCTTCATTTTACCTCTGTTCTTGGATGAGAAGAACATAGAGACTACAACTCAGTTGGTGTCTGTTGAGGGATACTTAGGACACACTTCTTCTAAAAGTACAATTATGCCATCCCACCCACCCCAAAATACTATTCCTCAGAGTGAACAGTGTCACCTGTGGACATGGTTACATCTATTGTATCCTTATTCCCTAGTGATGCTGTAAACACTACTCAGAAATTTCCAACTGTTCTAGCACCCATCTCCAATAGCTGCACAATTTTGAGTCGAATTTGTGGCAGCTGTCTTCAATTGCTTAAGAAAAGTTCTGAAGAACACAGCTAACCCATGTGTTTAATATGAGAACTGTAAACAATCTTAGCATCTACTGGCATCATTCCCTAAAGAACTGTGAAAAACTCAAAAGTCCTGGAAAATTTTGTGCCATTGCAACTGAAAGTGGAACCTGATTCTTTAGTCAGTGTGCAATCAAAACCTTTCAGCAATCAAAAATCACTTGTGTTAGACTTCTGAAAAAGGGAGCATAAGCCTAAGGTAATTTTTCTGTCTACAATCACTTAGTAAGGGTAAAAATTGTCTCACAAGGATATGAAATTCATCACAGAGAGCTAATTAATTCGGACTAATGAATCTTTTTTTATCTTTCATAATGCAGTACTTCTGGATACCTGAAAATTTGCTAATTGTTTATTTTTAAAATGTTGGAGTTGGAGTTTTTTCACTAATGGCTTTTGCAAATTTGACCTCAATTTTTCATTAATGTTTTAGCAGAGTGCTATGGTGTTGGAATAACTCAAAATTAAATATGCATTTTTAGCAAGAACTAGGATTTTGGAATGCAGAAGCCTTTCACTTTGTTCATCAGTAGAATTGCTGTATCTGTGTTGCCATTAAGAAATTAGAAAATCAGCCAAATGAAGTACACAGCTCTTACAAGACTCATTTTGTTACACCAACATATTCTGTATGTTTGGAATATACTATTCATAAATTTCAACAAACAGAGCATCAGGTGCTGCCTCTAAGAATAAGGGTAAGATAGTATTTATCTAAGAGAATATCCACACTGTTTATCTGAAATTCTTATTCAGACACAATTTGGAAGGCCTTTTTGGCTTTTATTAATGTTTGACACAAAGACTGGAATTAGTGTTGAGGTTCTCTAGCTTTTTAGGTATATATATGTGTTCTTTGATTTCTTTGATTTTCTTAATCTTTCTAATTCTTTGATTTTGCTTATTTATTTAAAATTGGAACTAGTCTCACATTTCATGTCAGTGACAGTAATGCTGCAGGTTGTGCTTTTAAAGTGGCAAGTTTTAATACATTTTTACCCTCAAACAAGTTCTCTGTGATATTGTTGAAATTGCGACCTTTTTAATTCCCCTGAAGTGACTTGTTTTCTTTAACCATTTTATTGGACAGTATTAAGTACTGCATGTAAATAAATCTATTTCCTAAGAGGCAAAAGCTCCTTTTCTTGTACTTGGGTGGTTGTAGGCATTCACTAGTGTGCCAAAAACTGCCAAACTTTTCAGTGTCCTTACTGGAGAATTCTTATTTTTGGATTTTTCTGTGGATTCAGTGATGTGTTCAACCCAATTCTTTCAGTTTGCAGGTTTGTTGGGAACAATCAACAGGATTACAGGGAGAAAGTCTGCTAATTGCAATCTCCAACTACCTTGCAGGGCCAGTGGTGTGAGAAAATGTGTAATTAACATCTACATTAGTTTACTTACTAGCTGTTGTAGTAAGCAAATGAAAGTCTGAATTCAATAGATAAATCAACTATGCCACTATTTTTCTATTAATTTTACATTCTGTTGTTGAGTACACACAGTTTCAAGTCACTCCTCAGCCTGGTCAGGAATTTTCAGTCTCTCAAGTATTACGCCTACTAGTTTCAGCAGGATATTAAGTTTAAAATGTATTTCAAAAGCAGCTATGGTTGCAGATCATAATAGAATGCTTCTTTGGTGTTCAGACCAATAAATAAATTAGAAGAAGGGCTTTAAGCCCTGCATAATAAAATGAACTGAAAGTAAGTCAGAGAAAGAACAACCTTTCTAACGAGCCTAGCCTGGGGCTAAGGAGAATCAGAAGTTCATTGTGTATTTCAAAACATGGTGCAACAAAAGTATGAAGAGATGGTGACTGAGGTTTTTCACTGCCTCAGGATACCAATGATTCAGATGCATATAATGATAGGGAATGCTAAGCATGCACTACATAAATCCTTGGTCTGTCACTCATAATTTCATACTGGAGATATGGGCAGGATGGAAGGCAAGGATTTGTAGCCAACACAATGGGTGCAGTATGGACCTGCTGGTTATGTTTACGTGACCACTGGGGAACACAGAGTATATTTTCTTAGTGTGATTGTATGAAAAGATGAAACAAAATCAAAAGATAAACAAGGCATGGATTAATGATGTATGAAGTATTTATTGTAGGCTAAGAAAAGCATCACATTTGTGAATGATAGCACATATTCTCTAGAAAATCACAGGTGTCTAAACCACCTGACAGTTGAGAACCCTCAAACCACAGGATTCTGCTTATTTCTAAAGTGCATTTTCAAGATGTCCTATCTTACGCTCCCTACTGTTGTGTATGTTTTACTTGTGAAACCACGGTAAACAGCACAGATGTACTTGTGTTTGCATAAAACACTTTGAAAAAATATGTATCTGTTGAGCTGATTTTTATTTCTAAGCTTGAAATTTGCAACAAAATTAATGTTTGTAGAATTTTGGTTTGAACTATTGATTCAGGACTTTACCAGGATGAGAGTTTCCATCCTTTTCTGTGTTTTAAATTTCTTAGGTCTTGGTTTTCTACTTCTCTTCTAAGCCTTTCCAGCTATTAAATATTGTATTAGAAAGGTTGTTACTAGGTGAAAATACAGGAATACTTGACACATAAATATGTCTTTGAATAGTTGGTATCTGAGCTACAGTATTTTAAATTGTGAGTGCATGGATTTTCTCTTTCACTAATGTGGTCTCTGTAGAAAAATCCCAGACACTTAAAGACAGAGAAGTTCCAAGTGTGTAATTCACAGCAGTGACCGTGTTAATGCTGTTCACAGTGAGTTTTGCTTAGAGGCCTTCAAGAGTGACAGGTCTGAAACACATAAACTGCTCTCCCTGCCCACTGCCCTAGCAGTAATATTTCCCGATGATTAAGATGTTCTTTTAAAATGAAAAGGATTTTTCTGGTTCCATTATTGTAAAGAACTTATTTATTTAAATGGAGTTGTTTTTCTCTTCCTATTCCAGTAATTCCCATCTCAGCTTCCTTAACATGAAATCCATAACATTCAAAATCCATGTAAAAAAATCAGTCATGTGAAATGCTCTTTCTAACCTGCTGCTACACTTTCGCACGAAAGTCAGTCAACTCTTGAAAACAGAAATGGCCAGATTTCTTGGGGCAGTCAGGCTGTTCAGGCTGGCCAGGTAAACAAAATAATTTAGCTGGCATAAAGGAAAGCTATTCATGTGGAAGAAAATCTTTATTAGACTTTTAAACCTCAAAATGTAGTGGCTCATGGTAAGAAATGCTAGTCTGAATATCAGATTTCTCCATAGGGAGGTGAAGGAAAAATTCTTATATCCTATGGTGTAACTATACTCACACAGCTACTGGTTTTTGGACTACAAATAGTCTGGTAAATGGCTTAGAATAAGGCTTTTAACAGCCAACAGGCAGTGCACAGAAATGAAAAATGCTGGGACAGAAGTGAGCATTGCACAGTGGTGCCACTGCACATGTATGCCCCACTCTAAACCTTCACTGTAGCCTTCCCCCAAGCCTGCATCCTGCCTTTTCAGCTTCACAGGACTCACAGTTGTATTTTTTTTTTTTTTACTGGGTGGCAATAATTGCCTGAAATGTAAATTTGGTAATTATAATATCAATAGGTACACTTGCATGACTGTCCTTGGTCCAAATAGCATATACTTTATTTCTTAAATAATTCATGTGAAACATATGCTCCAATTGCACTCTTTGTCCTCCTCAGCCTTTAAGAGCACTTTTATGACCACCTAAAGCCACTCCCAATAGTGGCCCTGTACAGTAGGCTTGATGGAAGAGAAGGGGGATGAACTATTCCACTTCTGGGGTAACAGTGTCCCTTTTCAAAACGGAGATGAAAAATCTTCAGGGCAGAGAAGAATCAAGTGAAAGCCAGACTCCATCCTTGCTGCAAGATATAATGTCTGTCTGGGGACTGTGTCATGTAGGATATATAACCAGGTGACTGAATCACATACCAGATGAGGTCCTGCATATGGTTACATCTACATACAAACTAGCACTAACTTGGCTAAGAGCTTTTACTGATTCTGCTATGGCTGTATATGACTTGGAGGAGACTAGAGAGTCTGAAAAGCTGGATAAATACTTATCTGCTATATAGCCTATGCCAAGGTCTGGTTTCTGAGACTCTGTTAATTGCATCATGTTTAACGTGATCTAGGTTATGTCTATGAGAGCTGTGTCAGTCCAGTCATTAAAATGCAGGAAAATTCCTAGATCGGTTCTGAAAATGAGATTTATGCTGTGTCACTTTGGTATTTCCAAATAGAGTTTCTTTCAAGTTCTTCATCAAACATCTTCCTAGTTCCAGTTAACTTATTACTCAGCCTCTCTTCTTAAAATTTGGACTGATGCTGAGTTAATACACATTAAACTTTGAGTTAAATTAACCATCGTTGTAGTATCTTGGATGGCAACTGTAAAATAGATGGTAACATTTCATTTTAGGCTATTTTATCTGTAAGATGAAAGACTTAGTTAATAGAAATGTGATAATTTCCTGTATTAATGCCCATAAACACCAAAAAAAATTCAATTGTGGGAAACAAACCATAAAAAGCAACAGTTCAAAATAACTTAATGTGTTGAGTTGCGAAGCCCCTTGTAGATGCTTGTAGACTAATAATGAGAAGACAAGAAACTGGGAAGGGAAATATTTTCATTAAGATCAGAAGGAGGCAAGGAATCGGGTGTGTTTATGAGATACAGTATTTATTAAATACTGATTTTGATGTTAAAGAGTACCAACCTTCATTATCTTAATTTCACAGCAAGATATTAATGTTTTGTTTCATGCTTGTGGTTTTTAGAATGAAGTCAACATAGCAGGGAAACTCTTTAAAGGGAATGGCTGGCCTCCTCCTATGCTGCTGTTAAACAGGAAGGTAGTGGTTGCCTTTCTGCTTGTGCTACTTCCAGAAAGTATCCTTCCTCAAGTTTTAGAATTGGTGAGTCAATGCTGCTTGGACCAACAGTCAAAGAAGGGACATTTTCTAAGGTAGGATGGAGAAATGACATTGCTGTCATGAATTTGTCCTCTTTCAGGGAGCTCATTTTAAGTAGCTCGGCAACATTTTTATGCTAAGGCCAGAAAGGCACCATAGTTATTTTGTGCCTCATTTACCTCAAATATCCCCTAATTGTTGCTTGAGGGTTCTAAAATAGAGGCACGGCCATAAAGGAATGCACATAACTTTTCACGGTTGTAGTAATAATAGTATATTTAGTATTTATTGCATTAATGGACGGTAATGGATAACTCAATTAGTTCAGACTCCATTTGTTAGGATACCATTCAAATAGCTTTGAGGTTAGGATACCTCAAACAGCTAATAACTTAAAGGATTACAAGATGACAAATACCAGATAAATTAATCTGTTAGGTCTAGATGATCCTTAAGGTCCCTTACAACCCAAACCATTTTAAAAGAGAGTGGATAACAAAGATAATTAGAGTTTTTAACACAAACAAGTAATGTGAAGCACTTAGTTATTAAGTTTATTACTCATTTTCTGCCAGTGTATATGGCAGCAGGAGAAACCTAACAGTGGAGGAGATGCTGACTTCATATATTCTGGCTGGGAATTCTTTACATGTGGAACAATCTGATTTTTCACTTCAGTGTGCCTGAGACCTAAAAGATAGAGGATAGCCTTGCAGAAAAACAATGTGACAGGGAGGATACAATTAATTTTGTAAGACCGTTGGAATTTAGGACAAGAATTTCTGGGTTTGATAAGTAGACATTACCACCAGTGAAGTTAAGTAAAATATAAAAAAACTATATAGTAGTAAGTGATAATCTAGAAAGGTATTTTACTTACAATCATTTAAAAATTGTTAAATAAACAATGATTAGTGAGTGTGTTAAGGACTTGAGGCATTGAGATCAGTAAGAAATCGATGGCTAGCTATTAGATTATAGTTCTTCCAAAAATAAAAATAAAAATTAAAACCCCAGAAAAACAAACAAGAACAAAACCAAAAAGACTAGGGAAAAATTACAAGGTTTGAACAGTCAGGATTCTTTCCTGCAGAACAAAGTTGTTCACTTACTAGTATTGTTCTCCATAGCTAATTAATAGCCTACATGAAATTATTGTAGTTCATTATGTGATCATTAATATCCCACAAAGAAGGATGTTTGGTTTCAATACACAAACTGCTGCAAAGAAAGATTCCAGTTTAATTACAATGAACACTAAAGCAAGAAAGAGAAATCATTGTTAATTGTATTTATCACCACGTTAATTTCTTCCTATCTTTTTGTGAAAGGACATGCCATGAGATATATTAGGGTTTTTTTCCATGGTTTGCAGCAATATACTTTTTTCATTGCTACAGACAGTTCTGCTTTTGGATTAATTTTTAAAGGTATTGTTTTAAGTATTTTTGAGGTTCTCATTCTTTAAAGATCTTAGCATTTTTAAACTATACTAATCTATACTTTTAAAATTAACAAATTTAAACTACAATGGCACTATTTTTTATCTAATCTACAAAGGCAAAATGGGCTTCCATATTGTTCTTATACAATTAAGTCTTGCATAAAAATTAGATTAGGAAAGTCATTTTAAAATCAGATGAAATATAAGTGATGAATCCTGTCCAAAATTTGTATTCACACTGGTTGCTACTGGTATATTCTGGGTTTTCTGAAAATTCTGTCAACTTGGCTGGAAAAAAAAGCATGTCCAGAGCTAGTGCAGAATCAAAACTGAAAAGATTCATTCATTTGCAGAATTTCCTGTTCTAAATTGTTTCTCCTCTTTTTGTTTTAAGATTCCAGTGACTATCCAATTCTCAAAGGTTTCTATATCATGTGCAAGCATTATTTGAATGCCTATTCAGTTGTGTATCTTGCAACTTGGTTTGCAGTTAAATAAACAAGAAGGACATCTTCCAAATAATAAACTAAGTGAAGTTTAGGAATAAATCAGAATGGATATTTTAAACTAAATACTGTGTTTTGTTTTTTGAAATATCTAAAATATATGAAGTGTGCACAAACATTCCATAAGCTAAAAAATAATCCTGTGTCTTTCATTTCTAAACTGTTTTCAAAGTCATTAAAAACTTGGCATCAACATAAAACCCCTATAAAATCAAGAAAATATTGCAGCATGTTGGGTAGTCATTAAATCCAGTTGGACGAATCTATTTACTGGCAATACAGATGTATTCCATAAAACTAGTACATTATAAGGTTTTACGTATTTTTTTTTCTTTACATGAGGGCTATTTTATTTATATAGCCATCAGTTTTATTATATAAAGGGATTTATCACTGTGTTACTCAGAGATTATTATTAAACTTCTCCCTAGTAATCTTTGCCTCTAAAAAACTGCTGATATGAGATCAATTTGCCTGGTTTTCTCAGTGCACTGCTACTCCTACTCTTGTTGGCTTTGACTTTAGTAAAATTCAATATAAAAGAGACGTAATTGGGCCCAAGCTTAAAAATTTGGTATCTCTCAGTCACTGCTCTGCCAAGGCCAGATCGCTCAGAGCGCTGACTATGCTGAACTCTCATTAAAATGTTTGAACCGTAGGGTATATTTAACTGCAAAGCTCTTAGCAATGTAAGGTTTCAAACTCATTTGACTCACCAAGATTGCCTGGATATCAGTAAATGTTCAATCTATCTCGTGCTTTTAACTCCAATATATGAAAGGAAACGGGTTCTTGAAGATGAACTGCCTGACTAAAAATGTTCAACAATAAATATGCCCCATTCATTTTTCTAATGATGCATAGATATCCTCTTCAAGTATTGTGACCATATTCCATCTGAATATTTGAGTGAAATTATATTTTTTAGCTTTTATTGAAGAATAATTGCCTGTACGCCTGTATTTAGGAAGTAGTCCTAGCTTTAGCCCTCATTCAGGACTGTTGTTCAGAAAAGTACCTTTCATGTAACATTTTTTCCATTAACAGCTTTTAATCATATAAATATCATCTATATCCATAGAAATTAACAAAAATGTAGAATGCAGAGATCTAAAAAAAAAAGAAAAAAAGAAAAAATAATTTAGTGCTTCACAATTATGCATAACTTTTCTGTTTATGCATACACTTTTTTGCACTCTTAAAGCATCATATTCATATCTGGGAAAGAATTCTTACATTGAACTATTCAGCATACTCTATGATAATGCATTACTACTGAATATCAGTGCATTGTGATTTGCATAATCAATTTATTTTTAAATGCAGACTTTCTAGATAACAAATACTATGATATGCAAAAATTTGAATTTATGTATTAGTTATAATCTGCAAACTCCCATAGATGCATCTTTTAATATAATATCATTGTTATTTTTTTATAATAGGAAAATAATTCAGAATGGAAGTGACACAAGGTATTTAGGAATACTGCAGTCTAAACTAAGTGGCCTCATATCCCATACATCTTTACAACAGTTATAGACTAGTGCTATAATATCAGTCTTTAGGTGTTCATTTCTTTCTGCTGGTAGCAGTAATACTAATTAGCACTATTAACCTCAGGCAAGGTAAATACGTTATGACCTAAATAAGAATGCAGTTCTGCTCAGTGTGATAGCTGGGTTAATACTAAGTAGACTCTCACACAGACCCTGTTTCCCACCTCTGAAAAACATGAGAGTGAAGAGGTTGAAGTTCTGTTTAACCTTCATGAAAATTGTTATGTACTAAATAACTGCAAGTTAGAAAACACATCATAATTTTTCTTCCTGGTTTTAATGATGGAAGGGTGGTCTGTCTACTCTTCTTGTGCAGCATCCTGTATCCTGATGACTACAAGAAGCAAAACATACATTTTTTTTCATAAATTGTTACCCATTTTGTTTACCAGTGGGTTGGGGTATTTTCAGGATATAATGATAATGAAAATAATATTTAAGTGTGTCAGAACTGAGAAACAGCTGACAGAGAATTTTTCTTTTCTCTTTTTTTTTTTTTCCTTTTCTATTATTAAAGGCCAAACAAACTCTGGTTGCCAAGAGTTTCAAGGAAGTTAAAGGTAAAAGGGGAAGGTAACCAGGCCTACAGTGTTCTTTTGTTCGGGATACTATATGATAAAGGGTTGTTAGCAGCTTTTTAATGAAGGAAAAAACCTAACCCAGATAACTTTATCAGGAACTGCATTTTAACCCATGGTGTAATGTACCTGAAATACATATGCACCAAGACTGTACAGCCAATCTGGTACAAAAACACAAAGTGATTTACCGAGCCAGAAGAAAGTAATTGAATTTCACCTGTCATGAGTGTATTCAAGCACAGCAAAATCAGTAGACTCACTATCCAAGATTAGTTGAATGCAAACTAGAAAACAGAAATGCAGGAATACAGTCTCTAAACACATGTCACAATTTAAAATGTCACAGTAATTTAGTCAATTAGTCAATATATGGATATATTGCATGTTTTTTCCAACATATAGGAAGACTTACATAGTCAGACATCTATTCCTGTAGATTGTTATCCAAACCTTCATATTAAGGACATTTAACATGAATTTAAGAACTTTGGTAATATTGATAGTAAGCCAGGTGATCAGTCTTGTGGCAGAGGGGAGTCTGATGTTCTACAGAGTAACCAGGAAGAGATTTTATCATGGCTTTTTCCTGCTGGACAAAAGAGACATTCCATAGTTAGTTGTACTAATGAATGGAAAAGATGCAGAACAAACCCTAACTGCTCTTACAGGATGGGTCAAATTTATATGAAATGTATTACCATAGTTCGGTTGAAACCTGGGAAATGATTTTCTTCTATTCTGGTCAGAAATCATTCCCTTCTGGCAGGAGACTGGATCATAGCCTGGAAGTGCCACAACATTTCATGAAATCATGTTTGCTATTTTTTTAGACTTCTTTTAGAGAACGCAAGTGCATTTAGGAAATGAATTTTGCTTTTTATTGCTTGTGTGAATCAACGTAAAAGAAATGCCTATGCATATTTGGTTCAGTATTTGTAGAACATATTGCCCTGTAAACAACTGATGGTTTATTAGCTAAAGTATTAGCATCCCATTGTATAAAGGAGACCAAACATAGGCTAGATTTGTAGGAAGGTTAATTAAATCAACTGAACTTCCTTACGGGTCTATACATTCTTCCATTCAATGCTGTATTCTGGATTTGCCTCCAGTTAGATTATCAGCTCACCTTTCTGAAATTATTATTCATGAAGATGATCACTAAATTTACCAGTTTATGGGATGAAGAACTAATTGAAGGCTCTGGGGGGACCTTATAGCAGCCTTCCAATAACTGAAAGGTGACTGTAAGAAAGCTGGGGAAGAACTGTTCACAAGGCCATGTAGCACTAGGACGAGGGGTAATGGTTTTAAACTAGAAAAGGGGAAATTTAGGTTGGATATTAGGAACAAAATCTTCAATATGAGGTTGGTAGATTGCTGGAACAGTTTGCTCAGAGAGGTGGTGGAGGCCCCATCCCTGGAGATATTCAAGGTCAGATTTGATGGGGCTCTGAGCAACCTGGTCTAGTGAAGATGTCCCTGCTTACGGCAGGGGGTTTGGACTAGATGACCTTTAAATGTCACTTCCAACCTAATGCAATGTATGATTCTATGATTCTTTCACATGCTTAAAGATGATCCCCAGAATGAGCTGTTCCATCAGTTTTCCAGGGTTGGAGGTGAGGCTGACTGCCTTGTAGTTTCCTGGATGCTCCTTCTTGTTCCTTTTGAAGTTCATAGTGACATGGCTTTCCTCCAGTCCTCAGGCACCTCTCCTGTTCTCCATGTCCTTTCAAAGACGATGAAGAGTGGCTTAGCAATAACATCTGCCAGGTCCCTCAGAAACTGTGAGTGCATCCCATTAGGACCCACAGACTTGTGGATGTCAGGTTTGCATAAATGTTCTCTAACCCAATCCTCCTCAAGCAAGGAAAGGTCTTCTTTCTCTCCTGCCTCTAGGGTCTGGGATAAAGCAGTAAAGACCAAAGCAAAGGCAGCATTCAGTATCTCTACCTCCTCTGTATCCTCCGTCACCAAGACACTCACATAAATAAGGTGATAGTTGGGCTTGTTCATCCTGGAGAAGTCTCCTAAGTACATTCTACCAATACTTAAAGGGGTCCTACAGGAAAGTGTGAGAGGGACTGTTCACCAAGGAGTGTAGTGATAGGACAAGGGGTAATGGCTTCAAGCTGAAAGAGGGTAGGTTTATATTAGACATGAAGGGTGTCTTTGGTTGGAACCAATGATCTTTGAGGTCCCTTCCAACCCAAAGCATTCTGTGATTCTATGATAAGTATTAAAACTGCTGTTTTAATAGATTGAACCACAAAATTATGATTGCTCTAGAATTTGTCCAGCTGTCCTCATACACATGCAGTTCAGTTTGTTTGCTCTTTTATCTATACCAACATCCATGATAGTTTTCCCTAATTAAGTAAATTGTATTATATTTACATAGTCACTGAGGATGGATTTTCTTTGATCCATTATTTCTTCTCAAAGTTTGTATGAATTACTGTTCCAACATGAAGTCATAGTATCTATTCATTTGGGTTTGTATTTAGGTTTTTGTGTAAATTTTTCAGTCTGGAATATAATACTTTTCCATGTATTCCAGTTTAGACATCATTGGCATTCACATTTCTGCTGCTTTACTCATCTATCTTTCTCTACTTTTCTTTCTGCTCAGTCATGGATATTAAATTAGTCAGAATTTGTTGAGAACATGTGCTTAATTAGGCCAATCATTTCAAATACCCTATCAGCATATTTGCTAAGAACATGATGCTTGAAATAGTTTCAGGATGTTCTAATATATATTAATGACCTATTTGGGGGTTGTGCTGGGTTCGGGTTTTTTTTTTAATTATTATTTTTGTCAAGGCTTGGTTTTCTTATAGGAACTTACATAAAGTCTTACAAAAATTTCAGTCACTTGCCAATTTTTATAATCTGTAAAGACAGAATATAATTTTTGAACATAAAGTCTTTATATTTGACTTTTCTAGGTCCTTTCTCAGACTGCTTCTACTGTCTTAGAAATGTATTTAAGTTAATTTTAGATAATAATTTCAAAATCATAAGCCTGCCAAACCATTATTACATTTGTGTCTGTCTAAATACTGGTGGTCCATATAAGTTGATTATTCTGCATATTTTCTGTCTCTGAAAGTAACATAAAATAAATTAAAATAAATAAGAATACTGGCATTCTTTGCTACAACAGAGACTCTGAATACGTTCTGTCATATAGTTCACCTATCAGCATGCCACTAGAAATAAGAGGTGGATTGTTTTAATGTATGGAAAACGCTGTGGTTCTGAAGACAAAATTATCTGTTCCTCCTTGAAAATACTTTTTTTTTGAGAATTAATTTAGTGCATTGCAGACATAGGGAACCGTAATCCTGTTTAGGTTCCAAAATTATGCAGATGGATATATGACATCAAATCCCTGGTAATGAATTATCAGATGCCGAGACCCTTTTCAAATAGTTCTATTGATCTTGATGTTTGATGTTTTGCGCAGTAGTTGCACCAGCCTCACCACTTCTGATTCTTACTGAAACACCTGAAACTATTCAGTACAGGACTTCATGACTAAACTTGGATCTTTAACCTGTTTTTGAGAAGAGAACCAATCCTTTATGAAGAAAAAGCTCAGTAAATTAATTCTGGAAATCTGCTCATTTTAACTGTCCACCACAAAATCATATGAAATACTTAAACAAATGTATTTAAATGTATATATAAAATCGGAGTACGGAATTTATATGGAATTTGTAGAATAATACCAAACTGTCTTAAATTATCTCAAATGATAACTACCTGTGAGTATTTTCAATACTATTCCAGTACTTTCCTCTTAATTTCTCTTGATTTAGGAAAAAAACACAAACAAAAACATAAGCTTCAATGTAAAGACATATAATTGTATATGTTTTAACTTGTTATCTGTATCCATTTATACATTTTCTTTTTATTCACATTTATATGTATATATATAAATAAACCGTTTTTCTCAGGCAAGTTAATTGCTCCTGAGCAAGACTTTATAAAGACTTAAGTAGGATGGTATTACAGATTTGAAAAAAATGAAACTGAAACCCTGCTTTAATGAGAATGCAAATAAGAATTACTAAGGTTCAGTGAAGGTCATAGCAGCTTAATCATCAATTTATGTCAGCAACTTCTCACAAGTAACAAATGAGTATTAATAAAAACTGTTGTCTTAACAGATTAAACCACAAAATTATGACTGCGCTAGAATTTGACCAGCTGTCCTCATACACACGCAGTTCAGTTTAAGTTGGCTCTTTTATCTACAGCTTCAATAAAAATCTATTTAGGGATTGTTTATATGTATACATATTTTTTAAAAAATAACATTCTAAATGACTTTGCATGGTGCCTGTCCTTCTAAAAGGACTTCTAAAACCATGTTTTGGTTGTGCCTAAGGAATATTTTTTCCCCTCAAAAAACAATTTTGATCAGTCTCAGCTGAAACTGTGAACTATTTGTTTCAATTAAAAATAGATGCATTGCATGGATATGTTTCTACTAAGTTGAATAAAAATCCTGAATTTCCTGGGGCAAAATAACTTCAGTGAAATTTAATTTGAATCTCTTTCTACCTTGTAACTTACAGCCACATAACTATATAGTTTTCAGGAACTGAATGTAATGTTGAATGGCAAAGTAGAAAAATTATCTTCCTTGTATCTGAAACATTCGTGAAAGAAACCCAAACAGAAAAAACCCAAACGGCAAACTTGGTTTTTTCTCTCTCACTTTGCTTAAGTGTCTATTTAATTTATTTTGTGTCAGTTTTAATATATTTACTGCTCACCAAATAATATTCCTTTGATGAAATAGAGTATAATAATATAAATTTGAAAGATTCATTTTATTTTATACAGTTGTAGATAAATGCAAAAATATTTGGCTACTAAGAATAGGGCTGGTTATTGCTGTACGGAGACTTCTTCATTTTAAGGAAAGATTCCTGATCTTGAAGTAAACCATTCATGTCACAGATCCCATAGTTCATAGTCTTTTGTGTATCTAGAGAATCAGGTAAGAGGAAGGATTAACATGGGCAGAGTTCTCTGCAAACATGACTTAATAGCTGCTGGATCATAGACAAGTCCCACTCTGACAGCTTGCAGTGTGGGCTGTGCTTATCTTGCTATCTTAGAAAATAAGTGAAATTGAATCAATAATATTCTCTGTTATAATGCTAACTTCTCCCCCTCCCTTTTCTTCTTATATCAAGAACTGGAATTTAAAGTTAGAATGTTGAGTTCATAAAGCATGAAACCTCCCCATAGGTGAGGTTAAATAATCCTAAAAAAATAATTTTAGCAGAAGGAAATTTTCAAACTATAAAATCTGTGAAAGATAAAAAAAATATGGAACACATTACATCTGGGCATTTACAAAGAAGATTAAACTAAGGACTTAAAACAATTCCATCTGTATTACAGATTGTAGTTCAGTGTTAAATAAGAACAAAATACTTCAGGGCAAATCTTCCTAGTGTGAAAATACAAAACTTCTCAAATGCGTGGATACAACCTATTCAAGTAGAGAACAGGTAGTGTCACCTGATCTGTCACACTAGTTATATGGTGCATATCAACTTTTATGCGTCTGCCTTCATGGTGGTGGTGGACAGACGGCTGGATCATGGTGCTATTGACAGACGGTTGGACTTAATGATCTCAGAGGTTTTTTCCAACCTTAAAGATTCAATTATTATACACACAGAGGTGCAAGACAGAAAGAAAGCAGATGAAGTCTGTTCTCTGTCTCTTGTGGCACAAATTGTACAGCTACATGACTGTGAGCAAACCTTGCTTCAGTATTCGGGACAAGTTGGATTGGTAGGTTGGGTAGCTCAATCCTCTTTCCAGCTCATTACCACCACGTGGACCAATATTTCTCACTGCCCAAGTACTGCAATCAGTGCATCTCTAATCTTCATTGATGTGTACTTTAAACAGTGGCATGCTTTTCTGTTGTTATTTTTCCAAATGAGGTTGTATTATACATCTGTAACTACAGTCATTCGTTTTGCTTGGCAAGTATGTGCAGTGATGCTTTGAAGTTCCTTACCAGTGCACTTACTCAGTGTGACTCACCACAACTTTAGCTAGTTCCAACACAGGTCTATCTTAAGCTGAAAAATGTGTGAAACCAGATGCATGGTATCACTAACCAACTGGAATACTGTCATTCAAATGACCGATCCATTAGAATACTACTGCTCTAAAGATAGAGATATTGTATCTCTACCTACAAGTGTTGTTTCATCAATGTTTTTAGACCACTGTAGTAGGTACAGCAACACAGGTAAGTATCTATACCTCACCTAAACTTGGTAGATATCTTCACATAGAGTGAAAACATCTAGGGTGCCCACCTTCCCCCTAAGGTTAGAAGGAGTCTAGATGAGCAGCTGAGTCTGGGCCTCTAAGATTTTCAAAGATGGAAATTTGGTGACATTAATCCTCTTTGTACCTGTTTACTTTTAGCTGAGTTGAATAGTAAAAGCATTATGCTTTGCATTATATCTCTTTTGCACATCAACACTCCTGAAGTTTATGAAGTATGTTTATAAAAATTACCTGACTGTACACATTTAATTCCATGATAGGGTCCCTAATTGCATCTAATTCTCTATTTCTAACTTTTTTTACTTTATTTCATTATGATTTAATATTTTGCATCATATGTGATTGAAATCTGATTTGCTTACACCATTTGGTAGTGTCTTACTAACTCCACGTCAAATCAGTAATAGCTGAAACACCCTACACTGCTGTTAGACTGCTCATACTGTATGTCTAAAGCTAGTTCCTTCAATTATGTTAATAATCATTAGCTAGCATTATGTATGTCAATCATGCATAAGTTCAAGGTAAGGTGTTCATATAACCACAAGCTTCTTTTAAATTCTATGATATTTTAGAAATAATAAAACTATTTCAAATTTAAGACAACGTAAAGAGGAATTGTGAGCTTCACACATTATATAGTAACAATGTCTTAAATTATATTGTCCTACCTGTCCTAGGAGTTTGTGCTTTCATCTCTTATGTTTACAACTTCAGTATTGAATTGCATTGCAAGACATGTCCATACTTTATTTCCGTCATTTTTTAATCTGGTGCATTTAAATGTGGCTACTGGATTAGCAGTTATTCTACTTTAGCTGAATAGAAATATACCTCTGATGCCACTAGTAATTAAATTAATACTGCATTTATTGAGTTATATTTCCTGTTGAAAATGCTCAGTTGATGAAATACTCTTATTTCCCCCCCATAAAATCTTGAATTCTGTAATTTCACATCTTATTTGAGTATTATCATTACAATAATAAGTTATCAAACCATTCATTATCTCTAATAATTTCTGATGAGTGGGCTAAAAACCATGCTGCAGGTATCACGGACAGAGAGTGCTTAAACTGATTGCTCTTGAAGTTGGACCTGTATGCCAACAAAGGATGCAAGTCATGGCATGAGGACAGAAAGTATGAAAGATATCATCTTAGTCTACCAGTATGAGCAATGAGTTTGCGTGAGCTATAGATTTGGTCTCACAGTTCCTTGAAAGCATACCCATTTAACATTAGACATTAAACAAATGAGCCCATTTCTGCTGTTAGCTACTACTATTTTAGAAGCAGCATGGCTTGCTCTTCTGGTTACACAGTAGCCTAGTTTCAAGAAAATAGATAGGAAGTATTTCACACAAGGTGATAACTATGGTTGTCCTCTGAGACAGGAATTCAATATTTCTGACTTGAGTAGAGGTGGAAACCCATCTCACAATTCCAGTATGAATGCTGTAAACATAAAGATGGGTTATATGACAGCAAATACAATCTCTACTAAGTCTAATAATTTCATCTTCTTCAGAGGCTTACGGGCAGTGTGGACCTCAGGCAGGATAGCAATAGATTTAAAGTAATCTATTGCCTTAGAAATATGGGCATGGGCAAATATCCTAATGTGGTTAGATTACTGCATACCTTACTTAAAAAGAAATTGATTTGACTAAGTTTTAGATGTTTAAATCTTGGTTTAGGGAGAATTCTTCTGGATTCTTCTTTTGAGTTACTCTCTATAAATGAATCAAGTAAAGCCATTAAAAAACCCCAAACGTTTAAGTGATATATTGCTTAGTCATTTTGACCCATAGAGGAAGGATATATATTACTTGTTTAAAGAATAAAATTACCTCAATGGTTACCATCCAACACATGGTACTCCTGAAAAAACCTCATTGCAGAGAACTTCCTCATAATAAAATTTCTCTCCGTTGTGCTGTGAAAGCCTAATGTATTAATTTCATTAATTTTATGAAAGATGAAGGATTCCCAAATGTATTCAACAGATTTTAAATGTTAGCATTTTTTTAAAGCAATTAACATTTATGATTAGCACTGTTAGGTATATGCAACAATGCATTTTCAGATCACCACCTTTCTGCTCTATATGGCAGTTTTCTCTCTGGGGAAAATGCAAAATACGGGTTTATTTGTTTACATTTATTTATATTCTTTTTAACTTTTAGAAAACTTCTATATGAATTTATTCAGTTCATCCAAAGTGTAGAATCCATCCACAGAAACATTTATATACCAAATGACCTTTTCTTTTTAATAACATAAGCTGACATTTTGAGAAAGAAAATTCTTTATTAATTTATCTTTACAATGTGTATTTACTGTAAATGTATGACATAAAACATAACTTTCTTCTAATTTACATAAATGCTTTTTACATTATTTTACAGCCTTTTTTAAAGCATTTACATTGTGTTTGAAAGAAATGTTACCGATATAACACATTAAGTGGTGGAACTATTATATTAAAACATCTCTTAGGTCAAAATACATCACTTTTGTTGAAACCATGAATGTATTTTCTCTTATAGAACAATCTATAGGTATGGTTAATGCCTTGAAAGTGAAGTATAAATTTCACAAATCCTGTTTGAAGTACTGTAAACAATTCAATCATGGAAATGATCTGTTGCATTTGTGAACACAAGAGTGAACTAAAAATGTTTAACAGAACTTTGATTAATCACAAGCTCATTCTGTATTTCTTAGGATTATTAAAAAGTAAAATTTCTTGGAATCTAGGATGTGAGTGTAATAGTAACAACAAAATCTGCATTTTAGCGGTGAAGAAATAAATGTCTTTGTAACATCACAATCTAAATTCAACAGTTAAAAACTTGGA
The DNA here is from genome assembly GCF_964237585.1 of Gallinula chloropus. Taxonomy (NCBI): domain Eukaryota; kingdom Metazoa; phylum Chordata; class Aves; order Gruiformes; family Rallidae; genus Gallinula; species Gallinula chloropus. Next base: position 49,225,346 of record NC_140085.1, on the reverse strand, counting down.
AAGTAGATAATTTGACAGTCTAAACACAAAATTAGCATGTTTTATAAGCTGCCTTCCACAGAGGGGACTCCTACATTCAAATCAAAACTAGTAAAGAGTTAAAACAGAGAACAGATACTAGCAATGTTAACTATTTCCAATAATACAAAATTGCATGTCTCAAACCACAGAGAATGATTTATCTGCATACTGGAGAAATGATTTAGACCCTTTGTGCACCACCCTGGAACTTTCATTGCATTCATAATGACAAGAGTCAGCTAAACAGAATTTATGATGCATACCATAAGCCAACATCTGATCTTGGACTACAACTACTTTAAGATCCCTATTTTTTCTAGTTTATCAAAGGAGACTGAAAGTGGCAGTGAAAAATTGGCTTGGATTTAAAATGCCAAGAATTCTTTTAACTGTGAGGCTTACTGCAAAAGGCCACAAAAAAGATATGTGTGTAGTAGTCCAGTATGAAATCACTATTGGCTTCCATGCTGCCGTACCTTGGTGGGAATCAGGCTTTCCCTGTAGGGACATTACAGACCTATTGAATACATATAGTGAGAAGAAATGTCTGGAAGTACATCGGTGACTTGCAACCCGAATCATCACAACACTGATCGTATTTCTAATAAAAGTGAAAATGCCCTGACAGAATGTCATGGCCATCCTAAACCCATACTAATAAGCAGGAGTGCTTTAAAGATGGTCTGTTGAATAGACACCATTGAAACGGTAAATGCAAGTATAAAGTGTTAAGGATAATCTTGTGGGGTTGTTTATTATTATTTTATTATTTTATTCTGTTATTTATTGCAAAGAAAATAGATGCTTTTAAGCAAAAATGTAAGAACCCAAGAATGATCTTATGGGTTCAGTGCAATGGTCCATCTCCTCCTCTGTCTTGTCTCCCACAGCACTCTTAGGTTGTTGCTCAGGAGGAGTGGAAACAGAACATCCATGTATAGTATTTCCCAGCACAACTCTTTCACCTTTTCCAAGATTAGAAATTTTGCTGATACTGATGTGATTTGTCACATTAGTAATTCTCAGTGAAACATTCTTCTGCATGCTTGCCCTGCCTTCTCTTGAATCCATCCACATACCACAAGGTATTCCACAGTTCTGCTTGTGTTGAGACCTGTATACTTTGGTTTCCCTAAAGCATGACTGCTGCTAGCTTCATCTCATCCTGGAAAAGAGAAGGAATAGCTGGTCCTTATCTAATTCCCCCAAGTCACCATGATTTTTTCAAGCACCACCACACCCCCAAGTTTTCCCTCTTCTAGGCTGAAAATCCTTACCACTCAGAAATGTTGCCTTTAATGACTTAACAATGATCCCTGTTTTGATGGTTGTATTAATAAGGTTTTTAATTTCTATAAAGTAAAACATCTGACCCAAATAATTTATCCAGGCTAATAACCACTAAGTAAGTAGACTTTGTTTTTTATAATGCATGTCATGATAGTTATTTTTTCTTGCTTTCCAGGTTCTATATAAATTGATGGGGTAAGCAGAAATAGCTTTTCAAAAGTACTGATACTTGCCTAATTACTGTTTGTATGATAAATAGTGCTGCATGTCCCATTATTGCTAGGGTCTACTGACTACTCTGCCCTGCAAGTAAACCAGGAGCCTATAAAATAAAGGCAACAAATGCTTATGAGAAAGGTCTCAATTAACAGAGCACTCTTTTTGTAGTGTTGTTGCCTATGGAAGAGATATTCGGGTACTGACCCAGGAGCTGGGTATACCTCTATTCTCACATTACCCGATTTGTGTAACTTTCCTGAGAAGACCTTGAGTTCTGAAGCGGGCTCAGTTCAGGGCTCAGTAAGCTTTCTATCTTTAGCACTGTTTCAGTGAGCTTGCCACTTCCCATTTCAAGACGTGAAACCTCAATTTTGTTCCTGTAATGCATCTGAATGGTTAAGAGCTGTGTACCATACTGGGAGGAATTTGAGTTCCCTGTAGTTTCTCATCTGCAAATATAAATTACAGTTGTCTGTCTAAAGTTCAGGGTTTGTTTTTTTTTATGTTAAAGTCTTCTACTAAATAATAGGAATATGTAAGAGGGATATAAAGGCAGGGACGTTAGGTTTCATTATTTCCCAAGTTGTATTGTATTGTTAGTTAGATCGCTGATGTACAAAATCCACATTCGCCTCTGCGTTACACTTTAATGCTGTGCTTTTGTGGTGAGTATTTTAGATAGTGGCTATTGGATACCAGCACAGTATAACTGCTATTAAAGTACTGTGGAAAATGTATTTTTTTTAAACAACTGAAATGTGAACAAAACATTGTTTAAGACCTTGTATAAATATAAGCCCAACTATCAGAGGATTTTTTATGAGTACGTATATTTTATGACTAAATGCTGTTTCCTCCTAGCACAATTTCCCTTGGATTCTGTATTTCCAAAGAGAATTGTAACATTTTCTTGCGCAGATTTCTGTTTTGGCACATTGCTAACAGCAGTAGATGTTAGATACTGTCTATTACCCTGCTGCTGCCAACAACCACAAACGGAATGTTTGCATCTGCTTTGAGCTGTGCACAAAATTGGGAACAGTTGTGCTTATATTGTGCCTGCACAATTGACTGATGGCAACTACCCTTTAGAGTATATGGGGAGGGGTTTATGCCTAATTATTTTTACTGCAGAGCTGGGAACTTAAGAAGATCCTTTGAGCAAATCTTGGGATAACCTGAAGTTAGGAATAATAGGGTAGTGAGAAGAATTGAGAAGATGATAGGAATTTGTCTAAAGCTAGAATACAACTTTTCAGAAGTAGATTCATCCTTTCACCTTGAATATTTTAAATGTTTGAGAAGGTCTGAAGTTTCTGATTTATATTTTCATTTCCTTTGTAATTACTATAAATGCAGCAATCAGTACTACACTTTCCCATGACATTTTAAAATTACTTTCTGGTACCTCCTCCTCCTTCCCTGGAAGCAATAAGGTTTCTTATGCATTAGATGTGTCATTGTGGTACTAAGCTCAATAATTTTCAAAACAAACAAACAAACAAACAAACAAAAACTCTACTTAGTATTGCCACATTTTTCTGACATGAATTTTATGAGTTTAACTAAACCAGTAAGAAAATGAGCAATTAGTTTTTCTTGGAAATTGTACTTAGTTTTCTTTAAAATATGTATATTACAGTTAATTTCTGAAATCAGAAATAGTAAGATTAAACCAGAGTTTGAGTCAAATGAATGGTAATTCATTTGGTCATAAACTATGTTATTTGCAATCAAAATATGATTTTCAAAACAAATTATTATTTTCTTAATTTATTTCAACACTAAACTACTAAATTAACAAGTACATTATCATATTTGGATTCATTTGGAAATTAATTTGGCTTGGATTTAAATATATTTGAAATGTCTGTAAAGAAATCTATTTCTTTGTACATTTACAGATTCACAGAACAGTAGGGGTTGGAAGGGACCTCTGGAGATCTTCTAGTCCAATCCCCCAGCTAAAGCAGATCACCTAGAGTAGGGTCATGCCCAGGGGCAGTTTGAATATCTCCAGAGGAGACTCAATAACCTCTCTGGGCAGCTTGTTCCTGTGCTCTGCCACCCTCAAAAGTTAAGAAGCTTTTCCTCATGCTGTGATGGAACTTCCTGTGTTCCAGCTTGTGCCTGCTGCCCCTTGTCCTGTCACTGGGCACCACTGAGAAAAGTCTGTCTCCTTCCTCTAGACACCCACCCTTTAGATATTTATAAGCATGGATGAGAACCCCTCTCAGTCTTCTCTTCTCCAGGCTACACGGACCCAGCTTTCTTAGCCTTTCCTTTTGAGAGAGGTGCTGCAGTCCCCTAATCACCTTTTTAGCCCTCCACTGGATTCTGTTCAGTAGTTCCCTGTCTTTCTTGTACTGGGGAGACCAGAACTGAACACAGTACTCCAGATATAGACTCACCAGGGCAGAGTAGAGGGGGAGGATGACCTTGCTTGACTTCCTGAGGATGCTCTTTTTCAAGCATCCCAGCGTGCCAATGGCCTTCTTTGCCCCAAGGGCATGCTTCTAGCTCACAGATAACTTGTCCACCAGGACTCTCAGAACATTCTCTGCAGTGCTGTTTGCCTGCTGGTCAACCTCTAATCTGTATTGGTGCCTGGGGTTATTCCTTCTTACATGTAGGATTTCATATGGTTCCTCTTGACACAATTTCCTAGTCTGTCAGGATCTCACTGGATGACAGCACAGCCTTACGGTGTGACAGCCAGTCCTCCCAGTTTTGTATCATCAGCAACTCATACATATATAAATTCGGAAATAATTCAAAAAAGGTAGTCATAATTACCCTATATGTTGGTTTCTTTGATTGCTTTATTAAGCCTAAATAAAGCCATTTTACAGTATCATTCATTTTAAAGTTGTCATCCATAAGCAGGGATACTTATTGCTTCTTGGAAATGACGTCATACTGAAGTGAGAAGTTGGTCTGATGAGATACCATCTTTTAAAGGGAAAGGCAACTAAGTTTCCAGGTTTTGAATGAAGCTGCTTTAGGAATGGTATTCTAACGTGTTGGTATGCTTTATTACCTGTATTTTTTTTTTCACAGAAAAAAAAAAGCTACCTATGACTGTGTATATATATATATATATATATATATATATATATATATCAGAAATACTTGATACATTGGAAATATTTAGTCCTTAGTTCTAATAATTTTTGCTGTATATACTTAAAAATATTACATTGAAAGTGTTTGACTTAAAATCTCATTAGTGTGTACATCAGTTATCCTGACTACCTGAGAAGAATATAAGTAAGCAACGCAATTTAAGATCACTGAGATTGCCATATACTTTATTTAAAGATATAAAGTAAAAGCCGTATGTATTTCACCAGAAACACTGTTTAGAATTAATTACACAAGCCTTATTATGATCCTTTCCTTATATATCTGCTTTTTTGAATTGCTCAATTGTTCTTGTTCAAGAAAGAAAAGTTCTGCTTTTTTTTTTTTTCCAGAGGTTTTAATTGTCAGTGGAAGTTCTACTGTAAGGTATATTTTCTTTAACTACTTGTATTTTTTTTTCCTAATGCAAGGACTGTCAGTAACATTGGCTAATGGTGCTGCATACAGCATAAATTGCGGCTTCACAAAAAGAGAGTGAGCAAGGGTAGCATCGCACAGTCAACAAGTGACAGTAGCACAGCAGGTGCAATACTTGAGGTCAGCACAGTAGAAGGTCCCTAGACGCTGCTCAGCTGAGCTCCTTAGCAGATGAGTGGAAACCCTGAGAAACTGAAAAAAAAAATCTTGTTGCATTGAAAAAAAACCATAGTTACAGTCAGTCCATATTCAATTACACCAGTGACAGCAGCCACTTACTGTATCCTGTAGGAATTTGGCAGCGATGGCACGTAGGCTAAGTATGTTGAGAAAAGGATTTCTCACTTAGAAACTGGCCCTAAATTGTTACTGGTGTATTCCCTCTCTAGAACTCATTGCATCATAAAAAATGTAATAAAAAGTAAGTACTGTCACAGGCACAGCGCTGTCATAAACCATCCTTAAGAGTGGACATCTGAAATACTGAGACAAAAATAATACCTTTACAAGCTATGGAAAGCCGTCACAGCCAAGAAGGTAATAACCCAGTATAGGGCTTACTGTTCTCTACCACCAAGAGAATGCTGCATAAAATGTAGAAAAGATACGTGGGTATCTGGTGAATTTGGAACTTGTAAATTCAGAAAATAAGATACAGAAATGTGGCAGTCTCAAAGGAAACTTCTGTCTTCTGTTGTGAGGAGATCTCTGTGGGCAGAGCTGGCAGTAGGAGTCTGAGGCTTCTTGCTGGGGAAAAGATGAGACTGAGAGGGGATCTGGGAAGCCTTTTAAGACCCTGGTAACTGACATACATAAAAGTGCAAATTTACATTTGGGGTTTTGAGAAGTGTTGCTGTGATGTGATTTTGTGCCACTGCAATTTTTTCCTAATGTCTGTGGTGTATCAGTCACTCATACGCTGAGCTCAATTTCAAATCAGCTGCTTCAAGGTAGTGGTCATTTTAGGAACCAAGGAAGATAAGGAAAGTATTTAATTCCTTCCACTAAAACTTTTATTGTCTTAGAGAGTTCTGCTGCAATTGTATACATTTGTTTGGCAGGCCTTCATTCTGCTGCTTTGTTTGTGCAGTGCAGAATAATGGCAGCTACATTTCATTAAGAGGCAGTCATGCTGCAAAGTAACAAACACATACTATTCTTTATAGCTACTTTGTAGATTTGACTCTCCTTTGGTGGGTGTATGTTTTTTTCTGTCATGGCCTGGCTGTTTGTAATTGCATGCAATACTTGTAAGCAAGCTATTTATTGCTTTTGCTACTAGTTTTCATGTCAGAATAGATACGTAGCTGTGTATATGTGGGTTCTACGTTTGGTTTCTGTACATTTGTTTATTGTAATGGATTAATTTTACAGTCTATTCACGTGGTGTTCCATGAAAGTGTTTAAGGGACAGGTATGGACTAATTTATTTGTGGAAAAACGTTTGGACCTTTTTTTTTAAAGCTTTAGACCGTGGTCTTCTGAAATAATAGCTACTCCAGGGATGCAGAGCACTTGCATGCAGACAGTGTTTTTAGTGTGAGCTGTTAGGGGACGATGATTTGATGTACAGTAGACACAGGAAGACATTTCTTAAGACTATTTCTAATGTCTTCTGTAAGAAGATTAGCAGAGTGTCTTTGCTTTGCTCTCTGTATCCTACTTCTGCAGGAGACTCCTTATGGAGTATGAGGGTTTAGACACGCACACAAAGGGATAGTTAACGATGTCCTTCGGTTTGTCTGTGATGATATATAAAGCTATTCATATCTCTCGCAACATGCTGGCACTTCCAGTAATGAAGGCATGTCTGACCAGGAATAGGGGTTTGCAGCTTACACTGAAAAGCTGAGGATCCCTGGAAGACCAGATTAATTGTTTTTTACCTCAAGCATTTCTGTGACAGAAGAGGTTGAAATAATGGCCGTTTCTTCAGGAAAGTATTTTCTGTGGCATGATAGTGATTTTTTTTTTAATGTAAATTAATTAAACTAATACTGTAAGCATAGGAACAAACAAAACACTGTTAGTAGACAAATTTGTAGTATTTTAGGTCTATTTTTTAATAGCTGAGCAAATTCAATTTCTAATTCCTACAAAGATCGATCAGTGGTAGACAATAGGATGTTCAATCACAACTTGTCAGTATAGTGAAAGGAAACAGGGTTCCCCAAAATACTCTGCATTTCCCCCAAAAGAAACTAACAGGTAAATCATAGCATCTATACAGAAATTTGACAAAATAACTTGTTCTGCTGACCTGTCACCCCTAAGACTCCTATTCTATAATATAATGACAAATTAAACCATCATGTTAAAAATGAAAACGTCATTGTTTTTTCCATAACTATGGAGGAAAAGAACAGTGCCTAAGACTTTTTTATACTTGCAAATGAATTTTTCAGCTAATGTGCACCAGCCTGATTATATGATCATTTTATTTTGAGTAGGAAAAAAATTTCCAGAGGCTTAGATTCTTTGTACACTTGATATTGTTTTAGTAGTAAAGGAGGGTGGATATTTTACTAGCAGAGTATTTAGTTTTCATATAGGAACACTGAGTGATCTAATTTGTTTTCTTGATTATCTGTTATTTATTGCAGTCTGTGCTGGGAGATGGTCAGTCTCTATTTCCTTAAACAATTAAAGTCCAGCAGAATGCTTAGCATTTGTTGCTAGAAGAAAGCTAAAGGACCTCATAGAGTGGTCACTGTAAATATAGGTATGTGCTAGCTTTCAGTCATTTGGCTTGTCAGGAAAAGTAGAGATGGCAATGGAAGCCTGTCTACACAATGAATGATACACATTGAATTGTTCTGCAGAGTTCTTCCCAAGATAAGAATATTCTGTGTTTTTTTCTTTGCCTCACATACCTTAAGTGCATTTGCAAGCTTTTCCAAATGAACCTCCCCCATAGTTCAGTCCTGCATTTTTCCTGCTTTCACTGGTTGCACCTCTTTTTTTTTTAAACTTTTAGTTAAAATTATCACCACAAGGTGGAGTTCTGAACATTCCAGCATGAACAATTTCTTCATTATATCATCAGGGAGTAAACATAATTTCTTCCTAACTATTACACTTCAGTTACATCTGAAATTTGAAGGAGTGTTTAGAGTATAAACATTCGATGGAAGAAGACAGAAATTTTGGAAGTATTTTATGATCAATGCAGAGATAGTGCTGGTTTTAAACATGGACTTTTTAATCTCTTCTTGTCATATGTGTTCATAGTTGACATAAAGGGGGAAAAAAAAAAGGTATTAGATTTACAGTCTAGAGAGTATTTTTTCCTGTTTTCTTCTATTCACTAAAATCCACAGTCCTGCACCAGATCAAAGATGTTACTGCAAATGATCTTATTAGTACCTACAGAGAAGTAATTTTCTGTCACAGACACTTAAAGTTTTGGGTAGGAAAATACACATTGATCAGCTATATAAACAATTAATTTTTACAACATGGGATTTGGTATAATTAGTTGGCTGTTTAAAGGAATTCTATTGTGCATGTTCTGTTGTTTAACTGAAATGATTTCAGCTCTGATAGGGTTTTCAAACATGTATAGATTCAACAAATACATAGTTTAAAATGGATCTCTGTGTTGTCTCCTATAAAAATAATGATTTATAAAATTATCAATGTTTCTAGTTCACTGTAAATAACTACTTTTACATATATGTAACTCAGACCTCAGTTTGAATAGTTTAATTTGTGTCTTTTAAACATATATCTCTAGAGTCTGAAAATAAGGGCAGAACTCTTCTTGTTTCATAAGGTAATTAACTGCTGGAGTTAATTGGAGAATTGTAAGTAGTACAGTTCCTAGTGATGTGGTAAACTGTGGTGCTGAAAGGACAGCTCATGGCAGCACTAAAGCATTGCTGCAATTGATGAGCTAGGGGTATATATGATCATTGTATAGAATTGATAAGTTAGAAGTTTTTAAAAGTGTATTTATAATAAATATTGTTGATTATGAAAGAAATACTGTAATTTTTCTTATTCCTTATGGAGAACACAACAGTATTTTAAGTCATACAAACCTGTCCTCTGGGAAGGCTGTGATAAAGTCCTTCCTTTAAATGTTTCTGCTTTATTGCTTAGAAGAGGAAGCAAACTATGATATTGGGTATTGCTTGCTTCTGTTTGGGTTCTTTTCTTGGGTTATGCATTTATTTGTTGTATTAATTTATAGCATGATGTGATATTGTCCCTCAGCTTCCTGCAAACCCCTTCCTTTGGGGTGTCATGCAATATGATTCTAATCTATTATGTTACTCAGAAGTGGTGCAAATTTCAAGCCATTAAGCTTTAATTGAACAAAACAAAACCAGCAGAATTATAAACATGCAATTAACACTTTGATCTAATTTTCTTTACCTGTTTAGTCATTCATTAGGAATTTAAACTCTGGTATTTTGAGAAAACTTTGAAAATCCTATTGATCTTTTCAAATGCTATACCTATGTTTCTCTGTTTAGAAGACAAGCACAAAAAAACCCATCAAACAAACCAAGTCTGCTCTGGAGGGAAATGTGAGAAATGCTCTCAGAAAAAATATACTAAATTCAATATAACACATGTAAATGTGAGGATATGCTTATTAGGTACAAAAAAGGCTTTTTTATTATAATTCTCAGAAATAATCTAAATAATGGCCAGGAATGATGCATTGATGGGCAGGGACAGAAAGAATTCTAATATAAGTCTTTTACTGTTTCTCTCTGTGGGCTTTAATCGCTCACAGTGCACTCAGTATCTGAGCTCAAATTGTTCTGAAAATGTTTAATATAAATACCTATCGCACTGTGTGCAACCAAGTTCTCTGCTTTATACCTGGGCCCCGTTTCTATTAAGCTTCATCATGATCTAGAACAGAAATAGATTTTAGAACAAAATTTGGTCTTGTATATTTGAAGTTACTGAATGAAAATTGCAGTTAGGTTGATATCACTATTAATTAAGGATTAGTTGTTGAAATATTTCTAATACTGTGTTATTTTCCATGTGCCATTACATATAATCTTCAGATTGAGAGTTTAATGTCTGTCTTTTCAAATTTTAAATAATGATGCAATTTCTGACCATTCCATAAAGGAATATATTACCTAAATTCAGACACAGTCAATTTTCTGACATAAAAAAAGAAAAAAAATAAAAATAAAAAGAGAGAGAGAGGAAAACATTAACTCATTACAGAGCTAAAGTTGAATTTATGCAAAATGCCATCTCTATGTTTAAGAAATCTTAATGATGAAATATACACTAAAATCTAGATACAATTCACAGATTTTTATTTGATTCATCTTCTAGCCATTTAAAAGCCTTAGGCTAAGCAGAGAGAGACCTAAGAAATTGTCTTTAAAGGTGACATAAAATTGACACATATTTAGAAGAAATTGGAAGACCACTCCTGGAGAGCTGTTCGCAATGGCTTTCAAAGCTGAAACGGCTTATATTTTGCTAGAGATTGCAGGTACAGTTCTAAGTCAGATGCACTCTATAAGGAAGAAGGTGTATATCAAATAATAGCAATGAGAATAAGGAAAAAAAATAATCCCACAAGTGTGCAATATTTTCCAAATATCTGAAAAATGCTGATCCTTGCATTGTTTGGTTGCTATTTCTGTCAGTTGAGCACCTACCCATTTCTTCAAACATGTTTCCTAATTACCATGGTGAAAATTTACTGTTGGTGAGACTGTAATCTAGAGCTACCCTTAAATATGCCAGCCTTTTAGGAAATGGCATATAAATGAGATAGCAAATTGTTATATTTGAGACAGGACGATGACGTGACTGGCTTTAAAATATTGCTTTAAACATCCAATTTTAGCAATCGTCACCGTTAGCTTCCTTAGTTCAAGCTTTTGTCAGTGTTTTTTGAAAATCTCTGTTTCATAGACAGGTAGCTGTAATTTTCATACTAAGCACATCACATAAATATTATATAAAGATTTGGAGTGAGAACACTGTATCTTCTTAGCTTATTGCCAAGACTTATGTGGAATTGAGTGCAATATCATTGCTGCAGTCATGGAAGCCCAAGGAAACACCATCTTTGCTATGGTAGCCTGCAGGTACGCATGTTTAGCTGGTATTGTGTGATACTATTAAGCTGAGCAACGCTGCTTCTGTCACCCTCTGTTATTACAGTTTCCTATGTCAGAAAGAAGACCAAGACTCCATTTAAAAGTATTATTTGTTGGAACCAAATCCTTCTGGCTGTCATTCAAAACTTGACAGGGTCTTCATGATTTGCTGAAGTAACTTCTCCATGAATTTGTGAGTGCATCTCTCAGTTGAAGGAAACAACCCCTTCCTAATTTCTGGACAGTTATAGCCATCACTTTATCTTTTTGCTGAGGTGTAGACCAAGGACAATACAGATTCCAGTTGCAATTGAACTGTAATTGTGGTTTATGTTTCTAGTCTAGTTTAATGTTGTCCCAGTGTCAACTGTCAATATTTAATAATTTAGGTAAAAATTCCTGTTTTGGTTATTTCCATTACCTGGCTGCAAAGAATGTACTGTTGTCTGCCATGTAGTTTGAGGCTTTGAATGTTATGAATCTGAATCATTCATTATTACCATATTGAATGCAACTTATCTATTAATTTCATAAACACAAGTCATTAACTTTTGGCGAAGAACAAAACAAACTTACTCTGATAGTGGCAGAAACTGGTAAGCTGAAATTTCCATTTTAATACTAGAAGCATACTATAACTACATATACTCATCAGAACGAAATATACTATATTCTATAAGACTATAGCTTTTATACTTTCTAGGCTTAAAAATATTTAATTGTTTAATTAGGACAGAAAAGTCTCACAGTCTTCACCTCATTTCTCAAGTGGTCTTACTGTGGGTTTTAGAGCAGATAGGCACCATACTTTTCTGCTGTCTTTATCTTTCAGGTTTTATTCCGGTTTAGCCATTTGCAGGAGCTCCCTACCTTGCATGTCACTTGCATGCCTGTGAAAAGTCTTATCTGCACATACTGAACCTTTTCATGCACAAAAGGCAAGATCATAAAACTGTCCTATACACCAAAGATAACTCAAACACAAGGAAAGCAAAATTTAACTGAGAAAGTAGATGATGAATCCAACAACGTAATTTTGCAATTTCCAGATTAGTTCTATTTTTTTCCAGTTCTCAGACTGGAATACAGGCTCAATTTCTTCTTTTGAATATATTTGGATTTCTTCTGCATTTGTTTTAATTTACCAAAGTCCAACAGTTTATAATTAAAATTGGGTGGACTACAATAAAAATTGATCTGAATATATGCTCTGTGAAGGTTTATTAGAATTTCTTTGGTTTCATTTAGCTTTTGTTGCAACTGGAGTAACATGAAGGTCATGCTATTTTATTACTTCCATACCCTGTTTCTTGGTTTCAGTTTGAGAAATTTGTTGGTCCAGATCCACTGTGGTGCAGGTGGAAAACTGGGTCATAATAGCTTAGACTGTACGCTTAGCACTTGAATACGAGATACATAGTTCTGTGTCTGTTGTGTTCTAGTTGGGTCCCTGTTTTGTGACTGAATTACTCACTGATTTTCTTAGGGTATATCTGAAAACACTGAGTAGCGCCACCTTCATGGAAACAGCTGGATAGACATTATTTTCCTGAAATTATTACCAGTTATTTTGTTATGCTACATCTTCTTGTGGACTAAACTATATGTAGTATTATACACATATTACTGCACATATCTATGAACATGATCATGACTCTTTAACCATGGACAATGCAATTTCTTTTTTAATTCACTGTAAATAAGACTAGAGGTGATATGAAGTATTCTTCCTTTAAGAAAGACTCAACAATTTGACCTCAATGAAGCTTTGATATCAACTTTGATTAATTCTGTCCTGCCAAAGCTTTGGTTAAACTCTGCCTAAATTATTATGGCAGGACAAGACACAATAGACATAAAATAAAAAGCCCCAAGAAATTCCATTTAAACATAAGAATTTATTATTTCTTTAACCTTACCTGTAAGGGTGATTGATAACTGGAACAGGTTGTTCATCAAGGATGTAACAATCCACATCCTGAAAGAAAAACAGTCCCTAAGCAACCTGCATCACCAGCTGACCCTGCTCTGAGCACAGAGATTTGACTATATCATCTCCAGAGCTTCCTTGGACACAACTCTTCTGTGATTCTACGATTATATGAAATTAGAGGAAATTAGCTTTATTTCCTTGTGAAATGAGGCTACATGAAGCAGTCTCAAATTTTCACTTTGAGCATCTATGTAATAGCTACCAGTAATTCCACAGATTTTTCTCATTCATTGGGCCCTTGTTTTCTGAGCGAAAGTCGGAAAGACTGTGTGCTTTCCCATAGTCTAGCTCAGACACAGAACAAATCAAATCAAACCAAAACCAACAAAATAACCACCTTATGATTAGATTTATGACTGTCCTAGAACTTTAATTTGCCAGGCAAGATTATTAATGTAGGCAATGAAAGTGAGACCTTTCACAAGAGAGAATGAATTTGCTTTGCTTGTGCCATTCTCTAAGATCTTATCACTATAAGTGGTTGACAATCTGTTAACTCCTGGTAAAATTAGCACAATGCTGCTCATGACCAAATGTCAAATAACATTTTATGACTCTTTTGTTCACAGAGTCATCATCATTCCCCTTGCTGGTTATGTCAGTGTGGGTTGTCCACTTTAAGTGAAGACATCCATTCTGATACAATTCTGAGACTCCATTGTTGATATGATCTTCCTCGGAAGAACAACAAGTACTATTGTCTAAACCATCGCAACTAGCTGGGACTCCTACGGCTTGCCTAGCTCCATATGTTCATATTTAACAGCTTAACTTTCAGTTTCCAGTATGGGATTCCTGTGGCTTTCTTCATTAGTGTTTGGCCAGGCACTCCGCAAACTTCACAGCAGAGAGCCCTTGCTAACATCTTGTAAGTGGGATCTCTGGTACCCACTTTTAGCTTCCATAGTCTGTCTTTCCAGATTTTCTGAAAAGCATCCTGCAGGTTCCTCCATGTTCTCAGCAAAGGTTAGTTTTCTCCTTGAGTGAGGACTTTCCTGCATGTGTGCACTTCTGGACTTGCCAAACGGTGCATTTATTTTTTTTTTTACTGAAACGTTTATACAATAACTTCTAAACTGCACTTAAATGTAGCCATTCTAAGAAACTGTACTCCAGTGAATATGAATTGCTTATATAAGAGATCATGCTCCTTCTTAGTGGTAGCTCTGTGGGCTGCCATTTCACATAGTGAAAATACATTTGTTGGGGTTAGTATGGCTTGTGTGTCATTTCAGACAGCGGAATATTTTCTCCCAATCAGTTCTATATCTCGGGGGACAAAGTAGGATGAATAATACAGTAACCTGTTTTAACCACATAATATAGTTTGAGATCATTTTTACAAAGCAGTCCCAGAGGACATTATAGCTCTAGAGAGGGTGCTCAAAGTTTAAAATCTTTCTTTAGTCCTTACCTAGAAACATTTCCTCCAGTCCTGATCAACTGTTTAAACAGTGCAGTTCACCTGGAACTGGGAACTATTTAATCCTGTTATATTTTTCATTTGAGTGCAGTTCCAGTTATCTCCATCCAGTCCCACTCTCAACAGTCTCAAAAGAAATGGAGACAAGGTGATGGTAAAGGACATCAGTCTGTTGTCTTTCATGTGACATTTGTTTGGCTTTTATGAAATAGAATGATCTATACTCAACGTATTGAATCAGAGTATGTATTCGCATGTGCAAATGTAAGCAGGTAGTTTACAGGAACAAGAAAAAACCTTGCCCTGGACTTCGGAGAATCAGAGAAAATTAAAAGCTATTCCTGCAACCTAACTGAGCATCTAAGCTCTTTAATAGCAAGAGTCTCTGTTTCTCTAATCTGATAATTTTGCTAATGTACAGTCTATCTTCATAATTTTTCTATTACTCAATGGTAATAAAAATGATAATAAAAATTACCCAGAAGTACCCAGTCATTACAGTTCTCTGGTCCTGTAGTGAAGGCATGATAGGGACTTAAATCACATTTTATCTAAATTTGGATCTTTATATAGTCTTAGAGAGAACAGATATCTGGTCCCGTGGAACAGGATATTCCTTAACATGCTAAGGTTGAGGAGAGAGAGAGCTGATGGGGGAGGGAAGGAGAAAGAAAGAGAAGGGGAAAGAGAAAGGGGAATAAAGAGAGAAAGAGAGGCTTCGGGTAGAGGGAGCAAAAAAGGAGGGAATAAGGGGTTCTAGAATAGGGGTTCTTGGAGAGTAAATGACCTGAGTAGATGTTTGTGCTAGTTATGTTGTGATTAAATATATCTGTTATACTGAAATGAATCTGAGGACACAATCTAGTCTGTCCTTTTATGTGAATTAGGATCACCCCTAATGGACACTAATTTAACTTGCTTTTAAACACATGTTGAGATGTGGGTTCCTTATCAATGATAATCATCTGATCAATCAGTTAACTGTCCTGATACGTGGGCTGCTTTCAATTAGCATCTACTGTAAATCCCCTTTTCTATACTGGTAGCTCTAATTAAAATCAGGTCTAATTTATCTACTTCTATCTTAAAGCATGAAACCACAAACTGAGAAAAGTGATGTTGGAACTTAAGGAGATGCTACTTACCTTGTCTTTTGTGTCTGAAAATGAATCATAAAATTATACTTCCCTTCATGGCAGTATTTTATTTTATTGTAATCATTATTCCCTTTGTGTTCCACTACACCTTCATACCCTTTTCTATTATTTATGTAGTTGTCCTCTACTTTTTTTTTTTTTTTTTTAAATTGTTTAGCATTTGAGGAAAAATGTAATGCCCATGTTCCCCTGCTGCCAAAATGAAAGACAAGTTGCTCTGTTTCTGGTAACAGTTGAATCCTGTTATCATTTGATCAGATCTCTTAATTAATGGAAATTAATTTTAATTATGGCAAAAATATTTTCTATATACACACCATGCCTGTGCATTAATATATTATTACATTTATAAGCCAAATTCTGTTCTCTGATACACAGGGGTAAATACACTTAACTACAGTTGTCCTTCTAGATTTGGCCTCATTAAAACTGAAAATACTATATGTCTTATTACAGAAATAGTTTATCCAAAAAGAATTATGCAGGGAATTCAGCTAGCCTGCCTTTTTTTCTTTTTTTTTTTTTTTTTTTCTTTCCCTTAGAACCAGACTTCCCTGTATAATGTAACACTTTACCTTATCTGAAGAAAAATATTTTGGTATCAAAATCATGTTCTGGATATGATGCCTCCTGTTCTGAATGTGATGATCAGGGAATTCTCTTTCACTGCTCTCATATATCAGAACCAGTTATGGCCCATATAACTGTCATTGTTTCAGTAACCTGCAAATTTGTTGCCGTAATGAAGCTTCCTGATAAACAAAGTTATTTTTATTTATTAAGTCAGGGGCTGGATCTCCAGCTGAACAGAAAAGGCTTATTGTGAAAGGAACTGAGGTTACATGTAACATATTTTGAAATGCTGTATATGGACAGGAGAATATAGTCATGGTTACGGCAGGGGGCAGGAAATCACAGTTTTGAGTCTTGGCTGTGCCACAGACTTTCTGTGTGACTTTGGACAAGCTACTCTTTGTGCATTAGCTAATAATACTATCTCTATCTCCCAGGGGTGTTGTGAGAATACATTCATTAATGTTTGTAAGGCGCTTGGATACTAGAGCGATGGGGCCATATAAGCACTTAGAGAAACAATCCATTTTTGCGACAATGTGCATCTCCCTGACTAAGGCCTTTTTTGCTGGAAGTTTTTCATAGATGCTTGTTATGAATAAATCTACTTTATAATGATACAGTGAGGTTAAACTGCCTTTTGGAGTGCGGTTTCGCTTTAGTATTCAGAACAGGTGTAAACAGTCATAAGTTTGAAAGCTGTTCTCAAGGAAAGACAATAGAATTTTTATAGTCAGGCATTTGAATAGAAAAGATACCTCTCTTGATTCATCTAGTTCAAAACATGGAGGATTATTTACATCTGTATCTGTCTCGCAAATAGTTTATTCTATTTTAAGCACTTCTCATTACATTGTCTAAACTACCTCCTCAGGCAAGTCATTCCATTGCCTAATTGCCTTTAAAGTTAAACAGTTTGCTCAAATGTCTACCCTATTTTTTCCTTGTGGATATAAGCTGCTCTTTCAGTCTGTCCTTTCTTTCTGAAATAACCTTCACTCATACGTGTTCAGTTCAGCCACACGACACCGTTATAACAGGTTAACAAGGTATTGCTTTAGAGCTGATGGGAGGTAAATTGGTAAGCCACTGTAATTTGATTTGATAATTCGCCTGGCTGAGTGCTGTACAGTATTAAAATCTGAATATGGGGCTCAGAGCATTAGCACCAAGGAGAAGAACGAATATCCAATATCCCCAAGGACTTGTTGGTAAGACACATTATGGAAGAACAGCATTTGGAAGAGTGTGAGCAGTCTCTAAGGACAGTGAAGAGGGCTCTGCCACTTCAGAGGCTCAGGGAACAAGATATCTGTTGTTCATCCATGTAAAACTTTTTAATTTGAGGTCTGAGTTCAACCAATTTTATCAGAGAGACAGAAATATCAAATGTAAGTTCCAAAAGATTTATGAATATTAAAAGACAGAAGCCATATAAATGTCCCAATGGTGGGAACAGGTACTATGTGGCCTCTCCTACCATACTGAATGTAGAGAATCGACATGGTCTTAAAAAATATCCAACCATAGGAAATCAAAGCCTGTAGTAAATTGTGAAATGTAGCATACAGGAAAATCAGCCTTATTTGTTCTGGGGTTCACAGGACTGCTTGTTACTAATTTGTAGTTTGCTGTGAAGGCCATCCCTGCACTGTTGTTTGAATACGCACTGAATAGCATTGCTTTTCATAAAATCCCCCTATGAGTGAGAGTGGAAATGCTTCTCAAGGTGGTGGCTTCTCATGGCAAGTAATGCTTTGAAGCTATGGTTAGGCTTTCTTCACAAAGCAGGAGAAGAGAGCTTTGTTGTTTGGGGTTTTTTTTAGTTTTTATTGCTGAGTATTGGGGATAGAATGGGGTTGGTATCCTCTATTATACACATATATAACATGCTACTCTGGACAGGAAAAATAAAAATGAAAAAAGAAATAAAGAATGCTATTGCAGCGTTCTAAAGACATATTACAGAACGAGCTGTGAGCATCAAGTCCTAATCTTAACTTGGATTCACAACCATCAGACTGCTCCCAACCTCATGGTTTGTATCCTGTTTCCTGGGTTTAGCTAAAGACTCAGTACAGACATCTTTTCTTTCAGTCTGTCAGTAAATGCAAGACCTGTATTAGGAGATTCTTAATATAACTTGATGGAAGATTGAATAAAAAGTACCAATAGAGTCAGGGAGAGGAGGCATCAACAATTAACAACTGTCAACAAAACATTATTTTATCTGTTATTTTATACCATAATACCTGTTTTCAACTTTTAGTTTATTCATGTTTCTGTTTGTTAAGTATTATTGAAGGCAAATCCTTCGTGACCAAAAATTTCCTGTATTAATATATTTTCATAGTAGGCTACTTCAATGACAATAAAACATCTACCAAAATATTCAGGAAAAAAAAAAAAAGTAATTCAAAGGATTAATTTTATCTTCTTAAAAACAGGAAATATTTTACATTTTGTGTCAAACTAATCCTCTTTGATACTCTGTATGCATCACACACACAAAAAATAATTGGGATTATAAAGATTAATATAGTCTGAGAAAAAGTTTGAAACAATAAAAGATGCCTGTTTGCAGAACTCAGGTCTGACAGTCAGCCAATTAAAAAGGATGAAAATTCACAAACAGAGGAAAATTCAAATTCCTGTTAAAATTTTTTGTCCTATATTGTGTCTGTTCAAAAGGGAGGTACGCATCTTTTCCAGTATATCTGGAAAATAAGACAGTTAAAACTACTTAAGCTATTACAGTTGCATTACCAGGTTTTAATGATCACCTTCTTGAGGATGTTTTTCTCTATGAGAAGCAGCAGGGTACATGATCTGGAAAAGGTAAGGCCTTTTCCTTATAGAAAAGTAAATTGCTGCTATTTCTCACAGTAGGAGGTCATTGGTCATATATGGATTCTATCCACTTTGATGGGACCACATTGTTTATAAATACCTTCGTACCTTTGGCATGTCTTTAGGATTGATGCCAGTTGCACACGTTCACATCAACAGAATACAGTAACTTTATAGATTTTTTTTTCCTCTGGCATTGTTTCTTATAAAGGTAAAAAACCCCAACCACAACACCGCAGAGCAAGCTGCTTGTGGATCCAGCATTTGGTGGCATTAGATTTCAAGTTCTTATTTAACACAGTTTCACTACGAGTGCTGTGTACTATACTGTATCTCACTCATTGGGAAGGTATGAATACTTGACCTCTTCAAAAAGAGAAGGAAAGAGATGGGGGAAGAAAGAGAGTCTTTTACCAAGTTTCAGATGTAATTTGATTTAATGAACTTATATCTGAAATGATGCGAACTAAATCCTTTAAAATCAGTGAAAGTCAATTTTATGAATACTGTACTCAGCAACTCAAAGTAGCTACTGTAGGATGATTGTAAGGGGAAATGCCCAAGTCTTCAGTTCTTAGTCTCTAGGTGTGCAGGCTGTTAGACACCCATAATGTTGTAGTTTATTCTATATTCATGTCCTTTTGCATTTTCAGAAGTGATTTCAATTGAATCATTTATGGTTCTTCCATTCAGATTATAAGAGCTATTTTGGAGCGGATAACCCTCAATGGCTGTATATGAGACATTGCCCGGGGTGCTTCCAAGATGCTTTTGAGCTGGGTAAGGAAATCACTGAGTGTTGACACATTCTCAAAGCACTATGGCATGGATTGAGAGCATATAGTTTATGAACTCTGTTACTGATCTGTTGCTCTTTACTGACAGAATAGACTACAACAGTTTCCTTTGAAATGTCAATCAAAACCAAATAAACACTTCTGTAAGATAACAAGTATTTAAAAAAAAATAAATACTTAATCTGTATATGATAATTCAGGCATAAAAACTTTAATTCATCATTACCCGCTTCTGATGTGTCTACTTTTTCTATAGTAGCCATTCAATGTATAATATTATACTAAAGTGGTGCCATAGTATCACCGTTATGTTAGTATACTGGTAAGGTAACCCCTCGTCAGATTTTTACTGTGACTTCAGGGTCCAAACTAACCATTTCTGTGGGCATGGCTTAGCCAATATGCTAGTTTAAGATTTAAGCTCCCATTCTAGCTGCAATTCGTGCATCGTCCCTACTATCTGTGTATTACCTACGTGACCTTACACATTCTCATTCAGTTAGGAGAAACCTGTTTTCATGAGTCATTTTTCCTTTTGGATATGGGCACTAAAAAATATGGGCCAGTGAACTTGAACCTGTACATGAAGGACAGCACAGACATGGGGTGTTAGTGTGGGGCTTCCACTGAGTGTGCATTAATAGAAGAAATCAGAAATTCTGTCTCTTGTTCAAAAGCCTGATGATGAGTGCGGTGATTGGGACGGTCCACCACTGTTGCGATGCTAAAACCTCCCAGGAGCTGGCACAGAGGGGTCCATGGTCCCTGTCACTCCTTCTCTATTTAAGGTTAAGCAATGTAAAGGGAGAGTGTATATTCTGCTGTAGAGAAGGATGCTTTATCTCTTATAGTATCTGTGTATTGCTCTTTGTAATGCATTATCCAGCTGAAATCCAGCTGAATCAGCTACAATGTCTCCAGGAGTTTTACAGAAGTTCAGGCTGACACTAGTTTAAGTTGCAACTTAACCAAAATAATACTGCCCCATGTGCCAAGCCTGGCTTTTTGTTAAATGCCAGAATGCTTCTATTCACCTTGTAATTAAAGCTTCCTATTTTCAAATGATGTAAGCGTGTAGAAAAATGGTCCCCATTAGAACAGAAGGATTCAAAAGAAAACCAAAACCCCTTTAAAAATACACTTTTCACAAAATTTTTTGGGGGAAAGCTTCTATAAAGTGGATACTTCATTAACTGTAGTAATCTATAGGCTTCCTGATGTATCTGATAAATAGGAGAAGCAAAATTGTCACAAAAGCAGACAGACAAGCAAATGATAAATAGGTTGTGCATGAAAAGAGACGTTATGTTAATCTGCAGTTCCTGCTGTTATCCCACCCTAGGTGAACATAGGTGGGCATCTAGTCTGTTAATTCTGCACAATTCCAGTAATAAATCTCAGATGAGCTGCAGTAATCCATTTTCATCCTACTGAACAAAATATGTCTTATACTATTTAGTATTAACTGGTCCTATCTAATAAAAGCTAGAGACTGGCTAATGGCTTTTTTTTTTTTCTTTTTTTTCCTCTTTACTATCCAGAACTAGTGGACTATATTATACATGAATGGCTTGTAAAATTATTGGTTTATGTTTCTGAATGGCAAACAAGTTTGTATTCTAAGATGTAAGATTATAAATTTAAAACCCAAACAAAACAACAAACAAATAAAAAAAACCACAAGCAAATAAACTACTACTTTCTCCTTTACTTATTCAAGATTTTTGAATGAAGTCCTGAACACAGACCCAGAAGAAGCAATATATAAAATTCTGGGCCTCCTTCAACGTCACAGTCTGATGCAGGTGTAGATCTTTTGAAAATATAAGAATGTTAAGGTTAAACAAAAAAAAAAAAAAAAAAAAAAGAAAAGAAAGAGTGCCATAGTGGTAAATCCGTTTTAATTTATACTTAAAATGTCATAATTGTTCATTTTGTGCATGTAACAATTGTCAACTGTTTATCTGAGGTTTTGGATAATTTTAAAGCATCTGCACTTAACATTTGTCTGAAAAATATTGGTTTCCCCACACGCACTCTTATTAGCAAACAAAGGTCACCTCTTCCCTCAGTAATATCACCCAACATGCTCAACTATTAGAGAGACAGACTTTGTCTCTTCCTCGTATGTTCAGAACATGTTCTAACTAATTGTGGAGGTGCTTCTTTTGTTCTGGATATGCTCCATTTTTGCCCCAGCTCACTTTCCTACTTACTACAGTTAGAACTGCTAAGGAACAGAATTAAGTCTCCATTGTCGACTGACTTCAGCTCCTGATCAATTTTTGTGATATCCTGGCTCTGAGGTGGGAAGTCAAAACCTAAATAAATGTAAAGAAAGTTCTCTGGTTAAAGGTGAAGCCACAGGTCAAAGAGCTTATTGGTTAAGCTCCCGGTGTGTATGAGTTTGTATAGCAAAGTTGTCTCCTGCACAATTTGGATTTTTTAAATTTTTCCCCTCTACTAATGTGGGAGGAAGCCACAAACCCCCCAAATATATTAGCTTAGCTTTTCCATCCAAGACTGCTATTGGCCATTCTATAAAGGTTTGCTGTGACTTGACTCAGAGTCGCTGCTCATTTAGCATGGCTCTCACCATGGGTCTCACTTTCAATTAAGATCCTACTCACTGAATGTTACAGCATTTTAGCTGTGTGCATTCAGGCTAGACCCTCAGGAATTAATGCTGGTGACTATGGCTCGTAACTAAATTCCACTATTTTTTGTGTTTAATAATCCTGATCATAATACAATTTCTTCTTTTTTTTTAAGCATTTGTACTTTGAAAAGTGTTAAAAAATCCAGATGATTTGAAAATACATAAAAAAAGTAAAATATACAAGGATAAGCCCTTCTGGTTTCATAGTGATTTTTATGAACCGCCCTATAGTCATTGGAGCAGTCAAGCCTGTGCCTTGCCCATGAGTCTCAGCTGTGAGTTTCAGTACAGGTACACTCTCTCTGAAATCACAGAATGGTTTGGGTTGGAAGGGACCTTCAAAGATCATCTGGTTCCAACCCCCTGCCATGGGCAGGGACATCTTTTTCTACTCAGATTGCTCAGAGTCCCATCTAACTTGACTTCCAACACTTCATTAGCATTTCAAGGCAATAACCTTACAACTGGAGGCAGGTAGAAAGGCCCTTGAGACCTTGTAGACTTTCTCTTTGAGATTAGTAGTCCTCCTCCTGGATGTAAATTGCCAGCTATTCAGGTCTTTTCAGCTGAATGAAGGTATATTTTGAAAACGGGAACAGATGAAGGCTATAAACAAACCAGTAAAAAACTGGGAGCAGGAAAGGATGGGCAGACAGACACTGTAATGTTTATTACAAATTCTCCATTCAGACATGTGTGGTTCTGTTAATTTAATAGTGAATTTCTCTTTCCTTTCAAATATAGAAAATATATATAGGCGGCCATAGCATATATAATCAGGTATCACAGAAATTAAATCACATAATTTATAAAGGACTGCCTGGAAGTATCTGCCTCTTTCTTCAGACATCAGAATATGTTTCTTCCTGAAAAGGCTGAGTGAAAACTTGGTACATCTTGAATTAAAATAAAATAAAATATCCATACTCTGGAATGAGAGAGTGAGTTTCAGCGCTGCAGGTTCTTCACACAGGATATGCTGCCCTGGCTCCCTCCTCATTGGCAGCTCATTCATTACAGCTCATGCATCTTCTCATATCCATACTGGCACTAGTTTCTTTGAATCTGTACTGGTTGAAAGTACCATCAGTGTAGGAGCTGGATTTTTTTAAGGCTCTAAATTTTGTAATCCCATATGCCTTGGGGTTTTTCATGTAGAAAATTCCCCAGGTCATAATGCTGTCATCATTCTCAGTAGGAGACCTTAATTGCAGAGCTAGTTGGGTGAGAGTTGGATTAGCTGGCAGAGTGTTGTCTGGAAAATCTTTCAGCTGTGCAATGTTATCGCTTTCCCTACGTGTCCCCCCCTCGCCCCCACCCCTGAGGATTCCTAGCCTACTGCATTTGGTGAGATACATATGTTTTCCCCAGCTACAGGAGCTGTGAAGGGTTCCTCTGGGATATCTAAGTATAAATACCTAAGTGTGTCTTCAGTTGCTAGGTTATTTTTAGTCAATGGGTGGTTACCAAGTCATCTATAATTGTGCTGTTAAATGTGTCAGAGCAGCTACTGCAAAACTAGGTGCTCCCCAGAACAGGTTGAGTGTATATGGTGAAATGGGAAAAGGACAAATACAATATTTCAGAACCAAACTGTTTAAAGATTTTAATTATATAAAGGCAGATTACATGATAAGGAGACATGAGGAAGATGAGCCATGAGTACAACATGGGAGGAGGAGCATGGTAACCTACTTTGAGTATACTATTCACTGTAACTGGCATATTGTGTCATTTCAGATTTGTGCTTTGAGGGAATTTACCACTGGCTCAAGGGATCAGGGTGGTTCTACAGAACCTTTGGTTTCTTAGGCAGCTCCTGTACAGCCTTTGTCAGCAGTGTGCAAAGGCCATCACCAACTGGTGACTGCTATGTGGGAGAACGTGCAGTGAGTACCCAGTGGGCGACTGTTCACATGACATGAACTGATGGCACAGTTCTTGCAGTATAAGCACAAAAGAGTAAGAAAATGATACCTGAAAGTCAGGAAGTCAGTAAGAACAACAGCAGAGTAATAGGATTGAAAAGCAAAAGAAAACAAAATGACTTAAAAAGAAAAATACATCAGAAGTTCCAAGCAGACATGATGCACTGTAGCAAGGAAACTGCACATTAGTTAATCTAAAACATCAGGGCTGTGCTACCCCTCTTATGAATTCACTACTGGGAGAAAGAACTGGAAACAGCGTTTGGTCTGTCAGAAGTTGTGAGAGACACGTCACCAAACTGGGTAAGTGATGGAAAAACAAAGTGGAATTTTTAGATGGTCAAATGGATGTGCATTTGTGACTCCTATAGTACCTGCATGCCACCAACCACAGAGAAACAGAATCTCTTCAGAGATTAATTTATACTCCAGTGGTACTTGCCTGGCATCAGCTAAAGATCCACAGTAAAATCTTAAGGACTACTGTAGCTGTGACTAGCACAGTAGCAGAGAAATGTGAACCAGCCATTGGCATGCAGAGAACAGTGAGAAAAAACACTTACAGGCTGAAAAAACTAATTGGTGGAAATATATCCATCTGTATTCATTACTATATATTCAATATATCATCTATTTCGGTTAGATTCAAAATGGAAAAAGATTTATAATGCCACTCCAGGCATATGTGAAGGATGAACTGGTTGAATTTCAACAAAATAAAATGTTAAACTTAGCATCAGGAGAAACATTCCAGCTGAGAGAACCACTGGGCTGGAATAATCGCCTCAAGTGACTGGTGACAGACTATTGCCTGAGTAACTCAAAAGTAACAAAAAAAAATGAAATCCAGTGGGCATTGGCAAAGGTTTGGTCTAGATAACCTAATAATAGATATCATCTGCTCTGTGTTTTGTGATACAAAGCCAGTAGTCGTTTCCAAATTCATTAGTGAAAATGGGCTAACGTCATCTCTTGTGTTACTGCATTTAGATCGGCATTGGCCATGCAGAATTTCGGGGTTTACTGCATGAACAGGAATAAAATAATTATGCAAAAGGCATGTGACACTACTGAAAATACTAGAGGTTTAGTTATTGGTGTATAGAATCTGAACATGATTGTGTTCCAGCAATTCTAGCATGTTTTTGTTTATAAAGTACCTTAGTAATGAAGTACAGATCTTTTTAAAGTTTCCTGAGAATTAAATGCAAAGTATAGATCATAATTTTAAAACCTCTAGAACTGAAGAAAGGCTAGAGAGCTGTCTTTTCTACAGAGCTCCACTTTTAGTAATCCTGTAAAACTAGACTGAAGTTTTCATAAAAAGAACAAATGAGCTGTATTTCCAAATGAGAACATACATTTGGAAATTATGCACTTCATTTCTGTGCTGCTTTCCCATAAGAACAGAGAGGAATTTACATCTCGTACACATTTGCTCTTGCTCCTTGATCATTAGTAAAGCGCATTCCTCACTGCTTTTCCCAGCTGCAGCTGTCTGTGGTATTGGAAACGTTCCTCAACGCCAGCACTATCCTTTACCTGCTTCCAGGTGCTGAGCCTTCCTCCTTTAACAGTAAGACACAATTGGGAGAGTTCCTGTGGAGCGGTTCCCTGGCAGGAGCTGGGAGGAGGTTGGGACCACAGCCTCAGTATTGCTGGAGATGTATGAGGTCAGAGCCTTGGCAACAATCTGAAGGTCCACAGTGAGACAGTTCCGTCAACCTCAGCAACCTACAAGTTGTTTTGGAGACTGTTACTCCATTAGTTGGGGATGCAAATCTTAAGGGGGAATTTTTGTCAATGGAATTTATTCAGAAAAGTCTTCCAGAGAAGTCTGGTAACTTGAGATCTCTTAAATATTTGTATAAATATTTAAGCAGGTGACAAGTGAAGAAACTGAAGATGGTGATTTTTGAATAGGACTCACCCTATTTGAGAGGTCCAAAGCTATTTAGAAAACACAAAAACCACAGCGAACCATATTTAGTACAGCAAGTGGCGTTGCCAGGTGCCACTGTCCTCTCAAATGGGAAGTCTTCTGGAATCCCTTGTTGCTATGAGACTAAATATCGCTGTACAGTGTGAGCGCTGAACCAGATTTTGCTCCCACTTACTGTAGTGTGCATGTAGAGTGACTCCCCTGTGGCCAGGAAGCACAGTGCCGCATTCTGATGTCGTGCTTACAAAGGGGTCCGATCTGAAGCCCCATGGAAGCCCAGGAGTATTCATCTAATTCAGAACCTCAAGGAAGGAAGGCTAGTTTAGAATGGAAGAAGCGGTCTCATCTTTGCACCTCAAAAGAAGGAAGCAGTCTGTGGATTTTGAGTCATTGACAGGGGGTCTTCACATGCTTTTAGTCAAAAAAAGAAAGGAAAACAATGGGTAAAATTTTTCATAGCATTTTGCTAGAAGCTTATCATGTTGAAATTGAAAGATGCTTACTGCTTATCCTGGGCTGCATAAGCTCTTAAGTTTGAGACTTACCTGTCTACTTTCACGCCCACTTATTTATGGACTTAAAAGCTGATATGTCAGGGTATGGAGGGTTTTTTTGGTGTCTGCTTAAGCATAAAATCTGTGAATTTTCTTTACCTACTTGACAATTTTTTACTTTTACCCAGAAGACAAATAAACAAACAAAACCTAACTCACTGCGCCCAAGCATGGCCAATTTCTCACCAAAGTGTACATTTCAGAATGAAAGATTTACAGAGAACTATCTCTAGTGTAGCTATGACATTGCTTTAACATTGCATTGCTGTAATCTTCAGATACAGTAAATGCAATAAATGGGTTTATAGGGATTTGTGTGAAGTTTAAAATTCAAAAGATAGGGGTTGTTTTGGTTTCTTTTTCCTAATGTTTCTCTGTGCTATCAGTGAAAAACCGAAAAGCACAAGGATGAATTTAACACACACTGTCAACAAGGGAGATGTCTGCCCAAGGAAAATACTGGTCTTTAATTAATCTGCCCTTCCAAGCTTCTGGAAACCCTCCCGGTTTTTTTCAGTTAAGAAAATATTTAAGTATTAAGTATTACAAAAAAAAAGACCCAAACCAAAACAAACAAACTCCCCCCCCCCCCCCTCCCAACCATAAATGCGAACGTGTAACCAAAGGGCTGTGAAAACAAAGTATTCCCTTACTTGGTGTTTATCGTCAGACCTACGGATGTGCTTTCATGCCTATCCCGGACAAGCCGGGGTAAGGCATCGGCCGTCGGTGGGTTACCACAGATTGCTAATGTGCAGTGAATGCACAGCCGGCCTGGGGAGCGCACCAACTTTGGGCTTGTCGCGGAGCCGCGCCGCCCGGCCGCCTCCTGCCCGCAGCTTCCCGCAGTGCTGCGACCCGCACCTGCTCCTGCCCGGTGCTCCTCTGCGCTACCGTTCTCTGCCCGCGGTACGCGCCCGTCGCTCGCTCCCTGCCGACAGTTCGCTCGCTCGCCCGCCCGCCCGCCGCTGGCCTCGGTCCGCCATCCGCACCGCGTCGGTCCGCGCCGCTCCGCCCCGCGGCACTCGCCGTGTCAGCGCAGGCCGCGGTGCCGGGCACGCTCGCGTCGCGGAAGTTGCGCGGAGTACCCGGAGGCGTTTGAACGCGAGAGGCGCGGAGCCGCATCGCATCCGCGGGCAGAGGGGCAGCGGGAGAAAGCCCGGCTCAGGCACCCCCCCCCCCCCCCCCCCCCTTTGCCTCCCAAATAGCGCGCAGCTGGCAGGGCCTGGGAGCGCGGCTGTCCCTCCTGCCCCCGCACCGCCCGCCGCGTGTGCGGCGCGGAGCTCGCCCTTCCCGGGCAGCCCCCGTCCGTCGGGGCGCCCCCCGGGTGCGGAGCGCCGCTGCGTGCCTGCCCCCGGCCCGAGCTGCGGCGCGTCCCGCAACGCCGGGGATGAGCGCGCAGCCCCTGCGGAGCAGTTCCGCACCGCGGCACCTCCCCGGCCTTCCAGCCCCCCCTGCCCGGCCTCTCTACGGCAAGGAGGCCGCCGCGGTTTGGTCCTTTGGTCCTTTCCCTGAAGCCAGAGGGCAGGAGCAAAATCACAGCCTTGGTTTTGGGTTGGTTTGGGGTTTTTTGGGGGGGTTGCTAGGGGGCTTTTTGGGGGGTTGGTTTGGGGTTTTTTTTTTATTTATGGCATTCTTTCATTTGCGTTCTTGTTTTCCATGGGGATGGCTGCAACGGAGGCATCAACCTGTAGACTGAGAGAGCTCTCGCCGTAGCCCGGCGCAGCTGCTCGAAGGGCGCTCTGCGGTGCCACCGCCGGGAGCGGCGCCGGGACGGGGGTCGACCCCGCGTGCAGGCGGCAGGCAAGGGAGCGGTGCCGGTCGCGGCGCCCGGGGGATGCTCCCAGAGCTGTGCAACGCGGAGCTCCTGCGGCGGAGCTGAGAACCCGAGGGGAAGCCGGCGATCTTTGAAAGAGTCCCCGAGCGGCCGCGCGTTTGCCCGGGATGGCGGGATGAACTGAGCACGCCCTCCCCGCTCTCCCCCCTCCCCGCACCAGAGAGGATCTCCGAGCCGGGGGAGGAGGAGGTGGAGGAGAAAGGGGGGTGCAACAAATTGCCGCCAGCCGGGAGAAGTTGCAGTAAAGAGAGATCCCTCCCTCCCCCCGCTCCCTCCCCTCCCCACTCGCTCTCTCCTCCCCGAGCCGTGGCAGCGAGCAGCGGAGCGGCGGCCCGACGAGCGAGCGAGCGAGCGAAGGAGCGAGCGGCGCCCGCAGCCCGGCGATGCTGCAGCGGCTCCCGCGGAGCCTCGGCGGGGTGGGCCCGGCCCCCGCGCGCCCCGCGCCGCCCGGCGGCGGCGCGCCCTGAGCGGGCGGCGGCGGCGGCCCCGCGGCGCAGCGGGCGCTGTTGCGCAACCCTGCCCGGCGTTGCCGGCCTCCCTGCCCCCGCCGCCGGCTCGGCGCGGCGCGGCTCCCGCGGAGACGGAGGGCTGATTCATGGGGCCCCGCGCCGGCCGCCTCGGCGAGGAGAGCGCGGCGCCGCCGCTGCCCCCGCGCGGGGTGTGAAGCCCCGGCCCCTCCTCCGCAGCCCCGGGCTCGCCCGCCCTGCTCGGGAGTGTGGTCCCTGCCGGGAGCCGCCGCGCCTGGCGCACAGAGGGAAGCGTTGATGCATCGCTGTGGAAATTCATTGTGTGACTTTCTGGGTATTTACTGAGTTTCAGACCGAGATGCAGCTCTTGAAAGCTCTATGGGCACTAGCAGGAGCAGCGATCTGCTGTTTTCTTATATTTGTCATCCACTCACAGTTTCTTAAAGAAGGTAATTATATCTGCATGTCTACATACCCTGTTCTTTAATACTGAGGTCTTTACGAGGTGCCTTAATTATTTTTACTGTTTCCAGTATGTTCTATTTACAGCAGTGCTTCCACGCTATTTTTCCTTTCCGTTAAAGCCTTCTCATTTTTGTTCCTTTAGATAATAGGAAGCTTTAGACTTACATTCTTGGTAAATGTGTGTGTATATATACATTTTTATATCTATATATATAAATCTGTATGATGTTTGTGTTCAGTGCTTTAGCCAATGTCTCATTTCTTTATGGGGCATGTGTAGTGTACAGAAAATATTTGTTGCTATCAGATGACCACAGAGCGGTAGTCATCGTGGGAGTATTAATAACCCAAAAAACCTTTAACAAGTAAACGTCTTATTTTTATACCAAATCAATAGGCATCCTTTCCCTCTTCCTTGTTCGGTACATTTTCAATAGATGGCACTAAAGTTCTATGGAAAGGGCAGGGCAGAGCAAATCCTGGGCATTCAGCATCTTCCTTTTCCTCCTCGCTGCCCCAAAACTGGAAGAGGCCTTTGCTTGGTTTCAAGGCTCCTGTTTTTCCACTTTGTGGACAGAAAAAAAAATAATTTTCTGGAAAAAATAGTTTGGATTGTAGGGCAGGCTTTCTTTTTTTTTTCCTACATGATTTCGGTGGGAAAAATACATGTTTGATTAAGTGGATAGAGGAATTTTCTTGGGGAGTAACCCTCTTACTGTTCTTTTTTTTTGTTTTCTTTCCTCAGGGATTTTTTATTTCTTTTTTCCCCCTTCTGCTAAAATAATGATTCCACTGCTAGTCTGTAAAGCAAAATGTAGTCTGAGATTCAAATGTGAATCCTGAGGGATGTATGTGTGTTTGGTGGTGTGTGGGGAAGCCCAGTGCTGTCCTTTAAGCAGTGTGAACAAACACAACACAACAACGTGGGGCTTTTGGTGAACCCAATTACGTATTTTTTTTAGGACTGTAATTTAGTTGAGGTTATAGCTGGCCTGAAGAAGGAGCCCAGTTCAGCTTCGAGTGCTGGCTGCACAAAGCATGGATAAAAACTTTTATGTGACTGGGACAAAGTTTCACTCCAGACTGGGCAGAGCGACAACCTTGTAACCACTGAAGCGTCGCTGCTGCTTTTTAACTCAGTGTCAGCCCAGAAAAAACAGGGGACGGTACATTTTCATAGATCTCTTCTGAAATTAATACATACTGATTTGCCTCGTTTGCTTAATTAAGAAGCGTTGTCCAGATACCTCCAGCTTGATTTCTCCTTTAAGGAACCTACCCATGCTATAATTGCACTGTGTGCAGTGCCTCCCACATAGCCACTTACTGAACATTCTTTTAAAATGCTCGGACTACTGTATCTCAGTCTAATGAGATGAGTCTGTTTTGGGAGGTTTTGCAGAATTCAAAATTGCCAATCATTTCAGGCTATTTTTTGTCAGTATTTCTTTTTCCTTCCCCTCTCCTTCAGTCTTCCATTGCTTGATTTTGAAACCTGTGTAACTGTAAATAATCCAGAAAGAAAGAAAATAAATAAGCTTGTTTTAAATTTATTACTTAAAATATTTTTTCTTGTGTTGTAGGAGTAGAAAGCTAGAGCATTAATACATAAAACCCAGAAACCATGGCCATGCACCAAGTACTTTAACACATTTTACTGCTTCTCCTCCAGCAATTAAAGCCACTCTTAATGTGGGCTGCAGAGAGAAAACTGAAGCTCTAGAGCTTGTCGGGTAGCTTAACTGCATCAGTTTGTTTACACTTGTGAACAAAGTAATTCTGCTTTGTTTAACACTGAGAACTATATTCGCAGTGTAAATACAGATTGGGTTTATTGGGGTAGTTATCAGCCTTTTCGTCTCCACAGTAGCATTTTGACCCCTTTCCTATAATTACTTCAGTGTATGTGTTCCTCTCTGTGGTTTCAGTAATGACACTGAATAGTTCAGTGGAATTGTTTGGGAGTCTACGTGGAATAACTTGAGTTTCTTCTTTATGAAGAACTTCTGAAATATCCAAATAGAAATGACTGGCTTAAGCATATTACATTCAAATGCAGGCATCTAAGAGAGATTTAAGCTGTGTTTTGCAAACAGTTTGCAAAAGCAGGACTTACATTTCCTTTCTTTTTCTTTTTAAATCGTGGTGGGCTTTTTTTTTTTTTCTTTTATTATTTTCGGTAAGAAAACACAAGGAAGGACTAGCAGAGCATCTAACCATATGCCTACCACAGTAGTTTACTAAGTAAACATGTATAAAGAAGAGTAAATGAGATGGCTGTTATGTTACTTTCAGAAAATTTGCAATTCTTCTCTGATACCAGAGTTAGCCTTTTACCTTTCCTAACTTTTTATAAAATTTTAATGTACGTCTCATTGCAGATAATGCTGTTAGACTTGATTTCCTGGCAGAGAAGATTAATTTCTCATCAGAGCCTAATGAACTACATGGGCTCATTGTTTGTAACTCAGCTGTGTGGTCGAATTCCTCAGTTAAATGCTTGGACGTTTTCATTTGATTATTTCTTGCGCAGAAGGGTAATTTCCTGTAGTCCCAGAGAACAAACAAGTAAACCACCAGTTTGCCCAGCCTGATCAGATTAGCTGATAGCACATCTCTCCTGAGACAATTTGACACTACAAGCTCACACACCGAGCATCTCTTTTGTATGCAAGGCAATTGATTTAAAAAGAATGACATGTAACATTAATTAAAGGCCTGAGTTAATTTATTAATGCATGCTTTTTTCATTTTTGATTGTTTTATAATGTTTTATGCTTTGCTTTTTCTCCCCACAAAGCCAGGTCTTTGGTATAAGAAGTGGCATAATCCTCACTTCTTACAACATCTCAAAATGATACAATTGCTACATGTGTTCTTGTACTAATTTTCCTTTTGCTTACTTGGAATTAGTAATGTTATCTGTTGTTTTGAACTTTTATCACCTATTAACAGAATATATTTTTTTATAACTTCAATTGCACTGCGTGACTACAGTTTGTAGAACTTTTATTACATCCGGCTGAAACTTAGAACCAGCACCAAATTTTTCCTTCAGTCACATTCATAAATAGGAGGTTAGGGCTGCAACAGTCAGCTGAGAGTCTTCATGCTGTTAATTTTTCATTTAGATCCCGTACTGAACTCACATATTTCTCCAAGTAACCCTGTCTTAATTCTTCAATATTTTTCCATGCATTTTTTTGAATTCAGGCAGTTCAGCAGTGGCATTGCATTGCTGCCGCTTAAATGATGTTAAGAAACAATGAATGCTTGTTCTGAGATGAGTGGGAAAGAGCTGTTTAAATGTCTATTTTCATGAATATGTTTTTTTCAGGAAGTAAAGAATGGGTGACACAGGGTGCCATTTTTCCACACTTAGGCTTTTGTGTGGAAATACAGGTCGTCCTGTGGCTAATCCGTTCCCCTATGTCCAATCTGTCCTTCAGTGTTTCTAAAAGATGAATAGAGCTGTGAACCCAGAAAAGGGTATTGTGACATATAATTGCAGTCCCATGCTTGTCTGATCTTCCTGCAGAGCAGTTTAACATACTCTAGTCAGCTGCAGTCAGTATGAACAGGTGTTAAAAACTGAAATATCTAAAACTTTTTGTGCACACCATTGAGAATTAAAAGTGAGGAATTACATTCCCTACTCATGATGGATTTGGAAGAAGTTGTAATCTATTGTCGTTCAATCCATTTATTCAGAGAGAACTGAAAAAAACACCAAGTTGATGTTACATGGGTTAATTGTGGGAACTCCTTTGCCCCCACACAAATACCCTTTTCACCTAGTAGAGCATTTTAACCATGCAGACACAGCAGTGATGGGGAAAAGTGGAGGGTACAGTTTCTAAAGGTGTCTTTGAATCCCATGGCAAATAGGGAGTAACTTCAGAAGGGCACGTATATGTCAGAGCCAGGGTGTGTTACAGCCCTGGATATACTTCAAAGCTTTGTTTATCCTGTGATTGCTCATTAAGAGACTGAAATGTCTTACCTTTTGAGGGCAATTTAATATTTTGAACGGTTTATGAGATTAGGGGTGTATGAGCTTTGTTTGGAGAGGGAATACAAAGAAGCATGGATTTGGTCTCAAGAATCTTACATAAAGTATAGAACATTGGAGTATTCAGAAGTCAAAACACACACTCTTAATCTGTTGGGTAGATGTTCAGTACTAGGATGTGTAAGAACAGCATTGTTTTCTGTTGAGATGATGCAGCGGTTCAGTAGAGACAGGGGAATTCTGATACTTCTGTTAGAACCAGGTGATTATGGCTATAAAGCAGAATTTTCGTATCACTTGTGCAAATTAAATATATATATATATGTATGAACAGGGTGTCTGTTTACCACATTTTTCATAACGATCTTTTTTTTCTGCCTTAGGCAAAAGTTAGCAATTATTGGTAACACTCTTGTTGGCTCTGTCAAACACATTTAGAAGAATTAGTGTCACAACAGCAAAAATAATGCAGCATATTCTTTAGAAGAATGCATTTATTGCACATAATAACTTGGTTAAGTTTTATACTTAATAGATTTGTTCTTTCACCTTATACAGATTTAAATATTTTAGTCTGCTTTAAAAGTATGGAAAAAAGCTTTATGCATCTATTTGTGTTCTTAGGGTGTGTAACTGGACACTGATAATAAGGAACACTGTTCTATTTAGCTGTGTAACCCCAACAACAGCAGCAACAACAACTCAGCTACTCCTCAGCTAATGTTGGAAAATGTCTATTGACAGTATACCCAAGATAATTTTTTTTTCACCTTTCTGTTCATGTAACTTTATAACTTTATAAAGTTGGTAAAACAAACAGCTACTGCTGTGTAAATCAATTTCAGGAAAGGATTTGTTATCTTCTAGAACTTTTTGAGACATCAGCCCTCAAAATGTTCCTGGAAAGACTTTGGATGTGACTTATTAACATAGATAAAACATTGCTGGCCTTTCTTAAAGTTTCTTCTTTTATCTTTTAAACATTAAAAATAAGGAAGACATGAAACAATTAAACAAAGCAAGAAAGAGAATTGCTCTTAAGAATGTGGAGGAAAAAAAATTTGGGTTTTCATTGGAGTTGTTTTTTTTTTTTTTTTCCAGTTTGCCCTTTTATGCTTAACCTGTGTCTCAGAACAGTGAGATACCTGGCGTACCAGATGTGCTGCATATGTTACCTATATATAGTAAAACTGAGTTGAGGACAGTGTGTCCCAGCTGCAAAGTTGCCTGCTTTTGAGGGGTTTGTTACTTTTAATATACTGTAGTAGAATTTCTTTCTCCTGTTTGGCTTCTATACTTTTTTGGAGGGGGGAGGGAGGAAGGTTGTGGCAGCCCATCAGGCCTGAGAAAGAGGGAGGCACGGAATGCACAAGTGGAAGGTTTCTCTTTCCATCCAGAAAATGGACTTGGTAGTTAAAACCCCCAAAAGCTTGGATCAGTGCTGCATGAGGAAAAGAAATCGGAAAGGTAATCAAAGTTTGGGGGTTTTGTTTTCAAGTTTTTACAGTTTTATGGTAAATAAATAAAATCAAGAAGACTCAGTTCAGTGACTGTTCGATAGCATGTGGCACACAGGGGCTGAGGAAAAATGAGAGATCCTTCTGCCTTGCATTTGCTGTGCTGGGATATACCAAGAGGGGGAGCCTGACAGGTTTTCTACCCTTACAAGTTAGCTTTGAAATGGTTTTTGGGTTTGGGTGATGAAAAAGCAAGCCGTGAATGTCTCTTCATAGGGAAGTGCACCATAGATGGTATTATCCCTGTACTTCTCCCAATGGAGTAAATTAAAAAGAAGGAATTAAATAACAGGTTTTTCAGTCGCCTTTTTAGAACTTCATGCTTTCATGCCCCAAAAGCACAAGGGAGGAATTATTGACCTTTCTCAGCATTTATCAGCATTACCTATTCTTAAAGGTAGTACTATAGACTGATATGAGCCACACCATACAAAAGTACATGCTTTTTAGACCTGTTCACTAGTGTTTAATTTTTCTTCCGTCTAAGCAGGCATACGCTGTATCAAAAATAAAACTGGAATAAAACCAGAACACACACACTTGAGATTTTTTTTAAACAAAATTAAAAGGGGACATTTTTTTTTAACAGATATATTTAGAATTCAAGAATAGTATTAGTAAGAAACACTATATATGTCCTTAATTCACTAAATAAGATACAGGTAAAATTATTATCTTCTGGTATATATTTAAGAATACCTTTTTATAATCATATGAAGAAAGGGGATAACATGAGGTTTTGTACTAGAAACAACAACAGTATTTGTTTTCTGGTAGCATTTAGATATCCCAATTGGAATCGGTGGCTCAGCCGAGTATGACTGGCCAACTGTAGTGTACATAAAGTCCAAGCCAGAGATCTGTTCCACCCAGCATCTGGATTTTAGCAAAGATTTATTTTGTTTAGAAATTATATGCTCTTGTCACTTATAACCCATGGTGATAGAAGGTTCTGTTTAATAACAAAATCCGATTATTTGCCTAAATGTGCTTTTTATGCCTGCTCTGGAAATCCAACCCAATATAATGAATCTGCCTATTCATTATATTGTACCTTTGGCACTACATCAGTTCACAAGTAAATGCTAGTCAGAACAATAGATCTTCCTACTAATTGTTGTTAGTCTTGTGAAAAGCAATGAGTAACGTGTTTGAAATATATCCAAACAGCAAATTAACATATAAATAACCAGGAAAATATTGTAATGGATCAATACCTATTGAAATATTTTCTAAAAGCAGATGCTGTATTAATATGTGTTTTCATGTGAGTGATTTATTATTTTTGACCATAATAAGGAAAGTAGAAGATTGTGTTAATCCATCAGGTGAAAAATTATGTTTATAATAGACCAGTACATTCTAGATCTCAGCTTCTAACATGCCGTGAGATTATATGGTATTCTAAACTCTCACATGAGGAAAGATGTTGGCCAAATTAAGTGGAAGGAAGGGAATAATTGCAATTTAAGACCTAGAAAGAAGTACTGAAGAGTTACTGTGTTTAGAGAACTGATTGCTAGCAAGATAAAAAGAGTTTTCAGTGGGTAATGTTGTTCCTTAAGAGAGTAACAAACTGTTCTTTCTGTGAAGTGAGAAGATTACAAGAATCAGTGGGTACAAGCTGATTTGAAGGAGATTTAGGTTAGGCATCAGGAAAGATTACAGCAAGGCAAATTTGTGCTGTGCATCAGGGAATACTTGCCAATGGCAAAGACAGTAAAGCATTGGAATAGATTTTCTTGTGAAGTTGTGAAACAGGAGAGTTTTACTTTCAGGTGAAAATATTATCTGTTTGGAATAGTATTGTCATCTTAAAGCACACAAGTAGACTCGGTGACCTCTTGAAGTCCTTTCCAGTCTTATCCTCCCAAATGTGGGCTTACCTGAAACATACTTAGAAAGGTGAAAGATATTTAAACATCTGACTTGAGGGCATTTTTCTGTTGACTGCTGAAGTGAATAGGCTTGTTAGAAGACACACTGTGGCAGGAAAGTATTCAAGGGACAAATAAAACCTCAAGAAAAAACCCAGTATTTTAAGTATTTGATTAGCTAAATCTTGCCTCTTTTTAAGTTGCAGTTGTAACTGAAAAGAAAAAAAAAAGGAACAGAAAATCTCATGATTTATGTAGATAAAAGATCACTTTTTAAGTGCTGTTTAGGTTGTAAGCTCTTCAGGGCTTGAAGGAGTCCTGAAGCAGGGCCCAGTTCTGTCCGCTTTTCTTCTTACACAAAGAGCAACAAAATTACGATATTAGTATCATTCACTTTCTGGTATTTCTTATGGTTGCTGAGCTCTGCCAGCCTGTTGGTCTTACCCCAGCACCTGGAGGGTTTATCTCCAGGTTGCCCTGTGGCTGTTCTGACCTCTGGTATGGGGAAGCACAGAACCAGCCCCTCAGCAGGGTCAGCTGAAAATGGCTTCAGAGAAAGTTCTCTGTCAACTTGCGCCTGTTTGGTGCCACAGGTGATTAAGAGCTTTGTGTTCATTTCTCTCTGTAGTGCACACCTTGATGTGATACTGTCTGCTTTTTATGACATCTGCATGGCTTAAAATCCAACAGCAAAAGGAAAATTAGCAAATCATTATGACAGAAGACAGGCAGGAAAACAGTGGTCACTCTTTGAATACAGATGGGCAAATGTAGCTGTACTCTCTGGAGCTGTGAAGTGTCATACCCTACAACTTGTACTTAGAACTATTACCCTCTGGAATATTTTCATGTGTCTGGTACAGTTATGTACCACAGAGTTGTTCTATTTACAGGTGTAGAAGAACTGGATACTAGTTAGTGTTTCCTTGAGCAGCACTAACGTTTCCTGAAAGACAGGAGGTACGAAGGTTTTTAGAGGTTACTATATCGCAAGTTAACATTTCTTTACCCCTCTACACTAGTTTTTGTCAAAAAGCACCCATATTTTATGTGTTTCTGTGGTGACTGCTATTTAATCACAACACTGTTGTTATATGGTATCTTTTGTACTTCGTTCCAGTTTTTATTGTATTAAATTACATGGTTTTCTGCATAATTCTTTCAGTACAAATTTATGGCTCTAAGGAAGAGAAAAACAAACCATTGCTCCATTATTCAGAGTAGTATGGAGATGTGGATCTGGGGATAGATTTAGCCTCAAGAGAACCAAACAGTTGTTTGAAACGGTCACTGCTTGAGTATCACCTTGCTTACGGCTATGAACTAATTGAGATTAAACTGAAATGATTGTGAGATGCTTCCTTTTCTCGTGCATCGGCAGTTCCCACTATCTGTTAGTGCTTTAAAAGTATTATTTTAGTCATTAAAAAAAAGGTTGTGCTTCTGGGTTCCTCTTTTGTTCTAGCTTTTGCCTTTGTTTTTCTAAACACATGCTGCTAGAGGAAGCAAAGTCTTCAGCTTCATTTATTGTTGAGAAGATCTCATAACTGTTGTAAGCATTTTTGCATGCTTGGCTATAAAACTATATAGATTGTACCAGATGCTTCCTTAACTTATTTTATATAATTATAATGGATGCTGATGAGTCTTAGAGTCAAAGCCTTTAAAGATAAAAATCTCTTTGCTGTGTGTTGGTTTTTTGGAGGTATATAGTAATAGCCCCTATTCACTGAATCTTTTCTCCTTTCTATTATTGTGATTAATGTTTGAGAAAAAAAAAGCAAAGCAAACTAATATTACAAGAAGTTTGATGTCTTCCCTAAAGACTGTGACAACATTCAAGATGTATTTTACCTGATATTTAGGTAACAAGTGCCATGATTTTCAAGTGGGTTGAAGACCCGAGAACTCCCATTGCCTTCAATTAGACACTGTGTGATAAAACATAGGGGTTGAGCATTTTCTTGGCCATGTCCACTTACTAACTTTATGCCAAGTGCCAACAGGTTTATTATTATTACTGCTTAATTCATAACTAGACAAATATCCATTTGTTGTGATATACATATATATATACACATCACTTGTGTCAGTTATTTATAAAAAAAATGCATTGTAAGATCAGTATACAAATTAGCAGCACTTTTTCCTTTTTGTTGCACTTTCCTGGGCCTGAATGCATGTTTCAAGCCACAAGCTTTTCACTTTCAAGTAAGCTGTCTCTGGTGACAGCCTTCATAAAGGAACCTGTAAGGTATGAAAGTCAAAAGCAGCAATGTGATTAGAGAAAATGAGTACACGGTTTGATGTTAGGAATGAAATTTTGTCTCCATTT
The DNA here is from genome assembly GCF_964237585.1 of Gallinula chloropus. NCBI lineage: Eukaryota > Metazoa > Chordata > Aves > Gruiformes > Rallidae > Gallinula > Gallinula chloropus. Next base: position 49,185,777 of record NC_140085.1, on the reverse strand, counting down.
GAGTTGGTGGTGAACTTCTTGCTGTTTTCGCTGAGGGTCCAGTTTCAGTTGTGTTGGACATTATGAGGTTCTACTTTGGTATACTTTTGCCTTAGTTTATTGACTTGGAAAGTGTCCTTTCCAACCTGTAAGATGTGTGAGGTAAATGACTTCAAAAGATAATCATAGAATGTCCTGAACTGGAAGGGACCCATTGCGCTGCCATTCAGCAAGACCTGGACAGGCTGGAGAGCTGGGCTGGGAGAAACCAGATGAGATTCAACAAAAGCAAATGTAGAGTCTTGCACCAGGGAAGGAATAACCACTTGTATCAGTACAGGCTGGGGGATGACCTGCTGGAGAAGAGCTCTGTGGAGAAGGACCTGGGGGTCCTGGTTGATGACAGGTTGGCCATGAGCCAGCAGTGTGCCCTGGTGGCTAAGAGAGCCAATGGGATCCTGGAGTGCATCAGGAGGAGTGTGGCCAGCAGGTCGAAGGAGGTGATCCTCCCCCTCTACTCTGCCCTGGTCAGGCCCCACCTGGAGTATTGTGTCCAGTTCTGGGGTCCCTCCTATAAAAAAGACAGGGATCTCCTGGAGAGAGTCCAGAGAAGGGCTACAATGATGAATAAGGGCCTGGAGCATCTCCCCTGTGAGGAAAGGCTGAGTGAGCTGGGACTGTTCAGCCTAGAGAAAAGAAGACTAAGGGGGGACCTAATTAAAGTTTATAATTATCTTAAGCAGGGGATGCAGGGGGAATCAGCCAGCCCCTTTTCAGTGGTCTGTGGGGACAGGACAAGGGGCAATGGCTGCAAGTTGGAGCACAGGAAGTTCCGCACCAACATGCGGAAGAACTTTTTCACAGTGAGGGTGACAGAGCACTGGGACAGGCTGCCCAGGGAGGTGGTGGAGTCTCCATCTCTGGAGATATTCAAGACCCGTCTGGATGCCTATCTGAGTGATATGAGCTAGGGAGCTGCTTTGGCAGGGGGGTTGGACCCGATGATCTCTCGAGGTCCCTTCTAACCCCTATGATTCTATAATTCTATAATTCTGTGACAAGGCTCATCGAGTCCAACTCCTGGCTCCACACAGGGCCAGCCAAGTCAGAGCATGGGACTGAGTGCATCCTCCAGACGCTTTCTTCAACTCAGTCAAGCTCACTGCTGTGACCAGTTCCCTGGGGAGCCTGTTCTAATGCCCAACCATGGTCTCTATATATAACTTCTTCCTAATATCCTACATAAACCTCACCTGTCACAGAGCTCCTACTGCAGCTCTTTTCAAATCAGCTGAAAAAAACCCATGTACTTCACCAGCCAGGTTCTGCTTCATACTACACTTCCATGTCCCATACTCAGGCACTCTAGCTCCTGGTGACACTGTCTTGCTACTGATAAAATAAGGTTACTCTTCTTGTTCCATAGATGCTAAAAACTGGCTGTTGTGTAACTGCATACTCCAGTGCAGCGAATTAGCGTTAGTAATATGTGCTGCTGTTTAATTATGCACTGAGGTCTTACCTAGAGCCAGAACCATACCCTTGCAGTTGCTCAACAAATCTAGAGACACTCACAGTTCACAGAAGTACAAGAAAAAGATTGTTAAATTATACATGAGTGAGTCGTTAAAATAGCAGTCGTTATGAACTATCATTTCTCCTCAGTGTGTCTTCTCAGGCTTAATGCTTGTCTCCAGCTAGAACTCCATGATTTCCTCTGCTCCGTATCTACTTCTAGCATGGTCCTTCTGCCTTCTGTCTTCCAAGATCTCCCTGGAGAAAGCAGCTTCATTCTGCATGTGTGTGTTGGGAGCATGGGCAAAAAAGGAGATGGTCAAGGGATCTGTTATGATTCTGAGCATTGTGCATTTCTTCCCTAGTTTCTAGTCTTTCTTAGAAATATTTTTACATTAGCTTTGCCGGGATACTTATGTATATGGTATATGTATAGCCTATACACCCTCTACCCATTATTAAATTATTCCAGTCTGAATTTTATGTTAGAATATGGTTGGCCATGTAATCTAGGTCTTTTGGCATTAGTGTGTTGTGTATTAGCTAATGGATTGCCAGTATTCTGATTAAGTTTTTTTAGAATACAGTCCGAACAATTTCTAGTACTGACAGGAAAATAATTTAAAAAAAAAGAACAGAGAATTTGTGCCCTTCATATAATTACTTCCTCTTTGTTATATGGGAATGTTTCACTAGATGACTCAATTGCAGATTTCCAGAAAACTGGTCCGTTAGGAAGCAAGGACAGATTGTAGAGTCCTAGAACAGTTTGGGTTGGAAGGGACCTTGGAGATCATCTAGTTCCAACCCCCTGTCATGCGCAGGGACACCCTCCACTAGACCAGGCTGTTGAGGTGCCCCTGCTGGGGAGACCACATCTGTGCATAGTAAAACTTTTTTTACTTGCCTTTTATTGTAGTTTCTTCTACATTTTTGTGAACTCTTGTCTTGGTGAGAGCTAAAATGCATTAGCCATATAGCAATTCTTAATATTAAACCCAGTTCACAGAAATTATGCATGTTTAGTAATTTGTATTATGGTGTAAAATGAATGCAGAGTCTCTGTTTGTTACAGGTACTTTAATGAGTAGTTTGAAAATTATTTTCAGTTCACAAGATGAGATTTGCAAACCTCCCTTTTTCAGCAGACAAATGATGGAAGTCAAGTTAAAAGGAGTAGCTTGTCTCTCAGATTCATTCTAATGCTATGACTTTCTGACATGATGTTGAAGATGTCAGATCTGTCTCTAGGCTTATATAATTCCTGTTCACTGTAACGGGAACTGCAGACACCTGTGTGTCTTTTAGGCAGGCAGGTTCTTGAATTCAGTAGAGCTGCCCAGTGCTAGAGTGGTATGTCAAAACACAATTTTCTTCCTAAGAAAACACAGCAATCATATTTTCTTCTCCAGATTTCTTTCTTTTTTCTTTTTTTTTTTTTGTTTCTTTCAGGAAAAAGAAAAAAGAACACAGCAAAATTTCAGTGGAATTAGCAGTAGAAAGAGCAAGAAAAGGACTGGAATTTTTAGCATATTTTCATTTTCTAATAGTTTATAAAAACCATACAGAGAAATCTCTGCCACAGATCTACTCATTTGTTTGATTGCTTTCTCCTGTGTTTATTTATGGTTTAAAAATGGTTGAGGTTAAACAGAGATGTGCTTACTAACTGTGATTTAATCATAACTTCTTCTTGATGTGGCTTCCGTTTAAAGTGAAAAGAGCCATTCTGAATCCAGAGATGAGAAAAAGATTATGTAGAAACTCAAAGGAAATAAAAGAGTTTGTAATGAAAGCTCACTGTTAATTTACATTTTGAAAAAACCAAAAAAGTTGCCATAGTAACTTAGGTTGCAAAAATTTTCTAAATCTGATGTATTAGACTGAGGAAACAACTTGCATGACATGGTTCTCAAGTTTTGTGAACAAGAAAGGATATAATTCTCTGCATTTTTGTAGTTGGTCTCAAATAGTTTTCATTTGTGAAAAACATAATAATAAAATATGAAGTCATTGGTAACTTATGCAAACTTAGCCTTTTCCACTTGATTTTCTAATTATGTTGTTCCTAAGATGATTGTTCTTTGGCGCTTTTTTCCCCCCCTAAAAATAGTAGAATATGTAGGTGTTTTTCAGTATAGGATTTTTTAACAGTTCTTTCATTGTTCAGCAATTGTGGACTTAATATTGATGATTTTTAAATGTGCGTGGCAGTATGTTCTGTCTTTTCTCATAAATATCTTTATAATTCTATTTAATAATTCTTTTTTTCTAGAACCAACTTAGTTTTTTTTTTGTTTTTATGAAACAGAGCTTTGGTTAACAGACCAAAAGATAACAGTGAGATCCATTTTTGTTATTTTAAAAGGCCAGTTTTAATACTGTACACTATGAGTATTGTAAACTCTTGTCCTGAATGCCATGGACTGTGCTGTTAGCTTTGAACTCCATGTGTAGCCAAACCGAGCAAATTACTTTTATGGAGCAGTTTGTGGGGCTGGTTGTTCAAGCTAGTTAATTAACTGCATATCTCAGGTCTCAGCAGACAGTTTTTATTTTCAGTGCTATCTGTATGTTAAGAAATATGTAAAAATTACTAAAGTTTGCACCCAATCTTCATCTAATGCTTTCCAAATATCATTGTGTTGGATCTCACTCTGTTGCTGATGGCCAGTGACCTTTTTTGACTGGCCACGTCTAAACTATTTAACTTTTTAAGGTGAAATTTTTTGCTGTTGCGTGATCCAGTTGAGTATTATAGCTTGAATAATTCTTCCATACTGCTATGTTAGATTTAAAAATAGATCTCATTTTTGAATATGTTAAATGTAATAACAGAAGCTACTTGTCACTAGACAGCACTAAGGTATTCCACCATTCCACCATAGCTGCAGTTCTATTGCAAAGTCTCCTTTTCCATTGGAAATTTAGTATCTTTTTTTTAAGTAACATTTAAGTTATTTTCTAAAGAATCATAAAAAAGATGTTGAGAGCCCACTGCAGAACTTAGTCCACCTAAACCATAGCTCTGTTTTAAGACCTTCCATGATGGAGATTCTATGGCTTTCCTGGATTTTCATGCTGCACTCATCTATTATGTCTGCATTTACTCTGAGTGGTTGCTGTGGTATCAATCATTTTGTCATGTGGGAAGGCTGGAGCAGAAAGAACGCGCACACACACGCACACAGAGCTCTTTGCTATCCTGACGTACTTAACCCAATTAAATTGTAAAGATAGAGCTTTATGTATGATTGCTGGCTTGCAGTTGCAGAATGTGGTGAACAGCAAATCAAAAAGCAGTGTTCATTCCCTGTGAGAGAGGAGGGATGGCCCGCTGGGGACACCGAGGTCCTGGTGAAGATGGGGAGAGGGTGCTGGGACAATTCTTCTCCTGCACTGCTCTTCCTTGGCTCCTGCCCTTGCTGGCCTGCAGACATTTTTTATGCCTACTTGTGGCCATGTTTGTACTGTATACAAGGGTGTTTTACATATATAAGATACATGTTCCTTATTTCCCTTGTGCTGATTCTACCAAACTCCCAAGGCTACATTCCTTTAGAAACCAGGAAATTACTGTGATTTGTGTCTATATCCCCTGCCTCTGCTATCATCCTGTGCTTAGACCCTTGGGCGGTGGGGGGGGGGGGTCTACTCCACATCACTGCAGCATCACACTGGCTTCTTTTACTTCCCTCAGTGCTCTTTCTCTGCTTTTCTGATATATCCCAGGTCAAAAGACCACTAGTGGTTTTAGATATAGCCCAGGATTTCTATTTAATGATTTTTCAGAGTTTTTAAATGTAAACTCCATGCCTGTCACTGTTTAGATGTAGCATCCATGAAACTCTCAACCACCTACTATGGTTGCCCAAGTTATGCTCTTGTGGGAGCACAGTTTATAACAATGCATTCGATATTGTGACTAATGTCTTTATCGTGTTTCTTTGCTTGGTACTGAAAGGTAAATGTGTAAGGGAGAATTTTTATTGATTTTTTTTCCTGTTTTAAAAATACACAAGTTCGTCTTTGAGGTAGAGAAGGCATTCAAAGAAGCACACCTTGCTCTTCAGCAATATGGTTTCTGACAGTTTTGAAGGAAATCACTGGCAAATCACTGTCCAACGGGAAAAAAAATAGGAAATAGCAGGATAAAAAAGTGAGGTTTTAAACAAATTTTTATGTAAACATTTGGTTCTTGAAAGCATTTAGGGGACACAGTTGCTGTTGTCAAACTGATGTTTTTGAAGATTATCCATTTCTAGCCACTACTTTGTAAATACTAACTTTGTGTTTGTTTGCGAAAGCCTTGACAAATACTTAGCTTATTTCTTTATGATAGAGATGGTAAGAGGAGACCGGGCAGCCAGGGCATGTCCCAGCCAAGCCAGGAGCAGGGCAGCTGGGGACACCGGGTAAGCTCCAGGCATCAGGGACAGACCAAGGCCAGGACGCACCGTGTGCCCACAGGTGGGCCCAGCTTGGTCAGGCCTATGGCAGAGCAGGGCTGTGTGGAGATGGAGCCCAGCCGTGCAGTGGCATTGCTGGGGTGGTTCCAGGGTGGGGGCTGGTGGCTGTGCTGGGTAGCGATGTGAGTTCCTGCAGGGCCCTGACATACATGCTTTTGTAGTTGATTCAGTAGGAAGAGAGCTGCTTAAAAGTATTATAAATGCAGCATGGAGCACACCAGCATGCATTGATATACTGATTTACTTTGCATGTTTTGTGGCAGACATATACCTGTGTTTTAAAGACCATGTACATTATGGATGTGGTAATGAGTCCTGAACAAGCATGATCTGGTGGACTGGCAGTTGAAGAGAATTTGAATCCTGCACTTTGGGTGTCTGACAGGTGGCTGCTTCGTGTCAGTACTTGGGGAATATAGAAACGGGCAGCTGAAATTACATCTTCAGAAAGATAGAACAGGCATATGATAGAATAGGAAAGGCTGGGTTGGTTTAGCCTGGAGAAGAGAAGACTCAGAGAGGATCTGATCAATACTTAGAAATAGCTGAAGGGAAAAGGAAAAGAGGATAGGGCCAGACTCTTCTCAGTAGTGCCCTGCGGCAGGACAAAGGACAATGGGTCCAAACTGGCACACAAGTTCCATCTCAACATGAGAAAAAATTCTTCACTGTGAGGGTGACACAGCACTGGAACAGGCTGCCCCAAGATGTGGGGTCTGCTTCTCTGGAGATACACAAGACAATCCTGGATGAGATCCTATGCAACCTTTTCTTAGGTGATCCTACGTTAACAGGGGGGGTGGACTAGATGATCTCCAGAGGACCCTTCCAACCCCTGCTCTTCAGTGATTCTGTAAATCTGTATCAGACTTTCAGCAAGCCATGACTGATGTATCAGTTAGGTCATCCTTCTCTAAGCTGTGCACAATAAGAAGCTTGTTGTGCTTTAGTAGTATCTGGATGTATTAGAAAGGCAAAAAGTTATTTTCTATGGATGTGAGTTTACAAAGTGTCTTGGGATGCTTCTGAAAAAAGCAGTGTTATACCACTGCAGGGTACTTTTAAGCTATCAGTTTCCTGTCCTTTCCCATTTCCTTTCTTCCACCTGGTGCTTCAGCTGTTGAATAACATGGAATGTAGGAGGACATCATCATCAATCTACAGTAATGCACTGTGTTGCCCTGACATAGAGTTTAGGTATCACACAGAAGGAGATGCTCAGTAGTAGTGAAAAGATGTAGCTGTATGTAGTAATCTTAAAACAAGTGGTAGAAATCAGGAGCAAACTGTGCATGGTTAAATGGCTCTCTCCTCTCTCTATATTGCTCATTATGATACAACAGTATGACTTGCATCTCCACATTAAAATAATATTTTACTGTATTTGTGAATGTGATACAGTAGCTCATATTTTGAGCTTGAATCATATATAAACATTGATTCATTTAAAGTGTGGTAGAATGGAGTGCCCTTTGTATTTCTTCATGCAAAATATAGGCTACTATGTCAATGAAACCCACATTGTCCTTCTGTAGGGTAATTTCCATAGTTTTCAATTATGATTTCTCTTCTGAAATGACATTTGATAGCGCTGCAGTGTGCTGCTGGTAAATCAGTAACCAGCACTCTTTAAGTCATCCAGCTAGAACAGTGTGTACCTTTTAGATTCTGCAAGTACCTCAGAAGGTCTCTGTGTACAGATCTGTTTAGTGAATCCTCTCTGGTGAAACAGTAGTTTTCTTTCCCTCACTCCTCTGCTACGAAGGCTTTACTTTGTATTTCAGTTGGATCACGATCCCAGCTGTCCTGGAGCTTTACAAAGCTTATGCACAGTTCTGAGGCTTGACAGGCTTAAATACACATTTGTGGATGGTAGTCTGACCAAATTTTGGTTTAGCTGCAAAAGGAGTTGCTTGCAGCCATGTGGATGTGCTGCACTTGTAAGAGAGCTTGCATACATACTCATTTGCATTGCAGTATATGGAACATCATTTCGATTTTCAGTTGTATATAATGGCTGCAATTTGGATTTTAGATGAAAAGAGGAAATGTGACCACATAAATTGTAGACTTATTACACCTTCAGGTGGTAAAAGGTTTCCTTATATTTTGAAACCCATGCTTTTTAAATTCTGTACAGGCAAAAACATTATTAGTTATGTATTCTTAATGTTCAACATGGTGAAAATAGGGTAAACATGGTTAAAGTGCAAGTTTGTGTTCTGTGATATTAGGTGTACATATACCATGAATATAGAAAACATTTTATAAATACAGTATGCAAGGGACTTGTATGTTCTGACTAAATGCTTATTAGTATAAGGAACTTTGTTTTTCAAAGGTTTGTATTGAGGTGGAAGATGAAGAGTAATTATAGCCCTGTCAGCTAGTCAAAGACAATTGCTGCCTATCAGTTGGTAACAGTAAATTCTGAGCTTGCAGACTGAGGCAGTTGTTGGCATAAAGTTGCTTCAGCCCTAACTATATGTATTACATGTTTCCTTATAAATGAAAAGTTAATAGTCTTAAAACACTGCAGGTCCCATCTGTCTTTTGATCAGCTCTGCAGCTGTTCTGTTGCTCAAGTCCTTTTGCTCTCTTTTTCCCCTTCCCAACTTTTATTCATCTAATTAATTTTTTCAAGCTAAGCACCTGAACTTCAATCATAGATCATAACAGCCAACTACACTATATTCTGTCTATAAACTGAGGTTTTTTTGGGGATGTATGGAGTGTGTCCCCATTAATACTATCATGGGCTATTCCAAAATTGCAGTGCTTTTGTTTACAGGAAATCTGAGTTTATTTTTTTTCTAATATTTTTTTTCCTCCCAGCCTTAGTTTCTTTGTAGTATGTATCCATTTGTTATTTTGCACTTTCCCTCCTTCCAGCGTTTATCCCTGCTGAAATTATGAATATGATCATGTTCCTTCTTACCCTTTGTTTTGCCACACTAAACTAAACCAGTTATTTTTCCAGCATTACTTCAGAACATGTAATTGCAGTTCTCTTAATCATCTCATTACTTCTTTCCCCTACATACAGTGGCTTGCACAGGTAGAACCTGAATTTTAACTGTCTCGCAGTGGCGTTGAGCATTGTTTATACTTACCTTGATCTTTTTAGCCATACCTCTCCTCATTTTTTAGGATAGCAGTTGTCTTTTCTCAGCCTCACAATGGTGGTAGTGTATAGTGAACCTGTCATCAGTTCATCCTTTCAGCCCTTTTTTTTTGCCTCTGTAATTTCCAACCAGTAAATTCCCAAATTTTTCATGTAATTTATTTTTAGTTCCTGCCTACTTGGCTTTCCATTTCATTGTTCTCATCCCACTTCTGTTAAACCCATCATCAGAAAGGCATTCAGTTTCTTCCTATGTTGTATTTTGAGCCTTTTCTGTATTAACAATGCCTCTGAAATTTGTGTCTCAGAATTCTTTTGAGCTTCTAATTTAGATGTACAATAAAAAGAATTCAGTAACCACATTTGCAATAACATTTTATTTCGCACATAAAAAAGCACTGGGCCAAAAAGTAACATTTAAGATCTGATACGGGTTTAAGCTAGCATTTGGAGGTTAGATTTCCAATTTAAAAACTGTGCCTACATGAAAACTCTAAAGACTTGGTCAAAAGTAGTATCAGCTTGTATAGTTAGCTCATGTTTTTAGGACTTCTATCTTATATAGTAATATTCCAAGTCTTTGTGTTTAAATTAGAGAAAAATGGTTGTTCTATTTATTTTTTTTAAACAGAAATAAACTCATAGTGGTTGGTTTAGCTATGGCAATTAATAATTAATCAGTCACCTCTAATTTTACACTCTGTGTTTCGTCCGTTTGTAGCTATAAAACCACTCAAAATGTGTGATGGTTTCCATTTTGGTTTAGAAAAAAAATGTCAGCATAAGGATTACTGGGGTTATTCTTTCTCTGACAGTTGCACTGCATTTTTGTTTCCTTTTTTGGTACCTGCTGTTTGAGAAATTGCTACAGCTTTTATGTCTACAAAGAACAGCTTAGTGTCCAGCGATTTTGAATGTGTATTTTCCAGCGTACCGGGGATGTGGGCTTTTCAAGTTGGTTTTGTATTTATAAGTATTTTTACTGTAAAGAGATGATCAGGGTGTTGGAGAGTAATAATTTCAGAGTTTCTTGTGTTTCTTTTTTTTTTTTTTTTTTAATTTAAGAACCCCTTAAAATTTAGGAGCTCCAAAAGACCCTACTGAATAAGGCGAAATTTTTAAACATGAATTGCAACAGAAGAGGTTTGGGTTTTGGTCATGAAAGATCTGTCTTGATTTTTAAAAAGAAAAAAAAAACAAACCAAAAGAACCACAGACATTTTAAACAATTCAATTGGTGAAATTAGATTCCCAAGTACATGTTGTTTCCTAGGGGGGATTGTTCCACATTGCTCACCTCTTTCCTTTGGGAAAGAATATTTCAACTTAGTCTTTCAAACCAGCATAAGTGGCTGCAGATAGTAGCAGGCTACTGTCTTTGGAGGGGAAGATTAGTACAGTTATATGGTGTGAAACTCTAGTTTCCATGTTTTATAGGAATCCCTTGCCTGACTTAATTGCACTGAAAGGTTAACAGAAGTCCATGATGCTTTTAGGTGAACCATGGCTCAGCTTTGAATCAAACCACATGTCAAGGAGGGGTTTCTCATTTTATTCGATGCCAGCATAATTGGGGTGGTTTGAGAACCTGATATGCCTAATGATGAAATTCACTGCAGAATTTAGGGCTGTGAACTCATATGAACTACACTGAGCAATGATTCAATGGTTCTTTTCCTGCAAGCTGTTTTCCATCTCTGAGTCTCTCGCGCAGTACGTCCTTTATCCAATGGACCGATGTCAGAATCCTGTCCTGGCCCCCTGTGTCAGAGGGAGTGATGGAGTGTTACCTCCTGCTGGCCCTGCCGTTCCATCATTTGCCCTCAGGAGGTTTTTTGAAGCATGTACTTTATAAATGGCATCTTCTATCTTCTTTTGAAAATTGTTAATACACTTTTAAAAGGAACAATCTTAACACATTTACAGCACAGTGCAAACTATAAACTTGATTTATACGGAAGTACATATTTTACTGGAGAAGGCAGTGTACCCTAGCTGCCTATAATCTGACTGTAAATTTGCAGAGCTTTTTTAATGCTACAAACTAAACAGAAATGGTGAATTTCTGAAAATTGAGTATTTTGGCTGAGTTGTGTGACCTCGTTTCGTCTGTAAATACATCAGTATTTGCATTGCTTCACAATAATCGCTGATTAAGGATTTCTATTTTGGGCTGTGACTTTTTTACTGTAATACATGTTTCTCAAATACTGCAGCAAAAGCTGGAGATGCCTTTGTGCCTTTCAAATAAGAGCGTTTTTCTGTTGAAACCTTTGAAGGAAAGAGGGGAAAAAAAAAAGTGAAACTGTTGTAGAATGTAAACCCTGCAAGTGTGATTTGTATATGCTATGACTTTTTCATTATTTACTAACTTGAGATGCTGTAAATCTTATCCTTGAAATCAAAATATTCTGCTCGGTGGCTGCAGCAGTAGCAGCGCTTAGACAGCAAGTAGCGAGTTCAGCTGACAAGATTCTGGCTTGTGTTTCGCTAACACAAACATGGCTCATAGAAAATGGATACACAGCCTAATTCTGGCAGGAGTTCTGAAGAGCTCGCAACGGAGGAAGTTCTGAGCAGGTTGGAGAGCTGTGCAACCGATCTAAACGCTGCTCATCTGAGTCACCTAGCAGGCTGGGTTAAAATTCCTCCAATGTAAATAAGATTTATCAGCTTCAGCAAGCAAACCTGCAGAATTTGATAAATGTCTACAGAAGATATTTTGAGAGATAGCTAGAAAGCTTTCTTGGCCTGAAATTCAACCAGCTTTGAACTTATCTATATACTGTTTAATTAATGTCTTTGCGGGGCAACGTTAAAATAATACCGTGCTCTAATCCTCTAAGAAGTAAGGCTGTCTCTAACTACAGCTGAATTACATGCTGCATAAATTAAAATTTCCTGTGCACAGTATCTTTCTGGAGCTTTATTAAGTGCTATGATTATGCAAAAATAGAAAAGTATGAAAATAGACATTTCCATATAATCATTGCTGTAGTTATCTTCACTTTTTTTCAACATTTAAGTCCATTTCCACTTAGAATTAGCATGTTTTTGTTCAATTATTTCATCTATTACTGTTAAGAATAGCATGCTGTGCAGTTTGTTTCCTGCATCTGGGTTTTTTTTCCTAAATTCAACGTGCTTAATAGAGGGAAAAAAAGTCATTTATTTCAATGTGTCATTAATTTTCTCAGCTTAATCTGCTTTTGGGTCAATAGAATAGGGTTTTCTACGTAATGTAAACTAATTCCAGTCAGAAGAAAGTGATATCAACACAAATGACATTTTTTTTTAATAAGAAAGATGTTTTTAAAATAAGAAATACTACCAAGTACTCAGTGTATTTAGCCTGTACAAAACTAAGCTTTCAGTAAGTCTGGAATATAGCTGGCATATTAACTCTGCTCATTGAGCAGGAAGAGGGAAAAGCTGCCCTTCAGAGATGGGGGTTAATTTAATCTAAACTGCTTGATGGTCTTCAGTTCAGCCACTCTATTTTGCCTGATGGAAGCACAGAGGTGAGCCGTCACCCTGTCCCCTGCCATCCCTGCCTGTTCCTGCCCCAGCATGGGTTTGCTTAGGGTAGACTGGCTCATGCTGCAGGCAGACGGAGTGAAGGGCTGCTGAGAGTCTCTGCAGCACCTGCTGCTGTACCAATGGTCTGCAGCAAAACATCAGCAGCTGAGAAAAAAACCCCATGTAAATCTGTTTCATTGCTATGAAATCAATAGGGTTATAGATTCTCCTTCCCCGGAGGGTGCCTTTTACTTGATGGTAAACATTAAAAACTGATTCCAGGATATTAAACTGAGGTTATCCTCCTTCATTTAACTGTCATAGAGAAGCTGACTTCAGTCCCAGTGAATCCAAGTATCCAGCGTCTTCCATGCAGGGGACAAGGTCCTTGAATATTGCTCTAGAACACAGAGGTCCACTTCCTATGGCCTCTGTGCTCCTCCTGCCAGGGACTCAGGCTGGCAGGGTAGCTGCTGCTATGTAAGCAAAGAAGCCATCAGTTGCCTGGCAAGTCTGAAAGATTTGCTTGCTGCTCAGGCTCTTCCATACTTCATGGGAAGGATGATGCACATTGGGAAGGATATTTCTAGATATAGATCTGAAACTGAAGAATCTGAGAATGATACCTATTTGCTCTTTGTTTCCAAAAGAAAAGAAAATATTCACAGAGGCCAGTATTGGGCAAAGAAAGGCGTTTTGTTGTTCTTTTTGCTGCTTTGATAAATACTTTTGGAGAGTATGAACTAGTAGATTCTGTTATCTGTGAATGTAGTGGTAGGAAGACATGAGCCTTTGCATCTGTTTTTAAGAGTGCAGCTGTGCATAGACTGACACTGTGATTCATATGCTGACCTTAATTCATATTACAGTGCCCCTTGACAGTGTGCCAGCTGTGAACACGTACATGAAGTATAACAGGATCCGTCCTTGTGTGCTGTCATGAAAATACGAAGCTTGTCAGCCTTCTTTTAGTTACCTTTGCCTTGTCAGATACTGTAAACAAGGATATTCAATGTCACAAAGTATATAGAAGATACTGATGCTGTCCATCAGTGGCAACTTCACTATATACACGAAATGGTAGCTACCTTTTCATTAGCTGGAAATAAGATTAGAAGTTGTTGGAATGGACTGTTGCCAAAGTTTTCACCTTCTTATTTTACCATTGATATTCACTCTAAGAACTGAGGGAGCCCTGTTGTTTTTTAATTGTTTTTAAAAACTAATTTCCAGTGAAAAATTCCAGATGAAAATGCTTGCTAACCAAATTAAACCAGCAGATAACTTGTTTTGCACCTGTTTGATTTTAATGGAAGGTAAGGACATAGTTGTTGTGGGGTTTTGTTTTTAGGTAAATGGCCCATGTAGAGAATAGGGTTTTGTGATTTGGAATGGAATATATTCAGAACTGGTAACAAAAAAACCAAAACAAACAAACAAAAAAAAAAAAACAACCAACAAAAAAAAACGTTGGGGAGCAGTATTAAAAACAACTGCAATATTGTTGTTACCAAGTGGTAGGAAAAGTAAAAAACTTAGCAATTGCTCATGTTTCTCTTCAATATCCATTGCAGGAAACATACATCTGGTGGATGCATGGGGACAATGTCAACCTTTCTGCACAACAGTTTGGGGTAGGGACAGTGTCTTGTCCAGCTTTCAGCTCAAAATCACCAAAATAATGCAGCAAAATATTCAGTTTACCATTTGCTGTGGCTATGTATCTATATGGGGAAGGCTGTCATCAAAGGCTCGGTCCTAAAAACGGGCAGATGTATCACACTAAAAGGAAGACAAAGGCAAAGCAAGGGCAGATCAGTTAAACCCTTACCGCCTTTTATATCTGAGTAAGGAGGTCAGAAAAAGCAGAGAAAAGGAAGCATCTTTGTTCAAAGAGACAGGTGCAACCAGCCCATATATTCTGTGTTTAAAAAGAAAAAAAAAAAAGTGTGCCTGGTATTTCATCAGAGATTCCTAATCCTGGTTGAAATGTTAGCTGCAGTTTCGCAACACGCTGAAGTTTATTTGTAGGATCGGTCCCTCGCTGTTAAAAAGGGGAAAGAGATTTAGGCTTTCAAATGTTGCAAAACCAAACCAAAAAAGAACCAAAAATAGATGAGACCTCATATGTTCTTTAAATCATCTGAGATGTCTTCCACTGAAGATGCATGTTGACTTGGTGAATAAATACTTTATCATTTTTTTCCTAAGTAATACAGCTCCCTCTATAGAGAGAAAAATCTCCATTTTTTGAGATAGCTAAGACTTTCTGTTGTGGTTTTGGTTTATTGGTTTGGGTTTTTTTTAAACTAGAACAAAAGGGTTAAGGACTTTAAGCATTGTTGTAGTCCACCTGGTATTTTTCATATTATATGCACTTGTTGATTTTTTTCAGCAGCCTAATGAAACACAATGTTTGCATCAGAGCTAACTTCATCATTTTAATGAAGCACGCACAAGAAGAATCAGGCAGATTGGTACACTCTTTCTATTAGCAAGAAATAACTTTATCTGATGGATGAATTTATAAGTATAATAGTGTCTTGTTTTTTGTTTGTTTAAAAAAATAAATCTATGATTCTCTATTATAAATATTTCAAGAAACAGTGTTGGGTTTAGGGAATGGGCCTTGAATATAGTAAGACTGCTTGTTTTACAAGTTTAAACCTTATTGGTTATGCACGTGATACAGAACATTTGGACCTACTGCTGAGAGACTTATAAATGTTTCATGTATGGCACCACGAGACCTTGTGTATGAGTTCAGATAACTTAGAGGTTGCTCTGTTTCGCTCAGCCTTCTTGGAAGAATATATTAGGTCAGTGAGTATCAACACTGCATACTGTTCTTTGTCCTTCCTTCCTTCCTTCTGACTCCTCTGTTGTTAAAAGAGAACTTAGATTGGACTGGGTCTAGGGTTTCCCTTGTGTAAGCAGGGAGAATAATTAAACAGGCTCAGTTAATTAGTATTTGTGAGTTGTTCAGACCTTACAGTGATAGAGGTCCATAAAAATGCCAAGATATAAAATAAATATGATTTACATGAAGGCCATAATCCTCTCTGTCCTTTGTCAACATTTGTCCTGTGTAGACTGTTATGGTTTCATAGCAATGTAACATCTTTCTGCAGCATTTCTCTTTTGAAGAATTGAAAACACTTTATAACAAATGAAGTCATTTTCATAGTATCTTTTGACGTTGGTGCATGGGTTTTTTTCGAATTATAATGCTTTGGGAGCTTATACTGTAATACATGCCAGTGAGTTGTCCATGAGAGGCTTTCACAGAGCTAATAATAGAGCACAGGCCTGTTGAGGCTGTTGCCCTCTGTTCTTACTTTTTTGCTTTGACTTGTGAGGAGAGGAATTAGTGGTATTAGATGGATGCACTTCTAGCAAAGAGAGTGTATGGAGCACTGGAGCATGGAGAATACACACACAGTTAGAGGTTCACCTAGAATTTGTGGCTGTGCTTGTTTTGCTTACGTAGAAGCATGGCCTAAAAGTCTGTGATGGTGTCTCATGCTGCAGCATTGCTCATCATTCCGATTCATAGGTTTTGTAGAATGGTTCAGATATGTCTTCATGGGTAGTCAGAGTGATGGTTTCAGAGATGGCACCATTCCCACCTTGAAAGCTTACTATAAGCCTTTCTCAGGCGTGCTGTGCTTGATCCACCTGTACTCTGTACAACCCTTGTACAAATGCAACTCAGCATCCTCTTAACTTTGTTAATATGAACAAAACTGGTATTAACCATGAAAGAAAAGGGCAAGATGTGGAGCAAGAATTGGGCCCCCCAGCTAGCTGTCTATGCTGATATCTGTCCAATTTATCTCATGGGTTGTTCTGATATTTCAAGAGGCTGGCATAGCACTGTAAAACTTTGTGTTATGGACTGTCCATATTGCCAGTAAACCCTGTGGGATCAGGCATGAGATAACCACCCACTGACTGATAATTTTCAAATGTGTGAGATAACCTTTGTGGCTCTTTGTGATGTATTGCCCTTGACATGAGAGAGGTTGCACATTTGTTTCCAGTTCTGAATCAGAGCCCAGAAGCAGAAAGGAATTGTGCTCTGGAAACTAGCCATAACCAGGCTCGTGCCAGTCTGTAGCACAGCAGTTCTGCAGTGAGTCTGCATGGTTATCGTTGTCATTACAGCTCATCTACATAATACTTTTCCCCTGGTTGGTGTCTCAGGAATCATGACAGCTTTGCTGGAGGCATTGCAGAGACAGCCTTGGCAATCCCATGTCCAGTACACGACCTTACTGTCTTCTACCTGTCTGAGGTTTACATGTCCCAGAATTCTGGTGAATTTTTTTCTCCAGGAACTTAGATGAAATGAACAAATACCACATGAGAATACCTACCTGCTTTGCCGATGTTCACCTGTCAAAATTTGAATGAATTTCAGTCTTCAAAAGGCCTTGAGCCACATCCTCAGCTCTTACTGGGTGCCCAGAGATGAAGCCTCTGATAGCTGAAGGTTTGCTTTGAAAATAAACTGTTAAGCCCCTCTTGCCTTGGGAAGATACCTACCCTTTTAGTACAGTTAACAAAAGTGACTTTTTCCAAGGACCTTGCAAGCAAATGCTTCTATTCCTTTCCCACTGTTGTCGCTTTGACTGTTTTAGCTACTGCCAATATAGGGAGCTTCCTTGGCCTCTGGGTGCTCTCCCTGTCCCATGGGCTCTGGATAGGCCAGCTTGTGTGCCGTCAGCAATTATAGGAGAAATAAAAATCCACATGGCCCAGGCAGGATGAGGACTTGGAGACTGTGAAGCTCTCTTCAGTGTTCAATTGCCTGTATTGGATCACTGCAAGTGCTGGAGTTTTACCAGCTGCTCATTACATAGACTTTGATGTGACTCTGTGGCTTGCCTTGGTGTTCTCCTCATAGTAATGATTTTTGCAACCTGGTGGAAGTACTCCTAGTCCTCTTTCTATCAGGCAGGTTTTTCATGTTTTGGTGGTGGCACATCCTGGGAAGTCTTCCAGTGCAGAGGCAGCATGGTCTGTGCTAATCCTCCATCTGAAAAAAAATTGCCTGTGGGGAACCTGATGCAGGTTTAAAATGTCAGAATCACAGACTGGTTTGGCTTGGGAAGGACCTCAAAGATCATCTAGTTTCAACCCCTCCTGCCATAGTCAGGGACACCCTCCACTTGTCCAGGTTGCCCAAAGCCCCATCCAACCTGGCCTTGAACATTGCCAGGGAGGGAGCAGCCACAGCTATTCTGAGCAAGCTGTTCCAGTGCCTCACCACCCTCTGTTGTCCTTGACATCCCTGTCTGGATTTAATTCTATCAAGGCATTAGTTTTCCTAACCTTATCCCTGGCTGCTTGGATATTTTCTCTATATTCCTCCCAGGCTACATGACCTTGCTTCCACCCTCTGTAGGCTTCTTTTTTATGTTTGAGTTTGCCTAGGAGCTCCTTGGTCATCCAAGCAGGCCTCCTAGCATTTTTGCCTGACTTGTCTTTTTTGGGATGCATCATTTCTGCGCTTGGAGGTGATACTTGAATACTAGCCAGCTTTCTTGGGCCCCTCTTCCCTCCACAACTTTGTCCCATGGTACTCTACCAAGGAGATCCCTGAAGAGGCCAAAGTCTCCTGAAGTCCTGGATATTGAGTTTGCTTTGTTCCCTCCTTGCTGCCCTGGGGATCGTGGACTCCACCATTTCATGGTCACCACAGTGAAGGCTGCCTTTGAGCTTCACATTCCCCACCAGTCCCTTTTTGTTGGTGATGACAAGGTCTAGCATGGCACTTCTCCTTGTTGGATCTCTGTCACTTGGAGAAGAGGCTGTCATCAATGCATTCCAGGAACTTTCTGGATTGCTTGTGCCCTCCTGTGTTGTCCCTTGAACGGAGGTGGTGGGCATCTCCTTCTAAGTATGAGGCTGCAGCTATCCTTCTATAGAGGGCCTCATCCACTTGGTTTCCCTGGTCAGGTGGCCTGTCCCCATACTCCCTTTAATCCTGACCCATAATCTCTTGGTGGGGTCTTCATCCATCCCCAGGTGGAGTTCCATGTACTCCATCTGATCATTGACATAGAGGATGACACCCCCTCCTTGTCTGCCTTGTCTGTATCCTTCCATTCCAACACTGGTCATAGGAGCCATCCCACCATGTCTCTGTGATGCCAGTGAGATCATGGCTCTGCAGGGATGGCTTTCCTCACTGTGTGCTTTAATTTACTAGGAGGTTCTGCCATTTGCCCATTGAATTTTTTGCTGGATGCATGCAGCCTGCCTGTGCAGACAAAAGACTGTGTTAGCAGCTCGTGCTGTGATGGAGAGAGCATATTGGGTGAACGGCTGGTGTTTTCTCTGGGGTTTTAAGGATGTGTTAGTTGGAGACAAGGCGGAATCTTGGAGGTGGGCAGTCTCCTGCTGATGCTTTGCAGCTAGGCAGTATGAACAGCTGGAGATTTGCTCTTGTTGTTCCATCTGAAGATACTCCTAGAAAGTAGTGTTACTTGCAGTCCACAGAGATAAGCATGTTTGAAGTGGAGGGCTGAACAAAGAAAGAAGTGAAGGGGATATTAATGCATAAAGATGGAGGTAAAGAAGAACAAGAGGAAGACTATGCAATTGTTTGAGACTAGTATAAAAAGCTCTCCCAAATCAGTCTTTGAACTCCATGGCCCTCGAGAGTTAAAGGATACCGTAACACCTGAATACTTAGCATTTTTAGAGGCAGCCAGTACTTTCAAACTGTGTTACATTTTAGTATGGTTACATGGGATTACATAGGAGTCACTGAAATTGCTTTTATTAAGTTAGTAGTTGTGTATCTGGATGCATGTTACACAGTTACTTGTAGGTTTTCAGAGTTTTGAATCTGTTTCTAGAGTAATGATGTAAATTTAGCTGGCATACTGTATATTTGCTAATAGACTATACCCATGTAGGATTTTGGTTTTCTTGTGGTTTTAGAGAAGTATCTAATCTATACTGGAAAGTAGAGTCTATATTAGAAAGAGTTGTCAAAGGTTCCAGGGTTTGAAACGATGCATTGTGCATGGGACCTTTGTTTTCATGAGCAAATCATGGAAATAATGTATCTTGACACCAAAATTGGGATTAGACTTTAGATGCAGTGAATGCTGCTTTCGTTTCGTCTTCAATTGGTGTTAATATGTAATAATCTTCTCACAGTTTATTTCATTTTATTTTGGGATGGTATGAGAGCACTGGGGTAATCTGGATCATAAACACAAGAACACTCCTCTGTTAGATGTCATGTGCTTGGTATGCTTCCATTATTGTAGTAGCACATAGTTTGGATAATCAGTCAAGCTTCTGAATACAAGGTTCAAAAATGCCTTTTTTGTTTCATTTAATTTTGTTTCTTTAAAGGTATTTTACTAGATTCCATTTCCTTTTCAAACAGGGAGTTAATTTTAAAACTAAAATGAGAATATGTGGTGAAGCAAAGTGCATTTGTTTCCACTAAATCTGAAAAAAAAAACAAACTTGAAGCATAATTAATATATTGCTGATATTTATATTTTTTTTTTTTGCTTTCATTAATCTGTAAAGAGGTTTTGATGTA
Organism: Gallinula chloropus; assembly: GCF_964237585.1. Taxonomy (NCBI): domain Eukaryota; kingdom Metazoa; phylum Chordata; class Aves; order Gruiformes; family Rallidae; genus Gallinula; species Gallinula chloropus. Next base: position 49,165,598 of record NC_140085.1, on the reverse strand, counting down.
TCTGGATGTGGTTTTCTAAATAGAATCTTGGCAAACTTCCACTGTAAGCTAGTTTTTACTGCTATTCATTAGCTGACTTATCAAAGTAGCATAATCAATGCCTGTCATAACATAAACACATGACCCTTTTGAGTAGCCCAAGTGGGTATGTTTGCTTCTTTCTGAAAGGAGTAGTAAATTCCTAAGGGAAACAGAAGGTCAGATTAACATTGACAAACTTAGCTTCTACCAGTTTGTCTATATGATTTAGAAATATTGATTTTTTTTTTTTTAGATGCTAATTTTTCATAATTTTCCTTGTAAGGCACCTGGGGGGACCACCCCCCATTCCCCCTTTTTTTATTTTTTCTTTTCCTGATAAGGTGATGCATTACTGAAAATTATTAGCTTCTGCTGAAGCAAAACTACAGTGTGGCTTATGAACACACAGCAATCAAGGGAATTCTGTTACAGAAATCTGAAATATTTTTTTTAAGTGTCATATATGCCTGGATGAATTGGAAGAAGTGGCAGTTCCACAAAAACACATCTAACATTAAAACAATGAGCAGGATGCTCAGGAGCTGTTATTAAATAGGCTCCTTAAAAAGCTGAAGTAATAGCGTTTTGATTTGAACTGTAGGATGACAGGGAAATGGACTTTGATGCTTCATAAGGGTTTTTCTGTATCTGATCTGTGATTTCTGTGGTCTGTTTTATGTTTGACAAGATGTTTTGGTGGGGGGTGGTTCTGCTTACTTTTGAAATGTTGAGGATAATTTGGTTGGCTTGGGTTGTTTGGTTGGTTTTTTTAAGTGCTCAATAAAAATTCTTTACTAATATGTAACATAATTTCATATGAAATCCAAATACAGGTTGCTTTTTTTTAATATTATTTTGCTAGTTTGAATGCTTTATCCAGTAGTGTGGATGGATATACATTGTTTTTTTTTCAAAGTTTCATGTCTTTAATACAAAGTTTCTGACCTGAGCTCTGAGGTGATCGGTAGTGCAACACCACTAATTTAAATTTAACCAAGATACTTGAACTTTTCTTTTGGTTATATATGTCCTATGATGTTATAATGAGTGTTTTTATTTCTTTGTGAAAAAAAATGAACTCTTCAGCTGTAAAGCTGTTTTATGAGTCCTACTTTCTGTAAGAGTCTCGGGGGACTCTCAGAGACATTTTAAAACGTGAGGTACTTAATATATATTCTCTAGAGAGTTTTGGTGGTGAAGACTGGTATTAAACTGTTTTAAATAAAATGCCAGACTCTTGCTAATCATTTTTGTGCCAGATGAGTATTAGGGTAGTTTATGGAAAGGCAGTTGCTTCTCTGATGTATTTTTCCTTCATAAACAGGTTAGTGATTACTACTGCAAGAATTAGAGGAGCTAAAGTTGAATGAATTAAGGAAGGGAATTTTTACTTAATTAATGAATAACGTTTCTGTAGAGTCTATCATGTAGATGTAACATTTACTCTTTGTCTCTTTTTCTTTATGTAACTAGGTATTTTTTTAAACTACTGGAAAACATGTTCTGTTGTTTAATTCTTTCTTTGTTTTGCTCTCATTGGCATAATCTGAATAAAATTACTTTCTCTTAATAGAGCCTGACAATTCTGGATCTAACTTAGTGCCTCTTTTTCTCAGCCTATCATCTCTATAATGGGACAAGGCAGTTGGCTTTAACAAACTCTTATTTTATTACTTGTCTTATATCTTTTGTTGTTGTTATGCACGATGGCATAAATTAGCTGATCAAATTGTGTTGAATAACATCTCCAAATTGAAAGTTAGAGGTTTTCACAGTGTGAAACCAATAAAGAGCTGCAATATTTCTGTTCACATGACTGCACTACTACTGAGTTTTTGAGAACATTTTTATATACCTATTAGTATGCTCCATTTGGAGTAGGAACTTGTTATTGGGTTGTGTGATATCTACAATTAAAGTTTCAGTGTGATATGTTATAAGCTCATGATTATCTCATTTATCTTAATTGCATAGGCATTACATTGCCAAAATAAAACATGCATTCATAAAGTTAGAATACATTCCTGAGGGCTTGTCAGGATATTCAAAATTACAATATCTCTACTTTGCTAACAAAGTTTATCACATGCACAATGTTAGTTATTATATTGTTGGTATGAGGGGAATTCATATTATGAAAGGAAATCATAAGAAATCATACAAAATAGAGACAATACTGAAAGTTTTATCATGTTCATGAGAAGTTCAGGGTTCCTTCTCCAAACATCCCTCTGAAGATACGAATTAATTTTTAAATCCCACTGATCTTTTTATGCAGCATAATGTCTATTTCAGAAGAAGTTATAAAGATGGAGGTTTCTGTTCTCAATTTGAGACAGGAAAATTCATTATGACATCTCAAATTTTTATCAAGAGAAATAAAATTTATGGAATTTAATGAAGCAAACAAGACTGGTTGAAAAGATGCTACAAAAGTAGAAAAACTTTTACATTGATATCTTCTCTTGCTTAGTAAAGAACTAGAGAAATTTACTGGGCCATCATGGAAAATCTTCTTGGATGTTGTCTTTGGTGTTTTCAAACAAAGCTTGCAAGATTTCTTTTATTTAGAAGGCATTATCTCTCTCTGTGTTAAACATCCCTTTTAGAAGTCATTAATGACTAATATTGTCATTATAAATAAAAAGAAAAAAAGCTATTTTTTATTTTTTGCATGAAAATAAATGTTTTCATTTCCCGCCGTGCTCAGATAAAATAGACAGGTAACAATATATGTGGCAGTGGGAGGCAGCTATACCACTGAAGTTTACTGACAAGACTTATGCCAAGGATCTAAAGAAGTCTAGAAGGAATTCCCAGGATGTTTTTCTACTGTTTTCGTTTTTTCTTTGGTTTTTTTTTTTTTTTTTTGGGGGGGGGGGGGGTTAAATACCTTTCACAAAGGACATAAGAAGTAGCAGAATTATTTTTTTTTGGGTTAGAAATTTGACAACTTTTTTGCTTTGAATAAAAGCCATTAACAAAGACTTCATTTGAGACTGGCATTAAGCCCTATTTTTTTTTAATGGGAATTGCAGTTTCTAGGAATTTGAACATTTAGGTTCAATAAAGAAATGTCCTAGAGCTTCTGTCATCAGATAGGAAATGCATATGAACCTTTGCCAGTTTGAAGACACACAGATCCAGTGCTGATGCTGCATCTTTGCCAATACACAGGAGTGAAATTACTGCCTTTGTTTCTTTCTTGGTTTTTCTTTACTATTTTGAAATCTCAATCTGAAACTGAAACCTGCAAGTTTTGGGCATCTACTACTAGCATTTCTCTGCCAGTAACTGGAGTTATTTATAGAACAGGAAGATTTAGGAGGGGGGAAAAATAGCAAAAATTACATGGAAACAAAGTGTTTGGGGACTTCTTTCATCCTTCTCTTCTGGTAATATTCAATGTCTGTAAAAGAAGTGAAGTGTTTCCTTCTGGGAAAATGAAAAGATTTAGGTGAGATGTACAGTTAGGTGCACTATGTATAAGGGGGAGTTCCAGCCAAAGCTCTCGTGCAGCCAGGCCTGTCTTCTTCCCCAGTGGCTTGTGTTTCAGCCCATGGGGACAACGTTTGCTTATTGAAGAGTGTCCAGCCTTCCCTGGACTCCTTTGCTCTCCACATCTGACTCCCAAGGGCCTCTGTCAACCAGTCTCCTAAACAGGCCAAAGTCTGCCTGAAGTCCAGGGTGGCTGTTGTGCAGATCCTCTTCCTTATTCCTCCAAGAATCAAAACCTCTCTCATTTCATGATCACTGTGCCCAAGATGACCTCCAGCCATCACATTACCCACAAGTCCTCTGTTCACCAGCAGCAGGTCCAGTTTGGATGCCTCCCTTATTTGGCTCCCTTACCAGCTGTGTCAGGAAGCTGTTTTCCACACACTCCAGGAACCTCCTAGACTGTTTCCTTTTTGCTGTACTGTTTCCAGGAGATGTCTGGAAATGTTGAATTTCCCCACAAGCACAAGGGTTAGTGATCGTGAGACTTCTCCCAACTGCTTATAAAATATTTCACCTGCCTCTTCCTCCTGGCTTTGTGGTCTTTAACAGACTCTTACCATGGTATCTCCTTTTATTTATGGAAGCTTTACTCTTCTACTATTCTTCTGTAGGGATTGCTGTCCTGATCACGAGTAAGACACTATAGGTGTTTACATGTATCTCTCTTTATGTCTATAAAACTATTTTAAAATTGAAACTTGAATCTGTTCAGCTTAATCCATACATTTAACCCTATCCTGAATATCAACTCTGGTTTTGGTGCTGGCAAACTGAAGAAAATCTGGGAACAGCAACAAGGTGAATCAGAGAAAGAACAAGACCTCCTTGAGGCAATTTGTCCTATTCAGAGGTGTCAGCTACTTTACGTAAGGTAGATTTACTAGGATTTCTGTAAGTCAGTGGCAAAAGTGACTTAAGTGGATATGTAAATTCATCAAGCCTTAGCAGAGGTGACCCAAAGAGAATACTAGGCATAGGCTCAATGCTAGGCACTTTGGGGTTTTTTTAAATGCCTGCACTGGAGTACTGACCTTTGGGTAGCTCCTGGAGGAAGAGTTTCTATCTTTCTGTACCCTAGCTTAGAGCGACTTGCTATTCACACTTGTCAGCTTGAGAAGGTTTGAATCCCTACTGGAAGGAATGACTAAACCCCTACAGGCACCCCTGGCGCCTGTCAAAGCTGAACCCAGTGGAACCAGGGATTCAGGCACTTTTTGAACACAAAAAAAGTCTGTGTAAGGGTCACTAGATCTCAGCCTAATGGCTCAAGCAGTTTTTGAAAAGACTGAAATGAGTTTTGGTCCGTGATTCCTCAGTATTCATGTGCAACACATCTGTCATTGCATGAAATGCAGAAGTTGTCCAGGGATTACTTTTAATGAGAGAATGTGTATATATTGGTAGACAGGACACATATAGACTATTCATAATTGTGTAATTAGTGTTTTCAGCTAAAGGTTTCAGTTAATAGAATTCTTAATATTTACATTCCAAAGTTTATAGTGATAGCTTTGTTAAAACAAACACAGTACATAGATAGCATGAAAATAAAACTATTGTGATACAAACTTTTATAACTACTTCAAGCAGTTAAATTAGCTAGGCTAGAAGATTAATATTTAAAGTTATTAAAAAGCAGCACAGGGGAAAAGTTTGCATGCTTCACTGAATTACAAAAACACCTTTTGGCCAAACCAAGTATGACCTACTGGAATTGACAACTCAATTGTTTTCCTGTTAGTGTCATACCGCATACTGCTTATATGCAAACATGTAATTTCCCTATTTCATCCATAATGTTCCTTTAATTTTTAATATGCTTCAGGAACCAAGTGTTTTAACAGTAAAGCTAGTTTTTCATTACTTATGCATGCTCATATCTATAGCCTATACAGACCAATAAAACATATACAGGCTTTCCTGTCACTTTTCATTTATATATTCTAACTTAGAATTAGCTGGATGTGGTAGTTCCATAGAGATGTGGGCAGTGTGTTACAGTAAATTCTGCAGAACAGATCCCGATATTAGGGAGATAAGTATATCTGCTACTTTCTTAAGGATGTAAGGTCTGGGTAATGTCACCAGAAATCTGAGGATTTTTTGGCCGGTCCTCTCCAGCTGCAAATACAGAACATTACTGGAGTTTAAATTAATGTACTTCTGTGCTTATGGTAAGTTAATGCTTTGCTAAGAGCACAGATTCATTAAAAGCTTTCCCAAACTCTTTTTGTGACATTTTCTACTGCTTGCATAGTCTTGTAAAAGTTTATTTTATTATTACTGCTGAAGTAATTCTTGCTTAGGGTTTCCTTTTCATCGAGGCTGTATTTTGTGATAAAGCTTAACCCAGAGAGTTTTGGTTTTTTAATAAATATTTCTTCATTATAGATGTTACTTGTTTAATCTGAAGTTGTGTTGTTTGGTGGGGTTTTTTATGTTCTTTTTTTTTGTTGTTGGTTGGTTTCTTCTTTGTGGGTTTGTTTTTGGTTTTTGGATTCTACCTTCCTAACTGTTATTTGGCATCTCACATGTCTTTGGTGCTTCTTCATAATCATGACATGCTATGATTCACAAGGATGGGTGCTAGAGTGTCATGTCTGTTCTATGGCCCATGTCTCTTCCTGGGGGACTGACTCTGAGTGACAAGTTCCGTGTCAAATTTTTTGGCATTCGCTTAGTGTTAAGACCAACGTACAGAACAAGGAACATGGTTGTTTTGAGAGAGATTATATGTTGTCTAAAAAAATTACAACAGTTATATGTTCATCAACATTAGTTTTGACAAGGTAGAACTGAGGCTACACTGAAAGGGTCAGTGAAAAAAATGAATTTAGTGGGGCTAGTACTACACCGTTGCAGGGACAAAGCCAGAGCAACCTGCATTTAACTAGTTGGATACTTTGGTCACTCATTTACTGATGTCTGTCTTCCAAATCTGTCTTAGTCACTAGAAAGTCAGGAACATGAACACTGAGAAGCATGAGAGAAGGTGTGGGTGAAAAAAGTAAGACTTGCAGTCATGTGAACCACGTCAGAAAATAAATTTGGGAAGATACTGTACTCCTAATCTTGTTATTGCCTGAACGAACACACATTATGAGAAGAATAGAGAAGTTAGAATACTTTAAATCTTCACTGTCTAATATATATATATGTATATATAAAAGTCCAGATCTAATTATTACAGAAAAGAGAAAGAAAAATAAGGAAAAGAATTCTAGTAGAGGAAAAAAAACTCCATAAATAGCCAGTAATCACCCAAGCCTTAGGAAATGTTTTCCACACACAAAAAAACCCAAACAAAAAAAAACCAACCAAACAAAAAAAAATCAAAGCTCCAGACAGACCAGAACAAGTTCAAACATAGCAAGTCTGACAGGTGTCAGTCCCAAGGGTATGCAAAGGTACTTGCAAAGACAGTGTGGCTTGTTACTAGCAGCAGCAATATGGGGTTTGCTGGGCTACAGGGCTGCAATGTCTAAAAGGAGGGGTAAGTCTGTAAAGGAAGCTGTGACAAAGAGAAGTAAGACTTGAGAAGGGTTGACTGGTTTTATTCTGTGGATAAGCTGTTACTCAGCTGCTCATATCCAGACTGTGTTAATGTTTGGGGAATTTAATTTTTTTTTTTAGAGTGTTTCCTATTTGCCACACCCTGGCATGAAGAATTTATTGTTTAGAAGTTGGTAGTAAAGTATCTTCATATTTATTTCTGAATTGGCATGGAACTCAGTTCAGTGATTGTTCTGGCTTCAGTTACTCCTGCTTTCTCTCAGACAGCACGGACACTTACTGCAAAACGTTCCAAACAGTTTTCACCAAAAGATGTTCTCCAAACTTGTCATGAATATTGAATTTCTCTAACTTTTTACATAGTAAAATAATCTATTTAGCCTGTTCTATCCTTTTTAAGGGTGTTACGCATAAATGCCTACATACAAGAGATGGTAAAAAATAAATAGTAGTTTTGTTAATTTAACCTAATAATTTTCAAAGCATTAACACTTACAACATATTACAATAGGAATTTGTGATTTTAGTGGGCTTTTGGTGTTCTTTCCTGTTCTTTAACAGAACACAGTGAGGTGGATTTTAGTTATAAGGACAAGGGAAAGTTCTTGCACTGAATAGCTTCAAGTATGACTAGGCAAAAGCTTTCAAGATTGGCAGAATAAGAATGTTAACAATCTCATTTTACAGCTGAGGGGACTGTGTTATAATTGGTTGCAGGAAAGTTGTCAAGCTTTGCTTTAATACATTATTTTTGGAATAACATCTTGGCTTTTCCATACTGTGAGCTTTCTCTCTGTCTGAGGTACTTCTTTAAAGCGTGTTTGTCGTCATATATTATGTGTCTGGGACAGTTGCCTGTGATTATATGATTGCTCATGAATGCTCTGCTAATGGTATTTTTCCTGAAGAAAAAATATTGACTCATTTGTTTTGAACTCCTACTCCACCCACATGTAGTAGTGTAGAATTATGTAAATTTTGTAAATGAGAAAAGTAAAGTTCTACCAAGTGTAATAATGTTTATTTAAATGTGTGTATCTCTTATTTCAGCCTGATTGATTGTTATGGAAGCCCTGTTGCACCATTTGTGAATATCTACGTTTTTATATTTGATTTTTAAATATCTTGTTCTGTAAGTGTCCTGGTTCTGGCCAGGCCAGAGTTAACCTCCCCACACAGCTGCCCAGGTGAGCTGAGTTAGCCAAGGGTTTTTTTCCATACCACCTAACATCACTTCCCCATAAGAGGGGCTGGTTGGGGAGGGGTGCTTTGTGGTATCTTCAGGGTAGTCTTGAGTTTGGCCAGGTCCTTGGGTCAGTCTTCTCATTGTGCAGTACTCTGTTACCATCAGGTTGGTAAGGTACTCTGTGTTACCACTGGGTGTAAGTGCAATTTGCCAGGGCCTGTTGTTGTCCTCCTTTCACTGTCCTCATCCTAACCCATGGAGGCTCTGTCTGTTTCTCCTCTGGGAGTGAGCAAGTGGTGTGTGGTGCTTGGGGGTGAACTACCACAGTAAGAAATTGTAACAACAGAGTATCACCAGTAGGACACCTTTTGGTTCTAATTAAACAAACTCAGTCTTACTGCTGTTTAAGAAATTTACATTTACTGTGTTTATTAACATTTAGAGCTTTGCATTTTACATTGCTATTGCTGTGCTTTTATAAAATATCTAGACTTACAAAATTTATATTTCTATTAAATCAAGACTGGCAAAAGTGTTAATTTTGGCCTATGCTACCATACTTTCTCCAGAGAAAGTTTCTGTGCTTTTACTCTGTAAGAACAGCATTATACACTGGGCATGTTAAACATGCCATTTAAAACCACCCATCTATTTGTTTCAAACTCTTTATCAATATTGTTTATTACATTGAATTTAAATCGTTACCTTATTAGAAGAGGCATAGAAAAGTTAAAAATGCTTCATTGTACACACAAACAAAAAAAAGAGAACAACAGTGTAAGAATTTCAGCAAAAGAAGATGGTGGTGGTTTCTTTTAGTACATCCCTTATTTTGTTGTAAATTCTATATAGATTATACAGTCTTTTTATTATTACTGATTTATTTTTATAAGAACAGATATGTTTGGGAAATAATGGAAAACTAGCTAGAAAGAATGAATTACAGTACTATTTCAGGAGTACAATAACATACATGCAAAGCTTAAATGAATGTGGATTTAAGCTTCAGTACAGGCAACACTTTAGGGAACTAGAATCATAGTATCATAGAATGGGTTGGGGTGGAAGGGACCTTTAAAGGTCATTCAGTCCAACCCTCCTGCAGTAAGCAGGGTCACCTTTAACTCTAAGAGGTTGCTCAGAGCTTCATCAAGCCTGACCTTGAATATCTCAGGGATGGGGCCTCCACCACCTCTCTGGACAACCTGTTCCAGTGCCTGACCAACCATTGACACTCATCCTATAGCTACATGCCCTTATAAGCAGTCCTTCCCCAGCTTTCTTGTTGGTCCCCTTCAGGTACTGGAGAAAACTACTGCAGAAAATACTGAACTCTTATCATGGCAATATTTAAAAAAAAATCCCTAAATTTGCTAAATAAAACCTCACAAGTTTGGAAATTCCTATAAACAAACTGAATGAAGAAATGCGGGGGGGGGGGGGGGGGGGAAGCTTCTGTTTTGAAACTTGTTTGGGTGTTTTGTATTGGTTTTTTTCCAACTGCTAAAATTTTCCTTTGATTCATTGCCAAGTTGAGGGTTCATATTCTTGATTTTTGGTATTTCTGTTCTTGGTATTTATGTTTTTTTACTATTTCTGCCCTTTTCATTGCAATGAAGAATTAACAATCAATGAAGAACTAGCAATCAATGAAAAACAGTTGTTTTATCTCAGTTTAGAAGTCAAAAATATTTTCAAATTGAATTGCAGACTATTTCAGAGTGATGACTTCCTATAGAATGTAGGAATTGTGATGCTTTGTTTAAAACTTGCAAGGATAAAATTTTGTCATATAAATCTCCTCCACTTAACTCTTGCATAGTTAAGAAGTTTTCTTTTATCCTAGGAAACGTCTTTCTGATATATGGCTTTAGTGCCTGAAGGGAATCAGCAGGTATGATTCACACCAGGTGATAGAGGTATGATGGAGAAGATTGCAACAGTGATTAGGGTTCTTAATTAGCAAAAATCTACAGGCTATAAATTAGTACCAGGAGAAGTCATTAAACTACTTTATTATAACTTAACAACAAGCACACCTAGTTTTAGGAAGCAAATTTAGTGTGATGATCAAAAGAATAAAGTACTTGTTTGTGAGCTGCAGTACAGGTGTGCTTCAAACATTCAAAGACAAACCAATCTTTTTCTGTTGTTATTAAAGGCTTCTCTTTATTATTCATTACATATTTTTCCTGTTCTGGTTTGCATTTGGGCTTTTTGTTTGTTTCGGGCTTTTTTGGTTTTGTTTTGTGGGTTGTTTTTTGGGGTTGTTTTTGGTTTTTTTTTTTCCCCAATGTGAATTGCCTTGGCTTTGTTTCTTCGTGAGAACAGGTGTAAGGGATTTGGAGTCAGAGACACATAGGGAATAATGCATCTTCCTAGTTTAGGTGCATTTGCACTCACTTTATGTGCAAATGTCTCCCAGTTACAGAAAAGCAAAGTACTCTTGGAAGATGGCCTTCATCAGAAAACCCAGTGGGTTTTCAATGCTCTTCTGTGTTTCTGTTACACTAGTCTTCTCTGGCTGAATTTGAAGCTAGCAGGTATTACATAGTTTGCAAAAGTCTCTGGCCTGATCTTGAGCAAATGTTTGGTCATTAGGGATCTCCAAGACCTTCAGATTTTTTTAATTACTTCAGATGCGATAATTATCCTTCTGGTTCTCTCTGTAGCACTGTCACCAGAAACGAAGTCATGTTGTGGTGCGCTGTGGCCAACAGACATTAAAATTTTCTTGGGTGTTGCTGTTGACTGATGTTTTGCCTCAGCCTAAACAGCAGGTAGAATTGTTTTTTTTCTTTTTTTCCTTGAATAGTAAACTTTCTGCATTCTTCCCACCACTTCTTTCCCTCCATTCTTTAGGAATATAAATCATCGTTTCCAATAGCTTCTCTTTTTGCTTTTCTTGTATTGAAACTGTGCTGAAATCCTCCCATCTCATCTCACTGTAGGAGATAGGTAGCTATATTAAGCGTATCCTTCCTAATCACTTCAAAATGACCTCTCTTAGTACAAGCAACTGCTGCTTTTAATGACCTTGCATCCAGCCTAGTTCAGATTCCGTGTTCATTATCCATGTGGTACAATCTATTGTTCGTGTTTTTTGATTAGAGTCTTCTTGATGGATAATATATCTAGTTTGTTGAATCTGACTCTTGAGATGAGTCAGTTTTACTCCTCCTCCCCCTCCTACTCCTCCTGACATTTCTGCATCAGAAGGAGTAATATTTTCTGACTCATTTTTTTTTAAGAGATCAAAGGGAATTCAGTCTGAGGAAACCATATCCACACGCATCAAACAGGAAACTTTCAGAATATTAGTGCAACCTACTGAATGTTTTTATGGCCTCTTACTTTCTGGCTTCTGATAGTTTCCTAGGAAGTTTTTTTCCCCTCCTCCTTTAGTTTTTGTTTCAAGAATCAGTAGATCTGAAAAGCAGACTGCTAAGGAGAATGTTCCTTTTGATTAATAAGTGAATATATTTGCTGTAGAGCCAAGAATGGAACATCTTGTAACTGTTGGCAGCAGTACTAAAAGAATAAGTATCCTCATGGAAGAGGGCAGAGCAGAACGAGAGTTTTGATCAAATGGAGAGAAGACAGTCTTAGAAAGGCTTTCAAGAGTTGTTGCATTACTGTAAACAGCTATCTATTTTCTTCTGGACATGGTCCAGTGACTGCAGGAACTTCACAAGTCATTTTCAGGCTCATATGATTTTGAAACCGGACATGTTTTATTTTTTTTTAGCTACTTGACTTCCTTTCTTCCTTTCTGGCAGAGTCGGCCTGACTTTATGCCTGATGCCAGGAATGTGGCATTCACACTTTTATAGCTCGGGAGGTTGCCACTGCGGATCTGCGGAACGCGGCTCGCGTTTCCCATTTCGAAGTGCTCGTAGTTGCACTGCTAAAGAAAACTGGAGCGTATCGTGTAAGGCATTTGGGGAAGCTGTTTTGGAGTGTTCATCCCAAGATTAACCAGTGAGAATCAAAGTCCCCACTTAAGCATCTCCCACACAGGGAAGAGAAGCACAAGACTTTCCTATTCCAACTTCTCTAGTGGCTGTGGAGATAATGGTAGGTCAGTGCTAGTCCTCCTTCTCCACTACTACTTCTCTAAAGGAGAAGCCAGGAAATTAGCTGGAGCACAGCATACTCTGGCTGTCTCCCTAGTTGTGTTATGACTGGGTGTCGTTCCTGAATGTGACAAGTAAAAGCATTTCCTTGTGTAGGCCTTGTAGTCTTGGAGCCTAGGACAGAAAACACATCCTGGCTGCATCCCATCATGGATCTGCTGCATCCAGCAGGTTTGCGATGCTGCAGAAAATCTGGCAGTCGGTGTAGATTTACAGATTTCACAATCTGCTTCTAAGAGCCAAAGACTACCATGCATGAAGGAAGCCATAATATTGAGGAAACCATTTGTTCAGGGGTTAGTTTAACAGTTTCAGCCATTTTATTCCACACACACCCCTGCCTCAAGCAATGAGAAGGAAACAAAAAACAACAAACTCTCCAAAAAAGAAAATGCATTCTGCTCAGAATTTTCCTTGAATTGAGTAGATTCTTTGCGTTCTGACTACAAAACTCATCCCTCAGACTTTGACTCACAGACATCAGTGGAATATATTTAAGCATGATTTTGGTACTCACAGACAATAGTAGAATGCATTAGTTGAACAGAAAGCCTTTTAGATTTATTAGGGGGATTCTAGAGCTTGTTTGCAGATTTCAGTGAACATCAAGAAACTTCTTCAATTTTCTGTTTTTCTGGCTGCTTTGAAAAACAGTGAATACAATCTAAGGGAAAATTGTCTCTTGGTATCTATAGTCCTGACTAACTCTGGGTCTTAGAAGGGAGTGCAGGTAATGTAGTCTGTAAGAATGTGTGTGTATTTATGTATCTTTCAGGATCTGGGCATAACTAATTTGCATAGATCATGTTATTTTAATATCTGGATGCTGTAGTAGGGTTCCTTTTTAAGATTAGTGGAAGTGATTGCCAAGGGGTTGATGCTTATTCTGTCATTGGATGATTCAAATGAAGATTTTTGCATGATAATTCCTGACAAAATATCTTCCATTATAATACTATAAAAACAGAACATTTGGGAAGAAAAGGAAACTTCATTAACTCTTCAAAAAAAACCAAACCAAAACAAAAATCTATGCACAGAAACTTTTAATAAGATGTGACAGATTCAAGAAGCAGATGATTTTTTTTGGGAATAGTTGAACATTCCTTGAAATATATATATCACAGAATCACAGAATCTTAGGGGTTGGAAGGGACCTCAAGAGATCATCGGGTCCAACCCCCCTGCCAAAGCAGGCTCCCTATCTCATATTACACAGATAGGCATCCAGACGAGACTTGAATATCTCCAGAGAAGGAGACTCAACCACCTCCCTGGGCAGCCTATTCCACTGCTCCGTCACCCTCACTGTGAAAAAGTTCTTCCGCATGTTGGTGCGGAACTTCCTATGCTCCAGCTTACAGCCATTGCCCCTAGTCCTGTCCCCACAGACCACTGAAAAGGGGCTGGCCAAATCCCCCTGCGTCCCAAGTCTAAGATATTTATAAACACTAATTAGGTCTCCCCTAAGCCTTCTTTTCTCCAGGCTGAACAGACCCAGCTTACTCAGCCTTTCCTCATATGGGAGATGTTCCAGGCCCCTAATCATCTTCGTGGCCCTTCTCTGGACTCTCTCCAGGAGATCCCTGTCTTTTTTATACCATGGAGCCCAGAACTGGACACAGTACTCCAGGTGGGGCCTGACCAACGCAGAGTAGAGGGGGAGGATCACTTCCTTCGACCTGCTGGACATACTCTTCCTGATGCATCCCAGGATCCCATTGGCTCTCTTCGCCACCAGTGCGCACTGCTGGCTCATAGCCAACCTGTCATCAACCAGGACCCCCAGGTCCTTCTCCACAGAGC